>NC_069657.1:162546856-163171856 GCF_027244095.1 Hemicordylus capensis | reverse complement strand
TGTGACTTCAACGCTGGACAGACAGGCTCCTGACAGAGAGTTCTGAAGGAACTCAAATGTGAAATTGCTGAACAACTAGCAATATATATATAACTTGTCCCTAAAATCAGACTCTGTACCAGAGAACTGGAAAGTAGCTAATGTAACTCCGATTTTCAAAAAGTGATCCAGGGGGGATACGGGAAATTACAGGCAGGTTAGCTTAATTTCTGTGCCAGGTAAATTGATGGAAAGCATACTTAAGGACAAAATTGTTAAGCATATAGAAGAACAGGCCCTGCTAAAGGGAAACCAGCATGGCTTCTGAAACGGCAAGTCTTGCTTAACTAATCTTTTGGAGTTCTTTGAGAGTGTCAGCAGGTATGTGGATAAAGTTGATCCAGTTGACATAGTATAATTGGACTTCCAAAAAGCTTTTGACAAAGTTCCCCACCAAAGGCTCTTGAGTAAACTAAGCAGCCATGGGATGAGGGGGCAGGCCCATGTGTGGATTGAAAACTGGCTGAAGGACAGGAAACAGAGGGTAGGATAAATGAACAGTTTTCACAATGGAGGGAAATAAGAAGTGGGACCCCCCAATGATTTGTACTGGGACCAGTGCTCTTTAACTTGTTTATAAATGATCTAGATGTTAGGGTAAAGAGCAAAGTGGCCAAATTTGCAGATGGCACCAAACTATTAAGGGTAGTGAAATCCAAAACAGATTGTGAGGAGCTCCAAAAGGATCTCTACAAACCGCATGAGTGGGTGTCAAAATGGCAAATGCAGTTCAGTGTAAGCAAGTGTAAAGTGATGCATATTGTGAAATATGCATATTTCACATAGGGGTGTGTGCTGTCAGTGACTGCCAAGAAGGTCTTGGGGGTCATGGTGGACAGCTCATTGAAAGTGTTGACTCTGCGTGTGGCACCTATGAAAAAGGCCAATTCCATGCAAGGGGTGGCCACATTTGGAGTGGAACTGTGTGCAGTTCTGGTCACCGTATCATGAGAAGGTCATTGTAGAACTGGAACAGTTGCAGAAGAGGACAACCAAGATGATCAGGGGCCTGGAGCACTTTCCTTATGAGTCTAGGCTACAGCATCTGGGGCTCTTTACTTTAGAAATGAAGTGACTATGGGGAGACATGATAGAGGTATATAAAATTATGCATGGAGTAGAGAGAGTGGACAGAGATAAGGGTTTCTCCCTCTCTCACAACACTAGAACCAGGACCATCCCATGAAACTGATGGACAGGAAATGTAGGGCTGACAGAAGGAAATACTATTCCACACAGCACATAATGATCTATAGAATTATCTGCCACAGGATGTGGTGATGGCCACTAACTTGGATGGTATTAAAAGAGGCTTAGACAAATTCATGGAGGACAGGTCTATCAATGGCTACTAGTCTGGGGGCTATAGGCTACCTCCAATCTTTGAGGCAAGATGCCTCTAAATACCAGTTGCAGGGGAGCAACAGTAGGAGAGACGGCATGCCTTCACCTCTTGCCTGTGGAATTCTCAGAGGCACTTGGTGGGCCACTGTGTGAAACATAATGCTTGTCTAGATAGGCCTTGGGCCTGATCCAGTAGGGCTGTTCTTATGTTACCCAGGAGCAGTCGTCCTGTCAAGATCACCCCAATAGCAACCCAGAAAATCATCCACGAAGTCACAAAGAACCCCATACTAACAGCTAAAGATCTTCAGTCCTCTCTTGTTGCAGCTGATGTGTGAGTTAATGCATGAACCATCAGGAAAAAACTGAATGGGAATGGTGTTCATGGGAGGATAGCTAGGAAGAAATAACTGCTCTCTAAGAAGAATATTGCGGCCCGGCTCAGGTTCACTAAGGAGCATCTGGAGCATCTGACAAGGCTTCTGGAATAATCTTCTTTGGACAGAGAATTAAAAAAATGAACGTTTTGGACACAATCACAAATGTTTTATTTGGCAAAAACCAAACACTGCCTTCCAAAGTAAGACGCTTACCCTGACTGTCAAGCATGGTGGTGGAGGCATCATGGTTTGGGGCTACCTTGCTGAAGTGTATGGCTTGTGGCGTATCATCAGAAGATATCTCATTGAATAGGATTGCTACTACTCACAACTGGATGGGATATATCCACTTTTTTGGATTGGACTTCACCTATTCAGAGCTTCATGGGAAGCTTCTATTGGCACCTTTCTCCAATATCACAGCTGATTGATTGGACTCTTTATACATATGTATTGTATGAGTTGTACGTGCATAGTTTATAGTGGATTTTATTATCATCTTTATGTGGAATATCTCTGAAGGCTTACTAGTGTAAAATATATCTGATTTATTGCTATGTGCAATATTTTCAACCAATTGTTCTTTCTGAACGGTCTTCAAAGGCATAACGAGGCACAAAACCAGTGCCAGATTTGTAGGGGAAGAATGGTAATTAAGTCTCCAAATAGCAAAGCAAAACCAGTTTGGTGAGAAAGCATATGAAAAAGCCTGCAGCTTAATTTCAGCTGTAGCTCATGGCTGAAGAGAGAGACTGAAACAAACAGCCATCTCTGGAGAGAGAAAATGGAGACTAACACTGGAAGAACAGGGGTGGGGAGGAGTCCAGCACTTTTATCCATGACCCTAACCCCACCCCCACCACAATAGTCCCTATGAGACATGATACCAGCAGCTGAGAGCTGATGCTGCCAGAGTCCTAGCTCCAACAGGATTTAGGCACAAGCTAAGCAAGCTACAGCTTAGGGCCTCACATTATGAGGGCCTCTGAACAGTGCTGGCTTCACTAAGCATTACTGTATGTGCATAGAAAATGATAAGCTTTGTAACCTATCATCTGATGACATCAGTGACTTTGCTCTCCAAAAATTAAGAAATAAAATGTTCTAAATTTCATGTGATATGCAAAGAGACATAGTGTAGGTTGTATTCATAGTGCAGGTTACTTCTTTAATTTTGTAATGCTGAACTGTGCAAGTGTTATTTTGTTTATTTTGTTCAGAAACGCTAAGTAAGAAATCATAATGTATTTTCATGTAAGGGTCATGTAAGATTTCTAACGCAAATATGCTTATTGCAAGATATGTATTTTTGTTAGATTATTATTTTTGTTGCATCTTTGCCAAATATATTTGTAAACATAAAGCTTTATTTCTATTCTCATTGTCTTTTCTTAATTAGTATAATAATTTTATTTTTGTAATTTGTAATGCTGCGGGGTCTTTTAAGCTTGACATAATTTAGGGCTTGACATAGTTTAGGGCCTCACAATGTCAAAATCCAGCCCTGCACAAAGCACATTACAACAATCTAATCTGGGATATTATCTTGCATATTTTGACACTAACTGGCACATTAAAAGATATCAACTGTACCGCTGTAAATGATTATGCATTATGTTTAAGAGAAGCTGCCAAACCACAATGCTCAGGTACCAGCTCATGGGAACTGGGCATCTCTTACATTGACTCATTCTGAGATAAACAGATTATTTAAGACTATTTGGCTGTGACTCAGTAATGATGCAAGTGGGCAGTAAAAGGTAATGGGATATTATCCAGAATCTCAACCCTAGGCATACACTGTTCTAATAAACAGGTACATGTTATGATGAGCACTGCTCTCCCAGCTCATAAAGGAAGGGTTCTCAGACTGTTCCAGAAAGTCCACCATCATCAACTAAAAGGCTGACATTTTCTGGGGTTTAGTGGCTGCTAATCCTAAATTCAGAACCTTAAGTGGCACAGCAGGGAAATGCTTGACTAACAAGCAGGAGGTTGCTGGTTTGAATCCCCGCTGGTATGGGAAACACCTATATCGGGCAGCAGCAATATAGGAAGATGCTGAAAGGCATAATCTCATACTGTGCGGGACTGGGAGGAGGCAATGGTAAACCCCACCTGTATTCTACCAAAAGAAAACCACAGGGCTCTGTGGGTGCCAGGAGTCGAAATTAACTTGACGGCACACGTTACCTTTACATAATCCTAAACTACCAGCTAACCATTGGCTGCTGGATAGGAAAGAATCTGTACCATGCTCTTCTTTTTCCTCCACATTAGATCATTGTAATATAAATGAGCATTTTGAGTAACTGGGTGATAATGAATACTGAATTTGTACTGAATCAGTGACACATTTAATGATTTTTTTCATGGACCAAATCTCTTGTATTTTGGGCTGAAATGGATTCTACAATTAGGTCAGCGTCTGTTATGAAGGTATCCAGCAACTCCTCTTATGTGGTCAGACTGGATCATCTTCAGTTTGTGACTCTTCGGGATGTGGACAAGCTCTTTCAGACAGTGTGTCCTACCTTCTGCTCTCTTAACCCTTGCCCAACTTGGCTTATTTTATCTAATAATCAGATTGTCAGAGAGGATCTGGTAGGTAAACATCATAAATGCTTCTCTGAGGGAGGGTAGGATGCCTCCTTGTCTTAAGGAGGCTATCATTAAACCATACTTGATAAAAACCTACATTGGACACTGCAGAGTTAGGCAACTATAGGCCCATCTCTAATCTCCCATGGTTGGGCAAGGTGATTGAGAGCGTGGTGGCTTCTCAACTCCTGGAGGAAACCGATTATCTACATTCATTTCAAACTGGCTTTTGAGTGGGCTATGGGGTTGATCGGCTCATGATCAGCTTGGTTGGCCTGATGGATGATCTCCAATTAGGTATTGACAGAAGAAGCATGACTCTGCTGATCCTTTTGGATCGCTTGGTGGCTTTCAATACCATCAACCATGGTATCCTTCTGGGTAGCCTGGGGGAGGTGGGATCAATTGGCACTGTTCTACAGTGGTTCCATTCTTACTTCTCAGGTAGATTCCAGATGGTGTCAATTGGAGACTGTTGCTCTGCAAAGTGAGAACTAAAGTATGGAGTTCCACAAGGCTCTATACTGTCTCCAATGCTCCTTAACATCTACATTCAACTGCTGGGAGAGATCATGAGATTAGTGCAGAGTGTTATCAATATGCTGCTGATGCCCTATCAACTTCATCAGGAAATGGCATAACTTCCCTAAATGCCTGCCTTGTGGTGGTAATGGGCTGGATGAGGGATAAAAAAACTTACGTTGAATCCAAATAAGACAGAGGTACTGATTGTGGGGTATCAAGACCCAAGAAATGGTTTAGATCTGTCTGTTCTGGATGGGGTTACACTCCCCCTGAAAGATCAAGTATAGCGCTTGGAAATGCTCCTGGATCCCAAATTCTCTTTGGTTTCTCAGGTTGAGGCAGTGGTCAGGAGTGCTTTTTATCAGCTTCGGCTGTTATGTCAGCTACGCCCATTTCTGGAGGGAAATGACCTTAAAATGGTAGTGCATATGCTGATGACCTTCAGGCTTGACTTCTGTAATGCATTCTACGTGGGGCTGCCTTTGTACGTACTTTGTACCCTACTCCCACTTAGCTGGGAGTAAAGGTAAAGTTGTGCCATCGAGTCGGTGTCGACTTCTGGCGACTACAGAGCTCTGTGGTTGTCTTTGGTAGAATATAGGAGGGTTTCGCCATTGCTATTTCCCACGCAGTATGAGATGATGCTTTTCAGCATATTGCTATATCGCAGCCGCCTGATGTAGAACATACCAGCAGGGATTCAAACCGGCAACCTCTGGCTTGCTAATCAATTCATTTCCCCATTGCACCATTAAGTGGCTAACCCCCATTGAATTCAATGGGGCTGGCTCAATCCGGGGGGAGGGAACTTCCCCCTTTCCCCCTCCTCTGGACACCAATGGCCCTGGGACAAGATGGGCCTCTCCTGCCTCACAGAGAGCAAAAACCAAGCTGTCACACAGCCAGTGATTCCCCCTCCCTCAGGGGCAAAGGGCCACTTGTCCCCTTTGCTGAAATATAGCTATATCCCTGGTGGTTACAGTTCTTATTTGTGAATAGATTATACGATATCTGACATAATCGTATGATATCTGGCATGCTTATGGAATATTGTTTATTACATGTTAAAACCACGAAAAACATAATCATACATGCAAACACCCGGCGGTACTGCTGTGGGTTCTGGGCTCATAGAAACTTATCTCACTATTTGTTTGCTAAGTTTTTAAGGTGTCATACAAATTTTGTTTTTGCAACAGGCAGGGCTCTAACTCTGGAATGTAGAAACGACTTCGGCCAATATCTCCCCACTTCCCGCGTCAAATATTAGCCAAGACAGCCTACGGCAACAGAAACAAATCCCAACCCCGACCTCCGCGAGGGAACCTGCGAGACACGGGGCCAGCCAGCGGGTCTAATGTAATACCATTATTATCCGCCAGGGGCGGCAAGAGCAGGAAGGGCGTAACCCGTACACCCCAGCCCCACACCCTTGCCCCTAAGGTCATATTCGAATCCCTAGCCTAGACCTAAGACAATACCTTGAAACGTGCATTTTTAAATGTGGATTTCTTTTTACGTTGTCTGTACTTTTTAATGTGCATCGTGTCTTTTCCCTTCTCCCGGCTGTCCGCTTTCTTTTCTGGCAGGGCACGTTTGCCCTTAACAAAGATGGCGACGCCGGCACCCACCCTCTTCCGCGGGCCGAGAAGGGAGGAGCAGCTGCAACAGGACCGCGGCGGTGGTAGTGGCGGCGGCGGCGGCGCGGCGGAGCCTGACCCGGAAGGGGTGGCGGCCCTGCTGCTGCTGCTGCTCGAGTCTCGGTTCGTGTAGGCTGGGCGCTGTTGCTAGCCCCGGCAGGCAGGCAGGCGGAGCTCGGCCGAGCTTTCCGGGCGCTCCAGACCCAACTCGAGGGAGCAAGAGGGGCTGGTGGGCTGGGAAGGCTGCCGCCGCCGCCGCAGGAGGAGGTCGGAGTTTCATGGTGAGACCAGCCCTAGAAGGCGGCCTCTGGGTGGGGGAGAGGAGGAGGACGAGGTGTCGGAGAGCAGCCGGAGCCCTGAGCCTCCCCGCGCTCCGTCTCCCCTCCGTGCGAGCATCTTGCCCTGTAAGAACAGCTGTGAAATATTCCTAGTTAGAGCGGCTGCTCCCTTCTCCCGCCTAACCCTTTTGCGCCTCTCTCACTAGGGCTTCGAGGGGCCGCCATTATTTAATTTAGAGTTACCCACCCCATTTACACACACACACACACACAGGCACTGGGGAGTGCTGCTTAGAGCCCACATTCGCAGCACGGCTCGCCCCTCTGCTCCACGCACCGGGGCGAGGGAGCCTCGTGGCGTGACTTCTCTCTCCCCTCCCGGAATCTCACTTCCTCCTCCTCTATAGCTCTTCCCATCTGCCCCAAGGGGACCCTCCCTCTTGACACCACCCGCCCCTTCCAGTATATTTTTGCTCCTTTTCTCCCCGACCTCTTCGCCCTTTCCACAAAGGGTTCCACTACGGTGTGATTCTAGTTTTCGAGGGTCAGGCGTAGCACAGGGAAAGCTTCCCGCACACCATTGTGACTTTGTTGTTGCTGCTCATTTGCACCCTCCCACTCTTGTGGGCAGAGGTGGCTTGACATACTCTGCCATGCAAAGTGCAGAACCCGTTTCAGCGACTGCCGCACCAGTACCAGTACCAGCTATGAAAGTGTCCGAGAGCGAAAGCAAGCTGGAGATCTTGCTCCCAGCCCAGAACTGCACCAGCAAAAGCAGTAGCAGTAGTGGGATCAGCAGTATCCGAGGAGGAAGCAGCACCAAAAGCTGGCAGTATAGGTAAGTGCATCTGCTGAAGCTTGAGCAGCCGAACTAGTATTAATTCTCTCTGTGTGTGTGTTTTGAAGCTGTGCTGCTTGAGAGGGAAACATGCTCCTAAATCCGTCCTGTGCCTGGCAAAGTTCCCAAACAAGTTAAACCTCTACTGTGGACTCATAGACCAAAGGCCTAATTCTAAAGTAGCAAGTGTTGCATGTGGTAATATGGAAGTTTTATTTCTAAGTTTTAGTTGTCCAAAACAGTTTTCATTCTTCTGTCCCTCAACACCCCAAAGCTGAAATATGTTGTGAAGCTCTGATGTTGTGTTGGCCTGTGTAGATGTCTTTTAAAAATGGTTAAATGTCCCACAGATAGTGAGGGGAGTTGAAGGGAATGTGTCCTTTAAAATCTGAAAATGTCATGTGCCTGCTGCCTCTTTCCCTACGTAAGTTTTCAGAATGTGAACAGGCACCGGTAATGTCGGAACAGCTTGGCATAAGAAGAAAAAACACCAGTGGAAACTGCTGTATGTACAGTGTATCCTGTTTTCAGCAACTGCATTGTACAGTTTGGGGGATGTGTGTAAATGTGCTGGAATCATCGTTGACAAATACTATGGAGCTGTGATCAGATGGGACTCTGATGTGCATCATATCACTTGAACATCTCAATTTCTTGGTGTTTGCCACACATGTGGCTTGTATAAAATCAGTGTATGTAAACTACACTGTGTACAATGTTTGGCCACAATATTCTTCATCTGGCAGCCACATTACTTCTTCAGGTGGACACCTCAGAGGTGAAGAGTAAATACAATGAACAGTTGTTTGCATGCTCTGGTATTGCACAAGCCTGTTTGTTGAGGAGCTGTAATTGGGTTCAGTTTGAGTGTATACTTGGTGGATAACTACAGTGTGTGAAATAGCCCTGTAAGGCAGCCTTTCAGCCTCTTCTTAATGTGATATTTAAGTCTATAGCATCAACTTTGTCTTTTCATCCACACAATATAAAGTTGAGGTACAGGGCTCTGTGGTCGCCAGGAGTTGACATCGACTCGATGGCACACTTTACCTTTACTTTACACACAGAGTACCTTAGATGGAGTGCCACAGGAAAATCTAGTTTCTTCTGGAAGCCTCATACTGACTACAGGACTGCAGCTGTACTAGGCTATAGTGCAAATCCCACCATTCTGTTATGCTTCATTTCCATGTGTCCGTCAGGGCTGCCTCCACAAATAAATGTAGTGGGGCCGCCTCAGGTGGGTGGTGGGGCACCCCATTCCTGTCTCACCCAGATGTTCTTACCCAACTTGAGGGCAATAAGGCTTCACATGAACTCCACACTTCATGCTGCTCTGTTCCTCACTCCTTGTCTTTTCAAGAGGCAGAGAGAGAGGAATGAGCATTCTCAGCAGGAGTGACAGCTGCCAGTGTGAGGGTGGGATGTGTTGTGGGGAGATCAAGACTGTGGTGTGTATTGCTTACTGCAATGGTGAGATATTGGGATTGGGAGTAACGTGTGGAGGTGGATGGGACTCTGGAGTGTGGATGGTGGGGAGGTCAGTACTGGGGATGAATGTTGCAGGTTCAGATAATGGTTTATTTTGAAACTCTGGCTAGAATAAGCCAGAATCACTGGCTGACATCCTGACTTCAGATGCGCTGGTGCTTCTGAAAAGTGCAACTTTTGAAAAGTTCAACTGCCTCAGCTTCAGTGTTCCCACTAATCTTTTTTCCATCTGTGTGTGGAATGAGTTTTGTTCTGGGAGGCAGTATCAAGGCAGTGTGCACGCACGTGCATTCAGAGTGGGGCCTCCTTGGTTCAACCTGAGTGGGATCTAAAATTGAGTAGACATCAAAAAAACTTGTGTGTGTGCACATGTGTGCATGCCTTAGAGGGAACACTGCTCAGCTCCATCGCTGGCTCAGTGATGGGGGCAAATTTTGACAGTCTCCGCTTTCCCAGGAAGTGCTCTGTGTCACCTGAAAATATGTCCCTGTGGGTCAGCCTTCACACAGCCCTCATGTGGGGGCCTAGTTTGGGGAACCTTGTGAGAAGTCAGGATTCAATCCTGGCACCACATTATGTCTGGTGTGGTCCATAATGTGTGAAATGCTGCATGAGCTGTTCTAAACAGTTAGTTTGTTCTTAATATTGTTAGGTGTCCTCCTGTTACTTGATGATAGTGGTGAATGTACCTTAATCTGATACAGGTCATTCACCTTTTTGTGATCAGCTGATCTAGAATGTTTACAGCCAGTTCACATCTGACCCACTCAACAATCTGAAACATTCTATTAATAGAAGCAGGCTTTTCTCTAGCAGAAAACAGTGAAACTAAAATTGTTTGAAGTACTTTGGTTTTAACGGGGTTGTACTGGGTCTGTTTGACCATCAGTTACTTAATTCAGAGTATAGCAAAGTTCGAGTTGGCCCTGAGACAAAATGTGAAGATGGGCTTCTGTCCCTCTGCCTTATTCTTCGGAGAGGCAGCAGGAGGAGAAGGGAGAGCAAACTGTCACCCAGCTGGAGGGCTCCCTTCCTGAGGAGCCCAGGTATGTTTGTCCTTTTCTTAAATTATAGCTATGCCCCTGAGTTAATACTATGCATGCTTTCAAAAGTGCCATAGAATTGGTTTCTGGATCAGAAGGGTTTCATGTTTTAAAGGCTGCAATCATATGTGCACTTACTAGGTAAGTAAGCTCCATGGAATTCAGTGTGGTGTACTCTTGTGTAAGTACACACTAAAATCATAATGTTAGCACAGAACCTCTAATACCATCTCATTTGCTATGCTATTTCCTAAATATCTTGCAATTGTTTACATTTTAAAGTGGTAAGGGGAGAGAGTATATGGGATATAACAATGTCTTGGCATTTCCCCCCAGCACCAATTGTTGAAATATGTTAGCAGCTAAAGGTAAAGAGTGCCGTTGAGTCAGTGTCGACTCCTGGCGACCACAGAGCCCTGTGGTTGTCTTTGGCAGAATACAGGAGGGATTTATCATTGACATCTCCCACACAGTATGAGATGATGCCTTTCAGCATCTTCCTATGCTGCTGCCTGATATAGGTGTTTCCCACTTATAGGTGTTTCCCATGAACCGGCAACCTCTGGCTTGCTAGTCAAGTCTTAGCAGGATCTCACTTCAAGTATTCTCTTCCAGTGTTGTGTTGCAGTTTCTGAAATTTAACTTCATTTGCCAGAAATTCTGCTCCCTGATCTGGTAGAATCTTGTCTTAACTTATATATTTGACACATGACAAGATGAAGTCATTGCTTTAATTCTGGACAATATTCCATTTTGCCAGTTTCTAAAATCATGTGTCTCATATAATTATGACAAGGGCATTCCAAGTCTTTTCAAGTTTATAAATTTCACAGTAATAAAAATAATACAAAATGGACACAATGCACAATGGATGTAAAACTAGAAAAGGATTAATTTAACCCCTCAAAGAGCATAACACTTCATGGAACTCAAGATGTTTCATTCTAAATTGGTGAAAATTGTCATTTTTTAAATAGAGCATTGAACCATTTTATTGAACCATTTAATCTACCTTAAATATGCTAGAAGTAAAAAAAAATCTGATGTCATTTGCCATTGTGTGTCCCTTTCTGAAAGTACAAGATGTTTTAAAGGTTATGGTAAATACCAGAGTCGGTTTAAGCAGCCTGTCACATTGGTTGCAGTCAGTGATATTAAAAAAAAAAGCAAAAAAATTAAATTAAATTAAAAAAAAAAAGCTGGGGGAGGTCAACAGGTATTTCATGCTTGAATGCTGTAGACATGAAATCAGGAAACCTGACTCAAATCTGACACACAACAATGGTTCTAATAATAATAATAATAATAATGGCCACAGAAATCACCATCAGCCAATTACAAAAAGCAGCTTTACTGGGAACAGCCTATATTCTGCGACGATATCTATAACAATTGACAATAAAATTCTGGCATCCCAGGTCCTTGGGAAGGACTCGATGTCTGGATAAAACAAACCAGTCAATAACACCTGTCTGACTGTGTAAAATAATATAAAATAATAATAATAATAATTAAAAACTCGATTTCTATACCGCCCTTCCAAAAATGGCTCAGGGCGGTTTACACAGACAAATAAAAAATCAATAAGATGGCTCCCTGTCCCCAAAGGGCTCACAGAGTAAAAGAAAAATAAGATAGATACCATAAACAGTCACTGGAGATACTGTGCTGGGGGTGGATAGGGCCAGTTACTCTCCCCCTGCTAAATAAAGAGAATCACCTGGTTAAAAGGTGCCTCTTTGCCAAATTAGCAGGGAATGCCTCTGTGCATTTGAATCAAGTTAAAAGAATCCCTGCTATAAAACATACCTTGAAGATAAAATAGTGACAAAAACCTATACTGGGTGGTCTTAGTTTAGAAAAAAGATGACTGAGGGAAGATATGATAGAGGTCTATAAAATCATGCATGGTGTGGAGAAAGTTGATAGAGATAATTTTTTCTTCCTCTCAGATAACACTAGAACCAGGGGCCATCCCATGAAACCTTTTGCCAAGAAATGTAGGACTGACAAAAGTACTTTTTCACACGATGCACAATCAACCTATGGAATTATCTGCCACAAGATGTGGTGACAGCCAACAGCCTAGATGGCTACTAGATGGTCTGTCAATGTCTACTAGTCAAAGGGCTATAGGCCACCTCCAGCCTCAGAGATAAGATGCCTCTAAATACCAGTTGCAGGAGAGCAACGGTAGAAGAGAGAGCATGCCCTCAGCCCTTGCCTTTGGGGCTTCCCAGAGGCATCTGGTGGGCCACTGTGTGAAACAGGATATTGGCTAGACAGCCCTTGGGCCTGATCCAGCAGGGCTTTTAATGTTCTTATGTTCTAATACTGTGTTTTTTTCTAACCTCAATGCAGATGGAAATTATAGCTGCAATTGTTGTTCTGTAAAAATATCAGCTTTAAGGTGGATCCAAAAATATAATTTCAGCTTTTGCATGTAGGTTTTACAAATAGAACAGCAAGTGACTTCACTAGATTTGTATTAATTAGAAGCTGAACTTTAATATGCTTTTGGTAAGAAATATATACAATGCAGGTCATAGGCATACCTGAAGCTGCATGCCCTGTCCTATTTGTACGTGGTAATGAAAAAGAGACAGGAGGAAGCCTGCCCTGACTCAAATCTTAACTATGGAACTTCAAAAATGAACTTAAAGCCAAGACCAATCTTGCTGTTAAAAAAAAATAAAATTAAAAAAACCTCCACTCTTTGAGTTTACAAAAGTACAAATAGCCCTTTCAACATCTGCAGCATAGTAAATGCGACGACCCCCCCCCAATATTGTGCTAATGCAGACACATTTCTGTTCTTTATCTCTTTGGCTGTAAAACTAGTTTTTTTGTATCGACACTTGGATTGTTTTTCCCCAAGGAGGTGCTAGAATATTGGTGGGATGGAAAAACATTGGGGTTCGTAGAATTAGAGTTGAGAGGTAGTCCATCAATTGACTGCTTATAATTTGACTACGGGTGGATTTTACAGAGCCAAAAATGCACTTTTGTAGGTGGTGGCCTACCTTGTTTTTAATTGTATCTTGATGTCATCTGATGGCAAAGGCAGGAGTGATGTCTGCTTACTGGCCAGCCCTGCAGGAAATAATATTCATTTAGGAGCAGGCACCCCTTGCCCTGCACTATAAGCACGACCACATGTACGTGTACTCTAATGTGAACATCTACCTGTCTTTTTGCTGCTACTATTACTAATTTAAAAGGGGAAATAATTAAACTGCTCCAGAACTTCTTTAGGCATATGGTAGTGGGGCAGGGAATAAGGTACTGTGTATCACAGGCATCTGTTGAACAGTACCCAGGACAGTTGCAGAAAGAAGTGCATACTTCTGTTGCAGCATTGTTGGTCACTCTGCTAGGTACTGTTTGAAATGCTACAAAAATCAATTTGACTAGAAACTAGGGGGAGAGAGGGAAAAGAGGGAAAGCATGTTCTATAGGTAGTGACAGCTCTACAATACCATCTCCAACTTTCTGAAAAGCTGTTTTCTCTGTACAGTCTCCATATATGTAAACCTTTTTTCTGCAGTGATGAGAGCTATGCATTTGCGTTTAAAAGGAAGAACAGACTATGAGATTCTGTGACTGGTTCTAGATACGGTAATTATCTAGCTCTTCTTCCCACTGGTACCATGACATGCTGTTTGTTGTCATATATTAACAATTTCTTCAACTGGCAAAGAAAACTTGGTCTTTGTCTGTATGTGTTTGGTAATACTTGTTTGGAGTTAATTGATCATATGTTGAAAATTAGCTGTACTGACCTTGGCAAGGAGGTCTTTGAATAAATGAAGTCCTTAAGGAAATGGTGTAACTTGTGACTGAAAAGCAAAACATAGTACATAAAGTCTTATGTCTTTAAATGCTTGCCTTATTATCTATTTGCAGATGTTATTGGGCTCTGTTTCTAAAGGGAATGGTCTCTGGAGCTTTGGTCCCTAGAAAGCTCAAAAGCCTTTTGCCACTGTAATCTGAAGCTATGTGAGACTTTGAAAGTTGGTGTTAGAAATAGTTTTGAATCAAATAGTTAGAAATGGTTTTGAATAGGTTGTGAAGACAGATTCTTCAGATCTGGGAGTTTTTCTTTTCAAACTAGGCTGGACAAAAATTCTTAGGGCAGCTTCACACGAGAAGCCGCTGCTTGGCTGAACTACCAGTTCTTGTGCGTGAACTGTGTGCGTGAGCCTGACTTCTGAACCTGCCAGTGTCGTCCGAACCTGCCAATGTTGGCTTATTCTACCCTCTTCGTGGCTCCAATACCAACACCTACTTCAAATCTAGGTTTCAGGTGTTGGATTTGGGACTGCAAGTAGGTGCCGCATAAGACCTGTGGAATCCCTTCTGAAGTGGGTAAGTGGGGAATAACACTACAGTTTCTTAGCCCCTGCTATTAACTGTGGTCCTCTGTCATCCTTTGGAGCAATAGGTTGTGTAGAAGACGGGATATGGGCAGTGTAAGTTGTGACCTTTTTGTTTATTTTGAAACTTATAATGGGTAAATAGCCAACTTTTGGTAGCTTATGGGGAGTATGTTTTAATATACTTCATAAGGTGGTGATTTGTGTTCTCTCTGACTTTTTTCATCTATGTGCAGGATGAGTCTTGTTCTGGGCGGCAGAATCAAAGCAGTGTGTGCGCACATGCATTCAGAGTGTGGCCTTCCAGATTCAACCTGAATGGGATCTAAAATTAATTGAGCACCAGAAACTTGTGAGCATTCACACACCTTAGAGGGAACACTGGTGGTGATGCCAGCACACTGCACAAGGACATAGTCAGATTCTAAATATCTAATTGTTTTGCTCCCATGGAAAATATCCAGCTAAAGCTTGTGACCTTCAACTTTATTAGATTAATGTTGCATGCCATGTAACATAATTATTTAAATTTCTCAAACATTCTTTGAGTATCTAAAGGCTTAGCAAAATCTTTAACTCAAAGCTTGCACTTCCAATATTTTCAAAGCTAGTTTTGTTCAACAAAAGGCTGCCTCTTATGTGGGGCCAAAATGGATACAGATTGATAGGCTTGTGGGAACTTAATGTTCTGTCCTGAATCTACTGCCCATGAATTTCACTGAGTGACCCTGAGTCCCAGTATTATAAGACAGGGGAAAAAATTCACCTCTCCACTCCAAACTCTCCACATCATTAATGATATAAGTCGCTTGCTGCCCCTCTCTTTGGACCCCCCCCCCCGAATTTAAGAAGCCACAAATGCTTTTGCCTTTACTCACAGGGCAACCAAAATGGCTTCCCTCTTCTTTTCCAGCTCTATGATATCCTTCTTGAGATGATGGGAGCAGAACTGTAAATAATATTCCAAATATAGTTGCACCATAGGTAATGGCACTGTGATACTAGCAATTTTATTTTCAGTCCTAATATGAAAAATGCATTTTTTTAATGCTGTTGTACACTCAGTTGATGATTTGATTGAGTTATCCACCACCATCCCCAGATCTTTCCTTTAGAGCCACAGTTGGCTCAGATGCCTTCAGTCTGAGTGTGAAGACAGGATTGTTTGTCCCAATGTGCATTATTTTACACTTAATATTCCCACATTCCAGTTCACTGGGTTTGTTGTAATCATGATACAGTGATATATAGGGAAAGGCAGAATGAGTGCTTCAGAGGTCCTAGTCCGGCACTCTAACCACTACACCACGCTGGCAGAATGAGTACTTCAGGTTCAAGAACAAGAAAATTATGCCTAATGAAAGCGAGGTTGGACCTAGAAATGTGATCCGTGCTTCTAATAGACTTTGAGCAACATCAGATGCACAGCTTATTTGTTTATATTCTAGGTTTCCCCCCTAGTATATGAGAACCAAGCCACCTTTTAGGCATTTATAAAAAGCTAAGCTTTATTAAAGCCACCTTGCGGGCAGAATGACTTACAAGGTGGCTTAGCCCTCTATAAGCAGGGTTTATTGTGGGGTTTTTTTTAATGTTGCGAGTCATAGAAATGAAAATAGAGATGTTGGCTTCTCTTGACAAAGCAATGTTTTCCCTCTTTTGGCTTTACAATAGACTGACTCTTCAAAGTTTCTAACCCTGAATTCCTTTTCATTAAGAAATTGTACCATGCATTAGAATTCTATAGATACTAAATAACTGGTCTAATGGAGATTGGAGTGTTGAGACGTTGCCAAAGCTTCAATTAAATTGAGAGTTCTTGGTGTTCTGATGAGTAAGGTGGTTTGTATGCATTGTTTGTTGATGGCTAGTTTTCTCTGATACTTTTAAAAAATCTTGTCTGTCTTCCTGTTTTGTATTGGTGGCCAGGGGTGTAGCTAGGGGAGAGGGGGGCCTGTGTTCGCCCCTCTCTCCAGTGGCTCCCAATGGAGATAATGAAGAGAATAGGGAGGGGTGGAGCTGGGGGCCCTCAGGAACTGGGAGTCCCAAATTCTTTGAACTAATTTACTCAATTATAGCTACACCCCTGGTCCTCAACATACAATGTTCCATTTTGATTCAGAGACACTTCTGTTGGGTCATTCTTGTGAAATGTCATTTCATTTCTGACTAGCCAGCGTGGTGTAGTGGTTAGAGTGCCGGACTAGGACCAGGAAGACCCAAGTTCAAATCCCCATTCAGCCATACTACTTGCTGGGTGGCTCTAGGCCAGTCACTTCTCTCTCAGCCTAACCTATTTCACAGGGTTGTTGTGAGAAGAAACTTAAGTATGTAGTACACCGCTTTGGGCTCCCTGGAGCAATAGTGGGATATAAATGTTAATAATAATAATAATTATTATTATTTCCAAATTTAATTTTATAGATACCTCACATCCTCTCTAATAAAACGCTTGGTGTCCGTCCGTGGACGGGCACCAAGCGTGTGTTCGTGCCTCCCTGCCCTGTTCTGCGCCTGCGCGAAGCGCAGGCGCAGAACAGGGCAAGGGAGACATGAGGGCCGGCACCCGGTGGCCATCTTAGGCGGCCAGAAGCGGCCGCCCCGAAGAAGCCGGGAATGCGGGGAAGGAGGAGACTGGCCGAGGCGGCGGCGAAGCCGCCGCCTCGGCCAGAGGACGCAGCGCGGCCAAGGCGGCGGTGGAGCCGCACCGCCGAAGCCGGGCGGGGGGAGGAGGTGACGGGGTAAGCCGGCCGAGGTGGCGGCAGAGCCGCTGCCGAGGCCTGGCACCGCCGCCGCCGCCAGGCGGCTGCGAGTCCTTGGGGCCCTTGCCCGTCCGGGGAGACCGGCCGGGAATGTGAGGCGGGGGCGGACCGGACCGGCAGCGGCGCCCCCAGAGTCTGCCCGGCCACCACCACCGCCACCGCCCACTCTCCCGCCCTCCCAGCTGCCCACATACTCCTTCCCCGCTCCCCCCCCCCGCAAATGATTAAGGGCCAAAACGGCCAAGAAGAATGCCTCCGCGGCCGCCGCCATGGCCGCCAACCGCCCTCCCAGCTGGCCGAGACTTCCTTACCCAAAGCAGCCCGCGACAGTCGGGCGATCAAAAATCCATTTTTTGCGAAGAAGAGAGGAGCTCCGGAACAGAGCTCCTCTCTGTGCTAAGCCAATGCCCAAACTGCTGCTATGGACGCAAAGGACGCAATAGGCGTCCTTTGCGTCCATAGCAGCAGTTTGGGCATTGGCTTAGCACAGAGAGGAGCTCTGTTCCGGAGCTCCTGTCTTCTTCGCAAAAAATGGATTTTTGATCGCCCGACTGTCGCGGGCTGCTTTGGGTAAGGAAGTCTCGGCCAGCTGGGAGGGCGTGGGGTGGGGGAGGCCAGAGGAAGTGGGGCGGGGGGGGGAACTCTCCCCTACTAGCGCCCGTTATCACAACGGGCCTGAAACACTAGTTCTAAATAAAGACAATGTTAAAAGTATTTTTGAGCTACTTTGTGTGATTCAGGCCACAGAGGTTTCTTTGGTCTGTGGTAAATGTGATATGAAGAGAGTCCTATCCGGGGTTGGTTTTTTCTTTAAACCTTTACAGTTTTGGATCAACGTGTCACACATAACTGGAAGGACTGGAAGCTGCAAAATGAGACCTGAACCTAAAATCATGACCTGATATTTGGCCGTTATGTTTCTTAAAACGTAAAGAACTCTAGTGCTTTAAGAATCTGACTCAGTGGGCTCTTGCTCATGAAAGCTTATGCCTCAGTATATGTTAGTTTAGAAATTGATCCATAGGACTTTCTGTTTCTTCTGCTTTAAGAATTCTTACCCAATGATTCTGCATCGAGGCAGACATTGTTTTCCCTCTGCTCCTCTTCTTGTTTCTACCTTCCATCTGTGAGTGTGGTCTTTTTTTTTTTAAACTGTATTCTTGAAAACAGCTCATAGTTAAGTGGTGGGATGGATTGTGACATCAAAAAGCAAACTGCCAATCAACAGCGTACTTCCTTCCTCCATTTTGTTAGGTTTCCATCCTGTGGATTTATTGGTTGAAATGCTTTATTCTACTTAAGATATAAATCTGGTTTTCAGAAAATGCTGTGACCCTGCCTTCTTAGATAGTAACTTTTTTTGTATGAGTTGGCTTGGGTAGAGCATCTACAATAAATTTATTTGTAAATTGGAGGTTACCCCCCCCCCAATAACTTTTATCTGGATCTTAGGTACATAAGAGCATATTGCTGAACCTTATACTGATATATACTGTAGACACAATATTTTAAAGCACTAAGTTTCATATGAGATTTCCATGCCTGTGCCCCATGTGTTCTTTCATATTGATATTTCTTTTGTATCTCTCCTTCATTTAACTCCTCTATTCTAGTTTTATGTCTGTGTTGTTTCAGCTTTGTGCTTCCAAAGCATAAGTGACCTCTCTTTCTTTCATATCTCTGAGAATGTACATCTTTATATCATTGCAAATTGTGTCTGCTGTGTGGTAGGACAAGTGGTGTGTAGTGTTCTTTTAAACTGTGCAAGAACCCTTTTGGGGTGCATATTTTAATATTGGTGGGCAATGTGGATATTTTTTCTTTTTGAGACTGCATTTAAGCCAGCAATAAATCAGCTGAACTGCTTTCAAAATAATGAGAACCCTCTGTAAAGTACTTGTGCATTTACACTGGAATGTAAATAATAACTGCACACCTGCATGCGATGGTCCCTTGACACTTGTAATACACTCTTTCTTGGAGCTATGATGATGACCTTTGGGTCCTGAAAATCTCAACTGACAGACAAGGTCTGTTGATTGGCATCCAGTCAGGCAGCCATGAGTTTGCGCAAAAAAAAATATTGGACTTGCTTGCACTGGAAAAACAGCATGGTATTGACATGCTACCTCATGGCTCCAAACTTCTGTTTGGAAGAATTTTTTCCTGAATAGTTCATGTACAAGTGATTGGTCGTTTTCAGGGGTCAAGAAATGTTGGCTCAGTTCACCAGCCAGACAAAATGTTTTACTCGTCTGATGGTTCTTGAGCTATGTTGGTACATTACTTGTCAGACATTTCCCCACTCATTAGGCATCAGTTTTCACTCATAACAGGCTAGTAGACTAGTGGATTTCATGAGCCCTGGTCATTTTGCCTTCTCCTCCATTATGCACTCAGAAATTTGTTGAGAAACTGGTTGACTGCAAGAGACTAAGTAAAAATGTGTCTCAGCCAGATCCTATGCATGAGAAGCAAGAGGCTGACTACGTAAAAATCTATCAGATTCTGATGCAGATCCTGTGCGTGTTTACTTAGAAATGTTCTGTAGGGTTAAGTTCCATTGAACTCTGTACATTATTTCCAAGTAAACATGCAAGTAAGAGTGCATAGGATTGCATCCTTAAATTCAGTAGCAGCTATTGAGGCAGGCTTAGTCTCTTGGAGCTGTGGGAATAGGCCAGTTGGGCTCCATCTGTGAACCATTCCCACAACTCCAAGAAAATGGAATTTCCCATTGTGCAGCAAGTGAGTTATCTGGCTGCTCACTGGTCTGCATTTGTCTTTTGAATTGTGGCTGAAAGCCACCTTTTAAATATAGAACTAAACTAGAGTTTTCTTTGAAACCACACTTGGTATCAACAAATTGTGCCTATTGATGTAGCTGACTTTGTGGTTCACTCTTACCACTGTCTCTCTCTCTCTCTCTCTCTCTGAATAACAAAAAAATCAGTGTTACCTGTGTGTAACCTTGTATGCTGTGTTCTCCCCCTCTAATTCACTTTCAACCAAGTACAAAACACAAAAATTAAAGTGCCTATTATTCTAGTTTGGCTGTTAGAATGTTGCACATTGCCATCTCTGTAATCAATCAGGACAGCCTATTGGATAAAGACTACATTATCTCTGCGTTCTCTACAGCTTTCCTTTCTGTTGGTCTCCATCCTTGTCATTGGAATGCAGGTGATTGAGGGTTTCACAGTAGAGAGACAGGGGTCGATTTCATGAAGCACTAGGAGAAGTAGGGATTCTAAGCCCAGGACTAGAAAAGAAATGGACCCAATCTATTCAGGGAGGAGGAAAGACTCTACAATTCATTTTTAAATGCATTATTTGCATGTAATATGATCTGGATATTTCTGTGTAACAAGAACCTAATTGTTCCTCCTTCTGCCACTCTGAGGTGGCATTTCCTTGTAATGGAAGCCTGTGTCGAAAGCAAAAGACCCGTGTGACTCACTTAGGCAGTCTTCTATCAAAATGTCTTGGAGGTGGGGTGTCCTTTGCATTCTTTTGAGAAGAATTTTGCTAACTAGTTAAGAATTTAGTTTCTGTGACACAGCTGAAGACCCAGGCAAAGCGCAGGACTGGAAGCTAAGCTCTTAAAAGTCTGATAGTGCCACCTGGGCCCTCTCCTAAGCCCTCTGCCTGTGTGCCAGAAAGGATTTGAGGAGAAGAGGGGGAATTGGTGGTGAGCACAAATAGTGGCTGGCTAAAATTTGTGGATCCCTAGCCTTGAGTTTTTCTTGGAATTGGGAGTGTAAAGTTATGAAATAAATAAAAATTAACCAAGCCCTTCTGTAAAAATAAGCAGGTTTTGCTTAATTTGTGTATCCCACCCGTCTTTGGGTGCCTGGAAGTCTCCTGCTTGGTACCAAGATCCAGTGGGCTAGGGATACCCCTTCTCTCGTTAAGTGTGAACTGTATTTTAATTGCTTTTAAAATATTATAGATCTCCTAGTAGTTAGGACTTGGACATACTGCACTTTCTGACATGGTCAGACCGTGAAGCCAAAGATCCTCTACTGTGGTTACAGTTGAGTAATTTTCTTCCAAATGTGACCTTTTGTTTCCTTCATATATTTAGCCAGAAAATCTATTTGTGGAGATTTTCAGCATTTTAAGTTTGGCTCCAAGTACATCTCTGTATAAAAAAAGAATACTTCACACATTAAATGTTCTTTGTGTACATACAAAAAGGGGCGAGCACCAGAAAAGTGTACAAGATTGCATGTGCACATAGTGATAAATATGCATTTGCCACCACATAGGGGTGTGTCCGAACCGGTCCGGAGGCCATTCTGAAGGCCTCCGAACTGCTGGACCGGTTCAGACCTGGCCGGTCCGGGTGGGGGGGCCTTTCTTTTAGGGCGGGGAGGGCTTGCTTACCCCTCCCGCCTCTTTGCCCCCTCCAGCGCCCGTATTCCACAGTGTAATTTGGGCACTGGAAACAAGCCGCCCCCGCTGCCCCCCCACGAGCGGATTAGGGCTAAAAGTTAAGTACTGCCGCCGTCCCGCCCCCCCCGCCCCCCGAGTGCTCACCACATCGTTTTCTTAAAAAGAGAGGAGCTCGCGAACAGAGCTCCTCTCTCGGCAAAGTCCTGGCCCAACTGGGGCCTTGGGCACGCACGCGCTAGCTATAGGACACCGGATGGAACTTCCGGTGATCGGAGGCCCGGTCTACCCGGCCTCATCCAGGCGGGTAGACCGGGCCTCTGATCGCCGGAAGTTCCATCCGGCGTCCTATCGCGCGCGCGCGCGCCCAAGGCCCCAGTTGGGCCAGGACTTTGCCGAGAGAGGATCTCTGTTCGCGAGCTCCTCTCTTTTTAAGAAAACAATGCGGTGAGCACTCGGGGGGGGCAGGTGAGGGGGGGGCGGGACGGCGGCAGTACTTTTAGCCCTAATCCGCTCGTGGGGGGCGGGGGCGGCTGGTTTCCAGCGCCCCAATTACACTGTGGAATAAGGGTGCTGGAGGGGGCAAAGAGGCGGGAGGGATAAGCAAGCCCTCCCTGCCCTAAAAGAAAGGCCCCCCTTTGGTGCCGGTCCGGACCGCGCACATCACTACCAGCACATATGCACTCCTTGCAAGCGTTGGCATAAAGCTTAGCAGGAGTTGAGAGATTTCCTTCCTTTCAATGACAAGTGCAATACAGATGTATTGATATCTTGCTCCAGCTATTCTAGGATTGTGTGGGAAATAGGTTTGCCATATTCCGGGTTTCCAAATCCGGGTGCCTAATTTGCATACTATGTAAATTGGCTTGAAAATAATTTTTGAGCAAAATAGTGACTGCATGTTTTGCTCCCTAACTCCGCTTCTACAAGGGCTAGAGCTTAGCTTTGCTTTTTTTAAAAAATGAAAGCTGAAAGCCAGATGAATCTGGGTGAGATGCTTGAAATCCTGGTGAAACCCAGAATTTCAGAGGGCATGGCAACTCTAGTGGAAAACAGATTCTGCAGTTGGGCCTAATGCAGATTACGTTCTAAAACTGCTACTTCAAACAGGCATTTGAAGCCATCTAGTGTTATCTGGATACTTCACACTGCATAATTTTCTACCAAGTTCAGTATTAAAAATAGGTCCTAGATATAAAGTCATTTGTGGTTTTGATGGTTGTGCAGAAACAAACGTTAACATTCAAGGCTCAGTCTAAACCAAGGGATATGAATGTAGCACACGTCCTTCTCATCTGCGAACATTTGGTTAATTTTTAAAAATACTTTTAGTGGTAGAAACAGCACTAAGGCTGTGACTACTTTCCATTTAAATATGCCTTGCTTTCCAGTTGAAAAGAAATGAGGTTCTTTTACTGGCTTGTTAATTCTGCTTTTTTACTCTCTCTTGCTTCTAAGGTAGGTTCAGAAACTGACAGGATTGTTGCTCATTAAACAGTGTAGCCAGCCAGTTATGTAATTGATTTGTTTCAGGGCTGCAGATAATTGATTGTGGATTGTTTGCTTGTTCTAGACTTTGAAGCACTGGGCAGGTAGTGCAATTCCTTCTTTAAGTGGTTTAATTTTAGAAAGAAGGCGAGCTTTTGTGCTTAATTTCATGCCGACGAGACGGCTATGTTTACTAGTAAGAGCTGGGTAAAGAAAAATATAGTAATAAATCAGTAGTTTCATTGCAAAATCATGATGTGGGTGCTGTATTTCCTTTCATAATAATGGAGCTTTACAGTGGTTCTGATATTGCATTTCCTGCCTGTGATATAAATAAACATACTATAATGGCACAGGAGCTACTTTGTAAGGCCCACTGTGTTAGATTAATGGGTTTCAAAATGTGGTGTGTGGAGAGTTGCCAAGGGGGACATGAAAACCTTCCTGATCAGAGTACATGAACCAGCTGGGGTGGTCGGTATCATCTGGTGGGATGAATGCTCACTGTGATTTTGACAAATTCTACACCCCTAGAAATAGAATCTTGATGATAGCATTGCAATACTTGCAGCATTTTGTCATATTTTTAGTGTCCGGACCATCCGGCCTGCAGCAGCCAAATTTGCAATGGCGTTTTAAAAGCTTTAAAAAGTTTGATGTCAGTGTATTGATGTCAGAGTAATGGAAATGAAAATTGGCAGCAATGTCTTCAAAGATAACTCTATGAAGAGAGTACAACAATTTGTTCCTTGTTACCCTAAACCTTAGTTTTTGTTTTGTGCCAAAATGACAGCAACTTTACCCTAATGGTTTGGGGATAGGGATAAAGAAGGGGTGATAACACAGAGAAAGCTGTAAGTGCAACAATGCTATCACCTATTTTCCACCTCTGGGGGGTAGACATGGGCAAAAATCACTATGCACATCCATCCCTTGATGGTAGTAGCGGCTAAAATATGTGGGCTTGGCTCATAGACTATTCTCCCCCGACCCCATGACTCTGTCTCTTTGGGGGCAAGAGGCAGAGTTATTAGAGTTAAGCCTTTTTTTCTTTAAATCAGGTGCAGCGCTGAAAGAATTCTTCCATCTCATCATTGTTGTTGGTTTCAGAGCTGTGATATCAATGAATATGAATAGTTAGGGCAGGGCTGACATGCACTCAAATGAAGTACTGGTGTTTTGCTGCATTTCAAATAATGCAGTGCATGTACTTGCCAGGAGAGCAATGTTGATTGCTTCCCGCTTCACCTGGAAGCACTCTGTGTGAGCCGGAAGTAGGCCCCCGAGTGCTGTTAGTGTGTGGCCCTCAGGAACCTTATTCTGAGTCCTTTATAGCTCTTCCGGCAGAAGTGAAGATTGTGACAGTGGAACTGCATTCATTTGTAGTGCAACAGTACCAGTGCTCCTCTCAGAGCCCAGGTGCTTGGTTAACCTGCATGGCAATTGGGAATTTGGGGCGTAACAATTTTATTTTCTAGAAATTCAGCTGAAAATGCCTGTGCTCTTTTACGTGTCTCTTGATCCATTTACCCTGAGCCACTAGTCAGCTATCGTGTATTTTTAGGATACTTGAAGGACATTTTCAGCCTTTTTCTTGCAACAGAAGTTGAAAACGTTCTACTTAAAACTAGGGATGTGCACGATAAACTTTCGGCACGGCGGGGGTAGAGCTTTAAGGGCGGGGGAGAGTGTATTCACCCCCCGCCACTTTTCTCCAAATTTTAAGCCCCTCTGGGCGGCAGCATTCCTCCCTGCCACCCCGTTCCCTCCATCGGCCGGAAGTCCCAAGCACGCGTGCGCCCGTCGTGCCCGCATGACGGGCGCGCGTGCGCTCGGGACTTCCGGCCACTTCCAGCCGACGGGGGGAACGGGGCGGCAGGGAGGAACGCTGCCGCCCTGAGGGGCTTAAAATTTGGAGAGCGCCGGCAGGGGAAACACGGTGGGGGTGTGTGAGTACACTCTCCCCCGCCCTTAAAGCTCTACCCGCGCCGGCGCCGAATCAGCCCCCACACCCGAAACGTTTCAGAGGCCTTTACAATGGCCTCCGAAACGTTTCAGGCACAAGCCTACTTAAAACTGGTATAACATTTCTTACTATGGTTACTGTCTGCTTTATGCTTCCTTCCTCTTGCTGTTGGTTTCAGGTTTAGACCCTGGGGCAGGCTGAGAATTTGTAGGCATGGAGAGAGTTAAGTTGGGGATGTGCATGAACAGCTTGTGAGCAGGCTGCAACACCTTCTCTGCAAGGGAGAGAGGGAGCACACAGCCCCTCCCAAGCTAGCCAACAGAGGCTACCCCTGGTTTGGTTCTGAGGTCATGGAGCAATTGGGAGTGAGGAAGAAAAGAGACATCCTGCACAAGATGGTAGTTTTATAAATTTTATTAAGGCAAATGGTTAAATTTAAACAATTAAGTACGCAAGCAAAATCAATCAATTGGTTTTCTTCCCTCAACGTAGTATGGTGTGTTCAGTAACAGTTAAAATCATTTTCCCTTACTAGAAATGAATAGCAGTTGAAAACATCTTTTCTCACACTAGCAATGAACCCTGTGTGTGTGTTATCTCGCAGCTGTTCTTTAGCTAAGACACAACATTCTGACAAGTTTCGATTTCAAGCAGAGAGGGATGTAGAAAAGAAAGTAGTCCAGCCGTGAGGCAAGGAGGGGGTGGAAAGAGCAGAGAAAGGAGGGGGTGCCCATTCTGGCCTTGGGCTGACAGTGAATGAGCTGAGAGCAGAAAGGAGAGGAGGGACAGGGAGAGCAGGCTGGAGTGGGGAGACAGAGGCTCTTCTGGGGAACAGGGCTACAGCAGGAGGAGGGAAAGAGATCCATAGGACATTGGGGGGTGGGTTGGGCAGGGATGTTAGTTTAGAAGATTCTGAGCTGATGGCACAACTACAAGTATAATTACCAGATCTTGTAGGCCAGTGTCGGTTAGAGATCTAGGAATGCAGATCTTGGGTGTTCAGAGAGGCTTCCACCTCCCCAGGAGGCTTGGCATGGTGCTCGAATGTGCTGGAATTCCTCTGATCTTAAAGACTGGGGCAATTCCAGCAATCTGCGGGGCACTAGTTGCCTTTACAAGATAGGGGCTACATGCTACCCCTCGCATGGAGGAGAGCATGCCGTCCCTCCCCTTGTGTGAGTGTGCGTCGCCTGTTTATACCTTCTTCCGGGCCTGTTATCCACATATCACGTCAGAAGCAGCCATATCTCTATGTGTCTCCAGTCTAATATAAACAACTCCAGTTTCCACATCCCGGACTCTCTTACCCTATTTGGTGTGGAGTCTACCATTCTTGGGGAGCATATCTGGCACTTGTTTACTAACTCAGATGGAGCTGTTTCCCTTTTGGTGGTCTCAAAACATTCCTGTTTCTGTCCAGATTGACAGGCTCGTGGTCATTTCAGAGCAGGGTTGGCGCCTTTCAGTCCAGAGAAATGGGTAAGAGATAGCATGCAAAGAGGTTCATTAGCTAACTGTGTGAATATAATGTACCCCTAAAATATGTAGGTACTGATATCTAAGTGTGGTTTCCTAAGACCTCTAAACATGATTACTCTTAGCAAATTTCAAGCTGGTTCCCATAATTACCCTTGGCAGAGAGCAGTGCACAAACAAGCTTCAAGGCAGGGAGGGGCAAGTCTTCCCCTTTTGTCGGGCCTTGACTATAGAATAAACCATTTCATTCAGCTACTTTGGCTCAGCAGAACCAAAGTTCACACTCCATTTTCTTGCAAAACAGCAGACCCGGATACAGGCCTAAGCTTTAGCCTTTTGGGCTCTCAATGCTGGTCCCAATCCCACCAGTGTGTTCACCACAAGCTCATGCCTGGGCTGCCAGGGTGGGGAGTGGCTCCCTTAAGGAGCTGGTAAACAGGTCCTTACCAGCTCTGCTGCCACCCTGCGGCTTTACCGGGTGCGAACCTCACCCTAGCAAAGGCTATGAGGGGCTGTGGCACTCTTCCTTGCAGCTTGCATGCATGGCGTCTGTGCATGCTGTTGTGAGTTGGTTTTTGCTAGGGTGAGCACCACACCTGTAAAAGTGGCGGAGTGGCAAAGGAGCAGGTAAAGACCTGCTTACCAGCTCCTTGAGGGAACCGTTTTCCGCCCCGCTGAACTGGTTTGGTGCTTCCCAAAGGAGGCGCCAAACCAGTTCATGTACACCCCTAATTTAACTACCTCTCTGCCTCTGTGTTTACATTACCTTGGCAAATAGATTTTTGGGAACATACATTTGTTGAGAGAACTTCTTGTTTCACCCTTAGAGGTTGTATTTACGAGGCCTATTAAATATAAGCAGAAGCTACTTCATGTCGCAACGCTTCTGTAATGTGCATGGCTGTAGTGTGTGTCTTCACAGGTGCTTTGGTTCCTTTTTTCTTCTACAGCTGCTGAGTGTACATTGTTTTCTTAAGATAGTAGGTTTTTAGCTCAGATCTGTTCTTGAGCCAGCAGCGCAGACTGATGGCATTGTGGACTAATGGTATGGTGCTGCTACTTTGTGCATGTCTTGACAATTTAAGCTTGGAGTACTTTTTAAACCCAATTCAAAATTTCTTCTGCTGACTTTGATAGCAAATAAACTCTCCTCCTGTACACACATTCCTTCTGTTGCTGATAATGTACTGTAATTACATAACAATCAAGATTAGCAAAAATAATGCTTTTGAGAAACCATACCAAGCTGAAAGATAATGCCCCCCTCCAAAAAAAAAAAGAAAAGAAAGAAAGAAATTTGGCTGTCTTGATAGTAGTGCTCAGTCTATTGCTGAGCATCTAATGGATGCTTTAACAAAAATATTAATATGCCTTGATGGTTGGAACTCTCTCTACCCTGCCGTAAGAAACTGACACTTTTTAGCTAGTAGGTGGGGCAGAAAAACAATTTGCCTGTCATTTGAATGTAAAGACAGAAAGGGTCAGACAGAGCTGCAGATTGGGCATCTGACTGGTTAAAAAAGATTTGGTCAATTGAAAAGTCAAATAATAAATTATTTGACTTAAATAATTAATAATATAAATAATATAATAAAATAATTTAATTAATAATATAATTAATAACAAATTATTTGATAAGTCAAATAATAAATTATTTGACAAGTCAAATAATGATCATATATATTTGACTGGTCAGTTGACAAGTATGCCAACACTACAGAGCTGCTGTTGGCTAAATGGAAGCATCCTTTAGGGTACATTGACCCTCTGGAAACTGGGTGCAGAATCAGTGGTTTTGCTGCCTAGGAGTCTAGAATACTCTAATCTGCTCATATATTTGTACATGAAATGGATATTGCAAAGGTACCATACAAGTACAGTGCTCTTTCTCAAAGGAAATGAAACTCTGCATTGCTGCTCCTGGTCTTTTGATGGCTCAGGAAAGTGGGAGTGCTTAACAGTACATAAATACAGATCATGCATTGTGTACATAGCTGTTGTAACAGTGCTTTTTTTGAAATTACAGTTCTCTGGAAGAGTTCCAGCAGTTTACTCCCAGTGTTGTTAGTAATATACCTTCTTCTTGTTCTCTAGGCTGATATGCCTTAGTTATATATTGCTCAGATGGAAAACTACAGAGTAAAAGTTACTTTTTTCTTCCCAAACAATGTATGTAAAGAGAACCACTATTTTGGATAATTGTTTTCATAAATATCCGTTGAGGATCAGTCCCCTGTCTCCCCATGTGATACAAGCAATAATGCAAATAGTAAACCAACAAGGGAATGAAATATTGAAATAGTCAAATTATTCAGGGACCTAGTATCCATAAAATAAAGTTTTTTAAAAGTCCATTTTAAATGGTTAATTTAATACCTGATGTAGTGGATTAAAGCCTTTATCTCAGAGCAAGCTCATGTGGGGGAAAGAAATGCTGAATCATCCCTGCTTGAGCTGCCTGGCCAGGCTTCTTCTAAAACTTTTCTGTATTCCTGGTAGGTTTAAAAGGCTCCCACCAAGTGCCCTAAAACTTGCAGAGAACTGGACCAGTGGATTGGGTGCTGTAATTCTGAGGTCCCTCTGTAACTGGGTATTGGGAAAGTACAAAAATCTTCCACGTGCAAGCCTGCACATGGTGAGAAAACTGATAGCTTCTGACTACTTGGGGACGTGATCGCACCATATAACTCCCCCCTCCACTTCGGTGGGGGGGGGGGGCCTTAGTTAAAAACCAGCTTGGAGATGCTTGTAAAAGGAAGACTTGAAAAAACAGTTTTCATCCATTACTGCAGACTGCTTCCATCTGAGGCTTTCTAACTTTCTTAGATACAGTTAAGAATATTTAGTAGATTACAAAAATAGGTTGTCTTAGGCATGTTTAAATGTTTATAGAGTCTTTTGCAATGCCCTAGGTAGGATGGGTGTAGACTAGTGTTTCTTATTTTAATTACATTGCAGGTAAACTATAATTAAAAAAAGTATCAGGAATATGCAAAACACGCACACTAAAGAAATATAAATCCTAACGCAAAGTCTTACTAAAAAAAACCTTTCCCTAGGCTAAACTTCCCCTTTCCCTTGAACTCACCAAGCTCCAGATGAGAATTCAAGCCTCTTGCCCTTCTGTCTTCCCAGGATCTCCAACGTTCTTTGAGAGCCAGCATGGTGTAGTGGTTAGAGTGCTGGACTAGGACCGGGGAGACCCGAGTTCAAATCCCCATTCAGCCATGAGACTTGCTGGGTGACTCTGGGCCAGTCATGTCTCTCTCAGCCTAACCTACTTCACAGGGTTGTTGTGAAAGAGAAACTCAAGTATTTGGTACACCGCTCTGGGCTCCTTGGAGGAAGAGCAGGATATAAATGTAAAATAATAATAATAATAACGTTACTTTCCTGCAGCCAAACTCCATGGCCATATGTCCTCCTCTAACAAAGAACTCCCCTCTTCCTGGCAACAGCTATCTAAGCTGTTGAAAAGGACCCACCTGGTGTGCCTATCACCAGCCTGTCAGTCAAGACAGGGTTCACTTCCAGTTAACTCTTTAGCGGGAGGGGACTCTGATCACTACACCTCTTAAATAACAAATAGATCTGGAAGACCCCAACATTTCAGTGAATACCAAATTCAGTGATGTCTAGCAATCACTGAACTCTTTCCCACAAAATTATCATTAGTCAAATTGTAGCTGAACCTCAGCATCCTAATATGGTATGGAATTAACTGAATGCAATAACAATCCTGCACTTTTTCATTTCTGAAGGAATATATACCCGAGGAAATATTAAGACAAAGCTTATGGATTTTTAGCCTCTGCAATTTTCATGGTCACAGATACTTTAAAAGAACACACTTTATATATGCTGCTTGCATGAATAAGTTTTCAGAGGTAACATGTGAACCCTTCATTCTCATCTTGGATTATTGTGTTGTAAAATCAAAAGAAGAATGGGCCACTTCTGTGCCCTCTTTTTCTTCTTTCTAATTGCTCCACTTCTTTTTCCTGAAACACACAGTTTGGAGCAAGTAAGATTCAGAGACATGGGTTTCCTGGGAAACGTTTGCATGGAAATTTGACCCTCATTTGCATTAAAAAACATTCTCTTAAAAATTACTATGTAAAGTTTCCTGATTAATTGTGTTTGGCACATTGCTTGACCTATTTATACAGTAAAAGTAACCCACCTCCACCATACTGATTTCCCCTTACTGTATCTCATATCTTTAAGTAGCCAAGTAGAAATTGTAGAATTGGAAAAATGTTCTCTGGAAAAATAAAGTATGGGGAAAATTTCTACTCCACATCTCTAAGGTTATAATATCTTGTTACGTGCTTCTGGGTTTGCATCATATCTGTCTGCTGGGCTCAGGTAACCAATTTGATTCACACAACTGTGGTTTTGCCACCTTCCCCAGATGCACTTCAGCCACTACACATGGGCGTAGCACCTATTGGACAAAGAGGGATAAATGTCCCTGGACCCAGTGGGTCAGGGGCCCCCAAGGGCCCCCCAAAGAAACCACTGTGCAGCTGCCCCTGCCTGCTGCTGCTACTTAGCTTGGCCTCCAGGGTGTGTGTGGGGGGGTGAGCCAAGCGGGACAGGCCACCCCCCCCATGGCAGCAGTGGGCCTCTCTTTAGCTGAATTGCACACCTGCATAGTTCGACTAGGGTGGACCTCACACATGCCTGTGACGTCACGGGCTTGTTATATCCACCCTAGTCGAACTGCGCAGGTGTGCAGTTCGGCCAGAGGAGAGGGGCCCACTGCCACTGCCACACACACCGCTGCCATGCGGGGGGGTGGCCTGTCCCGCTTGGCTCACTCCCCCTTCCCCTGGAGCTCAAGGTAAGTAGCAGCGGTGGGGCAGGGGGAGCAGCGGTGGGTGGGCAGGGCAGGAGTGGTGGTGAGATGCTTTTTGCCCCGCCCTTTGTATCTGACATCAGACACAGGGGCATGGCCTGGAGTGCAGAGGCACGTGTGCAAAGCACGTACGATAGGGGGTTCCTCACCAAGGTTTTGTCCCCTGGCCCCCAGGGGTCTTCCTACACCCCTGCTACTACAGTCTATAACTATACTTTTGCTTGGACTGGGGGAATTAGCTCTGAAACCATATTTGCAAGTGTTTCAACAACGGAGGATCATAGTCTGGACACAGAGAAGTATCAGCATTGGAGTTTCCCCAGCAAGAAGCAATGGATTCAGAGGCTAGGCTTTGAAACAACTGAAATTAATTGAAATAACAGAAGCACAATGGAAAATGAGAGTAATTGGCAGCCTAAGTTGCAAAAATACAAGCAATTGTGCAAACAGTAATCTGTAGGCACCAATGCAAACAGTGATGGCTATGTGGGCAACCCAAAGGCTGAACAAAAGCTGGACCCTGCTATGCTTTTGGAAGCTCGGGTAGAGGCGGTGGCCAGGGGTGCCTTTGCACAGCTTCAGCTAGTGCGCCAGTTGCATCACTTTCTCGAGAAGGCAGATCTGGCCACGGTTACCCATGCCTTAGTCACATCACGGCTGGATTACTGTAACATGCTCTACGTGGAGCTGCCCTTGAAGAATATTCGGAAACTGCAGCTAGTGCAAAATACAGCAACTGGATTTTATCTGGAGCTGCCCGCTGGAATCACATCACACCCATTTTGAAAGAGCTACACTGGCTACCAGTTTGTTTTCAGGTCCAATTCAAGGTGCTGGTTTTGACATTTTAAGCCCTTAATGGTTTGGGCCTCGGATACCTGAGGTACTCCCCCTCCCAAGGGTTGCTGCCCTCTTGACGAGGTCATCTGAGGGGGTTCTGCTTCAGGTGCCGACAATGAGGGAGGCTCAGCTGTCATGCATGCGGGACAGGGCCTTCTCTGTTGCTGCCCACAGACTCTGGAATGCTCTCCAGGGGAATATTCGTTCCTCGGTCTCCATCACAGTTTTTAGAAAACATGTTAAATCTTGGCTTTTTACCCAGGCTTTTATGATTGTCTCTACTGCAGCTTCTTTGTATTTTGTACAGTTCTTATGCTTGTATTTTAAATCACGTTAGTCAGATTCGTTTTTATATTTTAGCTTATAATTTAATTGTGTCATTTTTATAGTCTTGTGTTTAATTTTTGCGTCAACTGCCTTGGGATTGTTTTAATGAAAGGTGGTATACAAATTTAACAATAAATAAAGGGAGGGGGAGCAAGGTCATGGTGACTATGAGGGGCATCTGAAAAACCAAAATATGAAAAGATTGCAAGTTGTACATAATTGGTTGAAAAATGAAGGAGATAGGAAAAAGGACTTTAAAACATAAATTATTGTTCTGATAAGACAAATATACTTATATGGCTACACAATTAATATATTGAGTTTATAAATCTGTGCAAAATAGATAGAAATACATTAATTTACTTCATTAGTTTTTATAATTCTCAATTTTTGGCTTTTAAAATAACATTTAATTTGAATCTTACTTCTGATTGTGGTTTTAGCCTGACATTTAACTTATTTACTTAATTTGGTTAATGTTATTACTTTCATTTTACACTATATCTATTTTATTGTTGTGAGCCATCCCGAGCAGTTATGTACTGGAGGGGCAGGGTATAAATATTTTAAATGAATAAATAATATTAAAAGATTATTAGACCAGGGCCCACTGTAGATTAACATCTGCCATTGCAGTTACAGGCAATATTTGCCTCATCAGATGAGCACTGCTGTAACCATGAGCAACACAGCGAGTGGGGGTGAGTGACACACTTGGGCAGGACGTCCACCCATTTTGTAAAGTTATGAGGCCTTCTAAGCTCAACATAGCTTAGGACCTCCATTATGTCATAATCTGCCTTCCTGACAAAAGGCAAGGATAGGTGGTGGGGTGCAGGTGCAACACGCAAGACTGTAGCTCTGTGTAAGCTCACGGCAACCCGGGGAGATCCCTAGTTGTCAGGCCTAAAAACAGGACTCATAACCAGCCCACTTTAGGATAACCTCGCAATTCATGCTTGCCACCACAAGACCATCACTTGTGGCATCATCATTGAAAAGATGCAGGATAGACTGTCTAAAATGTGTATAGGATGCATGGAATGAATCTTATTTTTCAAATTTCACTGAAGGAAAAAAAAAATAGCCCCTACAGTCCTGAGGCTTGGTCTTTCAACTAGGAATGTGCATGGAACTGGTTTGGAGGCCCTTTATGGGCCTCCAAACTGGTTCAAACGACGGGTGGTTCCACCGGTTCAAAGGCAGCAGGTTCACTTATCCTTCCCTCCGCTTTCTCCTCGCTGACGCTCCGTTTTCTTGAAGGTCCATCGGGGCAGCAGCATATCTACCTGCTGCCGCATTGCCCCTTTTACCGGAAGTAACCAGAAGTATCTGCGCCTGTGCGTGCCAGACACGGGGATATGATGGGCATGCACCCATTCCCGGTGTGCGCAGGGACGTCGGATACGTCTGGTTAGTTCTGGTAAAGGGGGCAACGGGGCTGCAGGGAGGTACGCTGCTGTCCTGATGGACTTTAAGAAAATGGAGTGCTGGTTGGGGGGAAAGTGGTGGGAGGGGTAATTGCACCCTCTCCCACCCTTAAAGATGCACCCCCCCACCTTTGAACCACCCCCGCCCAGTTCTGTGCTCATCCCTACTTTCAACTATGTATTACACACCAACATTTCCCCCATTTAGTTTGCCATCAGAAACTGCAAGATCAGACAAAGTGCTATGGTGTTATAATTGTAAGCCCAGACTCGTGCTTCCTTCAGGAGGCAATTTACTCAGTAGTGGAAGAGCCTCCCTTTCTCAGCTGGATTTTCCAGTGGTCAGGCTCCTGCTTCACATGGCCATTTGACCTTATGCAAGGCTAGGTTTGTCAGGCATTTAAAGGCCAACTACTGGCTTTGCTTTTATGGGAAGCCTTTGGTTCTCATAGTGAACAAGAGAAAAGGAAGGATGAGGAAAGCAGGCTGTTGGTTTTCCTCATTGATTCTTTGACCTAAAGTTGGGTTCTTAGGCACCTGCTGTTTATGGAACTATCTGCCAAGTGGTGCATTGCATTTTAGCACATTGAGAATGGCCATGCAATACTTTACTTGATCTTAGAAAAGGTACTGCCCTATTTTGGCCTTTGGGATATTTTTTTTTCCTTTTGCACAAACATGGCTACATACAACTCTTGTGTGTTTGGAGAATATTTGAATTAAGCTGTATAGGAGAGGGATCTTAAAATGGGGAGGTGATCTTCTGCAACTTGGAGGTGGGGCTTAATTTTAGAAGGGTGCATGCCCTCCAACCATTAGTTAATATTTCCTAGTTTGGCTTCTCCTGACTGCCTGGTGCCACCTAAAATTAATCTCTAGCTTGGCTCTCTGCCTTTCACGGCGCAGTGTGTTCAAAGTAGTGTTGGATCCAGAGTAACAGCTGGCTTTTATGCTTTCAGAAAAAACCAACACCGATCATTTTTGTTCCAATACCCTCATTGCAAACTGAAGTCTATCGCTCACCATATAGACACTAATCAAATTGTCTCGAAAAAACCCTCCATTACCAACTGCAGAACTTGGAGCTTTCCCATCATGTTCATCTCTGTCTCCTTTTCCTCCCATTGTTTTGCTTATTATTTCGCTGGTCGAATGACCGTAACAATAAAGATTTTGTTTTGTTTGCTTATTATTATTAGCAGTTTAATAATAAATTGCTGAAGAAGCATTTTGGAGAAAACTGGCTCTCTTCTTTGTGATACTGTTCTTAATAATGGCATTCTGGCTTATGCATGCCCATCTAAGAGCTTGTTATAATGAAAGGGGTGGGGATGGAGGGAGGCTGAAAAATGGGATAGGGGTCTGTACTGTTCAGAAACACCTTTACCAATTTTGACAAGGAAACTTCATGTTGATTCTTAGGTGCCAGGCGTTGAGTTGTATGGCATCCAGCTCTTGGAGAAATGCATCAATATTTCCTACTGTTAGACAACTTGCCCTGTCTCACACTTGGATGTGGTGGCTCTGTTTAAATATTTTTTTCAATTATTCACACGCTCTGTGTATGCAGTTCTAAAAGAAGGCACTTTGATGTAGGCTTCTAAGAGAAAAATAGGTCATTATAACTTTGAATTGAGACAGTGCATCTGGGACATGTTCTGTATTTTGCACATGATAGAGGCAGATCTCTGGCAACACTGAGTAATGCTTGAGACAGGTAGTGCCCTACCAGAGTATCTGGGTGCCCTTAGCTACCTTGAGTATGTTCCCTCTCTAGCTTTTCATAGCTCTTTAAAATTACTTTGAAGTACTTACCTTAGGTGTGTAGGGGTGCTCTTCTCCAAGTGGCTGTGTGGCTTGACGTAGGAAGTTTCCCTTTGTACTTTGGCATCATTGGATGGTAGATCTTCTGGATTGGCCGCTAACAGTGTATTAAGCAGAGCTGGTGATAATATTTCAGATTTATAGGAGATGACTTTATTCGGCCAGTCTCAAGATGTGGCTTGGTTTAGGGGTACAACATTGAGCTGGAACAGCTCTTCCTTGATTTCACAGTCTGAGATGTTGGTGTCTGAGTACTGTGCTTCAGCTCCCTGAGAGTTATTCTGTGGGGCTAGGTCAGGGTTCTATGTGGTCCCCTTACCTAGCTGTTCAGTATCCATGTGAACTGCTGGGGAAAATTGTGCTCTGGAGACAAATGGGTGGTATAGTTCACGCATTAGTGGACCTGATGATGATGATGATGATAATAATAATTATAATAATAAATAAATTAATTTAAAAAATTATTAATTTGATTTCTATACCGCCCTTCCAAAAATGGCTCAGGGTGGTTTACAAAGAGAAATAACAAATAAGATGGCTCCCTGTCCCCAAAGGGCTCACATTCTAAAAAGAAACATAAGACACACACCAGCAACAGTCACTGGAAGTACTGTGCTGGGGGTGGATAGGGCCAGTTACTCTCCCCCTGCTAAATAAAGAGAATCACCACGGTAAAAGGTGCCTCTTTGCCCAGTTAGTAGGGGTGACAGTCCAGTCAATTATTTATCAGGCCTGCTCTTGAGAGCTAGGTATTAGCATTGGCCAAAAAATGTTTTTTGTTTTGTTTGTCCCCTGCTAACTGAGCAAAGAGGCACCTTTTTAAAATGGTGATTCTCTTTATTTAGCAGGGGGAGAGCAACTGGCCCTATCCAACCCCAGCACAACATCCCTCCAATGGCTGTTGCTTCTGTCTGTCTTATGTTTCTTTTTTAGATTGTGAGCCCTTTGGGGTCAGGTAGCCATTTTATTTATTTATTTCAGTATGTAAACTGTTTTGGGAACTTTGGTTGAAAAGTGGGGTATAAATATTCATCATATCCATATTTTCCTTAAGTACTTGGGGCTACTTTCCTTGGAGATGTGGCAACTTAACCTCATGGCTTGACTACTGCTGTGCTTTAGTGGTGTGCATCGGTCCGGATCCATCCGGACCGGCAAGGGGGTGGTGGCTACCTTTAAGGGTGGGGGGGGGGTTAGAACTTACCCCTCCCGCCGCGCTTCCCCCTCCGGCGCTGCTTTTAAAATCCCAGTTTTCGGGGCGGCAGCGTCCTTCCCTGCTGCCCCGGTCCCCGTCGTTGCCCGGAACCAGCTGTAAAGTTAACACTCATGCATGCGTCGCAGCGCCTACATCACACGCACGCTGCGTGTGACGTAGGCGACGCGTGCGCGCGTGGTGTTGACAGGCACGCGCATGCCGCACGCATGCATGTTAACTTTACAGCTGGTTCCGGGCAACGACGGGGACCGGGGCGGCAGGGAAGGACGCTGCTGCCCCGAAAACTGGGATTTTAAAAGCAGCGCCGGAGGGGGAAGCGCGGCGGGAGGGGTAAGTTCTACTCCCCCCCCGCCCTTAAAGGTAGCCACCCCCGCAGTGCCGGACTGCCGGACCGGTCAATTTCCGAACCGGTTCGGAGGCCTCTAACATGGCCTCTGGACCGGTTCGTGCACACCACTACTGTGCTTTAAGTGGAGCTACCTTTGAGAAGTTATTAGATGACGAGATGAAATTTATTTAACAAATTTGTGTACCACCCACTACTGAAGTCCCTAGGTGGTTTATTTCCAATCTTTTGAAATAAAGGGTTCCATGGAGCATATTATACCTAGTGGAAATTCAGTTCCTTCATTACATCTGCCAGTTTCATTCTGTCAATAAGTTGTTCTAATAAGAACTAATCTGCCTACTTTTATTATCCCTACAACTGGACTAATTTTGGTCCAAATTGGCAATTCACAAGTTAGCCCATTTGTGCCTGAAATGTTCATGTGTCCGACATCTTGAATTAGGGTGGATAATGTCACAAACTGCATTTGAGGTGTCCCTATAATGGTACCAAGTTTAGTCTAAATCAGTTCCCACTTGCACCTCAAACGTTCACATGCCTGCCATCCTGCATCAAGGTGGATGACATCATCACAAACTACACCATTGGGGCATCCCTGTGTGTCTCTACAGCTGTAGCAAATTTGGTTCAGATTGGTTAGGCAGTTCACAACTGTGCCTCAAACGTTCACGCGTCTGCCATTTTGAATTGGGCTGGGTGATAAAACCACAAACCACGCAGTTAAGGTGTCCCTATGTGTCCCTACAACTGTACCGAATTTAGTTCATATTGGTCCAGGCATTAAGAAGTTGATGGTGGGTGGGGTGGGGAGGACAGACACTAGGGATGTGCACGGATCCGTTTGGCACTCCATTCTGGGAGCACCAAACTGGTTCATTCGGCGTCCGAGCCACTTCCATGGCAGCGCTGACTAGGCTGCCGTGAGGGATGCTGCAGTCCCCTGTGCCTGCTTTTTACGAGATCGCCGGTGGGCGGGGGCTGGCAGGTAGGCAGGCAGCACCTCCCCTGCCTCCTAAATAAACCCCCTGTCCTCCAGGGAGTGCACAGAACTGGTTCGTGCACATCCCTGATGGACACAAGGACAGAGACATGGACACACACATGGAATGCTGGGTGTGATCTCATAAGCCTTCAGGAAACCAGGCTAAAAATTAAAGTGCTGTGTTTGGCTTTTAAGACCTTTAGTGACTTATCCAACCTATTTGGGAGCATTTCCCTTTGTAGAAACTCCCCTGCCCATTATGGTCATTAGGGGAGGCTCTGCTTGAGGTGACAACCCTCTGAGAATAACGTCATCTGGAGTAAGGACTAGTGGCTTCAGTCCTTTGGAAGCTAGTTGATTCTAATCTTGCATGAACTACAGAAAATAAGCTAAAATGCTCTTAGTCAGATAAGTCTTCGGCCTCCTGTTGAGCTGAGATTTTAAGCTGGTGGTTCTGTGCACTGAATCCATAACACAAATGTTGAAAGCCGCCTCGTCTTCTGAAGGAGGGGGTATGATCTTTTTGACAGAGTAGGCAGGGTTGCTTTGTAGGTATCTTAAGCAATCAATCACCTTTATTTCGGTCTCAGACCAGCATAAGAGCAATAAGAACATAAAACATAGTAAGTAATGTACTAGAAGCCTAGAGGTGACACAATACAAGCATATGGTATGGAATTATAATAACTACAAAAGACTATAAAAATCAGAAGTAAAATTTAGAGTAAAACTGTCTAATACAAAAAGCAAGACTGAAAAATTAAGTGGCCCTTAATTTCCAATATCTAAAAGCTGTGAACAGTAGTTAATAATGCTAAATGGTAGTTAATAATGGTAAAACATGGATACAAATGTATCTTAAGCCCTTTCACTTGTTGCATTTCATCATAGCAGCACTACATCACCTAGCTGAGTCCTAGTGATGCCACTCATTTTATTAATTATGGAGGTGTTGCCAGCATCAATATGATGGCAACATATCTCTGAGTCAAAATATTTTATTTTATTTTATTTTATTTTATTTTATTTTTACATTTATATCCCGCTCTTCCTCTAAGGAGCCCAGAGCGGTGTACTGCATACTTGAGTTTCTCTTTAATAATTAAATAATCAAATTTAAAATAATTTGACTTATGGAAAATATAATGTGGTGTGTGTGTGTGTAGAGAGAGCGCCATGTAGCATAATTACAGGTGGATATAGTAGGTCCTCAGGTATGGCACATTCCCATAAGAGGACACAGATAAAATGGAACTGGCATGCTGCCTAAATATGTAGGAGGAAATGAACATGCTCCGAGCACTGTCTTTTCTGATGTGCAATTCCAGTTTTTACTCCTCCTCCAGTACTTATTTATTTATTTATTTTATTTTATTTTATTTTATTACATTTTATATCCAAGTTGATCTGAACAAACTCAGGTTTTGTCATTTCATGGGTGCTTAATTTTAAAGTCTGCCATGCAGACATGCAAATGACAGATTTGTACATCTCTGTGTGCATTGCACCATCATGGTGAGCTAGGATGAATAATGGGAAGATGTGGCTATGTTTCTTAGGGTCTGTCACCCTGTATTCAAATTATTGGTTATGTAAATTATTAAAGCATCCAAAGGGCTGGGTACACTTCTCAAAATTGGCTGTGCCAAGTAGCAATAACACAGATGGAGATCATATTAAGGTTCTAATTTTTTCCCTTTGATTTTAGGCATTGAGGCAATGTTTGGGCACAGTGATTCTGAACCACCTTCTTGATTTATTGTGGTTTGAGTCAAGTACTGTATTCAGTTTTCCAATGGTGGTCATAATTTATAATGTGTACTTACAGCTTCCAAGGACTCTGAAAATGAAAACAACCTTTTCCTTAATTATTAGTGTCCACTGATTGATTTTCTTGCCTTTGTTCTGTTTAAGCCAGTGCTTTTAGCTTTAGTTAAGAGGCACTTTCATAGTGAAAAGTCATCCAAGAGCCCCAATCCTTAGAGAAAACTGGAGGCCTTGAGCAATTTAATCTTAATATTGAAGCTTTATAAATGAGTCAAGAGGTGTCCAGTAACTTTATTGCAGATTCTGCGTCAGTAATTCTGGAAATGGCTCCACTTAATCTGCCTTCTAGAAGGTGTATTTAAAGCATCTCTGTTCTCTGAATCAACGCTGCAAAGGCGAATGGAGAGAGGGAGAGAGCACTTGTGGCAATCTCTTTTTAAGAGGAGTCATTTAAGATTTGTGTTAAAGTCTGCTTCTAAAATTAAAGTTGAAATAATACAAATATGAAGTTACAGAACATCTATGTGAAATGTTTTACTTGTCATTATTTTTCTTTAGCTGATGGGCTTTGTTCTTATCTCTCTCACAGTGATCATATGGAAAATATTTCTGGCTATTTAATGAAATACACAAATCTTGTTACTGGCTGGCAGTACCGGTAAGTCTGATATTTTTGATTTCCCTGTATTTGTGAACTAATTTGATGAAATGAATTAATTAGCAAGTGGAGAACTGTTTTAAAATTCTGGAAATAAAAAACCAAATTGATCAGTTTTTAAAAGGGATAAACAGATTACAGATAAGAACAGAAATGTCACAACAATAACACTTCAGTACAAGACCTCTTCTTAACCAGCAGATTGTGTGTTATGTTTCAAGGAGCAATGAAAAGCAAAGCTATGAAACATTTTGATCAGATCAACAATTAATATTGAGCCAAAGTGTGCACATGAGGCATAATTTCAATTTTATTATTGTACATATATAAATCATAGTGCTTACAGGATATAATACTATACTACCCTGTCAAATATTACAGTTTGGGTTCTGAGGCACATCGCAGTGTATCAGTAGCTCCAAGGCAAGATCTGTTGCTTGCTTACTGTGTAATCTCTGCATTAAAAAAAAAAATACATTTGCTGGTAGGTAATAGCTCCCTGGTCCTTGGGTTCTCTGCAAGTTCTCTGCAAATTTTCCTGCAGTTTTTTGCTAGGAAAAACATTTAAAGGAAATGGCTAACTTCACATTTTGTATTTGGTTGGTGTTTATATTCAGAGCTGTATCTTGCCCATTGAACCCTCAGAGGGTTTTGAACCCAGAGGGGTACAAAATAACTGGAAGGGATCACAATAGTTTGAAATAATTTGTGAGATCATCATGGAAAAGTTGCAGGATAACTATATCTAAAATGTCTATAGCATGCATGGAATAAATCTTTTTCGAATTTCACTGAAGGAAAAAATAGCCCCTACAGTCTTGAGGCTTTGTCTTTCAACTACATACTACACGCTAAAAATTTTCCTCATTTTAGTTTGCTCTCAGAAACCTTGCAGAAAATCAGATAAAGCTGTTTTAAGAGGGCAAAGCATTCCTCTCTCCCTGCTTTTCTGTCAGCAGCAACTTTGCTGCTATGTGCATGCCTTTTTAAAAACTCCTTTTAATGTAGTTGGGGAGTTATTGTACGGATATTTTAGAATAATTTTTTTATTATTATTTTAAGAATACTAACAATTATTTCAGTCACTGAATTATTTTAAGAATACTAACAAATGCACACTTTTCCTGAGAAAAATTATTCTATTCTTTATTTGGTTATAGTAAAGAAAATCAGCACACACAAAGCAAGCAATAACAAAAGTAACTATTGAATTGTCTAATGCTGTAGTTTTCAGTGCTTTCATATACAGAAAGTCCTCATAGATAAAAACGTGGAAAGAAAGGTGGTTGTTTATATACGATGAGGCTAAATAACACTAAATAGTTTTAGGAAACCTATCATTAATATTATCAAGGATATAAAATTACAAATACTTGCTCTTCTTATTAGTGGATTACATTTTGATTATTTTTGATAAAGTTTGTTCCTATATTTAATATTTTTGGTTATTGACACTTATTTTGATGAAGTAAATACTGGCTGGAAGGAGGATCACCTGTCATACAAATGGAATAATGCTGTAAAGTTGTGTCACCGAATAAGTTCCAAGTAGGAATCCAACCCCTTTCCAAAAAGAAATCATTCTTTGCAAGTATTTCCTTTTTGGGTTTAGACTTTAGAGAGAAATACTAGCAGCACGAACCAAGGTCATCAAAGCCTGAGTCACATTGCTGAGTTGGACACTGAAGTGTACAGTGAAGTTCAGCCTGAGGACTGAACTGGCATAGATTTTTATGAAAGCTATTGATGAGGAATTGCCTGCTCTTTACTCGATGGACAGTTTTTCATACTCCTCTTCAAATAAACTGCACTCTTGCAAAGCCAGTTGTTTGGTACCTTTCAGTTACTGAATTATCACCAACAAAAATATGCACTGTCCATACTATTCTACAATTAAATATTGACATAGATTAGTTGTATTCAGGCATGTGGTCTTCGTCTTTGACTAAGCAATATATGCTAAAGCACAACAGATCTGATGGAAAGATGACTGTGTTACAGGATGTTTGGTGGTGTGTCCTGGTGTGTCATGTGTGTGTGTCATTTTTTGGTGTCTTTGGTAAAATATTTGGAGATGCTGATATCAAGGAAGATCTTGATAAGAGTCAGAAATTGTTGCCAAAAGATAAATCAATAGTGTGTGTGACTATTATAACTGCACACAAACTTTTATATGAGAGAGTATGCAGCACCTTGGATTAGAGTTCGCAAAAGTCTTTACTGTTAGCCAGAGTAGATTAATATATTTAGGTCACAACAAAAATCACACCAGGTTACCCTTGTGATTCCTTTGCACTGTAATTCAGATTAATTCTCTAGTTTGGTCATGAAATATTAACAAAGGGAAAAGAGAACCAAACTTCTTGTTTTCTGGAGCTTTTTCATTGACATGGTTCAAAATTTCCTTTTTATTCAAGCTTTGTGTGAATCTAATTGGGATTTGCATATTTCTGTAACCTGTTTCATGATGCTTATATCAATCAATCTTGTCATAACTTGAGTGCTGCAATAACAAGACAGTGTGAAGAGATTGTAGGTAGGACTCGAGAACTACACACATTTAAAGAACTGGACAGCACAAGAATGCAAAAGAGATGAGACAGCCGTAAAGCACATTGTGTCCTTGACTGAGTCCATGATCAACCCCTCTCATCCACCCGACAGTCTACTACTACTACTACTACTATGCCTACTACGTTCTGGTGCTGTTTGCAGAGGTGAAATCAAAATGATTTGTTACCAACTCAAGAGTAAGATTGCACTGATAAACTTCATTTGCACATGTTTTTTGATACATTAAAGTGCAACATCTGAAAACATAAGATATCGGTAAGTGAAGACAGTTTTAAGAAAAAGTAAAATTTACTAACAAAGACTTAATTCTTGAGAGAGTCTAATTCTTAAGACTTGAGAGGGACATGAAAGTATTTGAAAGACTCTTAGTAATAGGCCAAAGTAGGAAAACTGATCTGAGAGAACTTGCTATACTTTTGGAACAGTTTTATACCCTCTTGCTACTATCAATGATACTCTGATAAAAACCAACAAATCGGCTGCTCTTGATCTTCTTTAAAAAGAAATGAAAAAAAGACTGCGTTATTGACCAAGTATTGACGAGAAAATGGTGCAATAATCTTTGATGGAATGGCTGTCATCCAAGAATTAAATACAGTTTCTTCAACATCTGGTGAGCTTGCAAATACCATTTTATTGCACATGGGTAAAGTTGTCCACTGCTAACTTAGCAAAGAGACACCTTTTTAAAGTGGCAGTTCTCTGTATTTAACAGGGGGAGAGCAACTGGCCCTGTCGATCCCCAGCACAGCATCCCTCCAGTGGCAGATGCTAGAGTATATCTTATGTTTCTTTTTTAGATTGTGAGCCCTCTGGGGACAGGGATTCATCTGTATTTATTTAAACCGCTTTGGGAACTTTTGTTGAAAAGCAGTATATAAATATTAGTCAAGAGGCATCCTCTGGGCAAAATTACTCCAAACATCAATTGATAGGAGGCTATTGTTATTAATCCACAGACTTCACGAAAATTCAACTCTCTGTGTATGCCTTGACAATATGGGTCATCTCTCAAAGGAAATATCCACCAAAAAGCGAGTTAGACAGGGCTGCATATTAGCTCCTTTTTAATTTAATTTCTATGTGAATGACTTAATCCAGCGACTACGTTACGGATATACATGCTCCCAAATTGGCTGATAAATATCTATAGATTCTTATGTACGCCGATGATGCGGTGATTCTGTCCCAAACCAGAATAGGTTTAAAGAAAGCTTTGGGAGTGTTGGCCGATTACTGTAAAGAAGTACAGATAGCAATAAATTACACCAAAACAAAGATTCTTCGTTTCAGCACAAGAAATCGTAGCTTCAACTGGTCAATTGATGGCCATAGGATAGACCAGGTAAAGCAATTCAAATATCTAGGGGTTGTTTTCCAGTTTAATGGCCATAAAACTGCCCATATGAGATCTGCTGTAGATAAGGCCAAACGAAGTATCACAGCTATACTAAGATTTTATCGGTCTCAAGGGGGTCATTACATTCCAGCTGCTATCAAACTTTACATGGCTAAAGTAGTCCCCCAACTTCTTTGTGGGACACAATTGGGGTCATATTCCAGTTTTGACGAACTTGAGAAAATCCAAACAGGATTTCTGAGAACGCTATTTGGCGTACCAAATTGTGTGCCCAACGTGGCAGTTCGCCGGGAGGCGGGTCTACTCAAATTGGAATCCAGGGCATGGCTAGTAAGAATATTTTATTGGATTAAACTCCAACTTTATCCAATGGGACTAATCCCTCAATTCTTATCGGCTGAGGCACAATCATCCTGGAGTAGGGACATAACAGATAAACTTAGTCAAAGCGGACTATCTCCCGTCCTATTGCTGGAGGCCGGTGAAAATACAGCCCGTAGACTGGTGAGACAGAGACTGATAGATATAGATATACAAACTGAGAAGGCCAATTTACCGTTTTTCTATAAATCAATTTATGCTAAGGCGGACCTTACTCCTGCAATATATTTATTCACAATTACCTTAAGAAAATTTAGATGGGCCTTCTCTAGGGCCAGGTTTAATGTTTTCCCATCGGCTTTACTCTATGGGAAATATGCAAAACTACCTTATGAAGAAAGGAAATGTCCTTGTGATCAAGCGGTTGAAACATTGGCCCATATTTTACTGAAATGCCCTATATATCAGGACATAAGGCACCAACTAATTGGCCCATTACTAAAAGACCTGAATGGAAAAGATGATGACCAGATGGTAACGTTTCTATTAAATGACAAGGATACAGCAACCTCGGCCGCAGTAGCTAAGTTTTGTTATGTGGCCTTAAGATTACGGCCCTTAAAGAAACAGAGTTTTTGAGGCTTTGGAGAAGCTATTTTATATATATATATATATATATATATATATATATATATATATATATATACACATACACACACACACACATATACACACACACATACACACACACACACTCCATTATAAATGATTAATTGGTTTTATATTTTAATGTTTTATATTTGCTGAAAGTGTGTTTTAGTTTTTCATGTAAATGTATTGTACTATTTGGTCAAAGACCGTAAATAAATTCAGTCTTCACAATCAATCAATCAATTAGTCGTATTTGTTGCGGCAAAATGCAAATGCACTCATTTAGATTTTGTCACAGATCAGTATCCTGATGTAAATTTAAAAATGCTTTTATTTATTTATCATACTTTATACCATCTGAGATGTACATCTCTAGGCAATGTACAAAGTTATATATATATATATATATATATATATATATATATATATATATATATATATAAAATAGTTTACTGATTAAAATCCACAAAGCATAATGCAATCACATAAAACAGTTATTAAAACAAATTATTAAAATTCTAATTAAAAGCCTGTGAAAACAGGTGAGCTTTGAGGGTCTTCCTGAAAAGAAACAGAAAAGGAGATGTTCTTATTTCAGCAGAGAGCATATTCCAAAGCCCTGGGGGCAGCCACTTTGCATCATTCCACTAAGCAGCACGTGGTTTTCAAGTTTAAAAAAACTTGAGAAAGGAACAAAGCGCCTTTTTAGTGGGGAGGGGGGATACTTGTTACAAGTATAAGACTGCCCTCAGAAGTTATATGGAGAGAGTAAATTTTGCAAGCTTTAAGTGAAATCCTTGTGCTTTACATTCGCACATGGAAAGGATTGCCAGAACCTGAGTGTTCAGGATAGTTCAGTTACAGAATTAATGATTACTTAAATTGTGACCATGAAGAATGTGGCACAAGAGTACTTCTTCATGTGCAACATGCTACCAAGAACAATTGGAATGTAATAATCAGGAGTCCAGCCACATGTTGAGCCTTAATTGCAAGTCATAATTGCCAATCATTTGAGGGCAGTTGGGCTGGCCCCAGTCTTGAATATCCTTCCTCCTAGAGGACAGCAAATGTGATCAAGTTCCAGGGTCTCTAACCTTGCATGGTCCAGGTATGTTCACCTTTCCCACATTCTGGTGAGGAAAGGTGGTTAGGCAGCACCAGAGTTGACAACGGCCCAACTGCTTTGGCTGGGTTTTCTTCTGGGAGCCAGGGTGTCAGCCATCCCACAAGAACATAGGAAGCTACCTTCTATTTTCATCTTGCCTCATTGACCTCTTCCCCAATCCGGCCATACTGTATATAGTGTAGCATTCTGTGAAGGTGCAGGAGGGCCCTCTGCCCTTCTCCAAAGCATCCAGATCCTTATCATAACAAGACAGCATCCAGGACAAGGGTGCTCCTTATCTCAACGTGAACCTGGGGCAGAGGTTGCTGATGTGCCTTACCTGCAGTATATCTTTTATGTCCCTTTTTTGTTTGCTTCACTGTCAGTGCTATGCAGCCAAGTATTGCATAAATTGTGCAGTGTGTTTATTATTATTTTTGATTTGATTTATATACCATGCTTCCAAAGGTAGCTCAGGGTGGTTTATATTAAGATAAAAACAATTAAAATAAATTAACAATTAAAATTTAAAAACCAATTAAAAGCAGATTAAAAATACAACTAAAACTAAATATTATTAAAGGGCAGGCTAAAAAAGATGGACCTTTACGGCTCTCCTGAAAGCCTCCAATGAAGGAGGTTTGGGTTTGGATAACTTCATGGAGGAGAGGTCTATCAACGGCTAATAGTCGGGGGGCTGTGGGCCACCTCCAGCCTCAGAGGCAGGATGCCTCTGAGTACCAGTTGCAGGGGAGTAACAGCAGGAGAGAGGGCACGCCCTCAACTCCCGCCTGTAGGCTTTCAGTGGCATCTGATGGGCAACTTTGTGAAACAGGATGCTGGACTAGATGGGCCTCAGGCTTGATCTAGCAGGGCTGTTCTTATGAAGACAATTCATTTCTAAGGCAATCCTGGATATCAACTTCTTTTTTTACTGTGGCTGGTCAATGTGATCATGTTGATTTGCAATATGTCACTGCAGTTGTAGATCACAAGAATTCACCTCTTTCATTGGATTGCATTTACAAGGTGTGATTCAACAATTGCCTTTTATAGTAAAATTTTTAAAAAGACTTTTGCTGTGGCACGTGAATATTAAGAGTTTCTTTATCTTGGGAAAGCCTGCACACTACAAGAATATATTGTTTTGTGTGTCATCTATATGACCAAGCTTCATCATCTCATGTTAATGATGCTTGATATGGGATGTTCTGCAAAGCATTTGTACTAATTTCTTGAGCAGGATATGCCACCAACATGTGCAGCTCTACACCAGCACAGCAAATGGGCAAACTATCAAGTTGCTATAATGAAGCATTCTCTGTTTCACGTGATGAACATTTATTGGCCATGATTGGCATTTAGGACAACCTGCTTGCCATTATCTGGATGAAGGAAGGCCTGCACTAGAGAATATACTGAAGCGAGGAACTATAGTTGCAAGCCTGTGACCTGTCAAAGAGGAAGGTTAGGGATGTGCATGAAATGGATTTTGCGTTTTTCGTTTTGAAATGCAAAATGTTTGAAACAGCAGCCAAACCAGCTGTTTCAATGAAACAAACTCAAAATGTTACCAGTTTTGGCCATAGGGAACAATGAGCAAACACAAAAGAAACGGGCAAGTGGGCAGTTGGGGGAAAAAAAAGTTAACCTCTTTCCCAAACTCTCATAGGAGCCTATGGTGGTTTTGGAGAAAGCTCAGAGTACCAGAAGATCATAAGTCTGATATGCTTCTCCGTAAAAACCATGCTGCCACTGCCACGGTAATCAAGGCTGCCACCACCAATTCCATCTTCGCCAGGGCATCTATGCTCTGGGTGAAAGAGCTTGCTGCCATGCTTCCCCTTGAGCTGACCAAAGTCCGTCAAACAAATTAGCCAAGGCCACAGCCCTTATGGCTGACTCTAGTCTGGACTATATCCAACATGCAGCCTGGGCTATGATCTCTGGGTGACAGTCTACCGTTCCTTATGTGGATTCCAAATCTAGACAACTTCTCGGCTACACCTTTTAAAGTACTCTTGGGTGAGGCTTTGGAACCAATCCTTGTCAAGAACAAGGATAAAAAGAAGGTTCTCCCTTCTGTCCGCAGGGATTTTCATAGACCTTTCCAATCCACTAACCAGCCTTTTCACTCCTTCAGGAGTTTCCAAAAAATTCCTCCCCCTACACCGAGATAACTGAGGCTTCTCATACCACTCTACCTGGTGCAACCAATGGCAACAATGGGTGGGGGATCGGCCAGAGGTCGTCTGTCCCACCCACCCACCCATATTCTTCCCAACCTCACTGTAAACAATGATAATCCTCCAGTGGGAGGCCAACTTCTCCCCTTGTACCCCCAGTAGAAGCCACCAGGCAAGATTGCTAGGTACTCTCCACCATCACCCATGGATATGCCTTAGATTTCCAGTACATCCTCCAGACCATGTCACCAGGTCTCCAAAATCCAAGGATCTGAAGAAACAGTTACGGATGGATCTGGCCATTCAACACTTGATTCAGATCAATGTCATTGTACCAGTTCCATCAGCCAAGTTATGGCTCGGCGTTTATTCTCTTTTATTTTTCATACCAAAAAAGGATGGGTCTCAGAGAGTGATCCTGGACCTAAAGAGGCTCAGCTGCTTCATCCACAAAAGGGAATTCTGCATGGAATCTCTTTGTTCCATCAAGGAAGTAATATCACCACAGGATTCCCTGGTCTCCATCAATCTGACAGAGGCTTACTTAATATCCCAATCCTTCCCCTCATCAACGGTTCCTCAGGTTCTTCTACAACTGCTGCCATTATCAATACAGGGCTCTCCTCTTTGGACTCTCTTTGGTCCTGAGAGTCTTTACCAAGACAGTGGTGGCATTGGTTGCCCATTTCAGAATGGGCAGAACCCACATATACCTATAATGACGACGACCTGTTCCTGAGAGCCCCCCCGTTCCCTCAGGCACAGAAGGTAGTTTGGCAAACTCTCTCAGTTCTAAGCTCTCATGGTTTTCTAGTTAACTACCAGAAGAGCTACCTCATTCCATCCCAGTCTCTCCAGCACTAGGGTGGTCTTCGACACTCTGCATTCTTCAATCTCATTACCACTGGAGTGATGCCAGAAGTTAACTCTCATTTGTACACTCCTTCTTGCCCCTTCAGTGGACTAGATGGTGCTGGCCCAGTTGCCTGGATCCATGATTGCTTGCCTGGAATGTACACCGTGGGTTCGTTGGCTCTCCTGTCCCCTTCAGTGGCTCCTGCTCCCCTTCCAGGAGGACGTCATGGCCTGTTCTCACAGGGACATCTTTCTACCACCAAAGGTGCAGCAGTCTCTTCACTGGTAGTTCTCTTCTGCCATTTTGAAGGACCTTCATCTGACTATCCCAAAATTGCATTCTGGTCACCATGGATGTGAACCTCTTGGGCTGGGGGCCCCACTGCAATGGAAAGTATGCTCAGGGTGTCTGGTCCCCACGAGAGAGAAAACAAAACATCAACTGGCTGGAACTGCATGCAGTTCGGCTAGCTCTGATTCAGTTCTTCCCACTGGTCCATCTCAAGAATGTCCTTGTGCATTGCGGCAACCTGACCACCAAGTCACACATCAATCGGCAGGGGACCACCTGATCCTGGATGCTCATGGCAGAGTCCGACAAGCTCTTCCTGTGGGCGGAATGCCACTTGACATCTATAGTAGCAGAACACCTCCAGGGCTCTGCAAACACTCAAGCAGATTGGCTCAGCTGCCAGAAGATAGACCCGGCAGAGTGGTCCCTCCATCGGGAAGTATTTCTCCAGGTTGTTCACCAATTTGGGCAACCACTAGTAGATCTGTTTGCCTCGCCCCACAACCAACTCCTTCCCAAGCCCCCCCCCTACTTCTTCTCCCCATGGGTGGAAGCAACCGATGATCTGATAATTCCTTGGCCACCTGACCTCCTTTATGCCTTTCCCCCAACCATAGTCGTGGGCAGGCTCATACAAAAACTCTGCACTGAAGAGGCAGAATTTGCCTTGATTGCCCCGTTTTGGCCATGAAAACCGTGGTTCTCTGATCTTCAACAACTGTCAGTTGAACCACTGTGGCACCATCCTCCATGGCCAGACCTTCTCGTGCAAGGGCCCCATTCTACATCTACAGCCTCAGTGGCTCCAACTAGCTGCCTGGAAATTGAGCATGCACTGCTAGCCAGGAAGGGCTACACCTTCTCAGTTCAAGATACCATCCTTGACCTTCAACGAACCACATATATCGAGCCTCTTAGGTGGCATTCTCCAGGTGGGCATGTAGGCAATGCTTTAATCCCTTGTCAGTGGGCATGCCAGAGGTTTTCTTTTTCCTCCAAGCTGGTCTCAACATGGGCCTTCGGCCAGGCACCCTGAAACACCAGACATTGTCCTTGTCCTTGGTTCTTTGTCTACCCTCTGGTACCTCCTTCACCCCCACCTCTGGGGGGGGGGTTTCCAACTTAAAGGGGGCCTCCAACTTAGCACCTCCCCCAATCCATAGGTTTCCTACTTGGAGCCTGAACAAAGTCCTCAGTGTTCTCACCAAAGCTGCCTTCAAACTGCTATCAGAGGTTGACCTTGGTTTCCTCTCCCTAGAAGTCCTTTCCTTAGTGGCAGTCACGTCTGCCAGGAGGGTATCGGAGCTCGGAGCCTTGTCCACACGCAAGGAGCTCTGCATTTTCCAGTCTGACACCATTGTCCTGAATCCAGACCCGACTTCCCTTCTGAAAGTCAGTTCCACATTTCATCATTTGCAAGTCATTGTACTACTGTCCTCCTGCCCCTCACCAAATCATCCCAGGGAAATGGTATGGATCTCACTCCACATTCAGCATGCCCTGTGGATATACTTTCATGGGACCAAGACCTTCCATCATTCGGGTTCCCTATTTGTCTCTTTCCTGCACTCTTCCCAGGGCACCAAGATCGCCAAGAACACCTTTGTCTCCTGGATAAAATCTTGCATTTCCTTGGCATAGGAGTCCCTTAATTCCCCCGTGCCCCATGGCGTTAGGGCCCACTCTACCCGCAGTGCAGCTACCTCCGTGGCTTTTTGTGCTAATGCTCTCTTACTAGAGACCTGCAAAGTGGCTCCTTGGTGCTCAATCACTCCCTTCATTAGACATTACAAAATTTCCTCATTCAATGTGGCTCAGGATGCCCTTGGTCGCACTGCACTCCAGTAAGTAGTCTGATACACGTCCCTGTTTTGTCCCACCCATTTCCTTCTTCTAGCTTGGATATGTCCCATACTTTGGAGGATGACCTCGGGCTGTGGAAACAAACGTTTGAATTACCATGAAAGGTTCTTTTTCACACCCGAGGAGATAATCTAGCCCTCTCAGGGATGTGCGTTCTTGGGGCAGGCATGTCTGGGTGGAGGCAACTTCCAGGGTTTGTTAGCTTTGCAGGCTTTCTCATTTTTTCAATCCCTTTTCTCCATTTCTTCTTCTTCTCTTCTCTACCTGGCCTTAACCTCTGGTGAAAATTCCTTTTCACTGGAAGCGCTTCAGTCCCAGAACTGGGGTTGGGTCGCCTCCCACGCAACCCTAACCCTCCCACCCAGGAAGCTAGCCAGTTTTGATTGATCCTGTCTGGAGCATGCTCGGTCCACAACCCATACTTTGGAGGATGACCTCCTCAGCTGTGAAAAAGACCTTTCATGGTAAGTCCAACATTTTTCTCACCACAGCACTATCTGGTGTAAAGGCCTTTATGATATGCTGGGCAAGCATGGGTTTTCATCTCAATTTTTATTGCCATTGGAATTTGATGCTGCTAAAGGACTTATAAAAAACTGAATAGTGAATATGGGGAAAAAGCAAAGTGATTTGGGACTGGTCTCAGCAAGAAATTTTCCTGGTAGCTTTCCAAATTATCCTAGACCAGCTCATTATCCAACAAGACGAACCATTATTTTGTCTCGGAGAGGGGCCTTTCCCCTTGCATGGTTTAATGTGTTTCCATCTGGGGGGAACTGCAGGAAATCTTGCAGAGAATTTTTAACCCAAGGATTTGGGAATGATTACCTTCCAATAAAGATGCAGAGAGCAAGTTGTCCATGGGAAATTGCCACAAAACTCACTTTCTAAGCACTTTTAAACAATTTGCCTCAAAGACTAATACAGGTGTGACAAAGGCTTGGATAAAGCCCTCTTATTTCATAGACTTTGTGAAGTACTAAATTGAACAGATGATATTGTATATTTAATCAGGTTAATTGCTCAGCTGGCCTTCTCTCTGTGTGCTTTAATTATATAGAATTATGTACATTGAGCACAAATAAAATATATTTCTGTTCATAAATATTGCATAATGTGTTGGGTTCTCCCTGCTTGCACAGCTCTAGTTAGAAAACTTGTGTGTGCATACAACTAATTCATTTGGTTGCACTGGAGTTTCTAAAACATACAGGTTGGTTTTGGTTTGGTAATTTAAATGTATATAAAACATGCATCTTTATTCTTCTATAAACAAGTGATTCTAAATAACATAACTGCCCATGGTTTAGTGGCACCACCACTAGTACCAGCAACAATACAATCAAGTCTTTATTAATAATAGAAACATTGATATTTCCTAACCACTAATGATATTGGGTGTGAGCCATGGTAATATAAGAAGGAAACATACATTTGCTTTTTAATCATTAGCCCTAAAGGCTAAGGCCATGTAACAAGTTTTTAATGCTTAATTATTACTATGAAAATATACAATAAAACACATACACCTAGAACACATTGTGACACGTAAAGGGAGATCCATAATCGGATCTCCCAAGTTTTAAAAAGAGGCATAGCAGGTTCTGCATTTTATTGAAGCAGTGGCACTTCGGAAAGGCGTGCTTTGCCCTTTTCTCAATCTAAATTGTACTCCCCTAACCTACTAGTAGCCCTGCAGGGATGAAAATACAGGTACAGATCTAATAATGGATTTCCCTGGTCATGTATGACTTGGTCCTGATTCGAGCATGGGTTATACTTAATTTATACTAAAATATAATATTTTAAAATCTCAATAAGCTTGAATCAGTCAGCCACTGGAAGCCAGCTCAGTGGGGGAAGCAGTGCTTTTGTAAGATGCTCAGTTACTCTTTCTGCTTATGATGTCTTTGGATGCTTGTTCAACTACAAGCCCTTCTTCCCCATGTGGATTCAATAGTAATTTTGGGGTCTAACTTCTTATGACCTATGCGGGGTTGCCATCTTCTGTTTTACAGTACTTCTGATACCTAGAACTAAGTGTCGCTGAGAATTTGAAGGTTTCTTTTCTAGGGGGAACCAACCAAAATAATACAAAGTTGTGAGTGGTTTGAGTTCTCCAGAATACTTCACCAGGCTGAGTATGAAGCAAAGGAAAAACAACAACAAAAACAGTGAGAATGAGAAAGCTGTCTAGGAGCCTGTCAGCCTGAAAGTCTGTACTTTGCTCAAAGTCTTGACATGGCGTGTAGGAGGTGTTATGTATGCTTAATTTGATTAGACTTGCTAAGTGCCAGACACTGCACCCAGACCTACAGAAACAACAAAACAATACCGGCTATTCTCTAATTTTAATCTAGCACTAGTTCTGTTCTGTCCTCAGCACTTAAATCACATGAGCCTCTTGTATGACAGAAAACAGAAGTAAAAAGAATTATAGTCACCTCTTGGAAATTAATTTTAGGTGGTGCAGTCAATAGGAAGCAAATTGGATAGTATTACATAGGGGTTAGAGGGCATTTAACATGCCTCTAAAATAAAGTCCCATCTTCCAGTGATAGAAGATCATTTCCTTCCAGTTCCAAAATTCCACTCCTGTATGCCTAAATGTGATATTCTCCTAACACTCACAAATGGCAAGATTTCCTTGTTTGTCTAGAGCCTGTAGGATTGTTGTCCTGTGCCTCAGCCTTCCACTCTGGGCTGGCATTGTGTTTGCAGATGCTGCACTGCCTGATAAGGGCCTGAGGATAGAGGAGTCACTAAACGGGCAGGAAGCAACTCTGGCTTTACTGTGAGCTATCTGGCTCACAAACAGTTAGCATGGCAGATGGGGCAATCATACCTTCATGCAACACAATTGACAGGCAAACCAGTGCTAATTAAAGCTTGTAAAAAGATGAAACTGGTCCCATTTATTGCCATAGCCTAGTTTTCTGCATTCCAAAAATTAATAGTAATGGCCAGCATTTGACTTGTGTTAGTTCTGTGTGGTTAGTTAACATGAGAGTATAGTCCTGCAGTGCAGAACTGGAACTTGCAGTTGCCCTCTGTTTCTTGCATTAAGATAATGTTTTCTCCTAGCTGAACATAAGATTATGTTGATGTTTAGATGTTTGTAAAAATGTGGTGGTTCTTTCCCTCGATATTTCAGGTATTTTGTCTTAAATAATGAAGCTGGCCTCTTGGAGTATTTTGTGAATGAACAGTCCAGAAACCAGAAGCCCAGAGGTACCTTACAGCTGGCTGGAGCTGTGATATCACCCAGTGATGAAGATTCTCACACTTTTACAGTGAATGCAGCTAGCGGAGAGCAGTATAAACTGCGAGGTAGGACTTTATACTTTCTGGCCTGCAATGTGCCTTTTCCCCACAGGGCGGCGATCCTGCCTCTTCTTTGCCCATCTCTGGTTGGTTGTCAGTTTGGCAGCCTCTCTTTGCCATATTGTGCCAGACGGTAAACCTACTGGGTCTGAATTTAGACAGAATCCTCCTTACAGATCAAAGTACTACAAGTGTGTAGTACTTTCTAAAAAGAAAAGAAAAATTAAACATGAAGCATCTTTATAAGAATATTGCTCATTCCAGTTTGATAAAATTGAAAGTCATGTGTGCACTATTCATAATTTGGCAAGGTGATGCCTTTTACCTTGTACTGCCTGACTTGCCAAAATGTAGCAAAAAGGTGTGATTGAGAGAGGATAGTCAATCTGTTAAAAAGGCTGAGATTTAATGCATGTGTTTGGACAAGTGGTCAGTCCATAGAACAATGAGAACTCTCCTTGAAAAACCAGACTACAGTTCTCTTGAGACACCTTCGTGAAAAATGGTTCTCATGTTCCCACTTAGAAACATCTTGTCCTTTGTACACTTTTGATTACTTAGCCGTGTTAAGTTGACCAAAGAGGAAAATCCATTCTTGACTCCAAAACCAGAATGAATTGAGACAAGCTATTTTGACTAAAACAGCTTTATTAATGTATCAGTCAGATAGTAAGTACTTGTTGTACTGAGTAGATCTTGTAATTACAACTTATGATAAACTTAGGGAACAGCCATATTGTTCAGAACTAGTCAGTGCATTGAGGAAATGTTTGGGTGGCCTGAGGATGGCCTGCCTGTTTAGCCCAAGAGGCTACGAGGTAGAATTGCCTCAGGTTTTTTCCTGGAGATACTGATTTTGAGATTGATTATTTCTGTTAATTTGCATCTGTGAACATTTAAAAATCCCCCAGCCTCCGAATCTACTCTAAAGTACATGTTTGGTTTTATGCTGGTTTAAGATGTCCTGAGTCTTGCTTGCCAGGCTGGTCCCTAGACAATCACCTACTGTACCTCGGGGAGGTATGTTCAGAGAAACTGGCTTTCACATCTCTCCACATCTGTCAGCACAGATTTAGAGCCAGGAAACACAGAGAGATCGTTTGGGCTTCTCCCAGTTTGTGTGTCCCTTTCTCTGTCTTCAGTGGGGAGGAAGAGCCCAAACAGGTAGTTGTAGCTGGAGTGTGGGAAAGCTGCTGTCGAATCCAGGAATGATCTAAGAAATGCATCTAAAGTATGTCTGCCCCCGTGTGTTCATGCCCCCCCCTTGCAATCTTGGAATGTTCAATGGAATAGGAAGAGCAGGTGTAGTTTTCATCTCAGCCTTGGTCCTGTCACTGTATTGTCCTTTTTAAATGTTCTACTTCCTGGCTTCCTGTGAAGTTAGTATCCCACTAAACAGAGAGCTTTCATTTGCATTTGGACAAAGATCTCATGATGTCTTAGTTTGGTTATTCCCCCACACTCTCTCCTTCACTCTTGGAAATATTCCATTATTGCTTTAGAACTGGAATCTGCACACCATCCCCACATTCCCCTAACCTTTCATTTTACTGTAAGTATTTAAAAAGTAGAGGTGCACATGTGTGCTCAGTTAGTATAGAAACCTTGCCTTTTTGTGGAGGGAGGGGGTCCTGATGTTACATAGCCTTAGCTTTTTTACTCATCCATGGAAGTATTTCAAGGTTACATGCACTAGCCCATAAGAAAATGTGTCTGTGCATACCTGGATGCACTTGCTTATATTCAGCTCTTTGTTGGTTCTTTTATTTAAAGGGTATGCTCACCTGTATGTACATATATATTAGAATAACATGACGGACGTGCCCTGTATGATGCCAGAGAGAGATGCATGCATTGCTTTACATCCCTGCAAGTTGCATGGCGCCCATACCTTTTACCCCATTTATTCAATACAGCTTCCTCAGAATGAAGAAGTCGTTAAGATTTTAATTCAGCCTTTGTCAAAATTTGCTCTGGAAATACCTTAAGCATTTTCTTTTTTTGTTGTGGTTTCCAGGACTACCTAAAAGCCTGCCATGGACAACCAGTGGTCGATGTGTACTTCCTTGAATTACTAGATTAATACATGGGTCCCGGATTAATTGCAATATGGGTAGAACAGTTATATGTCTTGGGGGAGGATCCCATAACCTAAACAGAAGAGGTCATAGTTGTGGCTGGCACACACTTTTCACTCTTTTGTTACTTTGCAGGAGCTGAACTTAACTAAACTGAACTTGATTTGAATGAAATACTTGTATTCTTGCCTTGCCTACCACTGTAGTTTCTTCTCCCTTTGTTTGTCTTTTTCTGCAGCTACTGATGCCAAAGAACGGCAGCATTGGGTCAGCAGGCTTCAGATATGTACACAACACCACACTGAAGCAATAGGAAAGGTACTGTCTTCTCATAGTCTATGGCACATACTTAGAATCGTGTAACAATGATAATTTCAAATGTTAATCACATTTATAGCATAGAAGAACATAATTTGCAGTTGCTGCAGAAATATGAACATCACATAGACATATGGCAACAATGCCAATTTCATTTAACTTTTAGTAAAGATTTATTTGAAATATATGAATGTGTTATATTTATAGTGGGATCCCAGGACTGCTTCTGCTGTGCAGCCAAGAATAACTTCCCAGACTATGGCATGGTTCATTAAACCTACATAATCTGACAGATTGTCAACTAGACACCTTAAAAACTCCCGAAGGAGATTTTATAACTTACAGACCTTGTGTGCAATTCTCTGTTCCTGTAGTTGGGCGTCTTAGTCAGTTTCCACCAGTTGCCTTTACAATGCAGACATAGGCAGCAATCCTATACACACTTACTTGTAACTAAATTCAATGGAACTTAGAGGGCCCTATATGTCTAACTTGGTAGGTATAAAAAAGTGAATGCAGCTTGTATTGAACAAGAAATGCTTTAGCATATGATAGTTTGTACAATTTATACTGTATTAAATGTTTCATATAATAAAATTAAATATCAAGCCAATATGCATGTTTCTCCTAAACCACATAGCTTGGCTACCAGATCTGATTCCAGAATTGCAAAAATAATCCCACATTCCCTGTTTCAACATTGAAGCTCATATGCAATTGGAAACTGTCTTGAAGCACTGTCACTAGTCAGCCATCTGGAAGAAATGCATGCTGAGGCCTGGTGCTAATCCTTTACTAAAATACTCTCTGCTTTGCAAGATTCTTCACACCCTCTTCTTTGGAAACATGCACTTGGCTCCATTATTTTCAGTCTAGTTGTTAGAGCCAGCCAGCTTTTGCTACAGGCAAACTGAACATAATAGAAGTGTGAGGTTTTTTTGCTTTTGGTTTTTTTGCTTTTGGTTTTTTTTTGCAGTGTGGGTGGGGAGAGTAGCACTGTTGGCTGTCAGTCATAGGGTCTGAAGAATATTTAATGTTTGAGTGAGGCCTGAAAAGCTTGCTAGTCCTCCGGTTTTTCTGAATTTTTGATTGAATACAGAGAAAGAGAGAGAGATGTATCTGCTAGTATGTGTGTGTGTTGGGAGAGTGGAGACTTAATTAGTTTCCAAGCATTTCCTAATATGTACATTTGTTCACCAGAACAATCCTCCTCTGAAATCTCGTAGCTTCTCTCTTGCATCTCAAGGAAGTGGCTCTCCTGGCGCTCAGAGAAGGTCCAGCCAAAATGCAGCTTCCTTTTTTAACGTTGGCCATCACAAGTTGCCAGCCGGAAGGAAAATTCCTATTCTGCAGCCAGATCACTTGGTTGATGTACGAGAGGTTAGTAAAAATAAAAACTTCTTCAAAAGAATGGTTGTCCTCCTCTGAAGAAAATTCTCCTTGGCTCATTATAAAATTCTTCTATGTTAAAGAAATGTTAAAGCCTACGCCTAAAGTTAAAGCTAAGCCTGCACCAACTCATTCCCCACCCCCACCATTCTTTAGTATCTAGGGCTGCCTATTTGTAGTTGCATTTAATCTACACAGATACAGTGAAGAAAAACAGCCTTCCACGTTTGCATCCATGAAAGAGATACTTCCTGGGCCACAACCATAACAATAGTGCCTCATGTCTGCATATGCTGTAAAAACCAGAGGTTCTTTCCCTATTTGCATGCTGGGACTGCAGCTTGAAAACAGTATGTGGCAGCTCAATGAAGTCACTTCCTTAAGAAATATATGAAAGTGCTGAGGGTTCAGAGCATTGTCTTGCACATGAGTAGCTTTCTAATAACGTTCACCGTAGCTTGCATAATATATCATTGAAAGCCCATTCAGAAAGTACCTTGCCCAAGATAAGACTGATAAGCAAACCTCAGGCTCATGTGCTCCTTCCTCCACTTCTCTCATTGTGGATAGAATGTCACTAGGAGATCACTTAGCTCATTTTGTACTAGTATTTTCCTGACCCTGTGACATAGATCCTGTCTATCTTGGTGTTCTTCCCCAATTAAGAAATGTGGGTGGGGGTGATTGAGTTGCTAAGACGACAAAATGAGTCCGCAGCAAAAGTTTGAAATTTGAACCCGGGTCTCACAGGTGCCGAATATGGAATATTGCCTCTTTCCTTGTGTGAACAACCTTCTCTCTCCTTCAGCTAGCGAAGTCTCAGAAGTTACAATGTAGCTTTTCAAATTATTGTAGTAGTAGTAGTATAACTTTTATAGGAGGAAGACCTTTTTTATGCTCTCTTAAAACTCCATTGGTTTTCTTATTATACCATTTTCCTATTGATCTCTCACATCAGAGTAGTTCACACAATCAACATTAAGGTAGGAGAAACCTCCCTAGAAACCAGCTCGGAGACAGGGAGCTTGATTGTGAGCTAAGCCCCAGCTGGCTAAGATGAGCATGCCCAACCCAGATTCTGTTTGGGAGTGAGGTAGGAAGAAAAATGGCTCTACCCAGTTGGGGCTTAGCTCACAATCAAGCTCCCCAGCTCCAACCTCGTATTTAACGGACACACCATCAAAAACCAGCATGTGTTGCTCCTGAATTAGGGTAGGAGGCTTCTCCTACCCTAATGTCAATCCTATGAACTGCTCTCTTTTCTTCTTGGGACTGATGGTGGTACAAATAGCCTGACATATCAAGCAGCAGTGTGGCTATGCATGTAAATGAACTCTGATTGGACCAGAAGCATGACAGGTGCATTGTAGCGAAATGAGGAGGAAGAGCAGGCAGAGTCCTCTGAGCTTGGTTCAAGGTTAACAGAAGAGCTGTCCTCCCCCATATGGCAGATAATTCTGGACTTTTTTTTCCTCAGCAAAAAAGACATATGTAAGAATGGAGGTTTTGTTTCTGCAAGGTTCACAGAAAGCAGACACTGTGAGCATTTATAACAAAGAAAACTTCTAGATAGTTGTTTTGGAGTTTTTGGGAAATGTGTTTTCCAGACGTTACTTCAGTTAGCACACATGCTGACAGATTTGCAAAGTGGTTTGTGGTTTTAAATGCCATCCTTTTAATTAGCAAGGAGGAAGAAATAGCTTTCAGTGCACTTTTTGTTCATAGCTTTATATTTGCAGTGGTTTTGAGGTTATAGTCTATCATAGCATTGCAATGCTATGAATACAGGTGACAGTGTGTATGTTGTCTTCAAAAGTCTGGGGGAAATTTTGTGATCTTCTGATGCAGAAAGTCAGATTTCTTTGCTTCAAGAACTTGATAAATTCTACATAGACCAACCTTCAGCTGACCTGAATCTTTTTTACATCTTTTCGTATCGACTTACGATAGACAGGTGTCATTTTGCAGTATCCCTTGAATGACTAATTCATTCATTAGGGCAGACTATGGAAGAGCATTTATAAAGTTTACTTCTGAGGTGCAAAAACAATGCTAGGACAAAACTTAAGACTGCCTTGATAGAACAAGTAGTTTTAAAGTAATGCGTATTAGAGGTGCATATGAGGTGTTTTACATAGTAACGTTCTGTGCACAGTAATACAATACAATTTGGGTTTGCAAGAATTCTACCATCTTTCATGTTGTAATCATTTTCTAAATATAACTCTTCATCATTGTTCCCAGTTTCTTATCTCTGCTTAATGCACATGGACTGCCTTGTGTTCTTGTATGCTTCTCTCTTCTCCTTCTCACCCCTTAGATTTGCAGGTTTCTAGTTAACTCTTCCTTCCCCTTTTCAGTACAAATTACAGTTAGTTAGATTCATCTGAGTGCAGACATAATTATAGTCAGACTACAGTTTGAAACGATAGTTTCAGACTTTGGTTATAGCTACCTATGGTCAGTATTCAATTTGGCAGAGAGATAAGGCTAAGCATAATTAACACTAAGGAGGGAGAGGAGTATGAATGAAAACCTGAGGAGAGGCCTCAGTTGCTTAAGCCGAGCTAGGAGATCAAGAACTCTAAAGACTGCAGCAGGCCACATATTTTCAGGCACTATTCAATACTGTGATAAATTCTGAGAACTGGCTAAAACTTTTAGTGGGTTAAAAAGCTGGTGCTTGAACTAAGCATAGGAGACTGAGAGCTTTATTTCTAGAATGTTGTTGGTTCTTTTTAATATATCTGAGAACTAAGGAATGTTTAGGAATTCTTTTTTGAGAACTCTCAAAAGCTGAGGCAAGTTCCAGAAGACTGGAGAGGAAAGCAAATATGTGGTACCTAGTTTTAAAGCGGGGAGTGGGGATAGAAGGGCCAGAGGATTCAATGGGGAAAAAATTAGGCTGGACTTTAGTAAGAATTCTAGAATTCTCAGAGAAATAGAACCTTGAAACAGAATGCAAAGGAGGATGTTTAAACCAGAACCACTGGTGGCCTTTAAGAGTAGGTTAGCCAAGCAAATCTCCCTGTCCCCTGCTAACTAAGCAAAGAGGCACCTTTTAAAAGTGGCGATTCTCTTTATTTAGCAGGGTGAGAGCAATTGGCCCTATCCATCTCCAGCACAGCATCCCTCCAGTGGCTGTTGCTGGTGTTTATCTTATGTTTTCTTTTTTAGATGGTGAGCCCTTTGGGGACAGGGAGCCATTTTATTTATATCTATGTAAACCGCTTTGGGAACTTTTGTTGAAAAGCGGCATACAGGTAAAACTCGGAAAATTAGAATATCGTGCAAAAGTCCATTAATTTCAGTAATGCAAATTAAAAGGTGAAACTGATATATGAGACAGACGCATTACATGCAAAACGAGATAAGTCAAGCCTTAATTTGTTATAATTGTGATGATCATGGCGTACAGCTCATGAAAACCCCAAATCCACAATCTCAGAAAATTAGAATATTACATGGAACCAAGAAGACAAGGATTGAAGAATAGAACAATATTGGACCTCTGAAAAGTATAAGCATGCATATGTATTCAGTACTTGGTTTGGGCCCCTTTTGCAGCAATTACTGCCTCAATGCAGCGTGGCATGGATGCTTTCAGCCTGTGGCATTGATGAGGTATTATGGAAGACCAGGATGCTTCATTAGCGGCCTTCAGCAATTCTGCATTGTTTGGTCTCATGTCTCTCATCCTTCTCTTGGCAATGCCCCATAGATTCTCTATGGGGTCAAGTCAGGCGAGTTTGCTGGCCAATCAAGCACAGTACACTGTATACTTTTCAGAGGTCCGATATTGTTCTATTCTACAATCCTTGTCTTATTGGTTCCATGTAATACTCTAATTTTCTGAGATTGTGGATTTGGGGTTTTCATGAGCTGTACGCCATGATCATCACAATTATAACAAATTAAGGCTTGACTTATCTTGCTTTGCATGTAATGCGTCTGTCTCATATATCAGTTTCACCTTTTAATTTGCATTACTGAAATTAATGGACTTTTGCATGATATTCTAATTTTCCGAGTTTCACCTGTATAAATATTTGTCATCTTTGTATTTTGGTTAGATTAATTTAGTCAAATTCAGTTCCCAAGACAAGAGAATTGCCTGGGGGACTATCCAAGGTCTCAAGCCATATTCTAGAGGTATCCTTAAGCTGAGATTTAGATGAATAATTCAAATAGGTTTGGCTAGGATTCCTGCTTCTGAAAGGGAGTTGGAGATGACTGCATTCCTTCTATCTCTTTGTTTCTTGGATGCTTGATAAAATATAGTAAGCTTATAGTCAAGTGTGGAGTGGCAAGTCTATGCTAGATCTGGAGTGACAGTAACACAAAATCCTAGCCATTTTTTTTTAATTTGACTTGCTAATTTTGAATTTAATTTGCCTAAGAGTAAATCTCTTCTTGAATGAAGACTCTTGAGACAAAATTTCTTCTAGGAGAAGGGATGAAAGAACAGGATCAGATTTCTTCCACAAAATTCTTCAGCCAGAGACATGTTTGTACACCAGTACTTTATTTTCATATTGTGTTCAAAGAACAAAATTCTGGATTCCTGTTTGAACTTGGAAATCTTCTGTAGACATCAGGGTGAATTGCTAAGGAAGCCTATTCCATGCTGTGAGGTGCAGAGAGCAGGGGCAGTCCAGTACATGGACATTTCCCAAGGTTTTGGATAAGTTTGTGTGTGAGGGGCGGGGTTAACTTGCCAAAAGCAGAATGCCAAATAGTTTGAGGTATGGTATAAAATAACATGTAGCTTCATTTAATATTCTAAATGGTTTGGTGCTTGAAGTGTTCATATGACTACAAATTTGGATCAACAGCCAAGAGTTGATCTCTTTGCACAGGGTCACTGAATCTGAATATCAAAGAGTTTAAGGTAAATGAAATTCCAGCTGAAGTTTCAGATGACCAAAACTTCAGACTTTTGTGTGTCTGTTAGATGATGTCTCAAGCTGAGGGGCAGCAGAGAGACTTGATAAGAAGCATAGAATGCCTTCCTGCCTCTGGTCACCTTTCTTCCTTGGACCAAGACCTATTGATGCTCAAGGCGACCTCCATGGCAACAATGAATTGCTTAAATGACTGTTTCCACATTCTTCAGCTACAGCATGCATCTCAACAGAAGGGCTCCCTATCTACTGGTGAGTTATGGTTTTCTCTGTGGAGGTCTTCTGTAATAAAGGGTGGGATGGGGGGGGTGGAATCAAAGTGTGTATTTAAAACAAAAAACATAATGAATCTAAGCAACTGTCTCAGGTGTATTGTTCTTCAGTTGAGGCAAGTTTTCTTATAGAAATTACTTGGCATGTAATTTCTTGATTGTGCTTGGTCTAGGCAATTACCAGTGCTGTTTAGCCTGTATTATTGGCATGGCTCTTGTTTTTCCAGGGCGTGGACAGCGTGTAATATTGATACTTGTGTAAGGAACTGTAACTATCAGCCTCTGATCCACCCCTCCTCTCCCCTAAGGAGTTAAGGAGTGAACTCTTGTCTTGACAGACACACTGGGAAATCTAGGGCAGCCAGTCAGTATACCAGGTGGGCGGGCCCTGGAAAGGTGTTGCTGGTCTTGTGGTAGCAAGCATGACTTGTCCCCTTACTGGTTGCATATGAATGGGAGACTTGATGTGTGAGCACTGTAAGATATTCCCCTTAGGGGATGGAGCTGCTCTGGCAACAGCAGAAAGTTCCAAGTTCCTTCCCTGGCTTCTCCAAGATAGGCCTGAGAGAGATTCCTACCTGCAACCTTGGAGAAGCCGCTGCCTGTCTGTGAAGACAATACTGAGCTAGATAGACCAATGGTCTGACTCAGTATATGGCAGCTTCCTATGTCCCTATGGAATTCTGGAAAGGAGGGGTCTTTGTCTGGAAGAAGCCCGGGCAGGAAGGCTTTTGGAGGAGCAATGGAGTTTTGCTTCCTCATGGTCAAAAGCTAGCTTTGAGATCTCTCTCATGGAATGACCTCTGAAACTCCTAGAAAGGCATGGAGGGCAGGAAACTTGAGTTCTCTCCCAGAGTTTGGAGTGAGTCCAAGGGAGAAGGAAATCAGGACTTTTGGCTTCTGGAGGTTGTTAGTCAGATTTTGCATTAGAAACGTATCTTTATTTTGTGTGCTCTGCATATCCCTGAACCAGTTCTGTTGTTTACCTGTAACATAACTAAGACGAGCCTATGCCCATCTAACTAGGACACTGTAAAAGACTCTGTAAGCTTTTAAAGATACTTTTGTGTTTTCTCACATCCATATTCTTTGCAACTGGGTAACCACGATTTTTAAAGTGGGCCGCCCCAATATCATCTGGGGTGCTTTTTGAAGTATTCTTGTAGCCTACAGAGTGTTTCTTTTACCTGTAACGAAGAACTGAGAGAACATCAGATGGAGGTTCTCAGATGGAGCAGTCTGTAGAATTTGAATAAAGCATTTATTTATTTATTTACTTACTTACTTACTTACTTATTTTTATGCCGCTCAAAACTTATGTCTCTGGGTGGTTTACAACAGATAAAAACATTAAAACATTAGTTAAAAAAAAACACCAAGAAATTTAAAACACAACAACTTGAAAAATTTTAAAACAATGCTCTAAAACATTAAAAACATTTAAAAACATTTTTTTGGCCATTTTAACTAGCCTCTTTAAGTAGATGTGTAACTCAGGAAAGGGGGGCTGGAAAGGGCTTTTCTCTGGTGCAACATGCCTCATTTCGTTCAGCAAACCTACCAATTTTCTCACCATGTGTACGCTTGCACGTGGAAGGCTTTTGTACTTTTCCAATAGTAAGAGAAAGAGAGTTTCCCTGGAATTTCACCCAAGACCATGGTGGGTTGAAACACTGTTGATAATTGGATGTGGTAGCAGCGTGCAAAGTACTATGAAGATAAAGGAAAGTTTTGGGAGAAGCCTTTGCCAGAAAGCTCAGAGGGGATGATTCAGCATTTTTCTTCCCCTCACGTGGGCTTGCTCTGATACAAAGGCTTGGTAAATCCATTACAGGATACGACCCAGCCAGCTCACGTGACAAGAATTATTACCCAGTCACCCCTCCCTGTTACGTGGGGAGCTGACTGGGTTTAAAACTTTATTTCAAAAAAAGAATCATAATATCTGATAGATTGACTCATTGCCAACAAGCACTCCTTGGTTAACAGAGTTCTTCTGATGGGAATAGGAACACTAAAATTTCCCATCTCCTAATATTAGCTTAGTGGTTATAAGAGTATTCCAAACACCCAGATGCTCTCAGGAGTTGCTTAACTTGTTCATTACTAGACTGAAGATGGGTAACTGCAAAAGTAGATACTTGGGAATACGAAGCAACACACATAAAAGAAAAGAACTTCTAATGCAAGTCTTACTAAAAACACTTTCTCCCATGTCTCCCATAAGCCTTGGCTCCCTCCAATTGGACCTCACCAGGACCTAGGTGAGACCAACTCCCTGCAATCCCTGGCCCAGGGACTTGCAGAACTCACCCTGAGAGCACTTGGCAAGACTCCATTGCTCCTTCCTCACCTTGGTATCCCTTCTTCTTAGCCCCTCTGGAGCCCTCTTATCCTGCCCACCTAGTTAACTGATTGGGTCGTGACCTAGGGTTTCCAGTTTATCAATCAGACTCAACTGGTTTCCCCCAGTTAGCTCTTTCAGTGCTGGCTGGCTGCCCACTACAAAAAAACTTGTTGTCTTAAAATGTTGCTCTTCTCAAATTTCTAGCTTAAAATTGCTTGCTAAATAACTCTTTTGTGAAGACAAGGAAGAACCTAATAGCACAATCTGTTGCGTGTTTACTTCATTGCTACATTGATTTCAATGGGACATTTTCCCTAGTATGTGCACATAGGATTGCAACTTCAATTTCCCCACCTCTTTCTGATAAGTCTATAATTTGACTTTCTTTCTCTCTTTTGATGACATTTTCCCAGTATTCACAACACAACCCAATAAACATAAGAATTTAGCATACATATAAAAACATCACAAATTGATGGGAGGGCATAGTATTAGGATCCTAATAGCGAAATCAGAATGTTTAAATGAAAAAAATTGAGGAAATTGTAGCCAGTTAAAACGATCAGCTGAATATTAAAATTGCTTTTAGTAAGGAGTGTGTTCATGACTCATATTGGATGACTTCCGAATCACTGAAAGAAGTTGCATGCAGATAGGTAGCTTGTTATGAGACCACTTTCCTCAATTTTGGAATCTAGCGTTGACTCTGATTGAAACTGTTGCAGAGATGGGCATTTGGTGTCATGAAGAAAGCAAGCCTCCATTTGAACCAAAATAGCATGGTCATGCCACATAAACTGGTACAAACAGTCTATAGAGGCAAAGTACCCACTGTTCAGTATACCTGAATATGTGTTGAAGTTGAATTTCCATGTGAAGTAACAGGGATCTTGGAACAAAAGGCAAACTAGAAATGAGAAACACTCAGTTTCTCAGTTAACTATACTTTAAGATGCAAGTAAGGCAAGTGCCAAGACAGTTAGATTTCAGTGTATTAATGCCATTTTGGCAAGTCACCCACATCACTTAAAAATGTGGAGTATAGACAAGGGCTTTATGATAAGCTGTGGAATTCCCATATCTAATCCTAGATTCGAGGGGCCAGCAGTTGAAAAATCAGCTAAAGAGCAAGGGTGCTTCAGAATCTCTGAAAAGTTGTATGTAGATGGGTGACTCAAAACTAAGAGTTACTAGTGGGACACTCATTTGGAGGTGTAATATAGCAGCTTGGCTATAGCTTCGCGCAGGCTACAGCATGACGCAACTGTGTCTTGCTGTATGAGTGGGGCTTGTGACAAAAACGAACTGGATTATGTCGCAAGGTGCTGCTTCTGTTCACTTGCTAGGATTGACCTATGACATGCTCTTTTGAAGAAGTCCTTTTGCAGTAGAAGATGGTAATGCTAAGCTCTGCTCCTTTGTGAGGCTAGTTCAAAAACTTTTATTATTGGCTTTTACTTTTTGCCTCATAAGTGAGGGATTCTTTTCCAACTGCTGGACCTCCCAGAAAGAAATGTCAGAACCAGGAAGTTCTCATGTTCCTATTTCCCAGTAGTTGTTCATTTTCATGCAAACTATTCTTTTACAGATGCCATTTCACTTCATTTCTATTTACTGTGTGTGCTTGAAATTATCTTTTCTTTGTGTACTAAGTTATTAATGTGCTTTCATATGAGTAAGAGAATTTCAACCAGTGCTTCACTCTTTCTAAAACAGGTTAACAATTGTTACTTAGCAATTACCTACAGTGAAATGTAGGTGATTTAAATGCAGAATAGGAAAAATATTTAAATCCCTTCAGTACTTTAGACTCTGATTGTCCTACTTTGCAGCAGTTTGCCTGCATTGAGAACATGTTCAGTCGGCCCGGATAGCTGCTGTTACTGAATTTCCCCAAGTGTCATGCATGGTTTCAGCTAAGCTTGGAATCCAGTATTGTAGACAGAAGATGCCAAGTTATCAGCAAAGTTTATGTCCGAGCCTTACTGTTCCTTTATTCAAGCTTGTGTGTATGCTGCTTTTAATAGGCCTTTATTAGAGTCTACACACACTAGCCTTTGAGAATAGAATGGAACATTTTCATTATTGATGAGGAATTGTATCCATTCTGATAGACTAACGGGGGGTGGTGGTAATTGGAGACACCTGAATCATTTAATGGGTGGGTGACAGTTTTCCAAATGTAGCAGCTTTTTATTTTCAAGCAACTGTTCATTTGGCAGAGCACACACACTCTTCAGCTGTGCGAAACAAAGAATCCTTTCCCCCCAGAAGAAGAAAGTGGCAAAACATCTGTTCTTTGACTTGGGTGGTGGAGCATTATAATTTACTATCTTTGCTCCCCTCAGTGGTATTAACTAGTGTTGGTACAGCAAGCTGTCCAAAGGGATTGCGTAACAATCCAGTCTTGTTAGGTTTTTTATCTGGTGTCTGATTACACCTTTCATAACACCAACTCCTTCTCCTCTGGAGCAAGTTGTGTATGTCATCCCTATCCAATCACAGGCCTCATTCTAATGATCAGGGAAGGTGGTGTTCTTCTGCACCCACCTTCTTTTTGTTTGTGCCGAGCAAGTTTAGTTGCTTTTAGTCTTAAGTGGGGGAGGGGCTGCAAAACTGTTTAATGACAGTCACCCTTTAAAAACACACACAACTTAACTCCTAGAATATGAGTAAGTTTCAGCGCAAACTCTCTTTTGCTTCAGGGACAACGATCAGTTGGTTGGATCCGAAGATCTCCCTGCCAAACCACTTCAAAAATGGAGCAGATCAGAATTTCTCAGCAGAGCAAAACAAGCCATCATCTGTCACAGAGGAACAGTCAGTTTCAGACTCAAGCCAGTTAACCAGGGTAAGGTCATGCAAAATCCTCAGTGTTGTGATTGGTTGGGGTTTTCTCCTTTCTATTTGGGAAAGAGGGCTGCTCATACTTAAAACAGGCAAGCATTATTAAGGATATGATGGGTTCTGTGTTTGTCTTGAATTTGTGCAAAAGAAACACATTACCAAGATAAGTATAGTTTCCTCTCTGTTCTAACATGAACAATTTTAAGTGGTGGGGGGAACCTGCAGAATTAATCATTATAAAAACAATTGGGTAACAGTTGAATATTGTTGTTAGCACAGTTAAATATGATTACAAATCTATTTACAGTTTAACACTGAAAAACTTCCATTTTCCCAGTATGTGTGGCAGGATGAATAAGAGAATAGAATAAATATTTCTAACATTTTTCATCAAATTTACTTTTAGAAACCATTTTTAAAAACTTAATAGCAGGTTGAAGTATCAGTGAGAGAAAAAGTGGTAGATTTCTTTGATAGAAGAAGGGAAAATATCTTGGCTTATAGGAGTGTTCTAAAAAGCTTAGAGAGCCCAGATTATGAAAGTTATAAGTAGGTAAATGGATATAAATGTATTTGACATGACAACTTTTGTCAGATGAGTGCTTTGCAGGATCACTTGTGTTATTAACAGGGGAAGCTACCCTTCCTTTTATCTCCCCTTTGCAAATTGAAATTTAGAGAGTGTTTGCTTGCTTGCTTCCTTCTAAGAAATAGGACGCAGATGCATGTGTGTGTTCTATTTCTTAGAAGAAATTTGGAAGCCAAAGCTGGAATTTAATGGTTGTTTAGATATTTCTTCTTGAATCAGTTTGTTCAGAGCCAGAAAACTCTGAGCTATGACAATGGAGTCCTCTTGGTGGAATAGTCAGAATGGGGACTGGAAAACTTGCTGAAAACCTGGCAGCTGTTGGCACCCTGAAATGGCAAGGTAATAGGTGTAGAGTGGGGAGGGGCTCCGTCCTGCCCCCGCAACTCCTCCTTGGTGCTCTTCTGATAGGGATGACTGTTTCTGGTTTTTCTTTGCTCACTTCTTACCAATTACTGTATATTCCTTTCTAGCTGTTTCTCCACTATTCCCTGTTGCCCCCAGCATTTGACAGCTTGTAGCCACAAGTTTTAGAGCTGCTGAGTTGTGCTCAAATAGACCTGAAGCCTAACACTTCCCTCAGTGAGGCAGAATCCTCCACACCCAAGCATTCCTGACTGTTGAGTGTTCATAGCAGAGTAAGAATACAGCCTGGGATCAGAGTATATAAGCTGCAAGCAGACAGCAGGAGGGTCCAAAGTGTGCCACACTTAAGGTCCCTGGAGGGTAAAGTCGGCAGCATTTGAGCTAGAATGTCTTCTGGAAGCTAAGCAAGCTTAATTTCTTAGTTAGACAAGCATTTAATGATCAACCATCAGTAAAGCTGTATGTGTGCTTTTAATCACACACTTATTTAGGACCTAGTTTACAGCCACATTCATTATGAGCTTTTACTATTTTTTAAAAAACTTCTAGGATAGGAAGAAATAAAAATGCAAGTAAATAAGCAAATAAATAGAACTGTTTTGTTGAGATGAAATTACAAAACTTAAAGGATATCTAGTCCACCATCCACATTGTGAGTCATAGGCAGGGATATGTTTCCTAGCCTTCTGCTCTCCCCCCCCCCCCATCTTCATATCCACTGTATCTCAGTGCCTGCTGCTGGAATGACTAACCACTTTAGCAGTGTTTTAAATTGTTTAGTAAAGTGTGGATATGGCTGTTCCCATAGCTTTCTTTCTGCCATCTCACCTTTAGAGAGAAAGGCAGAGAAATTACCTTAGGATGGGTTATCCATTTTAGTCCTGTACCACAGGAACACGGCAAACCACTATGGTGGCTGTGTGTGTGTGTGTTGTGTGTGTGTGTGTGTATGCACATTTTCCTTAATCTTTAAAGGGCTACTAGTCCTTAAGAGCAGAAGACAAAGTGAGAAAGCCATGAGTACATATCTGTGGTGACTTGCCATCCCAACGTAAAATGGCAAGGATGGAAAGTCAGCTAGAAAGAAGGCAGTTTGATACTCAGTTGCTCACCCATGAGTATTTGCTACTGGGCTACAGCAGAGTAGTCTCTGTATAAAGATTACAGTACTGTACAGAGTACAATAGCCTCTATAATAGTACCTATAACAGGTACGCAGTCTGGTAGTGCTTCTGGATCCACACCTTTCCCTGGTTCCCCATGTTGAGGCAGTGGCCAGAAGCGCTTTCTATCAGCTTCGGTTGATACGCCAGTTGTGTCTGTTTCTTGAGGTTCATGATCTCAGAAGAGTAGTACACTTGCTGGTCACCTCCAGACTTGATTACTTCAATGCGCTCTATGTGGGGCTGCCTTTTTACGTCGTCTGGAAACTACAATGAGTACAAAATGCGGTAGCCAGGTTGGTCTCCGGGTCATCTCGAAGAGACCATATTACTTCTATATTACAGGAGTTGCACTGGCTGCCAATAAGCTTCCAGGCAAAATACAAAGTGCTGGTTATAACCTATAAAGCCCTAAACAGCTTAGGCCCACGGTACTTAAGAGAGCATCTTCTTCTGCATGATCCCCATCATCCACTGCATAGATCAGGGGAGGTTCGTCTGTGGCTACCTTCATGTCTCCTGGTAGCCACCGAGGGACAGGCCTGTTGTCGCCCCGAGACTTTGGAACGTGCTTCCCGTGGGAATAAGAGTCTCTCCATCTCTAGCGGCTTTTTAAAAGTGTCTGAAGACTCATCTTTTTGCCCAGGCCTTTTAGCTTTTTAGCATTTTAAATTTTAGATTGTTTATTGATTTGTTTTAAACTGCTTTTAGCATTTAATTGATTTTAATGTTTTGTTTTTGTTGTGAACTGCCCTGAGACCTTGGGTTGGGGCGGTATACAAATACGTCACATAATTAATTAATTAATTAGACCCAGAAGGGGAGCAAGTAGTCCACAAAAAGTTCTTGCTGACCAAATGTGCCCAGTTGACTCAAGAATGTGAACTAAGCTATGTGCTGAAGGGGAAATTGTGCAAATGAAAACCCAGCCTAGGATCTAGTCTCAGTTGTGAGGATATTCCCTCCTCATGGCCCAACATGGTGGAATCTCTGCATTCAAGTGCTGGTTGGAGGTAGGGGTCTGCACGGACCGTCCTTTGTGGTTCAGTCCTAATTTGGACTGAACTGCAGGTTGGTTCAGTGGAACTGACCAGGCCAGCTTGTTGGTTCAACAAAACCAGCTTGAACCAGTTCGACGTTTCAAGCCGGGCTCAATTGAGGGTGGCAAGAGGGGTGAGGGCGATGTGGTGAGAGGCATCTTTAAAAATAAATGAAGTCCTTACCAGTGGCGGTAACTAAGAGATGAGCCCAGTCAGAGTCATCTGTAGGCATGTGTACTCTTTCAGGCAAGCAAAAGCCCAATAGGTTCAAACAGAATTACTAACTCTGATGCATGCATTGTGAATTCAGGTCAGGTCAGATAGTTTTCTGTTAGGCAGTTTCTCCAGTCGTTAACATTTGAATAGTAACTTTCTATAGTGGGAAACACATGCCCATTCCTTAGGATTAAAGAAGCCAAGGTGGTGCTCAAGACACATGTGAAGTAGAGATGTGCCAAAACACGATTCGGTTTCTGAATTACGGGCACTTCCCTTTAAAAACAAGGGTTTACACAGCTCCTTTAAAGCGGAGGAGAGCAGGTCCATACTTGCTTCTCCTTTGATTGCCAGCATTGCTGTAATCCCGGCATTCCCCCCAGCTTTACCCATGCACTGGTGGGGCATCTCCCAGCTGCTCCTTTGCAATGCATGGTTTATTTTTAAACTATAAAATAATAGTTTATGTATTCATTCATTCATCTTTGCATTTATATCCTACTCTTACTCCAAGGAGCTCAGAGCAGTGCACATGATTATTTTTATCCTCACAACAACCCTGTGAGGTAGGTTAGGCTGAGAGACACATGACTGGCCCAAAGTCACCCAGTGAGTTTCATGGTTGAATGGGGATTCGAACTTGGCTTAATTTTGCCTTAATTGGTTTAATTACCTGCACTGGTTCAGGGAAGGCAGAATGGTTCTACTCTGAAACATTAAGTATCAGTTATCTCTTTAAGTTTCTTCCACAGTGAGGTTAGTGTGTCTTTGCAGCCTGCGTAGTGGTATTCCCTGCCAATTAATTAGGATACTGCTTTTAATTCCAGTTCAAACTGTAGCTGATTAAGCAGTCTGCTCAATTGAAGTTTGAAGCCTTGCTGTAAAGTGATGTATCGTTCCAGGAAATGTTCTTGCTTGAGAAATGAATTTCTGGGGTTTGGTGTCTGACACTTTAATGTTTGGGGCAGGAAGGGTAAGAGCTCTAAAGCCAAGATTGTTTAGGACGGTGAATGATTTGAGATGTCCTCCATTTTTGTAACTTAACACTAGGATCCAGAGGAAATAAACCCAGATGAGGAGTTAGAGGATACATTTGATAATAAAGAGGATGACCTTGGAGCAGTGGAAGAACAGCGTAGTGTTATCTTGCATCTCCTGTCTCAGCTCAAACTTGGCATGGACTTAACAAGAGTAAGTGATTAAAATATTAATATATATATTTTTATTGGGGGGGGGGTGTTTGTAACTGGAGCTTGACAAAGCAGATCTGGATTAGGCCAGAGCAAATGTAATTAACTTGAATTCTAACCACCATGTTAATAGTGATGAAAAAACTCCAACTTAATCTTAGAGACAAGTTATAGCTAGTTATTTCCAAAATTTGCTCATTGTAAGCTTGTGTTTATATTAATGGGAAAGAGAGCGAAATTTGCTAGGAGTATGTTCATAAAGTATGTTCATAAAGGAGTATGTTCATAATTGTTGTTTATGTGCCTTTATGAACATACTCCTAGCAAATTTCGCTCTCTTTCCCATTAATATAAACGCAAGCTTACAAGCATACATTCCTGAAGCACATATCCTGTTTTACTGTAAATATGTATGTATGTGAAGCACTTTACATGCTTTTTAAAAAGTGCACAAATATTAAATATTAAAAGAAAAAAAGCCTTTTGGTTTACAGCCATAGTTATGGGTGTGGCAGCTCCACAAAACAAGGAAATTTGATGGCCCATGATAATCATGAATCATAATCATGATAATAATGAGAGCTGATGTCCTGTCTATTTTATTGGCCTACAAAATCATAACCATGAAAAAACAATTTGCCTAGGCTCTCCATGCTCCAATGCGCTATCTGGCTGGTGGCAACAGCAAAAGCTGAGAATTAGTGTTACAGCTATGTTTAAGAATAATCTGATAACATGCCTATAGTGAGTGCATTACCTCAGCAGGCAACAACTACAATCAACACAATTAAGAAAAGAGAACCAGAGAAAAGATGGATATCTTTACCATAGGGGTGAATATGTTAATATGTGAATAGAATTGTGCGTGTCTTAGGGGAGAGGCTGTTTACTCCCCTCTCCTCGTCATGAACATTCTGACTGGAGTAGGCATGTGCCAACTTGACATTATGATACCACTCCATCTTTTTTTCTTAATTTGTAGAAATTCAATACATATTTGCTTTGACAAAGCGATGATAAAGATGGGGATGGGTTGGGGGGAGCCAACTGTGCTCTTGAGGTTTCATGTGTGCTTTTCAACTTTTACTCATCATAACTTGGCCATTTCCCCACTGATTCAATAAAAAAGGACACACTTGCTGAACAAGCGATTCTGAGCATAACAATGCCTCTTCTAGCATGAATAGTGCAAAGGGCAATCTTTGAGAAGCCACAGACGGTGTGGATCAGGTTCAAATAACATGGAAGAATCCTGTTTTACTTCTCCACTCATAATACACAGTCACTTCTGTGCTTGTGTAATTACTACTACCACCATGTTTCCTATGTCTCATTATACTGCTCTTACAAAGCACATACACCTCTCCTTCGTCCCCCTCCACACACTTTTCTAGCTCTGGCGTCACTTCTGTTTGGGTGTAGATCAACCTAATAAATCCTCTACCTTGAAAAGCAGTCACTTCCCTCAGCTTCAGTTTCCCAGCTGCAAAGTGCAAGTTCATAGTGGTGTTGCCTGAATGAGCAAGATTAGGATGCTTAATAAATGAGGGGTAATGAAGATAATTTAGTGACAGTTTAAAAACCTGGATGACTAGAAAAATACTCTGGATGACTAGAACTTTCAGTCACTGCTGATCTGGCTGTTCTTTTTCTTTCTTTCTTTCTTTCTTTCCTTAGTGATAAATAATTTGAAAAGGTGGGTAGGATTAAATTAATCACAAATTGCAGCAGTAAGTTGAGAAAATGTTTTTCATACTTTCTGCAGCATCTTTTTGTCTAAGTACTTAATTCCCAGAGCTAAGCATAGACACGGAAGTGTGTGTGTGTGTGTGTGTGTGTTTAGCTTCACACTGTTAATGCTGTCCCCTTTTATTTAGCATGTTCCTTCTATAATGTGTTAACTTTTTGTTGTCATTTATTTTAACCAATGTTTTAATTTGTTGTTTGTTTGTCATAACTAATGTTTTAACTTTGTGTGCGTGTTGTAAACTGCCCAGAGACGTAGGTTTTGGGCGCTATAAAAATCTGTTAAATAAATAAAGATTATGTGCTTTTTAGCCCCTAAAGACTTTATATTCTGCACAGTGCCAAGCACTAGAAGTGCCAGAGTGCAAAAATACACTTTGTCTCAAGCATAGTCCATCTTTTGTATAAAGTGGAGGCATTGAAATTGAAGCCATGCTGCTTTCAACCTTGAATTAAATTATTGATTTTGACAGGTACACTCAGTAAGACACCACCTAAAACTCTCAGTTTATTCAGCCCTGATGTGTTCAGAAGCCCTCCTAGGTAGCTGCCCTAGGTAGCTGCCTTAGCTTTCCAGGTTTTCTATAGCAGTTAAGCTCCCGTACACTTTCTGTGAGTCTAATATGGGTGAAGTATAAAAACTAAAGAAATACATAAGAGAACTGTTCTTTGTTCTGTTTTGCCTTTGTCTTGCAAGATGTGTTCTGCCACTGCATTTATTATCTTCTGGGTGCGTGCAAGTTTTGATATAAAGGATATCAAAAATTAAAAGCAAATGTACAACTGTCGAGCAGCAATGGTAGCCTTCTAAAAAGCCATTCTCCTATTGTTGCTAGTTAAGACTGTGCACTTTGATTTGTTGTTGTTGGGGTTTTTTTAAATTTATTCCATCACTGTTTTCCCTTATCCACACATAGTATTTGAATTAATAGAGTTTTCTCTCTTTCTTTCAGGTGGTTCTTCCCACTTTTATTTTAGAGAAACGCTCGTTGCTGGAAATGTATGCAGATTTCATGTCCCATCCAGACCTCTTCATTGCAATTTCAAATGGCAGTACTCCTGAGGAAAGGATGATCCGCTTCGTAGAATATTATCTCACTTCCTTTCATGAAGGTCGCAAAGGGGCGATTGCAAAAAAACCATACAATCCGATCATCGGGGAAACGTTTCACTGCTCATGGAAGATGCCGAAGAGCCAAGTTCCATCTGACACAAATAGTAACTCTTCATCACATTCCCTCTCTGAGCAAGTTACCGTCTCAGAAGAGTCACAGGGTCAAGTGGAGTCGGACTGTTACACAGTTAGATTTGTAGCAGAGCAGGTGTCCCATCATCCTCCAGTCTCAGGGTTTTATGCGGAATGCGTAGAAAGAAAGATGTGTGTAAATGCTCACGTTTGGACAAAAAGTAAATTCCTAGGAATGTCAATAGGAGTGACAATGGTTGGGGAAGGTAAGTGGAAAACAATGTAGTTAATGACTTCCTATTTCTGTAATGACTTAATTGTTAATACGATGTGGGCCAATATGAAGGTCAATATAAAGCAACTTCAATGTGTTGAGGTTTTTCCAAATCATTTATTTTAATCCCAGGAGTGAAAAAGCAGCTCAGTACCTGAGCATAAGAACAGCCCTGCTGGATCAGGCCCAAGGCCCATCTAGTCCAGCATCCTGTTTCACACAGTGGCCCACCAGATGCTGCTGGAAGCCACAGACAGGAGTTGAGGGTGTGCCCTCTCTCCTGCTGTTACTCCCCTGCAACTGGTACTCAGAGGCATCGTGCCTTTTGAGGCTGGAGGTGGCCTATAGCCACCTAGTAGCCGTTGACGACTAGTAGCCGTTGATAGACCTCTCCTCCATGAAGTTATCCAAACCCCTCTTAATGCCATCCAGGTTGTTGGCTGTCACCACATCTTGTGGCAGAGAATTCCACAAGTTGATTATGGAGACCTGTGGCCACCTTGGACATGGATTACAGGTTAGAGACTCTCTCTAGAAAAGCTGCTACTTCTAATAATAGGAGGGATTCTGTAGCATGTGGTGAGTTATTTAAAAATAAATTGGAAGCCTCCTGTAGTCCATGTGTCTTTACCTCTGAGCTAATCAGAAATCTTGATATATGAAACTCTTTTTTTTTTTTTTAAACAAAGTGTTGGCCCTGGGAGGGGGCATAATGAACTTGACTGAATGAGAGTTTCTGATTGGCTGAGCTTTGCATAATACCTACCATGCTGCCAACAGCAATGAAGGAATAGGCTGAAACCTTTTGGGAGTTTCAGCTAACTTAGCAGCATATGCTCTCTTATATGAGCTCCTGAGAGGCAGGCTTCTTGCCTTCAGGATTGCAGAGCTATGAAAAGCATAGGCAGTTGTCTTCCAGTTGAAAACTAGAAAAGGCCTTGGTTTTAATCACCAGAGGGTTTTGGGATTGTCTGGTGTGTGTGTGTCTCCCCCGCATCTTATTCTTACACTCTTACTGCTTCTTCACTTCCTTTCCTCACTTTTCCTTTTGCCACACTTCTAAATCAAAGCACAGAATTCCAACAAACAAGCTCCTCCTCTGATTGTTACAGGTACAGATGTCAATTCTCTTGTCTCTGAGAGGTGATACATATTTTGTACAGGATTAGCAGTAGCAAAAACTGCTATTCCTGACCATGTCAAGCCAGTCTTGACACTGGATGCAGTGGAGGCATTTGTGATATTGGGTTGTGTGCTTGCAGATATCTGAGTTGGACAGTTACTGTGATGGCAAAACAAAGTAAGATACACAGATGCTAGAGAGCTTCAGATATGCAGAGAAGTGGGTTGGGAGAAGTGTCATAGAAATTACTGAAAACTGAACTAATTTACCTTGAGTAGAAAAATGAGTGGAAATGAGCAAAATTGTTTTTCTGCTTGAAGAGAGAACTCGAGGAAATGTCACTTTTTACAATTCATGGTAGTAGTCCTTGCAGAAATACTCCTTATTCAATGAGAGTTCCTCGATCAGCCCAAAGAAGGGGCGGCAGTTCACCTTTTGGATGTACCGTATTGCTTATTGGGAATGCAGAGAAAAGATGCCAGTCACTCAGAGTTCTGAGCTATTCCCTGCAGTGTTATCTGATACAATAGAAATATATCACAAGTTTTGTAGGAATTGGAAGGAGTATAGGTTTTCCCAGGCTACTAATAGCCCCAAGGCTGTTCTTGGCACCATCCTGATGCCAATACTGAAAGTTATGGTGGAATTTCGTCAAATTTTTCCTGGCCCTGAACATCCTGAAATAAGTATGGGGAAGTGTGTAAAGTTTTTCTCTTCTGCCACACCTGGTTTGTTTCAACTTCTGTGGGTATGATACAGATCTCTCTTTGTCTCACAGGTATTTTAAGTCTCTTGGAACATGGAGAGGAATATACATTTTCTCTGCCTTGTGCATATGCTCGGTCAATTTTGACTGTCCCTTGGGTAGAACTGGGAGGAAAAGTCAATGTTAATTGTGCAAAAACTGGATATTCTGCAAGTATTACTTTTCATACCAAACCATTCTATGGTGGCAAGCTTCATCGGTAGGTGTTTCATTTTGCAGGTTTTTAAATATAGTGTAGTGTGGGTATCTGTTGTAAAAAGAAAAAAATTAAATGTGAGTGATGTGTTCTTCGTAATGTTTTGTACAGTGTTGTTGGTTCTGGTTGGGGGTAGGGATGTGTACGGAACCGGTTCCGTACACACCCGGGAGGTGTGCTTTAAGGCGGGTTCCTTTAAGTGGCAGGGGAGGTGCCGCTGACTGGGGCTGCAGGGAGGCACACTGCAGCCTCGTGCACCCACTTTTAATGAGAGCACCGGTGGGGCAAAAGCTGCGGGGCAGGGGCTGGCAGGTAGGCAGTGCCTCCTCTGCCCCTTAAAGGAACGCCCCACCCACCCCCGCCCCGCTGGATCCTCCAAACCGGTTTGACGCTCCCAGAATGCAGTACCAAACAGTTCCATGCACATCCCTAGTTGGGGGTGCTTTTCTAGTCTAAAATCTTGGTGACAACAAAATAATTACCAGGCTTCAGTCAAAAGCAAATTCTGGTTAAAGGAAATAGGAGAAGAAATGGTATTGTGTAACTCACCCCTAGGAATATGGCAGTATCGGAATCTCACTGCACTGTATCCATGTATTAAATTTTTATCCTGCGCTTCCTCCAGGGAGCTCAGGGTGGCATACATGATCTTCTGACCCGGCAAGGTAAGTTGAGCGGAGAGAAAAGGCACCTGACCTGAAGTGAGCATGTGAGCTTCATGGCTGAATGGGGATTTTAATCTGGGACATCTAGGTTCTAGTCGAGCACTGCTTCAGATATTCCAGACTGAACTTTGCCATTTTTCAGAGTCTATAACCACCTTGACTAAACTTTGCAATGGGGATATTGAACACTCATCATTATTCTTAGTAGAGGTTCTGGTTGGGGGAGAAGTAGGAAGGGATGGGAGCTCTGCTTTTGCTGCAGAAGCATCTTGCAGATACAGCTGTAGTCCTTTGAATCTCCAGTAAGGTTTTGAATTAGTCCTTATCAGAGCTTTCATGTGGTCTTGGGTACAAATGAGAAAATAAATGTCACAGTGACTCTGTTGTTTATGTTAATTTGTCAGGGGGAGACAGATTTACCACCGCTGAGGGTTTCTGTGGCCTCAAGGTGCTGCTGTGGATGGGTCTCCAGCAGTTCCCCCTCTCTCCCGGGCAGGCCCCTTCTGGGCCTCTCTGAGCGTGCAGTGGCCATTTTGGAGGCCGAGGCCATCATGCATGTGCACAGGCCATTTGTATGTCCAGGGTCATGGCGCAGGCATGCAAATGGCCCGTGTGCATGCACGGTGGCCTCCAAAATGGCTGCTGCATGCTCAGAGAGGCCCAAAATGGGGGGAAGGCTGGAGGAGCGAGGGGGAACCACCGGAGACCCCCCTATGGCCACAGCAGCACCCCCAGAGGCAGCGGAAGCCCTCAGCGGTGGAAAGTCTGCCCCCACCCCATTAACTTCCCTAGCATCCCCAAACCAGTTTAGAACTGGCGCGTGGGGTTCGGCTCGAGCCCTTGAACTGGGCCCAGTTTGGCTCGAGCCCTCAAACTGGGCCAGTTTGATGTGCAAACTGGCTCAAGGTCCAGCCAGTTTGCACATCTCTACCCTACAGCTAAACATTAGCTGTTAGTTGTACAAGTTGAAATGCTAATGCAGAAGTTAGCTCTTGGCTGTGTCTTGGTCAGCGTAGGAATATTAAAATTCTTAGGTCAACGTATGGATATTTTTGTGTAATCTATATCTTTCCCACATGTAGTGGAACACTTCTCCCATCTGCCTTATTCCTTTTTTGAAAGCCTAGGAAATGGAAATGAATCCCAGCTAGCATTGAATTGTAAGCAAAAATGCTGCTTTATTGGCATGGCTGGGCAGACACCCACTACCACTAAGCCTTTTTTCTTGTTTAATAGTTTTAACTGCTGAGCTGTGTGCTTAAATAAGAGTCTCTTATGAAATCCCTGTGTGATGAAATTCTTCCTAGTTGAGCTATCAATAACAGGAAACGAGGGTCTTCGTCGTGTAACACGACTGCAATATATGAAAGCAACAAGGCAGAAGAGGGCAGTGCAAAAACAATCAGTGGGCTCTTTGGTTACTTTTTAGTTTCCACTGTTAGGTTGGAAAGGCACTTTAACTAACCACATCATAAAATAGTAGAACATGATGTGCAAACAAAGCTGGTCACCCAAATCCTATTGCACTCCCCAGAGCAGCACAGATCCCATTCTCTTCTCTCATCTCTCTGCATCCCCTCCCCTCCCCTCCCCTCCCTTGGCCACCATAGGGAAGGAGCTGGGAGGGGCAAATACTATGCCCCAGCCATGGCCCAACACTTGCTCATGGCCTCCAGAACTCAATACTTTCTAAAACAGAGTTATATGCAGAGCATTGTTTCCAGATTTGAAGAGGAGAGAGAACAAATCCTTCACAGGTGACTCCTTTTCTAGCCTTGCAATGTCTGGCTCTGGGGCTGGAGAGTAAGCAGCCTTGCTCAGGCTCTGTCTTGATTCCTTTCCATCGTTTGAAGCACTGTGTCTGGAAGGAAGAACGGAGAAGGGCTCGCAGCCTTCGGAACACTGCCTTGTGCTAAAGAGGGTTTTTCTGGAGCCTCTTGGGCTGGGAGGAAGGGAGAGCAAACCCTTTGGGGCTGATTTGTGCACTGTGGTTCCGTATGAGGGACCCCATCACTTATGCATATCATGTTGCTCGTCATATGTCTCATCTGCTCTGAGCTTAGAGGGTCCCCCCCCCATCTTCATCCAAAGGAAACTTATTGAAATTCATGTTCAAAGGGCAGACTGTGCCTGGTGGTTGATTTTGCTACAACGTTTACTACAGTCGGAATACCTGAATGTTTTTGAAGCCCAGCCTGTCATCCTGGTGGGCATTTCACTACTTCATTCCTAGATGTTATCCCACACAAACTGAGAATTGAGACCCGAAGGTTGTGGTTGTGTAGTTTCAGATCACATAAGTAGCAGGGGTGTCGCTATAATTGAGCAGATGGGTTCAAAGAACTCAGCCCCCCGCAAGATCCTGAAGGCCCCCCAGCTCTACCCCTCCCTATTTTCTTCATTATCTCCCTCACTCCAAGGGGCCGCCGGGGAGAGGGGCCAACACCGGCCTCCTCGCCCCTATTTATACCTCTGATAGGTAGTATTCGAAGTAGTTAATGGGAAAGGAGGACCTTTCACCACCAGGCCAATGCTGCCGGACCACTCCCTCCATGGTAGAGCAGTCCCGCAACTTGACAATGCTTGAGCCCTCTCTGGACTGACTCCGCTTTCAGCATCTGCCTGACCATACAGCCTGTTCATAGTGGTGACACAGGGCAGTGTGCAATAAGCAGCAAGTCAGAGCACGTGTTGTTTATAAGCCTAAACCCATCCCTGTGAGGCTCCCCCTGCCCCAAGTGTTGAATATCGGCATGATGAGGAATATTGGCATGATGAGGAATATCGGCATGATGAAGCCAGCGTGGTGTAGTGGTTAGAGTGCTGGACTAGGACCGGGAGACCCGAGTTCAAATCCGCATTCAGCCATGATACTTGCTGGGTGACTCTGGGCCAGTCACTTCTCTCTCAGCCTAACCTACTTCACAGGGTTGCTGTGAAAGAGATACTCAAGTAAGTAGTATACCGCTCTGGGCTCCTTGGACAAAGAGCGGGCTATAAAATTTATAATAATAATAATAATAATAATTAATAGTGCTAGCATGTAACAGCAGTCAAACATGCCGTTTGGTGGGTATATTCCTGTGGTTTTAAACATGAATATCTTCATGTTCTTAACTGCTGTTTTCAGAGTCACTGGTGAAGTGAAACAAAATGCAACCAGCACTGTGGTCTGTAGAGTGCAAGGCGAATGGAATAGTATCCTTGAATTCACCTATAGCAATGGAGAGACGAAATACATGGACTTGACAAAATTGTCTGTGACAAGAAAACAAGTACGGCCCCTTGAGAAACAAGGACTGTTTGAGTCCAGGTAAGGGAAACTTTTTCATGTTTTTTACCTTTATTGGTAATTAAATGCCTATACTTATTTTTCATTTGTTCTTGTGGGTATCTCTGGTTATTTTAATTTTAAAAACTAAGGGCCAAAACAAATAAGAGACTTCTTTAATAAGTGTGATTGGAAAATAGATCTCACAACCATAAAAGGAGTGAGGAGTCCTGACATACGTAACAAATAAAAGTGGTGGGGAAACAAAGGTCCAGGACAAGCATAATGCTACCAATCCCTATCTATCTGTTAAGGGAGCAGGATGTAGAATTATATGCTTCCTCCCCTACAAAGACATTTTTGAAAGTGAATGGAGTAATGCTTGGTAAATGTTCCGAGTACCAGAAGGTGGATGGAACTGCATTTTCTATGGCAAGGGAGAGGGCAGGACTTTAGTTCTATGCAAGAGCCTTTTCTTTCACTGATGGCAAATGAACATATGCAAAATAACCACCTGTATGCAAATCTGCTTGATCTGCATACTTTATATAAACAATAGAGCCTGGCTGCTATTGGTGCACAGTTTGATTTTGGGCTCCTGGTTTATGCATGGCACACCTTGAATTTATACTTACATGGCCTGGACCTAGAATATTCAGCAATGAGTGTCACAACCAACTCCAGCTCGCCAAGTTTATTGCCTTGCCACAAGTGTATCCTGTTGCTGACTACAGGATTCAGCAATCTCCATGCTCAGGTCAAACTATGCAGAAATGTTAGCAGTTGGGTTGAGGTCACACATGTCCTTACTCTTCAGTTGGGTAACAGTTTTGGATAAAACTGCTTTGAAATGTTTCTGTGTTTGCCTGGAAGAAAAGGGCTTCTGAGATCTGGTACTTCTGCCTTTCAATTCTCCATTTTGTTAGTCGGGAGAGGAGGAGAGATTCTAGCTATAAATTGTCCCTACTAGTAAGCTAACCACAAGTATGGACAGCTTGCTGATATGCTTAGAAAGCCTGAATTCAGGCAGCACCTTTTCATTCACAGGAAACTGTGGCAACATGTGAGTGAAGCCCTGAGGGAAGGGGACATTGATAAAGCAACCGAGCATAAGAGAGCACTTGAGGAACGGCAGCGGAATGAAGAGAGGCTCCGGGCTGAGACAGACACACCATGGCACACGAAGTACTTTATGAAGGATGTAAGTAACCTTATTGCACTTCCAGTTTCCCTGTGTCTAGGCTCAGTTGCAAATCTTTTTTAACATCATCCTCACATTAACTCTCAATGACCGTTTTTTAAAAACCATTGTTTTCTTCACACCGAGCCAACTAGGGCTAATAATCATCACCATGGGTCTTACTCAGCCACAGGTAGCCTTGTTTTGCATAGTAATGTATTCATAATTGCAAGCTCAATACTTAAAACACAAGGTGTTTACCATCTCTAATAATATGACTGCCATATGAACTAAGCCAAGTTGGGCAAGGGTCAAGAGAGCAGATGGTGGGATGTACAGTCCAAAGCAGTTTGTCCACATCCTCAGGAGTAGCAAACTGAAAGTGATCCAATTCAATCCTACAAGAGGAGTTGCTGGACACTTCTACAACAGACTCTGCAATAACTCTGGAGTCTAGTTCGGCATGAATACAAAAGGTTTTCTCTGCAAAAAAAGTTATTAAAGACGTCACAGTGAGAGAGACAGATAGTTCCAAGTTCAAATTCAAGGTGAGCTGGTCTTGTGGTAGCAAGCATGACTTGTCCCCATAGCTAAGCAGGGTCTGTCCTGGTTGCATATGAACGGGAGACTTGATGTGTGAGCACTGCAAGATATTCCCCTCGGGATGAAGCCGCTCTGGGAAGAGCACAAGGTTTCAAGTTCCCTCCCTGGATTCTCCAAGATAGGGCTGAGAGAGATTCCTGCCTGCAACCTTGGAGAAGTTGCTGCCAGTCTGTGAAGACAATACTGAGCTAGATAGACCAGTGGTCTGACTCAGTATATGGCAGTTTCCTATGTTCCTAAGGTGGCTTTTATACTACACCTTAAGTGGCACAGCAGGGAAATGCTTGACTAACAAGCAGAAGGTTGCCGGTTCAAATCCCCGCTGGTACTATATTGGCCAACAGCGATATAGGAAGATGCTGAAAGGCATCATCTTATACTGCATTGGAGGAGGCAGTGCTAAACCCCTCCTGTATTCTACCAAAGAAAGCCACAGGGTTCTGTGGGTGCCAGGAGTTGAAATCAACTTGACAGCACACTTTACCTTTTTACCTTTATGACATCCTAGCTGTCTAGGGTTTGTTTACCCTAGGGTAGGCTCTTTAAAGTTAACTAATCCACAGAACTAGCTTGAAACCTTCAGCAAGAGACAGGTGTGTGTGTGTGTTTTCCAGAAGTTGGATCCATAATATAAAAATATTATATACTTGTATTTTTTAAAAAACTCTGCAAGTATATAAATTGTTGGTAGGGGTGTGCACAAAACCAGTTTTCTCTGTTTGCATTCAGACTGGACTTGATCACCCTGGTGGATGATCTGTGTCAGGAGATGGACAGAGAATGCAACTCTGTTGGTTCTCTTGGATTTTTTTTTAGTGACTTTTGATAATATCAGCCATGGTATCTGTCTAGGTTGTCTCTCTGGATTAAGGTGAGCGGGCACACTCTGTTGGGGTTAGTGGGTCCTGTCATACCTGAAGAACTGTATCCTGATGGTGGTGCTGGGGGACTTGTGCTCTGCCTCTTGGCCTATAGAGTCCCAAAAGGTTCTATCTTGTTCCCTGTGCTGTTTAATGTCTACATGAAGCCGATGAGGGAGATAATCTGATAATCTTAGTATGCTGATGACAACCAGCTCTACCTATCACATCATCTGATACCAGGGAGGCAGTGGAAACTCTGAACTGGTGTTTGGAGGTGGTTCTGGTTTAGATAGGGTAACAAGCTGAAGCCCCAAGATAGAAGCACTCTGGGTTAGTATATTTGGCCAGGTTGTGAGAGACATCCAGTTCTGGACAAGGTTGCAATTCTCTTGAAGGACTAAGTCCATAGCTTGTGGTTGTCCCTGGATGCCTAGGTAATGGCCGGGGCCAGATATACTTCTCACCAGCTTTGGCTAGTCTGTCAGCTGCAAATCTGATGTTGGTTTATTCATGCATTGGTTATATCCAGATTAGCTCACTGTAATACACTCTACATAGGGCTGTCTTTGAAGATGGTTTGCAAGCTTCAGTTGGTCCAGAATGCCGCCGTCTGAATGCTTGGAGTAAGATGACAAACAAGTGCAACACCCCTGTGTGTAGCAATTTCACTGACTACTAGTTTGCTTCCAAGCCGGATTCAAAGTCTTAACCTTCAAAGCCCTATACAGGTTAGGATACCTGCAAGACTGCCTGCACCCATATGACTTTCCTGGTCCCTAAGATCGCCCTTACAGGCTCTGCCTTCTGGTCCTCCATTGTCTCAAACTCAAATACCACTAACCAGAAACAGAGCTCTTCAGTACTGGGATTTCACTTTTGGAATTGCCCTACCTGAGGAGATCTGCCAGGCTATACCCTTGACAGTATTCAAAAGAGCTTTAAAGACCTTTTCCTTTCAAGTAGCCTTTGACCTTGACTGTTTAAATCTTGTGCTTGGGCTTTGTTTTTTGTCTGCTGCTATCTTCAGAAATCTTGCCTATCGTATTGGCTTAGTTCCTTTTAATGTGATGCTTGCTCTTAAATTGCACACTATTTGTAAGCATTTGAAGGAAGGGAGCCAGCGTGGTGTAATGACTAGAGTGCTGGACTAGGACTGGGGAGACCCGAGTTCAAATCCCCATTCAGCCATGATACTAGCTGGGTGACTCTGGGCCAGTCACTTCTCTCTCAGCCTACCCTACTTCACAGGGTTGTTATGAGGAGAAACATAAGTATGTAGTACACTGCTCTGGGCTCCTTGGAGGAATAGCGGGATATAAATGTAATAATAATAATAATAATAATAAATAATAATATTATACTAGAAAGGCAGGATATAAAAATTTAAATATGTAAATAAATGTAACTGTTTAAGTCTTAATGGTGATCTGCTATCCTTCACAACATGGGTGTTGCGCCTTCGCAATAGTCCCCATGGAAGGATGTTAAGCTCCTCATAGCACTATGAAGCTCTGCCCTTCGTGCACAGAGCACACTTTGTATCTTTGGTGGCAGAGAGCTTCCCAGCTCAGTTCCTTCTCGGCCTCATTTGCTAACTCGTTTGCCCTCAGTTTTTCTCCTTAGGTTTGGTTCCTGTAAACAAAATTTTAGTTTGTTTTACTAGTTTTCTCTGACTGTTTCTGACAATTCTTTGCCTCACATTTTGGATTTGCAGCTTTACTGGGAATAGCCTATATTCTGCAACGATATCTATAACAACTGACAATAAAATTCAGCCATCCCAGGTCCTTGGGAAGGCCTCGATGTCTGGATAAAACAAACCAGTCAATAACACCTGTCTGACTGTGTAAACAAGAAATAATAATAATAATACAAAGATCTACAATTTGAAATTGAAAGGTTGTGGCAGAAAAAGACCAAAATAATCCCAGTGGTAATTGGCGCCCTGGGTGCAGTTCCAAAAGACCTCGAAGACCACCTAAACACCATAGGGGCCACAGAAATCACCATCAGCCAATTACAAAAAGCAGCTTTACTGGGAACAGCCTATATTCTGCGACAATATCTATAACAATTGACAATAAAATTCTGGCATCCCAGGTCCTTGGGAAGGACTCGATGTCTGGATAAAAGAAACCAGTCAATAACACCTGTCTGACTGTGTAAAGAAATTATTATTATTATTATTATTACTACATTTATATCCCGCTCTTCCTCCAAGGAGCCCAGAGCGGTGTACTACAGACTTGAGTTTCTCTTTCACAACAACCTTGTGAAGTAGGTTAGGCTGAGAGAGAAGTGACTGGCCCAGAGTCACCCAGCTAGTTTCATGGCTGAATGGGGATTTGAACTCAGGTCTCCCCAGTCCTAGTCTAGCACTCTAACCACTATACCACACTGGCTCCAATAAACTTGGAAAAGCAGAGAATTATGTCTGAACAGGCTCTGCACTCCTCAACTCGAATGCCGTAATCCCTGCTATTGCCGACACCCTTGACATTGGCTCTATCAAAGTCGGGCTTGACTTCAAGCGTTTCCTTGCTTGCTTCTGCAGCTACTTCCAAGAAGCCATGGGATGTCTCTAAGAAAAGCCATATAATAAAAAAACGCAAACATCGGTTGCATGTCCCCGTCAGTTGTCCATGCTGTCCACTCCCATTCATCTTACTCCTTGCTGGAGATGATTGAAGTGCCTTCAACAGCCCTGGCCTCAACGCTGACACCAATCTCTACGTCTGTCTCTATGCCTGCACTACTATGCACGTCTCCCGGAGCCCAGGCTTCGCTTTTGGCCCTACTACTGGTCTCGTCTAGGAGCGTGCCCTCCACACATGCACCCACTCCTTCGGCTATTTCCTTGATACCTGTCTTTGGATCACAGTTTTTATTGACATTGTCAATATAGAAAGACTTTCCTCTTTTCTACAACATCTACTCCATCCTGTCCTCTCTGATAATGACGCCTTCTGGCTCTGCGTTCAAAGAGTTTTCTCTTCATGGCCTGGATATTGATGATGATACTGGCTTGGGCATGTTGGAGATCGCTAAGACTCCCTGCATCTGCAACATGAGCAACCTCTCATTGCTCTCCATCTCATTTTCCTGCCCAACCCTGGAAGGAAAGGCTTCATTTTTCACTCCCTGCCTACTCGCCTTACCGGAGGGGACTGGACTATTGGAGCTCTCCTGGGGCCCTAGATCAGGGCCATATCAGGAGGGGAGATTTAAAGACTCTCTATTCATGTCTTCCCTATTTCTGCCATATGATTATGAGGAATTCCATCTTTAGAAGATTGAGAAACTCAAATCTACCAACCCTTCTCAAGTTCCATTGTTTCCTGCTCTCAATGACTATTCTTTTTGGACACACACACCCCAGACCTGTGCCACCGCCTACTGATCTATTTTGTCTGCCTTCTCCTGCTAAATAAATGACTTCCTCCTCAAGCGCTATGGTGACACCTACTATTTCAGAAAAGCAGTTCTCCAATGATACTACACTTCTTTCTCTGACACTGAATCTACACACACAGAAAACTCATCCAATCCTTCCCTTGATAATGTGCCAAATATTATTCCAGCTCTCCGACTGAGGAAGCCAAGTTGTACCAGATTCATCTAGCCGAGATGGCTGAGGTTCTTGTCCTGGAACTAAAATGTCCAGTGCAATTTGTTAAGGAGCCAGTCTTTGACATCATTGCTTCCACTACAACCACACCATCCACGGCACTTCCCATGCTGCTGGTACTGGTCAACTCAGCAAAATCTACATGTGATATGCCATTTAGTGCCACATATACCTCCCAAAAATTTCTACAGAGTCCAAGAGGACTGGAAGTTTTTATTTAAGCACCCGCCACCTTGCTAGTTTTGGATTGTGCTATGGGTGCCAAGTTCTGCTGGAAGCACTCTGCTCCCACCGACAAAGAAGTCCTCACTCCATTGGCCAGAAGATTTACTCTTCTTTGTATTAAAATAGCTAATTATAAGGCTTGCATAGCCAAGTTCCATTACTCGCTCTGGGAAGGGTTCAAAGATGACCTAAAGGATGTTCCTGTAGCAACCAAAACAGGATTCAAGGAGCTACTTTCTAAATTGGCAGATGTCACATGCCAAACCCCAAGTACAACAAAACACCTGATGGAAACAGAATCACACATCTTGGCTAGTGCCATCTCTTTAAGATAGTACTCCTGGCTCCATCATCTTCTCTGCATCCTGGATCCATGAGACACAATTGAAGACCTCCCCTCTGATGGGGAAGGCCTCTTTAGCTCTCAGATGGACAAAACTATGGAGTGCATGGCAAAGTCCAGGTTTACAGCCAGAACCTTCACATCCTCCTTCGCTCCTCAGCCCTACTCGCAAAGGCTTAACAGATTTGACAAGCCTAGGTACTAGTACAACCGCTCTGACGGGAGGGATACCAGAAAGTCCTTCCAATACTCTCAGAAATGCTTTCTCTCAAAGAAGTAGGCAGCAAAAGACCAAAGCTCAGGACCAATCTAAACAGCATATTTGACTCCCAGGTCCCCCTGCCCATCAGAACTTCTGCACCCATCAGACTTGCACCCTTCCTTTCAGCCTGGCATCTTTTATCACATCCGATGCCTGGGTGCTAAGTATCATCTGCAATGGCTACACCATATAATTCCCCCCTTTTCTTAGGAAAAAGACAAACCCTCTCAACTCCTACCTTACTAACAGAAGGTCAAGAACTATTGTCCAAAGGGGCAATAGAACTGGTTTCACAGAAGCACCAATCGGCAGGGTTCTATTCCAGGTACTTCCAAGTACTGAAAAGGGGTGGCAGTCTTCTACCACTTCTAGATCTATACTCCCTTAACTTCATCCACATGAAAAAAATTTTGAATTCTCACTCTTCATCCGAGTGGAGGAGCAGTGACTAGATCCTCTGCTAGGATCTAGCCACTGTTCATTTGCTTAGGAACAGTGGCTAGATCCTAACCCATGCTAGGTTTAAAAGATGCCACACTAGAACTAAAAGATATCTACTTTCAAGTGGGAATTCAACCAGTTCATAGGAAATATCTACACTTCACCACCGGGGACCAGGTTTGTCAATACACGGTCCTCCTGTTCAGCCTTTCCACAGCCCCATGTGTCTTCACCAAATGCGTGAGCACCATCATTGCCCATCTCAGGACGGAAGGATCTCAATTTTCCTATAATTAGATGATTGGTTGCTCACCTCGCTGTGCAAAGTATGGCTCACCAATCACATCTGGTCTGGATATTCAAATAAATTTTAAAAAATCCATCCTTGTTTCTCAGAAATCTCTGGCTTACATACAGTGGGTATAGGAAAGAATCACCCCCTTTGATAGACCTTAAATTCCGGTTCCCTTACATCCTGAAATGAAAACACAAAGAACATTCCCTTCACCAGCTGTACTTATCCAATGCAACCTATAACATCCAACTGAAAAACATCACAATTACAGTCCAGAAAAAGTGTCAGAAATAAAAAACAAGAATTACTGATATTGAAAAAGGATCACCCCCCCAATGTCAATATTCTGTTGAACCACCTTTTGCTTTAATAACAGCCTTGAGTCTGTTGGGATACTTCTCTATCAACCTTGCACATCTAGACGGAGCAATATTTGCCCACTCCTCCATACAGAACTGTTCAAGTTCGGTCACATTGGATGGTAGGTGTTGGTGGACTGCTATCTTCAAATCTCTCCACAGATTTTCTATGGGATTTAGGTCTGGGCTCTGACTGGGCCACATGAGGACGTTCACTTTTTTCTCCTTCAGCCACTGTGTGGTCAATTTTGCTGTGTGCTTCGGATCGTTGTCATGTTGAAAGGTGAATCTTCTGCCCATCCTCAACTGTCTGGCAGAGGGTAGCAGGTTTTCTTCCAGAATCTGACGGTATTTTGCCCATCCATTTTTCCTTCTACCCTAACGAGAGCCCCAGTCCCTGAGGCAGAGAAACACCCCCACAACAGGATTCTGCCACCTCCATGCTTCACTGTAGGTATGGTGTGTTGTGGATGGTGAGCTGCGTTGGATTTACGCCAGGTGTACTGTTTGGTGTTGAGGCCAAATAGTTCAATCTTGGTCTCATCTGACCATAAGACCTTTTTCCATTTGGCATCAGAATCTTCAAGGTGCCTTCTGGCAAAGCTCAAACGAGCTTTAATGTGGCCTTTCTTGAGAAGTGGCTTTCTCCTTGCGACCCTCCTGAACAAGCCACATCTGTGGAGCGCTCGTGAAATTGTTGTCACATGCACAGAACAACCACTCTTTGCCATGAAGTCCTTTAACTCCTTCAGAGTGGCCATTGGCCTCTTGGTAACCTCTCTTACCAGTTTCCTCCTTGCTCTTCCATCCAGTTTGGAGGGCCGACCGGATCCAGGGAGGATAGCAGTCCACCAACACCTACCATCCAATGTGACCGAACTTGAACAGTTCTGTATGGAGGAGTGGGCAAATATTGCTCCGTCTAGATGTGCAAGGTTGATAGAGAAGTATCCCAACAGACTCAAGGCTGTTATTAAAGCAAAAGGTGGTTCAACAGAATATTGACATTGGGGGGGTGATCCTTTTTCAATCTCAGTAATTCTTGTTTTTTGTTTCTGACACTTTTTCTGGACTGTAATTGTGATGTTTTTCAGTTGGATGTTATAGGTTGCATTGGATAAGTACAGCTGGTGAAGGGAATGTTCTTTGTGTTTTCATTTCAGGATGTAAGGGAGCCAGAATTTAAGGTCTATCAAAGGGGGTGATTCTTTCCTATACCCACTGTAGGTGCCATTTTGAACACAGATGCAAAACAGGCCTTTCTACCAGGAGAGGTGGCTCTCAATTGTGCATATGATCCGCTCCTTCAGGTCCAAATCCACCCAGGAGGCACAGTCCATCCAGTTCCTCTTGGGCCTGATGGCGTCTTGCACTGCAACTGTTCATTACCAGACTCCACATGTGACATCTTCGGTTGTGTTTCCAATTTCCGACCAACTGTGGGCAGCCAGCAAATGCAACTGCCACTACCCATATTGGACTCCCTGTTCTAGTGGATTCTACCAGAAAATCTAATAATGGACATCCTGTTCCATCCTCCTATTTGCACATTACCTCTTACCATGGATGCCTCCTTGAAAGGCTGGGGTGCTCATTGTGCAGGGCTTTATATGCAAGGAACCACCAACAATCCCTACTCCATGATTGCAATAGGAATTGAACTGCTTGGCCCTGAAGTCCTTTTGACCAACTCTGAATGGCATCCTGCTGAACAACACAACTACAGCTGCATACATCAACCACCAAAGTGGCACGGTTTCAAAATCCCTTTGCAGCCTGTCCATTAATCTTGGGGACTGGTCCACCCACCATCACATCTACTTGTTTTCCCTTCCCATAAAGGGCATCAACAACACGTTGGCAGACAATCTCAGTAGAGGAACAAACCTGTCCTGTCAACATGAATGGGAGGTCAACCCTGATGTCCTTTCTGCTCTTTTCCTGTGCTGGGAGACTCCCCAATTGGACTTCTCAATCCAACAAAAAGTGTTCTGCTCGAGAGTGGCAGCGGGCAAAGGGTCCCGGGTGGGGGGGGGGGATATGCCTTTCAAATCCCCTGGACCACATTTTGATCATATTATGTCAGTCCTTCATCAGCTGCGCTGGCTCCCAGTCAGTTTCCGAGCCCAATTCAAATTGCTGGTTTTAACCTTTAAAGCCCTAAATGGCCTGGGACTGGGTTACCTGAGAGAGCGCCTTGCCCCCTATGTCCCTACCCATACCTTAAGATCTTCTTCAGAGGCCCTTCTCCGGGTGCCCCTGCCAAATGAGGTGAGGTGGGTGGCTACCAGGGAGAGGGCCTTTTTGGTAATTGCACTCCGTTTATGGAATAGCTTCTGCAGTGAGGTTTGCCTGGCTTCATCGTTTTGTTCACACAGGCCTTTTACATTTGGATTTTTAAATTTGGTTTTTCAGATTTGTTCTGATTTTTAACTATCATCATCCATCCTCCTCCACCACCACCATCTGTACTACCTCTTTCCACCCTTCCCTCTCCTGTCTCGTGTTCTGAGCAAAATCCTACAACACAGGACCAAATGCATAATACTCACAGCATGGTGGCAGAGGCCACCTTGGTTCCCCTTCCTTCTAGGACTGTTTCGGGGCCACCATCACTGCCTCCACCAGTGTCAAAACCTCTCATAGAACTGGGGCCATGTGCTCCATCACAGCCTCCATATGTTGAACACGACTGCATGGAGGCAGCTTATAGACCAGATCTTGTTCCATGAGTAAAAGTTTTTGTAAACTCACATCCTCTACCCACTTCTTTACTAGGAGAGCTCACTAACTGCCCACGTTATGAAGGATACTGGATCACCATTAAGATAAACAGGTTGCTCATCTGTAACTTTTTTTTAATCTTTTGGTGATCCGGTATCATTCACTACATCTAACCACCCTCCCCGCTTTTCAGATGTACCTACTGCACTTACCTTGATTATTTTGTGAAGTCCAATCTGCACAGTAGCCATTGAGGAACTGAGTTGGGAAGTACTCTGCTGCTGAAGGATACCTAGCGTCCTCTGCGTACAAAGGGCAGAGCTTCAGAGGGCTAGGAGGATCTTAAAATCCTTCCTCGGGACTTTGTGCAGGCACAAAGCCCACATTGTGAATGATACTGGATCACCAAAAGATCAAAAGTTACAGGTGATCAACTTGTGAGCTGAGTCTATAGTGCATCTGAATCTTGCCTAAAATTAGGGGGTTTTAGCATATTCACATATGTATGAAGAACTTTTAAAATCTATATGTATTAGCTGTGTTAGAGAAACCAACAGCTACCTGATGGATTAAACCAGAGCGGAGAGTTGTTGACCCATGTGCCAAATACAGCATCCTGCCCCATATTTTGTGCAGGCCTGCCAAAGTTCAGAACTTTTATCATGGCCCCTAATAGTTCAGTCTGTCATCATTATGGCTGCTTTTCACCATATGCCACCAAACACTACAGTGTCTCAGTGGGCAGAGCTTCCACTCTAAAATGCGCAAAACTTTGTCAAAAGCACTGCAGACATCCACTTGGCCCAGCTTTTGGAAAAGTGGCTTGGCCTCTCTTGTCATCTTCCAAAACATGTCACAGGCTACAGTAAGATTATCTTAGTTCACTTGTAGGAATTGATACCCTGTACTTGTAGTGAAGAGTAAGTTCAGGATGCATTGGCTAGTGTTAAGCTGCACATTAAACACACACTTTGCTTTGAACTGGTGTCTGTGCATAGTCAAATTATTTGAGAGCCAAGTCGACCACTCAAGCAAACACCTGGGCAGTAGTACACAAAGCTGTATACTACTTAGAGCAATTAATGTTTGCCATTCAATTTACATTGGAAACCATTATTCAACTGTAATCTCATTCTCTGTTTGAATTTTCAGGGTGATGGCTGGGTGTATTATAGCCCCCTTTGGAAAAGAATGCCTGCTGTACAAAATCAACAAGTGGAAACAAATTAGATGGCATTTCTTCAAAATGATTTTTCTCTCTTATCTAACCCCTACAACTTCCAAAATGCTGTATTTCACTAAGAGTCCTTTGGGATTTTTATGCAATTGCACAAAATTATATAAGCATAAAGGAATAAAACTGCTAGGGCACTTTAACTTTGCAGAAAATCAAAAGGTAAAGAGAGAACCTTGCTGGGTATGTCTGTCTTTTTCACCAAAACATTTTATATGGCTCTCAAGATTTTATCTGAACTATAAACTGTGTTCTTTCTAAGCACACCCTACTGCAAAAGCTGCCTAAGATGTTTAAAAACAAAGAAACCACCACCTCCTACAAGCAGTAGTATTCAGAGCTGCTATGATCTTTTGCCTAAGTGGATTTACCTCTGGAGTAATACCTGAACAGTTTTTCAGAACCTGTGCTTCAATTTCCACTCATTTCTGAATTATTCAGTGCCCATATTAAAAAAAAACCACACACACTTTTTGCTCTGAATTACCTTGACCGGACACCATGAAGAGGAGGCTTGGAATCAGTGTTAAGGATTTTATGGATCAGGACTTGAAACTTGCTTTTCAAAATTATTCTGCAGAGGCAATGTGTGCATGGCTGTGGAAGAATGAGGGATTAATGTTAAACCATACCTTTTTGGAAACATTCTAAAATAGATTAGAATTGTAATTATGAGGTTTTTCCTATATGTGAAAGAGTTGAGTAAAGAGGAGGGTGGGAGCAAGGGATGAGAAAAATTCTGAACAAATTTCAGCTCCAGATTATTTAACTTCGCAGACTGTTTATAGTCGCTTCATGCTGTAAATACCGTGAAGATGTCCTGCCTCTTAAAGACTAAGGCCTAGACCTGAATGATGCAACCATTTACAAAATTGTATTAATTTCCTTCAGCTCTCTTCCTCCACCCTCCCCCTGCCTTGAATCATCTCTGACACAGAGTCAGTATTACAGGTTGTCCAGGCAAGTGGTTTGATTTGTCTTGTCTGTATGGTCAAAGTCAGCCATCTGTGTGTACCCTTCAAGTACAGAGACAGTCACTTTGGTTTTTCTATAGTACCTGAAAAGGTGTTTTTTGCTATGGGACTACATACATAACCAATTGCAATCTGATATGAGGAAACCATGTTCGGGTAAAAACGTTTTTTATGATACCAATATGTCACTGAAATCTAAAAATTGCTGGCAATTAAGAATAGTACTGATTTATGGCTTTCATTCTTGTTGTTACTACTACAAGCTACCTTAATTTTTCTAAGAGTGGTGCCTTACTCTGTTTCTTCTTATGTAGTCTTCCAATCAGTGTATATACCATTATCTGTCACCTTCTGGTTCTTGTCAATAGTGGGGCCTCTACCATCATGAAAACTTACGAACTGTGTGTCTGCGCTGTTTAAGTATTTTTATTTTCTTCCATCTTGAGGGAAAAGAACATCTTATTAACCCAAGAATGCAGTAATACTAATATTCCACAAAGGCTGAAAAGTGTGCAAAAAGGAAATCTGGGGGGTTTCACGCACACCTATTGAGATACCCTTGTACCCTTTTTTTTTTTTTTTTTGCTGTGAAATGCACTGAAATCTCAATGCAAGTAATGTATGATTCCATGTGTGAGAAATGGGGAGAGGAGGAAATAAAGTTACCAAAAGTAACTATTTGTTTTGCCTATTTCATAGAAATTGGGTGATCAATGCTGACTGCTTCAGATTGTGGAATCCAGCTCAGGATCTGGAGGCTTTCAACGAATCTTGAAAATCACAGTTCCACCCAACCTTAAAAACATTTTTTTAAAATTTGTTAAACAAATTTAAAAACCACAGATATAAATTTTAAATTATGTAGTTGATTTTTTTCTTCTTCACAGGGAGTGTACAACTTTCCTAATAGCATGAAGTGTTGCTGTGGTATAGTAAGCAAGCTGTCTGCTTCCATCAACTTGTATAACTCTGACAACCACCCATTCAAAACCATCTCGCTTCCAGTAGGGCATCCGTTTCAGGGGTAATTTCACTGTTCAATAACTGCTGTTTCAGCATACCAGAGTGCTACAAAAACAGCATCTTGCACTCGGGTATTAAGCCTGTCTTCTTGAAGTAAGTCTTGTTGCGTTAAGTTGTGCTGAAGTTCCAAGTTGGTGTTTTAAAGATGCTTTTCTATGCAAGGATCTAAAAAGAGCCCATACATGTGCCAAAAGCTCTTCCTTGTTTGTACAGAAACCTTCCTGACATGTGAGTTGCAGCTCCTTGCACCGTGTCAGATGCTGTTCTAGAGGGTGCCCTGGCATACATGAGTGGCTTTTTGGAGAGCATGAGGGTACGACTGTGGGCAGTAGCGGAAGCAGAAAGTGCTCACTCCTGACCAGAAGCCCATATGTGTCCTTTGGATTCCAACCTTTAGTGTATGCTCTAGAAAGGTAGAGTCCTCGGACCAGAGAGAACTTGCTTCATGGACAAGTGAGTTCTCTCTCTTTCTTGTTAGACAAATTGTGGGGATTGGAAGTGATAGAGACAATTTTCCAGCTTAGTAGAAATTAGAGGGAAATACTTCAAGAATGTGGGGGCAGGCCTTATTTTGGAGCTAACTTTATATTGATTATGGTTTCTTTAACACATTGATGAAATAATTGTTCAAAACTCTGTAAGCCTATATAATTGGTTTTTTAAAAAGATCAGGTGTGTTCCGCTTTTATCTGACTAGTGTCTAATAGTTCCTGCAGATTTCTTGTGTGGACCAATGACAAACTAGGGTTAAGACTTCCTGTGCCTTGCCCCTTGTAAAGAAGGAAAGTTGATGAAGAAGAAGAAGAAGAAGAAATGTAAGCTGCCCATTAACTGTTAATCTTGTTTGAAAAGAAAGCATAATGCTTTGTGTACTTTTTAACATTTAAAATAATTATAAAGTGACTTATATATTGTGCTGTACATAAAATTAATACAGTGGCTCTGCCTTGTGCCTAGGGAATAAAAAGGTCTTATAAATAAGTTCTACTTCATTCATTCATTCAACAAACTAAATGTGGGGCATTGTGATACATTTTTGTAGAGTGGCATGCGCATTGATGCTTCTGTCTTGTGTGTGCTTCTTCTCCCAGTCACTGGCTGTTCCTTTCATTCTCTTGATTCTCATCTACCCGGCAGCCCATTTTCCTTGCCTCATTGTCAGTGTTGTTGTTATTGAGGATGTCGTCACAATCTGTCTGTGCCATCAGGTTGAACCGCTCTGCTACACAGTGTGCTGTGAGTCTAGCTTCGGGGTCATGATCCCAGCATTCTGTGATGGTGTCACACAGAAAATGCATTCCCTGAAACAAACAAGGAGCAAGGAGAGTTAGTAACCTGAAACTAGGGAAAGAGGGAAGGTCTTAAGCATCAGAATGAGGAAGTTGCAGGCTTAGTGCTACTCTCATAAGCCTCACTGTGATTATCCAAGAGAGAAAAATGTTTTGCCTAGTATGAAGTGTACTAGGTTTATCATATGCATTCTCCACTGGAAAATGATTGTGGATTATGCTCCCGCCTGCATAAATTGCTAATTTATTAGAAAATACATCTTAATTTCTGGCATGCATATTTCTGCAAGATTACAGCAAATCAAAACTCTGTATTGAAACAAGGGTTTGAAGCTGTAGCCTCTTTGTTTTCTTACCTGCAGTAAGAGATCACACTTATGTCTGCATCAGTCCTTAGAGATAGTGGGGGTGGAAGACGAGAGTAATTCAGCCTCCACTTCCTGCTGCTCTTTCAAAACAGGCCATAGTCCATTGAGGATTGATCTCAAGCTTACCAATTTTTCAGATTCAAATCTTAAGCATGTCATCCCATGTGGTAATAACTGGCAGAGACGAAGGATATGCACAGAACTGGCTGGCCCGGTTCGGTTTGAGGCCAGTTTGGTCCGGCATCCCCTCCAACTCCATTCAGTTTAGTCCAGGGGGTTTGCGAGCTGACATCATTTTTAAAAAAATTACCTTTATTCCCCTTGGGGGAGGTTCCTGGAGGCGGTATGTGTGTGGGGAGGTCCGCGGAGGTTCCCCCTCCCCCCGCCAGCCTCCGTAATCACCCGTTCAGCCGCTCTTTGGCCAGTTTTCAGCCATCACCCACCAGCCATTATGCAGCCTGCACACATGGCCTCTGTGTGGCCGGGGCCGAAGAGTGGCCGAACCGGCCGAGGAGGTGATTACGGAGGCCGGTGGGGGGAAGGGGAACCTCTGTGGACCCCCCGACTACCGCCTCCAGGAACTCCCCCAAGTGGAGTAAAGGTAACAAAAATTAACTGTCAGCTCGCGAACCCCTCAAACATTGGGGGGTGTTTGGTTCGAGGTCAGACCGAACAAGGAGTGATTCAGTTTGACCCCGAAAGGTTGAACCAAACTGATTTAACAGCGAACCTGTTTGCACACCCCTAGCAGAGACTGCTGCTTATCCTCAGGATAGCCTTTCTTGTAACATACTGCTTTTCCATAAAATACTCAAAGAAGCACCATCAATTTTTTAAAAAAATCTGCTAATCATAAACTGCAAAGAGCACAGTAGCCAAACACGGATACAACTGATGTTTTATTGGAACCCACACCTATGGAATATGTTCGCCAGGAAGGTGCAGCAGGTTCCATCTTGTCACTTTTAAATGGCCTATGAAGACTTTATTCCTAAAGGCCCTTTTGATGCATTTTCTTCAGAAATGCTGTGTTTTTCTTGCTTCTATTTTTGTCTTACATTAACTTTGTTTTGTGTATTATACTCTATTGTCAGCCGCCTCCCTTCAATCATGAGCTGACTGAAAGGTGAGATATAAATAAAATCCAGTAGATGGCAGGGAATACCTGGGCTGAACAGAAAGGTCCTGGTCATGTGATGAAAAACAGCCAATGAGGGAGCAATACACACTTCAGGGAAAGGAGGTTCCATAGCCAGTGGTGCTCTTACCCCAGGACTTTGGGGATGAAGTCCAGGGCCTCCACACCCCCTAAAGCCCCCAAATCCCCTTTAGATTGTCCCAGGTGGTGTGATCACTGCAGGCCTGCATTGCAGCAGGCGGCTGAGTGTGATTATGACCTGTGACAGGTGCTTTAGAGACAGAGTGGGGAGTGGGAAAAGAAAAATGTGGGATGGGAATATATTAACTTGCATTTTGAAATGTTTCTGCTACTGCATATTTGCATGAATATTGTGTGTGTGTGTGTGTGTGTGTGTGTGTGTGTGTGTGTGTGTGTGTGTAGGGGGATGATGCTTAACTTGCAGTGGAGCACGGAGGCGCTCCAAAGGCCTTTAGGTCCAGGCTCCAAAATTACCTAAGTGCACCTCTGTCCGTACCTAGCCATTGCCTCCAAAGAGACTCTGTCTTCCGTCACCATAAAAAACCTTGGGCCCAAGCCATTTTGGCCTTTAAAGATAACCAGCACCTTTAACTGAGCCTGGAAACAAGTCAGGAGCAACTGTAGGTGGAAGAACAATGGAAGTTGGACCAGGCTCCTGAGAGTAATCTTGGTGCCTTTTGAAGCAGCTGAAGTTTCTAAATGCTTCTTAAGGTCAGGCCTATGTAAAGCGCATTATGGTAGTCCAGCTTTGTTTGATGTGGCCAAGGCATGGGTAGTAATAGCTAGATCTAGTGTCTCCACAAGAGGATGCACCTGATGCCCAAATCAAAGCTGAGCAAAGGAATTCTTGGTTACAGTTGCCACCTGGCTATCCAGGAGGAAAGCCAGAGTCAGGATTTTCCCCAGACTGCAAACCTGGTACTTCATGGGAAATTCTGTTCTGTCCAGAATATGAATTTCACCCAATCCCAGACTGGCTTTCAACTCCTAGTAACAATGGCAACATAAGGAAATCACTACAGCTTCAGATCTGGAAATGGGAGGTTCCATATAGGTAGACTGGGTAGAAATTCCATTCATTCATTCGATTTCTATACGGCCCTTCCAAAAATGGCTCAGGGTGGTTTACACGGAGAAATAACAAATTCCAGGGAGTGGGGGGTGGGGAGAGAGAGAGAGACACCATCACTATTGTATTGTCCACCTAGCAACTCCCTTGGCTACCTTATGCTAGATGATCATCATCTGCTGCTGCTTGTGGCCTTCCCAGAACCATCAGGCTTGCTAATGTTGGAATTCTCCAATAAGGCGATTCTTGGGGTCATATCAGCACCCCAGATAGTTTTATAAGCTGCAGTGGAGCAGACATGACCTTTCTTTTTGCCTATAATTGCCTTACCTGATGCATCAGCCAATTACTTGGTATCTCTGGTCGTCCTCGGCCATGCAGTACAATGTCCCTCATAACTTCCATGCAGGGTTGCTCCCGGACCTTTGATCCAAACGGGAGCTCATAAGGTTTGACCTCTACAAGGAAATTATATTAATGTACATCATTTGTGATACCCATAAGACATGCTTGGTAGGGAAATACTGTAGTTCAAAGAAGGCAGGTGATAAAATAAGTGCAAAATAACCCAACAAGTAACTGTTGGTCCAAGTAGCAATATCGGTCCCTGCTAACTGAGCCAAGAGAAACTTTTTAGTGAAGGCTCTCCTAGATTGAGCAGGCAGGTTACAACTGTCCCTAGCATAGCATTCCTCCCAGTGACTCTTGCCGGTGTTTTCCTTGTTCCCTTCAGGACTGAGACAGGATAGCATTTTCTCATATCTCTTGCTATATAAACTGCTTTGGGATTTTTGTTGTTGAAATGTTGCATATAAATATTGGAAGAATGTGGCAGAGTGATTTGAGAGGCATTGCTTGTACAGCTAGCAAATCTCTGCAGCCAGATCCACTCCAGATGTATTGACTGCAAGGTCTTTCCTCAGACTGCAAGGTCAAGAGCAGGTTTCAGATTCGGAACAACTTTTTCAGCCTCCATATTGCTTCCCTGGCTTTTCCAGCAGACCACCTGTGAAGAGCTCCCCCCACCTCCACTGTTTTCCAAAAGAATGTTACAAACTTAGGCTGGGTGCCCATGACACAGTGGCAAGTAAGGACATGAGAACTGCTGCTGAATCATATATGCTGTCCTGTGCTCCTTTTGAGGGAATGGCACAATAATAATAGAAGTAGTAACAATGTAGCTGCCCCTGGTGAAGGGCTGTTTAGTAGTAATGGCTTGGCAGAAAAGAGTTTGTGGACATCTTTTGACAGGTGACCTGTTTAAGATAAGTTTCTTAAATTTGAAATATTTTCAAAAAGAAGCTTGCCTCATTAAATGTCCACAAAATACTGACTTTAGCCAATTTAATAGGGCACTAACCCCCCCCCAAAAAAACCCTTTCAAACAGATGTAGTTGTATATACGGCCAAACCAGGTTGTGTTGGATACACAGAGGTGGGAAGGCAAGAGATTCCATGCTATTGTCTCATTCACTGCCCTTGATGTAAGCGCAATAATCAGGATTATGCTAGCTTAGAACAGAGGCTGCTAACTTGCTCAGCATTTTGGCTTACTTCTGAGTTAATAGGGCTGTAGCTCAGCAATATGCAGAAGGGCCCAGGTTCACTCCCTGGCACCTCCAGATAGGGGAGGGAAAGACTCTTGCCTGAACCTTGGAGAGCTGCTTCCAGCCAATGTGTTGACAATACTGAGCTAAATGGACCAAGGCAGCTTCCTATATTCCTAATAATTCATAACCAAAATCCCTATTATACCAATGCAGCATAGTTCCACTCTCTAGTACATTTGCTGCACTTGAGCATAGATTTTGCATATACTGCTCTCATAGGCTCCTCCACATGTTAATATTTGGACCCACACAAAGTACACACACTTTTGATTAGCCAGGGAAATTGTCATTACTGCAATTTAAAAAAAAAAACAGTTTGTTTACAGAAAGCTATAACTGTGTTAAGCAATACTTTACATTCACTTACACTAACTGATTTTTATTACTGTCTACCAATGAAGTGTCTGCTCCTTTACTGTCTGACATTTTAGCTGCTTTCTTCAAGCTCCTTGGAATGCTAGTGTTTAGATGATATGGAGTGAGCAGCAGTCTCATAGCAAGTTCTGTTTTTATATAACAGAGTTGTAACCATTATTTCCTAGTGGGAAGATTGTACAGACATGTGGGAACCATATGGAGAAACTAAATTCAGCCACTGGTCCATCTCGCTCCCAGTTTGACAAGAGGAAGTAGGCTGGAGCCTTTCCCAGATCTGTTATCTGATATCCTTTCTACTGAAAATGCCAGGGATTGGCATGTGGACCTCTTGCATCGAATGTATGCTCTAACTGAGCTATATCCTCCCCATCCACCCCCTCCAGCTTGCTGTTGGAAGTACACCTTGACAAGTACCACTGCCATGGTCTTACCTCCTATAGCGTCGCACCTGGAGGCGATCTCCCATAGAACCAGGGCCATGGAATAGACATCCATTTGTTTAAAGGACTCTAGATCTTCAAGGTTCACTCTGGATTCCAAAACTTCAGGAGCCATATATCTGGCCGTACCCACCTGATCACAGAATGAGTAGACTTTAGAATGTGTGTGAACCCTGTTGCTTTCAAATAGAAGGGAGGCTACAGTGCATTATAAAGTATGTGACATCAGACATTTTGGCTGACATAAGGGAAATTAAAGTAGCCCCATTAAAAACTTTAATTGCAATGGGACTATTTTTTGTAACTTTCCTCATATCAGCTTCTATACTTAGCAAAAAACCTGGGACATAAGGTAGTCTGGATTCCATTTTTTAAAGCCTATTACTAATATGCTAATATACTAAACTATAATATACTTAAAGTACCTGTCAGCCAGGAATGCTTTCACATATAAGCCCAATTCAGACATTGTGTTGTATGAGTGTGCAGATGTCACACTGAGCCATTTTTGGAAGGTATAGAAATTGAATTATTATTATTATTATTATTATTAATATAATATAATATGGGACTTCCGACTACAGACAAACATCTGCCACACAATACACCAGATATAACTGTAGTCGAGAAGAAAGAAAAACAAGTTAAAATAATTGACATAGCAATACCAGGTGACAGCAGAATAGAAGAAAAAGAAATAGAAAAAATAACAAAATACAAAGATCTACAAACTGAAATTGAAAGGCTGTGGCAGAAGAAGACCAAAATAATCCCAGTGGTAATTGGTGCGCTAGGTGCAGTTCCAAAACAACTTGAAGAGCATCTCAACACCATAGGGGGGCCACAGAAATCACCACCAGCCAATTACAAAAAGCAGCTTTACTGGGAACAGCCTATACTCTGCGATGATATCTATAATAATAACAGCAACCACATTGATAATAAAATTCAGCCATCCCAGGTCCTTGGGAAGGACTTGATGTCTGGATAAAACAAACCAGTCAATAACACCTGTCTGACTGTGTAAACAATAATAATAAATAAATAAATGGGTTTGTGTGAATGACTGTACTTGTGTTGCTTTTAAGAGTAAACCTGGATCCAGGCCCTTCAAATGCATGGTACAAACAGGAAGTGTACTTCTGTACTTGTGTTCCACATAATATGTCAATGACTGCACCTGTGTATGAGTGTGGGACATAATGTGTGAATGGGCCTATAATAATGTTAGATTTGACTGTGACTATCAAAATTTTCACCAAACACTTTCCCCATCTCAGTGTCATGCTGAAGAGGGAAATTTGGGATGCAGACTAAGGGCCAAACGAGATGTACAGTGAGGGAAATAAGTATTTGATCCCCTGCTGATTTTGTCCGTTTGCCCTCTGACACAGAAATGACCAGGCTATAATTGGAATGGTAGGTTTATTGTAGCTGTGAGAGACAGAATAACAACAAATAAGCAACCTGTGGCTCTATTCACTGTAATGGGGTGCCCTGCTCACGTTGCCACTTGGAGTGTCTGTGCTTGTGAGCGTACATGACTGTTGCGCCCTTGTTGGGGAGCCAAACACTTAGTGCCCATCCTGTCATCTTGTGCCCTCGCCCTACCGCCTTCCAGGTGGGGGGAGCAGGGGGGAAGTGGGAATCGAGACTGCCCCCATGCCACTGCCTGGCTCGACAGGTTGGCCAGTCCAGGATGGGGCATGGTGGCATCCCTGTCGCCTGGCAACTCCATAGCCACATAGGAGGGGCATGGCTGATTTTCTGAGAGGCTTCCAGCGAGAGGCGCTGAAAGCATGGAGCAGCCACGTCCTTGGGATCGTGGTTTGAAAATCAATGTAAAACCACAGTTATAGCTGCGTCAGCGGTCAGATGTAACACCTTGGCAACAAAGCCTCTGTTGTCAGCAGCGAACCTTGGAGATAATTGAAGGTTCCAATTGGAGTTGGTGACGCAAACCTCCAACAATAAAAACCAGAGTCAGTTTTTGGGCCATAACCACAGTTTTGCACATTTGGGCATATCAGAGTTAAAACCTCGGCCCGGTTTAACTGAGGTAAGCCATTATGTCTGAATGTGGCCAGTGTGTGGAAGATGCTTTTCCATCAGGCAGAATGAGCTGCCTATCTGGTTTGTTTTACAACACTCACCTGTCCACTATTAGCAAAATCTTCCACGGATAAGGATGGATCCAGCCTCAGAGCAATTCCAAAATCACAGAGCACGCATTCCTTCTCGTTCTTTATGAGGATATTTGTGCTTTTGATATCCCGGTGGGCAATGGGGATCTTTGGACTTCCACAGGCAGTATAGTCACTGTGCAAGTGGGCCACGCCACTCACGAGGGAACCAGCCACTTTTTGCAAGTCCCTCCAACTCAGAACATGCCTAGTCAAGTAGTCCTTGAGGTTTCCCTGACTGTGGTAGGCTGTGATGAGCCAGTACTCTTTCTGGAGTCCAGAGTGTCTCTCTTCTGCCGTGAGAAACTGAAGGACGCCGTCATGCTTAAGGTTGGCATCAGCGAAGATCCGGCTTTCATTTCTCCAGGAGGCATACTCCTCACAAGGGAAAATCTTAATTGCCACCGTCTCATACTGGCCCGACGAGGTGTGTTTCAGTTTCGCTCTCCAGACTTCAGCAAACTGTCCTTTCCCCACTCTCTCATCCAGCTCAATGGGCAACAGCTCAGTGTTATGGTTGATGCTGTTGGCGCAGGCTGAGCTCAGGCGGGAGTGGTGGTCTGTTTTGACTGACAGGATATCATCATAGCTGGTGGCTCTGCTCGGTTTGGCCAGTGTGTGACGCTGGCTTTGTTTCTGGGCCCAGTCCTTGGACCTGGTCCTCTGCTTGTGAGTTCGGCAGAGGTAGAATACCACTGTGATCATGATGGCGACTAGCAGTGGGGGCAACAGGCTGATGGCAGCCACCGGAATGATTTCTTTGCTTTGTAACATGGAATATCCTGCAGCGAAGGGAAAAGAAGAGGCAGCAAGCAAGTCTCTTCATAAGGCATCTGGTGAGCACAGAACAGCTTTTCCCCAAAGGCAGGACCCTAATAACCCTTTGTGCTAATGCAATGCTAAGAACTCTCTTCCCTTGTATCTTAGTTGGCTCTAGTGATATTAGCTCTATGCTAATATAATGCTAATAACTTTCTTCTCCTGGATCTTACTCAGCTCTGATTAAGAAACGTGAGTTGGGAAGGAGCCTGATTGGTAAAAGCACCCGATACCTCTCGCTCAAAGAATCTCAGCTAGCAGCATTCAGAGGGACTAATGCCCAAAGCCTTGGAAAGTCACTGCCAGTCATAGCAGTGGCTAGGTTGAAGGAGGCCCTGGGACAGGATTGGAAGATGCCTCCCCTCGCCTTTGCTGGGCAGCAGCAGTGCGGAGTGCCTACCTGCTGGGGCATCCCAATTCTGCGTCATTCTCCAACCAAGCCGACACGGCCTGATTACATCACCATGCCAATTTGGTGAGGCAGGGCTGCCTTGAGCCCAACAAGGTGGACCCTTTGGTTAGGGGTTGCAATTTGTATCTCCCAGTTAATTCGCACAGCACTAAAGAAGCTACCCACTCCAGTTGCAGAGTTTAGTTGTTGCAGCTATTTAGTGAAGACACATGGAGATGGAGATACTAAGTATTTATTGGTTACTATCTCTACTCTCAGTGCCCCTAGTGGTCATTAGGATAGTTGGTGCAAAAGGTCAATGCACTGAAAGTCCATCTCCAACACCTTTAAGGTAGGCCCTGTCTCACCCAGCTGGCCTGACTTCTGGAGAGAGCAGCCAGTGCAAGTTGGGGGTTAGCATCTAGAGGAGGAGGAAGCAGCTGGGGGTGTCTGTGACCCCTAAGCACTTGGGTCCCCTGTCACCTTTGTGGCTACACCCCTGGGTCAATGGTCTGAGTCAGTAGAAAGCAACATAACTGGGCCACATCTTTTTACTGACTGAAACAAACAATCTTTGCAAGAACTCGGCTCTTAATTCCTGTACACAAACACACATGGAACATGCTGGTAACTCATCTGCTCCAAGTCTTTTGAAAAACAGAAATGTCCCTGCTATTAATTATCTGATTATCCTAAGGAAAGAATATGGAAGAGACGTGGCTCATCCTTTCAATATGTGCAGTTCCCCACTGCTAGTCATGAAATTCAAATAAAACCTTGAGAAGATGTGGGGCCAAATAGGATAGCTGAGGAAGAAAAGTTCAAGAACCATCCCGTAGGCAAAAGCCCTGCCTGCATGACCTCAGTGGGTGCAGTCTACAATTCAGATACTGGAAAAAGAAACCCGAAGCACTTGGCTGTTTTATTTGGCAGATTCCAAAAAAATCTGCCGCAGCTAACTTCTGCTAAGCTGTGAAAGTTTCTAAAATAGGCATTGAGTTCAAACCACAAGTACAACCTCAAATGATATAATTTAAGTTTGTTTTGGAAAGCGCAAGGCCTGGCTATCTCCTACTGCTCTAATGGATTTACCTGATGGGTATGACCGCATCATTGAAACTCCACAATTCAATGGAAAACAGAGTGTTTTCAGAGGATTTTCAAGGAGTTATATGTGAGAGCGCTGAAGTAATGACTGTGTACATAACTCCCCCAGGCTGCTTAAGTATGTTGCCCCCTGTGTTGCAAAGTCCTTCGATGATAGCGGCGACCATTAAACAAGCCTGAAGAAATATCTGCCAGGCAATTGTTTTCTATGAAAACAAATGCTAAAATGTAAAGAAAACTTAAACCATCGCCTCAGATTTCTGTGTGCTTCCAAGTGCTGTCTCTTACAGAAATGAAATGGTTCTGCAAAATGAAGATCAGATGATACGAGCTACGAGGAGGGCACAATATCTAGATAGCTACAGGGTACCGATCTCAGTTGACATTTTTATGAACTTGGCAATATATTTTTTGATATGTATATTATCTAAGAGGCTGTAGCTACAGCCATTCCCTCATGATCCTGGCATTTCTTCACAACCGTGTAAGAGAGGATATGGCATATTTTGTATTTGGTTGGCTTCTTCCCGAACTCTGAAGATTATTGTAAAATTGTTTTGAACATTTGAAGGACACCGAGAGAAGGAATGAAATGGCCAACAGCTTTTCAACCCTGGGTGCTTCAACAGTTTGCAAGGCTCAACACAACCATGCAGCACAAATTCTGCTTGAAGCAACAATGACCCCTGCTAGCCGTTTGGCCTAAGCTGAGCAGACTCCAGTCACGACAACACAGCAGTGGTGGAAAGGCATCTCATTCCTGCAGTTGGTTTCTTCCCACACATGACCCAGCCTGGTGTTTTATTATTTTTATGTTTTTGCCTGACATAGAAACTTTCATTGGAATGTTTGGGAGGTGGGAGGTTGTACCATCCCTATTTTTAAACTGCATAATGGGAAACAGATCTCACTCCTTGCAAAACCAACACTTGACAAGGTCAACACACTACAAAATGTTATGGTGATGTATGGTGAGATGCAGGGACAATGATATGAGTTGGGGATTTCAAGAAAAACAATGATGTTTCTTGGGCGGGGGGGGGGCATACTGAGTCAGACCATCCGTCCATCTAGCCTAGTATCATCTGTTCTGTTCCAGCTACCTACTGCCAAGGTCTTTCCCAGCCCAGGTATTTGATATTCTTTTTGCTTTCAATTTAAAAAAAAAATCGAATCGTATATATGCATGCCACCAACCACATACTCACCATTGGTATGGTTTTTAAATATAAGTTTGTCATTGCATTCTTGTTCATTCACACAGCCACAAACGTAAAGTATCCCATCCTCATTGTGCTGTCGGGCCATAACGCACTGTGATGTGTTATAATTGGGAACCATGACATTTTCCACAGGGAGCTGCGGGTTGTGGCAGAGAGTGGTCACCCTAATGCTTTCATTGTCTTGTTTCCTGAAATGCACAGGAAGCCAAGAACTGGTCATTGTGAAAGCCAAGTAATGTAAGCCAGTACAGCCTATTGTAAATGACAGCTGCACTTTTAACATCTTTCAAGTAGCATGGCAATAGATAAAACTTTTTAAAAACCCTCCTCATAAACATTTCAAATCCTGCTGTCATTTCTACTTACTCATTTTGTCAGGTTCACCAACTTGGAATTTATTGGACTTTGATAATGAATTACCAAAATTGGATACCATATCCCAGTGTGACCTCATTGGTGCCTTGTACAAGGAGATCAGTATTTCCTGATGCTTTATTTAATACATCCAAAAGTTACCAAAGACCTGATGAAGCTCTTTGTAGGAGCATCAGAACTGACACTCATAGTCACGAAAGTTCTCATTCCTCCTTCATTTCCATCTGAAAAGCCCCCATCTAATCAGAGATGTACTTAGGTAATTTTGGAGCCTTGACCTAGAGGCCTTTGGAGCCCGCACACACACACACACACACACACACACACACACACACACACACACACACACACACTGCTGCAAGTTAAGCATCATCCCACTACACACACCCAAAGTCCTGGGGTAAGAGTGCCACTGTGTCTAACTAAAAAAGGTCAATTGTTTGCTCCCAGCAATGTGATTTTATATTTAGTACTGCTGAAATTAACTTTATTAGTACCATCGTCAGTTCATTCTTTGAACCTCCTCCTTTGTCTAATAATGCCTCCTAATTTTGTGTTGTCTGCCATTTTCATTCACACATTCTTCCTGCCTTCCCCAAGGAAACTCGTGAAAATATGGGATAAAATAGGCCCCAAGATCTATCCCAGAAGTAGTTGTCCACTGATTTCTTTTCTGCAGCATGCAAGTTTCTGCCTGTTAACAAAACACTCCCCCGCCCTGCCCCGCACTTATTTAACTTCCATGATTAAGAATGGAACAGTATAGAAAACGAAACTGGGATGAACATAGCTGTAAAAAAAAAGGGGGGGGGATGTCTGAGCTGAGATGTAGAATTAATTGATTGTTCATATTCAAGCTTTCATCTACCTTCCAGACGATTAGGGCCAAGTTCAGACATGGCAGAAAACCAGGGAATCCCCCTATGAGAATGAATCTTGGACTGCCATGGGCTTGTGTACTCTTTCTGCATACAAGAGGCAGACACTGAAAGCTTTCACTTTCAGTTTGAACTAAACCACCATTACACATTATGGTGTTTTTGGTTAACCCATTCCTTGATCCAGGCCAGCTTTTGAATGGGGTTTTAGTTACTTGTAGTCCAGACCTGGAGTAGAGGTGGGGCTAAAAAAAACCAGCCAACAGCAAGAGCACTGAAAAGCAGTCTGTACTTGCCTCTCTGTACATCTATATATTTAATTCTCTAAGGCAGGGATTTTCAACGTTGGGTCTCTAGATGTTATTGGACTTCAACTCCCATAATCCCCAGCCCCAGTGGTTGCTCTAAGGCATACTCATGGCTAATCCCATGAGTGGCAGCCCTCGCAAGAGTTCTGAGAGTTGCCGGATAGGCTAGCCACGGGATGGTGTGCGGGGAAGGGAACGGTGCCAAGAAAATGGCGGCGGCGGCAGCAGGCGGAAGGAGGCAGCAGGATCAGACAGGGACGGGCAAAGAAGGAGGCTGCAACAGGCGGGCGACAAAAGAGCGACTGTGTGGTGGTGGGTGCACGACAGGCGATAAACTAGAAGCACAGATGCTCTGCGCCCAGCCTAGCTAGTAATATCTATTTCATTAAACTATTAATATTCCTGTTTCCACTCCACTGTCTTGTCCTTGCATACCACCGCTTTTCCCTCTGGATTCTAAACATAACAAATTTCAAACCATATAGTTTCAAACCATAGCTAGAAAAGTAAACACGGCTCAAACCCTATTTTGTTACCTAATTGTGGCTTGAATAAAACAACAATTCCCTGGGTTTCACATAGAAACTGCCATTCTGTGTCTGTTGTTTGCAAATGTTGCAGCCTCTTTCTCATTAGATTTTATTTACCTTTCCAATTTTTTCCAATTAGCAGAAGAAATCTCTCTAACACAGATGGTGTGTTGCTCACTTCTGTTGTTGCTTAGTGAATCTTACCAATAATATATATGCATCAATTGTTATCACGTTCTGATATTGTGTATTAGGTTTAATTAATCATTTACTGACCATTAAAGAGTGCTCATTTTGCACGCCCCTGCCCCCCCGCTTACCATATAGACACACAGATTTCATCTGGTTTTTCACAATAGGAGCTTAAGTCACAATTGGTGTAGCACACTTTTTCTTCACAGATTGGATATGTGTTGTCACACCACTTACATACATTGCTTTTCACATTTCGCCCTGCTTTGCAATAAGATGCTGTATGGGGGGAAACAAACAAACAAAAAAAACAGCATTTGCAAATGGATGGATGAGTTTTTAAAACTTTTTTAAAAATTCATTAAAAATCAACGGTTGGATTGATCTCCTTGAACACATTTAATGCTATCATCATATAGGAACTACACGCAGCCCTGGATTAACCATAAGGCAAAACAGGCACGTGCTTAGGCTATCAAGGGAAGCGGGGGCACCACAGAGTTTCCCCCCAGCTTCATGACCTTAACTCTTTCACTGAACATAAGGACAGCCCTCTATCAGGCCCAAGGGAGGCCCATCTAGTTCAGCATCCTGTTTCACACAGTGGCCCACCAGATGCTACTGGGAGCCACAGGCAGGAGTTGTCATGCCCTCTCTCCTGCTGTTACTCCCCTGCAACTGGTACTCAGAAGCATCCTGCCTCTGAGGCTGGAAGTGGCCTATAGCCCTCAGACTAGTAGCCATTGAAAGACCTCTCCTCCATGAAGCTATCCAAGCCCCTCTTAAACCCTTCCAGGTTGTTGGCTGTCACCACATCTTGTGGCAGAGAATTCCACAAGTTGATTATGCGTTGTGTGAAAAAATACTTCCTTTTGTTGGTCCTAGATTTCCTGGCAATCGATTTCATGGGAAGACTCCTGGTTCTAATGTTATGTGAGAGGGAGAAGAATTTCTCTCTGTCCACTTTCTCCACACCATGCATGATTTTATAGACCTCTATCATGTCTCCCTGCAGTAATCTTTTTTCTAAACTAAATAGCCCCAGGTGTTGTAGTCTTGCCTCATAAGAAAGGTGCTCTAGGCCCCTGATCATCTTGGTTGCCCTCTTCTGCACTTTTTCCAGATCTACAATGTCCTTTTTTAGATGTGGTGACCAGAATTGTACACAGTACTCCAGGGGTGGCCGCACATCATTTTGTATAAGGGCATTATAATATTAGCAGTTTTATTTTCAGTCCCCTTCCTAATTATCCCTAGCATGGAATTGGCTTTTCTCACAGCTGCCGCACACTGAGTCAACACTTTCAAAGAGCTGTCCACCACAACCCCAAGATCCCTCTCCTGGTCAGTCACTGACAGCTCAGATCCCATCAGCGTATACTTCAAGTTGGGGTTTTTTGTCCCAATGTTCATCACTTTAGACTTGCCAACATTGAAGCACATTTGCCATTTTGTCGCCCACTCCCCCAGTTTGGAGAGATCCCTTTGGAGCTCCTCATAATCCATTTTGGATTTCACTGCCCAAAAGAGCTTGGTATCATCTGCAAATTTGGCCACCTCGCTGCTTACCCCTACTTCTAGATCATTTATGAATAAATTAAAAAGCACCGGTCCCAGTACAGATCCCTGGGGGACCCCACTTCTTACTTCCCTCCATTGTGAAAACGCTCCATTTATCCCTACCCTCTGTTTCCTGTCTTTCAACCAGTTCATTCCACACATGTACTTGTCCCCTTATCCCATGACTGCTAAGTTTCCTCAGAAGTCTTTGATGAGGAACTTTGTGGAAAGCTTTCTGGAAGTCCAGGTATACTATGTCAACTGGATCACCTTGATCCACACACTTGTTGAGCCTCTCAAAGAACTCCAAAAGGTTTGTGAGGCGAGATTTACCTTTGCAGAAGCCATGCTGGTTTTCCCCCCCAGCAGGGCCTGTTTTTCTATGTGCTTTACAATTTTATCCTTGAGGTTGCTTTCCATCAATTTGCCTGGAACAGACGGTAAGCTAACCGGCTTTTAATTTCCCGGATCACCCCTAGATCCCTTTTTGAAAATCGGTGTTACATTTGCTACTCTCCAGTCCTCTGGTACATAGCCCGATTTCAGGGATAAGTTATATATTTTAGCAAGGAGGTTGGCAATTTCACATTTGAGTTCTTTGAGGACTCTTGGATGGATGCCATCTGGCCCTGGCGATTTGTTAGTTTTCAGTTTTTCCAGACAGTTTATAACATCATCTCTTGTCACTTCTATCTGACTCAGTTCTTTAGCCTCCATCCCCCAAAAGTCTGCTTCAGGAACAGGTATATGCTCTGTATCCTCTGCCATGAAGATGGACACAAAGAACTTATTGAGCTTCTCCACAACCTCCGTATCATCCTTAATAATCCCTTTCACTCCCTCATTATCCAAAGGTCCAACGGCCTCCCTGGCAGGTTTCGTGCTTCTGATGTATTTAAATAAGTTTTTATTGTTCCCCTTGATACTTTTAACTAAATGTTCCTCAAACTCTCTTTTCGCCTCCCTTATTGTCACCTTGCATTTCTTTTGCCACCTTGCATTTCACTGCCACACTCAAATTTAGTCAATTTTTTGTAATTGTTTTTATCTGCTGTTTTCGACTTTACTCTGCATAGTTAAAAAAATGTTTTCTTTGGCTCAGTGAGCGACTAATGTTTTGAGAAACTACTAAACTATGTATCTGAAGTAAAAAGTAATTGATTTGCAAAAGATTACTGTAAAGAGCAGTACAAAATATTGATAAAACTTCATGTAAAAGATGGTCATATGTTATGATGTCTGACCTTGAAGATGACATATTTTTCTCAATCATTTGTTCTGTTGCGGCTAATTATAAGAAATTATAGGCAGTGGAACTGTTTTGTTTTACCTTAAAAATCTAGAAGAAAACTTTTAAAAATTTAAATAAATATTAAGGTATAAGTAAATAATTTGCTTGAGTCTTAGTGTCTTGTCAGTTAAGCAATGGAGGGGGCCGAGGGGGGGGGGCACCATTTTGGGCTGTGCTTAGGCCGGGCATCAGTTCCGGCCCTGACTACACATGAAATTTCTGTCCAGACACTGACAGGTATTAATATATTTTAGTTTTCCCATTGATCTCTGTAGGGAAATGTATGATATCAGCAGAAAATTGAGGCACAGTGGCAGCTCATGATCATTGCATGTGTTTGCTCAAGTGTAGATCCGCCCTGGTTTACAAGGCCTCTACCTGACGTCTGCCTATTTTCCACCTCTTTGAGGCTATTTAGATTTGCTGACATTAATTTGTCCCCTATGGTTAAGGACATTGCCTCAGATCTGAGAGTCCAAACGTGCAATTGGACTGAAGTGCAACAGTGGAGATTCAATTCATAGAGATCTGATAGAACATACACAACACACTATTATTCCTTCACGATTAAGGACAAAGGGGAAGAAGCCTGTCTGTGTGAACTTTCTGGAATCCATAAGAACTTTGCAGATTGTCAAAGCTCAGTCACATACTAATTGTTCTGCTTCTACAAATAAAAAACAAAACATCTACATCTGCTAGTCTCTGTGCTTGCTCAACATGATCTTTCTACAACCTCCCTCAGCCTGACGTGTGATTTCCCCTCTAACTCTGCCCCCATTTGCTTCACATTTCAGTCGTATCCAGATGCTCACTGTGAATGGGTACAGCTTTAAAAAAAAAATTGTGAGAGAGATGGCTACATCCTAAAGGCTCCAGTAGTTACAGGACTCATGGCTGATCAAATCAATTATAGCTTTTGAGACAAAGAATGGAATCAGAGAAATGGAGAGGCGCAATGGTCAGAAAAAGAGAGACTTTTAAAACCCTGCATTTTGAATAATTAATGGATGTGTGGTGTTGCTTATTAACTGTTGCCATCCTGAGATGATTTAGTTGCGGAAGATTATAATTGTCACAATTTCAAGGCTGGACTTATTTCCATCAGGAATTCTGTACACTTTGGGGAAGGGCAGCAACTATTTCAGAGTCTGGAAAGGGAAACAACTCTTACATTGGTTCACAAGGAACAGCTTCAGGTTGAGAACTGCTGTCTTTGTGTGTAAGTGTATGATTCCATGTATAATTCTGTGCTTAATGTTAACTGCAGGCACTGCAAATGTTCTGAGGGGAAATAACTGTTACTGTTTGTTGAATTATTAACATTAAACTGCTAATTGAATATTTCAGTTGCATGCACAAAAGATTTTCAACTATATGCTCTTTTAAACAGTCTGATCAATAGACTGACTGTAAATAGTAAAGCCTTTTATTACATGGGGTCTTACATTTTGGCAACACGGGATAGAATTAGATCTAGCCTATAGTTAATAAGCAATTATTGCTCCTGAGCAGCTTCTAAGATCTTGATCATTGAGAATATGGAGCAATGTATCAAGTTAAATGTCTGTAGGAACCGACTTTATGCATGAAAACAGCAGCTTGAAGAGCATATTAGGGTATTTGCTTATAATTTTAAAAGGAGGATGGGTTGTCGTATTCATATTAAGACCCTAGGAAGAAGCTTCAAGCAGAGACCTGGTAGCAATATCTCGACTAGAGATATTGTTAAAGGAACTGGATTTTAATTATGACATTCTGGGTGGGGGTGGAGAGGATGAAACAAAGGAACAAGGATAATACAGATTTCAAGTCTGGTTTTTTGATGCAAATTGCCATCAATTGAGTGGAGGAGGAGAGGATGGAACTGCAACTTGGAACAGCAGCCATAGTACGAGTAGTGTGGCCTTGGTCCATGCTACTTGGTCTGAGGGTGGCCAAATGTGTTTGAGCCTGGAAGCTTTAATAAAATTTTCATTGTTCAAGGAGAGTGAATGAAACAAGGCAAAAGAGCAGAAGGAGAAAACTCTTATCTCAAGAGCCTCAAAGAGGCCAGCGCCTTCCATAGATGCACATATATTTGTTCTGAAGGAGCTATTAAATGTCCACATACGAAGTTGGAAGAAGCTGGCTTGTAGGAACTTCTGCTTCTAAGATTGCCTGATTAATTATGATAAATCACCTGGCAGTTATAGAACAAGGAGATCTAATAGAGCAAAAGCACAATCAGTATTTTCAATGGAAAGCATTCAGCCATTGTCCAGTAGCATAGCTTTAGGTTGAGTATATGCATTTTGTTCATTAGACATGAGTTCTGAAGTTCCTACTGTTATTGAGATTCATAAGTATCCTTTTAATCAAGAGCATCACATGGAAAATGTGGGTTTCATTAAGCTGCCAGCTGCCAGTGGATTGTGTGTTCATAGGTCTTTCTACTCTAACTGTTGGACCTCCTCTGACTATTGCTTTGGGACAATCCACAGTGTTTCTGTATGCTATGTCTGTAAATGTTCCATTCTATACAAAGGCAGCATTCCTCATAAGGTGGTGGGAGTCCTGTGGAAAAGATAATACAATAATAGAATGACCATAGACAATTGTTCATGCCTTTATAAACAGCCAAAGCTCAAAGGTTCTTTACATGTGGGCTGAAACCTTGTTGGAATTAGAATTAGAAATCTTGTTGGAATTAGAAGGGTGAAGTCCTCGGTTCCTGACTGCTGTGGACTCAGTTACCTCAGACTGAGAATGAAGTGGGGTGAAGGCATGCATTTGAACCTGGCAATGGTGCATGTGTGCGTGTGTGCATGCATGCACGTGCATGCAACTAGTTGCTAGGTAAGTTCTGCCATTAGATTTTGAAGTTGAGATAAGCATGTTAAGACATAGCTGATATAACTAAAGGAAAGGGGCCATAACCCTTCCATAAAGACTGAAGATTGCTCTATACAAATTTCCTAGCAAATTACAGTTTGTTTTGGATTTGCTATTGTAGTATCCAGTTCAGAAGTGAAATGCAGGGCATAGCTATAACTGAACATGGGGTCAAATGTACCTGGGCCCTTGAGGGAAAGGGAGCCTGCGCTCGGAGTGATGGCTTGCTCTTTGCTCCTCCCTTCCCACCTCTCCCAAGAAGGTGGGGATACAGGGGAGAAGCAGCCCATCTTCACTCTGTCCTAGAGCCCACTCCAACCTTGTTCTGGTGAAATGCTCTTAGTTTTGTTGGCATCATGAACCCGAATGCTTGCTACTGCAAGCTTATGGGTCAAACTGAAAGATTTAACTGTTTTGAGAATTGCAGGAATAAGGCATTGCATGCAGGGGCATAGCTGGAGGGTGTGTGTGTGTTTGCCCCTGTCTCTGGGGGTCTCTCGGAATGAGGGAGATAATGAAGAAAATAGGCAGGGGTGGAGTAGGGGGGCCCTCAGGAACTAGGAGGCCCTGGTTCTTTGAAGCCATTCGCTTAGTGATAGCTACACCCTTGATTGCACGTCAGTGAATCAGCTAGAAACTTAAGTGATATTTGGGCTCTTGCCTATCTCCTACCCATTCAATTCAATTCAGTTGCAGAGAGCTGGTGAGTGTCTTTTCAGAAGTTCGGAAATCAGATCTAAATCCCTAGTTATGATTATCAAGTTCACTCTATTCTTTCAAACAATATTTTATTCCAGTACTAAGATTTGACCCTGTATTGTTCTGGGAACTCCTCTATTTCTGGCAAACAACAGCAAACCTCCCATCCCATTTCCTGAAGCATAGGAATTATATTTTGCACTACAAAAGAGATTATTCACATGCTTCCTGCCAAGGTGGGGAGTGTGGCAGTGGATAAAGGTGTATTACTGCATAGGCAACTATCATACTTCGGACACATTATGCGAAGACCCAGCTCCCTTGAGAAGTGCATATTACTGGGGAAAGTTGAAGGAAAGAGAAGAGGACGACCAGCAGCAAGGTGGATGGACTCGATTATGACAGCAATGAATGCACCACTGAGACCTTAAAGGCCAAGTTGAAGACAGATCATCCTGGAGAGAATCTTATCTATGTGGTCACGAAGAGTCGAGACCGACTTGAAGGCACTTAATCAATCAATCAATCACTGCATAGGCAATAGGGGCAATTGCCTACAGCAGCAAATCTTGGAGGAGCAGCAGAACTTGGGGCAGGGGGAAATTAAATCTTTTTAAAAAAACTTTTCAGCAGCAGCAGTGTGAGTCCTCATGGGCCTGCCCGCCTCCCAAATCCTGTCGGGTGCAGAAGGGCGCTGCCTGCCTGGATGGCGGCAGAGATGGAGGCAAGAGACCTCCTCACATGGGCCTGCTGTCGTCCCAAATGACAGAGGTCGACCTCCTGTCATTTGGGAGGAAGGCAAGCCTGTGGGAGGAGGTCTATTGCCTCCAGCTCTGCCACTGTCCAGGCAGGCAGTGCCTTGCTGCACCTGGCAGGATTTGGGAGGCAGGTGGGCCCACGAGGAGCTCTTGCCGCGGTCCCTGCTGTGTAGTGACAGTTTTTTAAGTTTTTAAAAAGAGCGAAGATTTAACTCTCCCCCGCCCGGCCGCCCAGCGACAAATCTTGGCTGCCTATGGGTGGCAAAAGGCTTAATCTGCCCCTGGCCGTGGAGGAGGCAGGGTTTCACCGACTCCCCCCCCCCAGCTGATCTTCTGCTGAATCTTTGGCACGCTGCTGCACGCCCCGTCTGTGCTGCTTAGGGCAGCACGGATCAGTGGAGGCCAGGACTCGTCCACCTGGCCTTTGAAAATCCCACAATGCATTGCACGATGCGTGTAGTGCATTGGTGGGCTCCCCCGGGAGTTGGATGCTCTACGTGCCTGATTCTGTGTCTGCTCAGACTGTGTGCAGCCCGAGCAGACACACAACTGTTTACCGGAGTAGAAGGGCGCGCTTGTGCCCTTCTACCCGAGTGAAACATTGGGTACAAAACAAGGGCTACCCAGGAGGGTGGTGTCAGGATCAAGGCCAATCCCAGCACTGCACATAAGCAGTCCTACCCAGGTAGGGCTTCCCGAACCTGCTCAGGGCTTCTTGTGGGCATAGCCTTAGTGTCCAAACAAATTCTGTGATTGGTGGATTCAGATTATCGACTATGTGTTTGTGTGTCAGTCACTTCACAATAATGTTGTATGGTGGTATAATGTATTGGCTACCATCAAACGCTGATGTCTTCAATTTATTCTTGGAGAATTCATCTTCATATTTAATTAGTTTCTAGTTAGTTCCAAGTTTTGCTTTTCCAACTTTTTTTGAAGTTTTTATTTTGATGTTTTGCATTTGCCTCAGCAACATCTGGAAAGCTTTTTGTAGAAGCGTATTGTTACTATAACTGCTTGTGCAGCTTTATTGCATTATCCAAGTATTAACATTGAAAGCATTCATCTGGGTTTAATTAGAGATAAGATGAATGATGTGGCAGTTAAACTACGAGCTAATAGTCCGGGGACACAAAGTCCTAATGGTACTTTTAGCGAGTTTCTTGCTCCAGTTTCCATTAATGAAGAAGCCTCACTCCTCCGCAAAAACTTGCCTTCCAAAACAGATAGCAAAATCACACAATGAACCTAGTTCATCATAATCTCCCACCAAAGGCTTTTGTAAATTAGTGGCAGAGTTATATCTGGATTTCATAAGTGGCTCATACTTTTTTCCCTCCCCACACTCTTCAAATTAAGATTCCAATCTTTTAATACTTAGAAGTACAAAAAAATTGCACTGATTTTAACATTTGCCTATGCAGTTAAAATTTGTAAATTGTTATATTTCATTCGATCCCACCTTCCTTTCATCATGGGACTGAGGCCCAGTGTACAGGATTCTAAGGCAATCACCCCTTCAGTCATGGACCAAATCCAAACCTAATTAGATTTATTAAGGTTGCAGCATCAAACCTATCATACCTTCAAACCATGCTCTGAGATTAACTATTGTACAGACACTGATTGACCAGAGTTGCCAAGACCAAAATGTTTAAAACCTGTAGATCAGATTTTACAGAGTGAATGTTGATGGTCCATCTCTATGCTTCTCAAAGGCTACAGGAGGCTGTTACACCCTCCTTCAATTCAAAACAATGGGTAAAGCAGCAAGTCCTCAGTGGCATTCCTCCAGAGAAACATCTTCCATTAAAATCTCCCAGTCTTCTCAATGTGCTGGTGGTTTGGAAACTTTGCAGGGGGAGTGGGACAGTTACTTTAACCTTTCCTACCCTAACACCTTGGTATTCTGCTGCTGGGTTGGGATTCTCACGTGTGTCTCATCTTGACCTGAAGTGGGTTGCACTAGTGGCACCACCAGAATTATGTTAGGGGGTTTTTTAAGGGAGCAAAAGGGAGAGGGGAGAGTATGCAAAAGAGGGAGGGGGCAGAAAACAGAGGAGGGACACAGGGGGAGAAAGATAGCCATATTCCGTAGCCAATTAAAGTTGGAGTGCAGATGAAGACTTCCCAAAAAGAAGAAATCATCAAACTGTCAAGACGCACACCAACATGTGTGTCTTGACAGTCTGGCGATTTCTTCTTATTGGAGCATTGTAACTATCAGGCAGCAGCGATATAGGAAGATGTGGAAAGGCATACTCTCATATAGCACAGGAGGTGGCAATGGTAAACCCCTCCTGTATTCTACCAAGTAAAACCACATGGCTCTGTGGTCTCCAGGAGTCAACACTGACTCGACAGAGTGACTTTACTTTATCTTTAACTATCAGGACCAGCATGATACTGAATACATCTCATATTTTTAGTGTGGGCCAGGCTCTACATATTGGGAGAGGTGAGCCATCTCATCTGTAATATCTGTATTTGTAGGCTGCTAGAAAAAGTGCAGTTCTGATCACAACAAATACCTGCTGGCTCCCTCCCCGTAGGTATCATTTGACAGTAATCTTTCTCCATGAGGTTGTGTTACCTGCATACACAACTGCATGGAGGAGGAGGCATTAGACAGTGGCAAGTGGCACTAAAACAGAAGTCCAAATTGGGTAAGTATGGATGGCCTATCCAATGACTGTATGTGCTCCAAGTTGTCCTCAGAGTGTTCCTAACCCACATGTTGTCTTAGCTTTCTTGCTTGTCTGTCTTCAATTTGGTTGACAGCTGTGTCTAATGACACATAGGCAAGGCAACTCCCTTTTAAAAAATATGCTTCTGGGATGGCTCAAACATTGTGGTGTTGATTCTTCCATGTGTATCCAATAATTCCCGGTCAGCATTTTTCTTCCTAATGTTCCTGTTTGGAAAACTAAGAAGAATGAAAAGACAGTGCAACATTTTCCCTCTAGAACTAAAAGCACACAATGATGAGGCGATGGCCTACATGCTAGAGCCGAAGGACAGGCCTTGAGGGACCATGGCTTGAGGAATGCATTTCTGTCAGCCTAGCCTCTTTGAGCAGGGGCATGGTCATTTATAACCCAGGGGGATTCAGATTTTGGATGCTTGTGTATCTAATAGGGTAACACTGTTGAAGCCTCAGTGATATAATTGCACTTCATACACCTTTCACATAGCTTGAACTTAAGGTCAAAATACAGCCTGTTTTGAAAGGTTAAAAGCATCTGATTGGGCCAGATATTAATGTGTGGCAGAATGAGGTGGTGAAAATGCACTGGACCACTTTGGACTGAAGGTGGAGGATATCATTTCTGAATGTTTCCAAGTAAAGAAATCCCAACAAGTAGACAACTAATACATCACAGACATATTTCTAGCTCAGCCCTGTCTTTATAAAAACACATAAAATAACAAACTGTCATTCTCTGCTATATTCTCTACCTGCAGTCTGAAATGGTATGGTTTACTGTACTACCTCATTACCTCATCATTCTGCTGCATGTATAGATCCAGCTTTGGAGGTAGGCACTCTCTGAGTTACAACACAAGCATTTGACTTACAAACATCCATCCAAAGATCCATAAGATATTGACATTAGGGAAGTCCCGCAACTTACAAATGCAAATGCACACATACAAACAAGTCATCACTCTTGGAACTATATGCATTCTGAGTTATGAACATCCGACTTCCAAAAGTTCATTTGTAACACAACTCTTTTGTAAATTGGGAACTTCCTGTATAGGCAGGTGGAACTCTCCAGAGCTTGTGAAGGGAGCTGGGTTTGGGAAGGCCATAGGCTGGGAAATTCCAACTGGCTGATTCCAATATATTTATCAGTTTCACTGCTTGCCAGCTTGTTTTTGGATAAAATCCAAGGTGCTGGTTTTAGCATTTAGAACCCTAAAAGGCCTGGAGTCAGGGTATCTCTGGAACTGCCTCTTCTCCTATGAACCAGTTCAGTTACTCCAATCCAGAGGTCTTTGTGTTATCTTGCCATCAGAGGCACACTAGGCCATGAAACTGAGGATCTTCTCAGTGGTGGGTACCAAGACTATGAAACAGCTTTCCCAGGAGGAATACCAGTCCTAATCACTGCCCATCCTTCCCACAAGGTTACTTTATGTAGGTCATTTGTTGATAGGGACACTTGGCTAGCTATCTTTGACTTCTTAGGAACATAGGAAGCTGCCTTATACCAAGTCAGCCGATTGGTCCATCTAGCTCAGTACTGTCTACATTGAATGGCAGTGGCTCTCCAGGGTTCCAGGCAGAAGTCTTTCCCAGTCCTACCTGGAGATGCCAGGATTAAATGCAAAGCAGATGCTCTATCACTGGCTACGGCCCCGGCCCCTTAACCAGGCCAAAATAATTTGACTAAGGGGCCCACATGATACCAACACTTCCTACTTCACATTAAGTGGTGTTTCTGCAAGGATCAGATCCCAAATTGTTTGCATTGTCCTCCTTTTTCCAAAGACCTACTTGTGCCTTTAGCTGCATCACTATTTAGTTCCCACTAAACTTACATTCACCTCTGCCTCTACAAACTGGAAGTTCCTCAATGCTTGTGCCAAATATAGTATTGAGGTTTATTGGATTAGACATCAGTGCTTTTCTATGGTCAGTGAACGCATGCAGTATGCATTTTGCAGGAATAATTGGACGATCTTTAAAGATAGGAAGATAGTTGATTTATTAACTTTGCCATCTTCAGTCTCCCCCAAGATAGGTATTTATATTACAATTACTGTGTAAATAATACTCTTAAACATTGTACAGAGTAAACTAATGTTTTTGAAGTGCATATGTAAGTTAGTTTACATGCAAATGATCCATGCATACTTTAACCACAATTTTGTAATCATAATTAGAATGGTTAAAGTGGAGTAAAGGATGGATGCTTCCCCGTTTTCAGTGTCTCTCTGTGTTTGAAAGATGGATTCTAAGCACAGTTTCTCTTATTTTTTCTTCACATGAAACACTTTGGCTGAGCAAGCTTCCTGTTGAGTTTCTGTGGTTATTTGTGCAATGAAGTTTTGTCCAGAAAGAATGCAACCCCTCTCTCTTTACAGTTCACTTAGGGTTGCCAGGTCCAGATGGTGAAAAATGTCATTATCCATCACCAAAAAAGTAGAAAGAGGATGCTTTTCACACACTCTCTCACACACACACATCCAAAAAGTATCAATTTTGCATCAAATTGTCATATGTTAACTAGTGTCATATATATGCATATTTTGATAGAAATTGGATAATTTGAGATAAATATAGCTCACCACTGTGAAGCTGATAACCAGGTGAGCAGTATGTCTGCTCAGTCTGTTCTCTAGGTGCAGAGTTCTCAAGAGGCCCCTGCTTCTTAACCGTAAATTCATCTCCTGGGCATTTTTCACACAGCAGGCTTTACAGTGAGTTTGAAGACGTCCCAGAGGACCGATGCAAAAAGTGGATTTTTTAACCCTGGATATAAATTGGACTACACTTTGACGTGCAATGAAAAACCTGAAGCGAGTATGAGATGCTCCCTGATAGCTCACAGGGACTTTGGGGTAAATCTGGCTGATATGTGAACACACACCCTCCATTCCGGCGGGGATGTAAGCTAAAAGCCCCGTGTGAAAAACGGCCTGGATAGGTTTACCACACACACAGTCCTCTGTCCTCCTCCCCCACAGATCACCCAGCCTGCTCTCCCCAGCCAGGCAAGCACCTTCACCTCTGGGCTCGAGGCAGGGCAGCCAGCTAGCTGCCGAGCCAGCCTCCTTGCATGCTGGTGCAGTGGTGCTCGCACGGTATCCCACTTGCTTGCTGTTCTCTACAACTACAAACATTTATATACAACTTTTCAACAGAAGGTTTCACAGTGGTTTTCAAAGAAAAAAATAAGATGCTCCCCTGTCCCCAAAAGGCTCACAGTCTAAAAAGGAACAAAAAGGAACACCAAGGAATGCTGTGCTGGGGTTAGATAGGGCCAGTTGCTCTCACCATGATAAACACACGAGATACACCACTTTGAAGGGTGCCTTTTTACTCAGCTAGCAGAGGTAGTTGCTAATTGAGTAAAATTAGTTAGCTAACTGCTAACTAAGTAAAGCGATCTAACTTCTAACTTCTCACTGCTGCCGCTGCCACATGAAGGAAGCAAGCTGCACCTGCTGGACCCACCCATCTGTGTACCTGTATCACATGGCTCTGCAACCTGTCACTGAATCAGAACCTCTCCTCTGGCTTCCCCAAAGGATGGATGGTCAGTAGATGCCAGCAGGGCAGGGGTGAGGAACCTTGGCCCTCCAGCCGTTTTTTTTTAACTACAACTCCCACCATCCCCAGCCACAATAATTGTGGGTGGGGATGATGGGAGTTGTAGTTCAACAACAGCTGGAGGGCCAAGGTTCCCCACTCCCTGCAGCAGGGGAAGGAACATAGGAACATAGGAAACTGCCATATACTGAGTCAGACCATTGGTCTATCTAGCTCAGTATTGTCTTCACAGACTGGCAGCGGCTTCTCCAAGGTTGCAGGCAGGAATCTCTCTCAGCCCTATTTTGGAGAAGCCAGGGAGGGAACTTGAAACCTTCTGCTCTTCCCAGAGCGGCTTCATCCCCTGAGGGGAATATCTTGCAGTGCTCACACATCAAGTCTCCCATTCAGATGCAGCCAGGGCAGACCCTATTTAGCTATGGGGACAAGTCATGCTTGCTACCACAAGACCATCTCAGACAGAGGAAGAGAAGCTACTCATGAGAGCAAAGTGTTCTGAGTGAACACGTTTCAGCTGCTCCCTAGAACTTTGGACACCACAACACAGGCAAAAAAGAAGAAGTTGCTCTGGAGTATAAGGAACTGTCTTTTGGTGTTCAATGCCCTCCTCCTTTAGGATTCTTATGACATGATCCCCAGTGTATTTGCCACCATTGTCAGTACAGAGGATCTGTGGCTTTCTCCCAAATGTGTTACTCATTCTTACAACATATTCTTTTAGTCTTTCTAGTACTTGTCCCTTTTCACTTAACAGGTATGTATATGTGTATCTAGAATAGTCACCAATGAAAGTAAGAACATATTTATTCCCTCCTGATGCATTAACTTGCATAGGTCCTCAAACATCACTATGAATCAGATCCGAAGGATGCTGTGTTTCTCTCTCTTTGCATGAAAGAAAAACAGGCCGTGTTGTCTTTGCTCTCATACAGCATGCACACTGTGATTCAGTGCTGCAGGGGCCTATTTGTAGACCCTTTACCAAATTCAGCTTTTACCAAATTCAACATATCATTTTGGCATTTCTATGGCCTAATCTTCTGGGCCACAAATTCAGACATCTTTTGTGTGTGCATTCCTTCACAGTTTTGGCCCTTTTCAGTCACACATTCTACTTCAAACAATCCATTCTCTTTGAAAACTGCTTTCATAAGTAATTCCTGTTTATGAATAATGAAACAGTGCCTTTCTTTAAATTTTACTTTGTAGCCCCTTTCTTTAGCATATTTTATGGACATCAGACTTGTTTCTAGAGCAGGCACATACAAAGCTTCTTCAATTTTTAATCCAATGGTTTCTCCTTTCTCCAATTTGCACAGCAACTGTGCAGATCCTTTCCCTTCTGCATATATCAGTTTTCCATCTGCCAAGTATACAGAGATTTTACAACTTGTATCTAGGTTTATACATCTCTCCTTTTCTCTAATCAGGTTGCTCGTAGCACCTGAGTCAATGTGAATGCCCCTGCTGCATTTCTCAGATTTGGCTTCCAAAATTTTATCTGTTCTTGCCAAGTATATCCTTTGCTTATTAGCGTTAGTCCCTGATTGCTTGTAAGTGCTGTACTCTGTGTTCCCAGATGACTCACTCTCTTTGCAACCTTGTTTTGCTTGCCTTTTGTCTGCAAACTCTTTATTCTTGGGACATTTATTCTGCAAGTGTTTGGAGCTTCCACAAATAAAGCATTTCTTATTTCTTTGCAAGGATCTAAATGCATTTCCTTCACTTTCCTTTGTTGCCTATCATCTCTTCTGCACAAATCAAAGTCCTATAAATAGTTAATTACAAATTGTAAGTCTGCATCCTCGACTTCCAAGGCACTAAGTCACACTATTAAAGTAATGTGGCAAACTATTCAACAACGATCCTATCAAAACTGCAACTGGCATGATTACTTCTTGAGCTTGCAGTTGCCTAGATATTTCTAACATTTCATTTATGTGCTTGGACAGACTTTCTCCTTCTAGAAGTCTTTTATTGCTCAATTTTCTTACTAGGTGCACTTTAGAAACCACTGACTTCTTTTTCTATAATCTCTTCAGAGTTTTCAACATATTCTTTGCATTTTCTTTTTCTCTTAGATGCACTAAGATTGGGTCACTCACTGCCAAATCGTTCCTGATGCCTTTTCATCTGCTCTGTCCCATTCTTTCTGCTCTTTTACTGCATCTGCAGGACGCTGGATGTGCAGAACTCTGCCAAGTCCATGACTCTTGAGGAGCATCTCCATCTTGAAAGACCAGAGCTCGTACTCATGACCTTGCAACTTTTCAATCATCTGGAATCTTTGTGCTGTCTCCATTTTCAAAGCTTTTCTTTTTGCTTTGTTTTCTATTTAACTCTCTGGGCTTTTCTCTTATTTACTAGCTTCTGGGCCAATAACCCTTTGTAGGGGAAGAATGGCAGCTCAGTCTCCAAACAGCAAAACTAAGCCAGTTTGGTGAGAAAGCAGCAAAGCAAGTGGTCTTGAGACAGTTCTTTAGTATTGTAGTGGCCAGTCTCCCCCTCTCTCTAAAGAGTTAATAGGAAGTGAACCTGTCTTGATTGACAGGCTGCTGACCTCCAGGGCTCAACCAATCAGTCCAACAGGTGGGTGGGACATGAGAGCTGCAGGGGAGAATTCTGGGAACAAGAAAGGAAGTCATGGCAGAGAGTGTGGACTAGCCTGAAGTCTGTGCTGGAGGATCAAAGAGGACATGCAGCAATGGAGTTTTGCTGCAGCAGGATGACTGTAGATCCTTGTGAAACAGGATTGCAGGAGGCTTGATTCTCATCAGGATCTTGGTGAGTTCAAAGGAACAGGAAGCCAAGGCTAGGGGCTTCTGAAGTTTAGGGCAGGAGAAAATGTTTTAGTAAGAATTTGCATTAGAATTTCTGTTTCTTTGGTGTGTGTGCTTTGCATTGTCCTAAATATCTGTTCTTTGCAACTGAGTAACTAAGAGTTCAAGGTGTGCTGCCCCGGAATCAGCAGTGTGTTTTTGAAGTATTATTGTAGCCAATTAAGTATTTTTAAGTGTTTTTAAGAAGCTAAAAGCCTCAGATGGAACCTGTCTGTAGTAGCTGAATAAAAGTGTTTTATTTGTTCTTTATCTTTTTCAAGTCTCCAAGGCTGGTTATTAACTCAGCAGGAGAAAAGCGGGGAGGCAGAAGGGGTATTTCTCTGGTGCAAAACGCATCTCAAAGAGAACTTGGTCAAATTAATAATTAGCTCCACATGCAGGCAAATGGATGGAAGGGAAAGGTTTTTCCTTAGTCTTGCCTCTTAGTAAAAAGGGGAGCAGATTTTTGCATTTGCCCAGTACTCAGCTATAAAGGGACCTTGGACTAAAGCACTCAATCCAATGGTCTGGTTCTAGGCAAGTGCCTGGTAGCAGCAGGAACCCACCAGAACTTGTGGGTTTACCAGAATCTTTTCTTAGCTTTTCTGAGTTTGGAAAGCTAAAGATTTTTAAACCAGCAAGTCTGGGTTTTAGAGCACAGGTCAGGGGTGACTCAGCACTAATGGTCTCCCTCTGTTGCAGAACTGGTTTAGACCAGTCAGGGAGATTATCCATTAACCTGGCCTGAGTCAGGAAAGGAATTTTCCACTACCCACAATCCGCTACAAGTATTGAAGAACTACAAGGATTTATTTAAAGAAAAGGTTACAAACGAATGTGAAAAAGCCTGCAGCTTAATTTCAGCTGTAGCTCATGGCTGAAGAGAGAGACCAAAACAAACAGCCATCTCTGGAGAGACAAAATGGAGACTAACACTGGAAGAACAGAGGGGAGGAGTCCAGCACTTTTATCCATGACCCTAACCCACCCACCCCCCGTGGTCACTATGAAACATTGCAGCTGAGAGCTGATGCTGCCAAGCTCCTAACAGAAACAACATCAGAAGGCAAAAACAACCCACCCACCCACATATTTTTGTGGGCATAATTCTAAGGAAAACAAACCTCATCATTCCAGATTGATAATGGTGACAACATTTTAAACACTCTACTCCAAATCTTTCTGAACTTTCAAATATCTTGGATGCCTTTCAAATGCTTTGGATCCAGGGATGTAACTGCAATTGATGGGGGGGGGGGCAGGGGAGACAAATGCCCCTGGGTGGGCCCATAAGGCAGGGGGGATCTGTTGGCTGGAAAACAGCCTGCTCTTTGCAGGCCACTCACTCAGGCCCAGTGCTTCCTTGCTGGCCCATCCCAGAGAGAACAGGCAGCCCCTTTAAGGCAGGCCTGTTCTTGGGCTGACATGAGACAGCACGATCATGTCATGCGACAGGGCCCAGCAGCCCCAACAGGTAGGTGCTGCCTGGAAAAGGCAAGTCAGTGATGGCATACATGTGCTTGCAGTATGCGGAAGTGTTGTGTCGCACATGCAGGCAGCAGGAAGGGCCACCTTCAATCTTGCTGAACCCCAGCTGATGGCTCCTGATCAGAGGACTCATCTCAGCATCTGTAGAGAGGACTCATCTCAAGGAGGAGGAGGTGTTGGGGAGCATCCCTTCTTCCTCTGTCTTGACTGGCTTGCTAGTGCTCAAGTTCAGCCCACCCCTCCCTCAGCCTGGCAGCCAGGTTCAACAGCAAGGGAAATGTTACCAAGCATCAGCAAGCCAAACATGATGAGGAGGGAGGGAGGTGTGCTGCCTGACACTTCTCCCTCTTGTGAAGCTGAGACAGAATTGAAGAGAGCTTCAATTAAAGGAGCTTGAAGATCCTTTCTGAGTCCTGCTCTTGTCAAAGAAAAGGGTACTACTTTTTTCTGTTCCCCCTCTCAGACACATACCTGTGTTTGATATGCAAACATTCCTTAGCAGCAACTGCACTCAGTTTATCCCCATATTCTGGTGTGAAATCTGGGGCTTATCTGGGAATCATAGTTTCCCATGGAAAAAGAGTGATTACGAGTGCGAGAGAACACACATGGATAAGAAAGATATTGATAATCTTCTATGAATATATGAGGCAAATGTAGTAGATATATGTTTTGAAAGTGTTTCTGAGCCAGCCAGTGGGGGCATTACAGTTGAGGCTGTGTCTATTCTACAGTCACACACACACACACACACACACACACACACGACAAAAGCATAGAATTTGGCATTGGGTCCAAAATTCAGCATCCTAAAAGTCTCGACTTTTATGTGATAGATCTGTCCTGAAGACGCAGGTCTCCTATTCTTTCTTTTCCCTGTAGAGTTGTAGATCTATCCAAGCAGATGGGAAGGAACAAAAAGGGCAATGTAAAGCAATCTAGTGTTATCCTTGGAACAGTAAACATGGCAGAAATGTTATCTGTGTCACATTTGAGCCACAGGGTTTGTGCTCTGTTTTAAGTGCAAATGGTTTGCTGGTGATTTAGATGAACTTCCTGGGGAGTGTTTGAAAATTTCTGGCAGGCATTCTATTTACCATCTGGTAGAAGGACTTTGATGAGCCAACAAAGAGATGTCAGAGAAAAGAAACTGCTATAATTCAGCAAAAGAGTTCTGTGGTCCACTAAGCTAAGCATTTTTTTCAGCCTTTTTATTATTTTTATTGCAGTGATGAATCCACTGCCTGCAAAAGGCTATAAATAACAAGAAGTGAGGGGGGGGGATTAATGGTTAATGTCCCTTCTTTCTTAATCACACAGTTTCAGTAACAATCTCCTTGCATCACATAAAATGGCCAACTGATACAATTTTAACCTGGATATATCTTTCAGCTAACTGAGATGTATCAAAAGATACTCTATAATTGATTAACTGGTTCACATTTCTTTTTCCTCTGTTAGTCCGTCAGTCATTTTGGTTGGTTGGTTTCTATACCACCCTTCCAAACATGGCTCAGGGCGGTTTATGCAGAGAATAAATAAATAAGATGGCTCCCTGTCCCCAAAGGGCTCACAATCTAAAAAGAAACATAAGATAGACACTAGCAACAGTCACTGGAGGTACTGTGCTGGGGGTGAATAGGGCCAGTTCCTCTCCTTCTGCTAAATAAAGAGAATCACCACGTTAAAAGGTGCCTCTTTGCCAAGTTAGCAGGGGTTTTAAAGTACTCCAAACAGCTTGTTTTCAGGCCATAAATGGATTTGCAAAACTCTGAGACAGTAGTCCTTCATATCTTCTAGCTGTACATTTAACATGTGCTTCTTTCTTTTATTTCAAATAATATCCCACCAAATACTGTATTCTTTGTGTGGTTTTCAGTTCATTCTGTATGTTTCTGGTAGGAAAACTTTTGACACCTTTTTATATTTTAAAAAAACCCTGATGTAATAGAATGCTCATACACATTCCAATTGCTGAGGAAGCAAAGCTTCCAGTCTGCTCACAAATACTGTGAGGGCAAGAAAAGTTGTCAGTCTGGGATTAAGGCCTGCAGTACTTGAGACAGGCATAGTTTTGTGGTGCACCCTTTGTGGGAAGAGATCCTAGGAGGAAGAACTAATGGGCAGACAGTTCAGAGGCAAGGTAGCCAAAGGAAGGGGAACCAAGTAGGCAATTAAGAAATGAGAAGTTGAGGAAAGGATAAGTAGAGAAGGAGGCAGCTTAGTGAAATGGGCAGATGAACCACAAGTGAGGCAAGTAGGAGTTAATGAGAGGTGTCTAAGTGAGGGAATAGGATCAATAGGCATAATGACTAGACACACAGTACTGCTGCATTGTGACTGCAACCCTGTGTCAGGATCTGCCAGCAACTAGAGACGGAGTCAGACAAGATCTCCTCATCAGAGCAGGGCCCCCCATATAAGCCCCAGCATGGATGAGGGGGAGACAGGGCATTTAAAGAACCTCTGAGACCATGTCCCAGAATGATATCCTACCTAGGGAACCTGTAGAATCACGGGACCCAATGTGCTCCAAATTGACTTGCTTTCCAACTCTGCCCCCGCCCAACCCCAATCACCACTGCAAGAATCAAGAGAGCAGCAAGCCTAAATATGTGGAAGGTCTCATGTTATATTGCTGGCTTCTCCAAGTAGGACTGGAGAAAGTTCCTGTCTAGAACTCTCGAGACTCACTTCCAGTCAGAGTAAACAATACTGACCTAGATGGACCAATGATCTGAGTTAGTTTAGGGTAGCTTCACCTGTACAGCCTGGAAGCTGTTGGATCAAAAGCTTCCATAGACCAGTTCCTAGCCTAACTACTTTCTGGATACCTCATCTCCCACTCAACATTGGGCCCTCTGACAGATGACCTGTCAGACAGCATGACTGCCTTGTCTGGAGGAATGGGGACAGTAAGGGCTAATAGGGTGCTATATTTTACACATTGATTTGAACTAGTCTGCTAATTTGAGAGCCAGTGTGGTGTAGTGGTTAGAGTGTTGGACCAGGACCAGGGAGACCTGAGTTCAAACCCCCATTCAGCCATGAAAATTACTGGGTGACCCTGGGCCAGTCATATCTCTCTCAGCCTAACCTACCTCACAGGGTTGTTGTGAGGATAAACGTAACCATGTGCACCACTCTGGACTCCTTGGAGGAAGTGCAGGATATAAATGTAAAAATAAAATAAAACAATAAAAAATAAATTTGGGGCTGCAAAGTGCCAGTGCAAAAAATATACCCTACTTCATGCAAACACACTGTACCTGTATTCATTTTAAAAGTGAACCTAGATACAGGCCTTTCAAATGCATGGTACAGATGGGAAGTGTACTACTGTACCTGCATTCAGCATAACATGTGGATGACAGTACCTGTGTACACTGTACACTCGTATGAGCACTGAATATAGTATGTGAATGGGCCTTTAGTTCTTCTGTCATTTGAGAAGAGCCTTGGTAGAGCCAGTATTTATGAAATTTCAAGGAGGATATTTAAGAAACTATTCCATTTGAAAGAAATAACGCAACTAAGGTGAAAGTCTTAGAGCTCTGACAGTTTTAAAAGAATGACTTTAAAAAACTAAACTAGGCTTGTGCCCGAAATGTTTCGGCGGCCATTGAAAAGGCTGCCGAAACGTTTCGGGTGTGGGGGCGGATTCGGCGCCGGCGGGGGTAGGGCTTTAAGGGCGGGGGAGAGTGTACTCACACACACCCCGCCGCGTTTCCCCCGCCGGCGCTCTCCGAATTTTAAGCCCCTCGGGGCAGCAGCGTTCCTCCATGCCGCCCCGTTCCCCCCGTCGGCCGGAAGTGGCTGGAAGTCCCGAGCGCGCATGTGCCCTTCGTGTGCGCGCGTGCGCGTGCACGGTGGGTGGGCGGGCGCACGATGGGCGCACGCGCGCTCGGGACTTCCGGCCACTTCCGGCCGACGGGGGGAACGGGGCGGCAGGGAGGAACGGGGCAGCAGGGAGGAACGCTGCCGCCCCAAGGGGCTTAAAATTCGGAGAGCGCTGGCGGGGGAAACGCGGCGGGGGGGTGAGTACACTTTCCCCTGCCCTTAAAGTCCTACCCCTGCCGGCACCGATAATTTTTCGTGCACATCCCTAAAATAAACTGTGATTTGACCATTAAGAGGGCTAGCTAGTGTGTTGCCAAAATCTTTGAATATAAAGTATTAAGTAACCCCAAATGTGACAATAAAGAGTTAGTGAATTTAATGCTATATTTACAATATAAAGTAAACCCAAACATTTTAAGGCACCAGTGTGGCCATGAAAACAGTCACATTCTGAGTCAATTCAGATATGAAAATGCAGGCCTGGTTGAGACATAACAGTTAACCATGGTTTAGTGCTATGAGAATGAGCAGCAGCAATTCTTCATGTATGAGGAAAGGAGAACGAAGGTTTCCACTATGTCTATGGTTTGAATTCCTGGCTTGTTTTAACCACAGTTAGAACAAAGCACTGTTTCCTGAGTTCTGACATGACAAGAAACCATGGTTAGTTCAAAAATATCAAGTTGTTCTAGTAAGAACTAATCAGCCTACTTTCCTTTCACCGTCTCTACATCTGGACTAAATTTGGTGCAAATTGAGGTCAACAAGTTAGATCTCTTGCGCCTCAAATGTTCATGTGTCTGCCATCTTGGATCAGGGTGGAGGTCATCATTACAAACTGCATCATTGAGTGAATGACCTTGTGTGTCATTCACTACAGCTGTTCCAAATTTGATTCAAATCAGTTAGACAGTCCTCAAGTTAGTGCACCTGTGCCTCAAAAGTTTACGCATCTGCCATCTTGGATTGGGGTGAGTGACATCATCACAAACTACACCATTGGGGCATCCCTGTGTGTCCATTCAGCTGTAGCAAATTTGGTTCAAATCAGTTAGACTGTCCACAAGTTAGTGCACTTGTGCCTCCAAAGTTTACGTGTCCACCATCTTGAATTTAGGTGGATGATATCATCACAATCTTGGCCGTTGAGATGTCCCTATGTATCCCTACAGCTGCAGCTAATTTGGTTCAAATCGGTTAAGCAGTTCACAAGTTAACCCACTTGTGCCTCGAAAGTTTGTGTCTGCCATCTTGAATAAGCTTGGATGACATCATCATGAGCTATGCCACTGAGGTGTCTGTGTGAGTCACTCACTGCAACTGTACTCAATTTGGTTCAAATAGGTTAGGCAGTCCACAAATTAGCTTGCTTGCATCTCAGATGTTCATGTGGCCACCATCTTGAATTGGAGTGAATGACATCACACACCATGCCATTTGGGCATCCCTATGTGTCCCTACATCTGTAGCAAATTTGGTTCAAATCGGTTAGGCGGTTCACAAGTTAGCCCAATTGCACCTCAAAAGTTTGCGCATCCGCCATCCTGGATCAGGGTGGACGACATCATCACAAACTATGCCATTGAGGAGTCCCTATGTGTCACTTACTGCAACTGTACCTAATTTGGTTTAAATTGGTTAGATGGTCCACAAATTTGCCCGCTTGCGCCTTAGATGTTCACGCGGCTGCCATCTTGGAGTGGATGACATCATCACACACCACACCCTTTGCACATCCCTATGTGTCCCTATATCTGTAGAAAATTTGGTTCAAATCGGTTAGGTGGTTCACAAGTTAGCTCACTTTAGCCTTAAAAGCTTATGCATCCACCATCTTTGATAGGGGTGGATGACATCATCACAAACTACACTGTTGATGTGTCCCTATGTATCCCTACTACTGTACCCGATTTGGTTCATATTGGTCCAGGCGTTGCAGAGTTGATAGCGGGGGGGACACACAGACACACACACAGAATGCCGGGTGATCTCATAAGCCTACTGGAAAGTAGGCTAAAAATGGAAGCATTCAGTATCACACCCACTCCCAGGCATAAAAGAGGAGGGAACACAAGCTCAAGGCTTTCCATAGCTCACAGCTCATGTAACTGTACATTTGAAATGGATTGTAATGTCTAGATGATGCACACACAAGATTCCTCATGGAGGAATCTGATGATCTGCTGCTATTTCGGAATAGCTACACACAATTACATACAAAGAAGTCAATCACATGGAAACTCTTACATGTGTGTGCTCCCATAGGAATTATGTCAAGAGGCAGCCTATAACTGCAAAAGGTTACAGTGAAAGTCACCTCATCTACTGTAAATAAGAAACAAACATTAATATTTCAAAACCACGTGGAGATCTTTGGATGCAATTAAATAAAGAAATGCAAAGTATAATTCTAAAGTGACACTTTGCAAGGAAATGGAAATTTGTCAGCTCTTTAATGATATCCATGTTTGTAAGCTTCCCTCCATTATTCACTTGCATCACAAACAATTTATTTTGTCCCACTTGCCTTGGTTTGTTTTTTGGGGAAGTGTACTGTTAGACCGCACATTTTGGTCGTGTGACAATAGCCACCATTCAAAAACCAACATGTTTTATTTGATCTTCCCATTCAGTCAATATTAAAGCTCTTCAACTGTTTATGGGCCTTATAATTAACTTGACGTATTTGTCTTCTAACTAATGATTTAATTAGATCTTGTGAGATTTACATATTGTGAAATTTCAGTGAGATGACACTTAATAAAAATCAAGATGAAAGTTCATGCTACTTTTAACATGTTTATATCTTGTCTCACCAGCAAAACAAGAAACAGCAGCAGCTGCTAAGAGCTCTGTGAATGACAGTCTCTACATTTATTTATATATATGATGTATTCAGAGAGTCTGAAGAATTCTTTACCAAGGGCCCTGGCTCTTGAGAAAACAAATGTTGTATTAGCAATTCCAAACTGAAGCTAATGAGTTTTTATAAGTTCAAAGGCTGACAGAATTATACTGAGATGAAGACTGAATTGTTAATACAAAATCTGCTTCCTCAACAGTCCTGACTATATGGGCTAAAAAATGCATCTGGTGTACAGTATAAACAACCCACTGAGTTGGTAAGCAGCAGCTCTTTGAGGGCAGTGGGATACAGTGATCTGGTCTTCATTTTCCTATGGAAAATATGAAATAATATTTATTACGGCAGGGGTTCTCAAACATGGCTCTCCAGATGTTGACGCCATAATGGCTTTTGGGCATTGTGGCTGGGGATGATGGGAATTGTAGTCAAACAACATCTGGAGAGCTAAGTTTGAGAACTCCTGTATTACACGATTTATATCACACCCTTTGGCCTTTGCTTAGTTACATTACTATCCCACTCTTCCTCCAAGGAGCTTAGGCCAGCCTGCCAGGTTCTTCCCCACCCCTCGATTTCATCCTCTCAACCACCCTGTAAGGTAGAGGTTAGGCTGAGAGCTAGTGAGTGGCCCAGGCTCACACCATGCACTTTATGACTGAATTTGCACCATTTGGATCTGGGTCTCCTCAATCTTAGTCTGACACTCTAGATAGCCAACTGGCTCTCAATATTCTTCATCACAGCAATACTCTAGAGCCAAAATGGCTTCAAAACTTTCAACACCCATCAGTATTATTAAAAAATCCCTGTTTTGAATACATATTGATAATTATTATAACTGAGCACTATCAAGTTTATTTGCTTCAGGCTCTTATTGCTGGATGGAAAGCCATAGGAGTTTCACCAAAAGTCAAACTATGTACTGAGTTTAAAACTGAGCTTGAAAAAGAAGATGTTTTCAAACCAAGTTTGAAAAAGAAACTTATGGATGGCTTTTCTTTCCAGTTTATCCAAACTGAAAAGAAAAGCCATCCATAAGTTTCTTTTTCAAACTTGGTTTGAAAACATTTAGAAAAGCCATCCATAAATTTGTTTTTCAAATTCTGTACAGGAAAAAAAGAGTTGGCATGTTGGTCCAGCTTGTAGGCACTCCTCAACAATCTTGAGTTGTTGCTTGTTCTTAGAATCATTCATTACTTGAGAGACGGAAAGATGCAAATATTAGCACCCATTAATTAAAGTCTGAATAAGTAAATATTATTGAAAACTTTGCTTATGAAACTTACAAAAGTCAAGAAACTCAGATTCTCTACTGGGGAAGTTGACAGAGCCAAACCTGAGAGATGAAAAGTTGGCAGAAAATATAACATCCATTTTCAAAATGATGCATTAAAATAAGACTAAAATAGTCTTATTTTAACACACATTTAGCAATTCCTATTGTAAAATGTGATTTAATCTTTGATTTGGATAGACATTTCTTATTTATTGTTCCAGCATAATAGTAATAGTGAGATGTATGTAAAATATAGCAAAATAGTTCTGACATACTTAAAAGTCAATAAGAAAAGTACTATACAGTGCCCAAGAGTACTGTTGACTTTAATGTAGTGTATTCTAAAGCAGTAATAAATTGTGAATGTTTCTAATGGATTAGCAAACTTTGCATTCATTTATTTTTTGCAGGAAGCTTTTATATACCCCCAAACCAGCATCTTTAAAAAATCGTCGCAACAAAAACTATAAATCACTTTTGCCTAGTAAAAAGCAAGGGTTTTTTTGTTCTTGTTTAAAAGTGAGATAGAGAACAGAAGCAATTTACAGTTGTCTAGCAACTCAAGCTATGATGGTAGGTGAGAAAAGGAAAGAAAGGAGAGGCTAAGAACACAAGTAACAAGAGCAAGTGTAGGTTTATGGTCATGTCCAGTGTGCACGCTATGAAAGATTCATCATAAAGGGAAGGGGAAGAGTGGCCTACCAATGGAGTAACACCCATAGACCACCTTCAAGTCTGAACCAAAACTGTGGACAATGATTGCCATTAGACAGAAAGGAAACACTATCACTGGTGATGTCATGAGGATATCAATTACTGAATGTCAAAAAAACATTGGTACTGGGGTGGAGCCCTGTGGATAAAGGGGGGGGGGGGGACAGAGGGGAACATAGTGAGTATGTCACTGAAGTCCTACTGAAATCAATTGGACTTACTTCTAATTTGTCTCATTGGTTTCCATGGTGCTTAGTCAGTCAGACCCAGAGAAAATATTTTTGATTTTTTTGGAAGGAATTTTTCCAGTGGGAAAAATGCAACATTTTCAGAATGATGAGTGAAACATTCTTTAAAGTAATGCCTTAAAATAATGTTGTTACAGTCCATTTCGCCACTGAAAAACTCTTGGTCCAAAATCCCAAAGTAGTAATGTTAGTGATGACAGCATTGCTACTGCATTTGTCTGGATTACTGAACCAGACCCTCCAAAATTTTCACAGATGACAATGGGAGAGGCTTGTAACACCTGGGTTCTATTAGCAAGTGTCCAAGCTTATTAGGGAACTTGCACTAGAAAATAGGGATAGCTGGAGCTGAACAGGCAACACTATTGGGACGTGATGATGGGAAAGTACCATCAAGAGAGACAGAATCCAGAGCAGGACTGTCCTTACGGCAAACAGGGTGACCACCCCGGGCCCCGCTCTTTTAACCCCTATTAGAATTAACTGGTAGGAGGCCCTGCACTGGCTGATCTGCCCCGGGCCCCGCACTCTGCCAGGGCTCTCTGACAGCCCTTATCCAGAGCATCTTCATCTGATCCAGACTAGGACTCTGCCAAACAGGTTGCTCCCAGAGGTGCACCTAGGTAATTTTGGAACCTGGACACAAAGGCCTTTTGCCTGCCCCCCACCACTACCGCTGCCATCACCGTCAGATAAGCTGCAATGCACTAATTTTTAGACCAGAATATGCTCAGGGAAAGCGGGAAACTCTTTTAAATTTTATTTTAGAATAGATTCTGAATAAGATACTTCCCACTGACTTGCAGAGAGATGCCACATTTTGTATGCTCAGCATTTGGAGGCCCCCGGGGCCTGCGGGGGACTGGACCTCTGTCCAGAAGTCCAGTCCAAAGAGCGCCACTGATTGCTCCTGCTCTGGAGACTGGGCCCTCCCAAACTGATGTCTCAGGACAAAGACCTGAGATCGGGTAACGAGTGGGCTTTAGCAGTATTAGCCTAGTTTCTGACCCACAATAGTTGGGGCATCTGCCCCAATCATGCCACTCCATTTGGACTAGAAGCAGTCTGCGGATTGGTGCAATCCCTGTGTCAACTGAGCATGTTAAGTGCACCTAACAGTCCCCAGCCTTCCTTTTGGAAGCTACCCAAAACCCTTTCCTGAGAAATGCCTGCACTTCTTTAGAAAAGGCTGGGTCTCACTTTGGTAATCCTATCCTGAAAGAAAGATAAACAAAATATTGAATGTGTGGTGGAGGGAAAGCAACTCACAAGCTATCTTCCTGTGCATCTGGTGAGAATATTCCACAGTATTTTCCAGTAACCCCTGGAAAGATGCCTATTCATAAATTAAAAGCATAACAGAAATTAAAGTACCAAAGGCTTCAGTGGTCTAACTTCTGCAATTGCTTCTTCTATGTATGTATCCATGCTTTGAACAAGTCTGAACTGACTACATGTTTGCTGGATACATATCCTCTTATCCTTTCATGAAACAGTGACCTATGTTCAGGACATTTCAAACATGAGGAAAATTGTTCTGTATTGTATTAGCATGTGTGGAACTGTGGCTAGTATGCCGGACTAGGCTGTCAAAAACCTGGGCTCAAATCCTCTCCCAGACACAGAGTCACTGGCTGACATCCAGAGCAATGGACCGCTTGGGGAAGGACTTCACGCTTGCACAAAACTGTTGCACTAGCTAGTTGTGCTAGGTCTAGAGCTTGTGCTCCAGACTAGTGTTGCAAAACTGTGGCACCCCTGATTTATTCCAGTGGGAACCTTTGTGCTAGAGAGCTGTAGTGCAACAGCGCTCTTGAACAACCCCAGTTTTTAGTGCAACTAAGCCATCCTCTTGTGCTGGCGCCACAGTGCTCGTTTCACGTGCGGTTCCTTGTGCTGGATGTCGGCCAGTGTGTGACTTTAGCAAGCAATTTCTCAGAACCAATTCTCTGTCTGCAAAGAAGAAACCGCAGGGTCCTTCTTGACCAGTTATTGTGAGTGTGAAGAGATTAAGGATTGTGAAAGATTACATGTTGAAAAGTGAATTATAGGTGGCCCTTGTTATCTGCAGACTGCATGTCTGTGGTTTTGTGTATCCGTAACTGGGTCTTAGATACCCAGTTTCATTATCCACAGTTTTAAGTGGCTGAAAATGACACATAAATGACTTCGCATATCATTTCTGGCCATTTTCCAGCAGAGAGCCATTTTGTGCCTCTCTAAGAAAAACTGGTGAATATTTGACCATTTGGGGGCTTTTGGGGGAGCATTGCTGGAGAGCTGGACAATAAGATACTGTCTTTTCCTTCTCTTATTTCTTTTGCCCCGCCCTCTTTTTTGGGTTAGGAATCTAACCCCCGCATTTCCATTGACTCAAAGTTTCATTATTTGTGGATTCCGTATTCGCACCTGTAGGCAAGAATGGAACCCCTGATGGCCACCTGTATTTATATTTTTTAACTAGCTAGTTGTCTATGTGTGTGTGTGAATTGACTGCACCTATCTTTCATATTGTATATTTTCATTCCCGTTTTCTATCAGCTATGGAACCACTGAAATCAAAGGGAAATTCTGTTGCTCATAAAATGGAGCTCCCAGACTAAATGACTAAATGGAGAAAATGCCAAGTTAAATATCCCTTTTCTATTTAGTTAGTGGCATGACCTGAAAGTAGACTTACAATGCAACCCTAACGTATTTACTCAGAAGTATCCACTGAGATCCACTGAGCAAAGTGCGCTTAATTCCTGATAGGTGTGTTGGATTGCTCTGTTAGCCATGTTGGAGGGCATGATCCATCGCGAGGGAAGTGCTTTAAATCTCATTTAATTCATTGGGGGAGATTTATGCAAGTCCTTAAATTATCTCATTTAAACCAATGGAATTTAAAAGTGTGTCACTTTGCATGGTGTGTGCCCAAGGTTTTAATCTAAACACAGATGCCACCGCCTAGAGATGTACATATCAGGCAGTATAAAATATGATAAATAGGTTCATTGCATCCAATCCCCATACAATAGACTGTGGAAATAGAGGAGTCAACAGAACTGGTGCTGGGCAAAACCACATAGGACATGGCACCGCTTTCTTCTTTTTTGCATGCCACTTTCCTGTCCTTCGGGTTCAGCATCAAACTGGCGACAGAGGAAGTTCCGTACAGACAATTTCCTTCGATAAAGGAAACTCTTGTCTCTCTAAGGTAGCTTCCAGTTCCCACCCTCTCTTGCGCTGGTGGAATTTTTTTCTATGGGGAAGGGCTCAGAAGCAACGCATATGCTTTGAATGCAGAACGGTCAGTCCTGATGTCTTCACTTAAAAATATCTCATCATGTAACAAGGCTGGAGAAAACCTCTCTCTAAGCCTCTCCAGCACTGCTGCTAGTTGCAGTAGACTATACTGAATGAGGGCCATTTACAGTCTTAAGGACAGCTTCATATATGCAATAGCTTGCCACCCTTCTGGGTGTGCAATTCAACATTACAGCAGAAGTGTAGTATGTCATTTGAGCATTGCCATGTTGACCTCTGGTCTGCGGATTGGACGAATGGGGACCAGCAGTGCAGGGTTTGCCAGCATTAGTCCTGCATGGCTTGCAGGTGTTGAGTGCATTGAATTGGCAAAACGGGTGCCAGGAAAATCCTCCATCTGTAAATGCCCTAATAATTTCATTGAATTACACAGAATCCATTTTGAGTGGAAATGGTGTGTATCGGGAAAATAAACAAATTCCATATAAAGACATATACGCAGATGCTGCAGGCTGTATGCTATATATATGAAAGAGAAGAACAAGTGACTTGTACATGGCATCTGTGTTTATCCTTTCCAATTATAAAGCAGTATGAAGACTAAAACAAGATAATTTGCGGCATGGTGGGACACATTTTCAAACCCCGGCATGGGAGCTGTATCTTCAGTGTTAGCAGACCATTATAGAAACATAAACAACAGAGAGTATATAACAAAGAATGTTTTGCTTCTGCATCAAACTGCCTTGAGAATAGCTAACTGTAGCTACAGAGAGCCTTCTTTCCCTTTCTTACCTTTAGCAGTTTAATTAGTTCTGCACTTAATATTGTATGAGCGTGTGCAAAGGTGACAAGAGTGAGCGATACTGCAGCCCTAAAACCCTCCAGAAATCATAGCATCCAGAAATCACACCGTTCAGCCATGTATCTCAGCTCATGTCAGTACACTTATACTGTATATATAAATAAGACAAATGCAAAAACAAACAACACTTCCTCATGCAACATTATTGACCTGTGCATGCATTGGTGACTGCAAATACTATGATGTCTGTACTGTAAGCAGCTCTGAGAAGCTACCGAAGCGAACATCTACCGTTTGCTATTACAAAGTACAGACTGGAGTTTCAAGCGAGAGTTACTGCCACAGTTTTATACCAAATTCCCAGGCATTTCCTATCCTCCAGCTAGTCAGCAGCAGCAGGAGGAAAGGAGTTGGGAGAGGGGTCGGTGGGGAGGGAAACCCTCGCTTCTGACTTTGCACAGTCTAAGCAGAAGCCTTTTCTTTACTCACAGAGCGACAACAGCAGTAGCAGAATCCGCGTGAGGCTCCTCCAGCAACCCATTTTCTGGATCCTGCCAGCAACCGAATCCCAGCTTCACAGTTCTGATCAGTTCATCCTCCGCCAGCCAGTCCAAAGCTTGTGGGGCTCCTGGCTAAAATTGCAGGGGAGGCAGATCCAGCTGTTTCAAATCCAGCTGTGTGTGTGTGTGTGTGTGGGGTCCCGCCCAGGAACTGAAGTTTATGAGCAGGCTAAGCCTGACTCTCTGAACACACACAAATATGGGAGGGGGAGGAGGGGGAAGAAAATGCTGGCAGGGAGAGCAGGGCTGGATAGCACAATGACAACAATGCTAAGTTGCTTCAAAGCCCCCATTCTGTCCAAAGTTGTTGGAAGAGCTCCGAATTTTAACAGGTTTGCTAGATTAGATGCAAAACCTTTCCCCTGTAAACAGAATGATAAAATACTTAACAGAGTACAGTAGCTACTACTCCCCTCTCCTATCCCTTTCTTTTAGATATTACTGCAATATATTGCCATTTGAAAAAAAATCAAAATGTGAACTGCAGGACTACAGCTATGCATTTATTATTTTCAGCCACTTGTCATGACCATCACCACATTTGTTTGATACAGTTTTAAAATGGTTAAGACGTTGCTGAAATGTTAAAACTGGCACATGTAGGACACAATACTATACATGGGCCAGCACAGAGAAAGTGTGGAGGAGGAGCTAGTGTGGTCCAGAGAACAGTGTGACTTTGGGCTGGAAGAACCTCTTCTTGACCATACTGGCGTTGCCTCATGTTCCCTGTTCTGTACACTCTCTGTTGTGGACTCATTGTGCAATCTTAAGAGAATCACTATTTTCCAGAATCCATTCTCCTCCTGTAAAATATTAACTATGGCCTCTTTCACCTGAGAGGGCAAGTGAGGGTCCCATGGGATTAGTTTACTCTATTTCCTTTCCATTATCTATTTTAGTTTGCAATGTTTAATGTAATTTTTGATTGTAATTTTCAATGTTACCTTATTTACATGTCATTGTACACCACCCAGAGTCTTTGGAGTAGGTGGTATATTAAATGCTTCTAATAAATAAATAAATAAATAAATAAATTAGTGTTGTCATATGCTGGCTCTCCAGATCTGGGTGCCTAATTTGCATATTATGTAAATTGACCTGCAAATAATTTGCATGCGTAAATTAGCAGCTGCACTTTCCAGTTGACTTGTATTTGCTCTTGATATCTACCAACAATAGTTGGGGAAGATGTCTTTCCCTGACCATTTTCCTTGACATGTTAACAGCAGCAATAGAACAACAAAAAAATGCACAGCTTTTTAATTAAGGCTGCAATTCTGCACACACTTATCTGAGAGAAGATCTGATTGAAACCAATGGTGCTTTCTTCTAAGTAGGCATGCAATGAATGTAAAGCCAAGAAAGTCCTTAAACATTACAATACACAGCCTAGTAGGCAGGTAAGGATTCACATCAAAAGCATGCTATCCTTTCAACTGCCCAAAAGAGATACTGTGCTGATAACAAACAAGGCAACATTTAATAGTTTTAACTTTTTAAATTTTAATTGTTGAAATGTGTCAGTCTTTTTATTGGTTGTTGTTATTGCTTTGTAAACTGCCCAGAGAACTTGTGTTTTGGGTGGTTTAAAAATTATGTTAAATAAATAAATAAATAAATAAATATTCCTAGCACTAGATGTAGGGATACACTCAAGACACACACAAAAAGGGTTCTTGCAAGGCAGTTTCAAATGTTATTTTGGGGTGCTATTTTTGCAGGTCCTTAAATATCAGTCAAGGTAATTTTACTCAGCAACCAAGTGAACCAGAGGTGCCACCTGCAGCAGCATATAATGTGAAACTGCTGTATACTACGCCAGACTTAGGTCAGTTTTGTCTATATTGATTAACGGTGGCAGAGTTTCAGGGATCTTTCACAGCCCCAACTGGAAGATGCTGGGAACTGAGCCTGGGACTTCTTCATGCAACGAGTGTCCTCTACCATTGAGCTGTGGCCCCATCCAAATAGAACAAAGTGGGAATGAGATGGTAGGATGAATGCCATTTCAAGCTGCAAGTGCAAAATCAGATTTCTGAGCATGGTAAAATCTTCCTGTCAGTTAAAAACAAGCTCTCATTTTCTACTTGCAGGCAGCACCAAACATGGGGGAAGGGGGACGTTACCCAGGCTTATGGGTCCAGGGGGTCCAATGTGGCCAAGTCTATTACCATGAGGGAAAAAGTGAGGCAAGATTGTAGGCAATGTGTGGTAATATCTATACAAACATATTTCCTTGTACCTAATTGGATATCTTGTGAGATTTCACTACTACTACTGAAGCAGTAGTACAAGCTAGTAGTGATCAAAAGCAGTGTTGAATTAGAACAAGCAACATTCAAAAAAAGTGAGCTCCTGACCAGACTCTGCTTTATAAGAAAGCGAAATCCAACACACACACACACACACACACACACACACACACACACACACACACACACTTGTGATTATGATATTAATAACTTGTGTTGGACAGAGAAAAGCCACAGTGACTATATTTAAAAGGTTACCTTTTTGTGTTCTTCCTTTGAGATGGTTGCAAGGCCTGTAAAAATGCTGGCTAGAATCTGCACAAATGGTTAAAGCTACCCTGTAGTTAAGATTTTCCTGAAAGCAACAGGCCTCCTTTCACTTTCAGTTGCTTGCTGGCTGGAAGACAATTGCTCACTTCCAGTTTGTATTTTCTCATTTTACATGTCTGGTTTCACCTTTGCCCACATGTGTCATAAGTAACAGAATGATGGTTTCCTCCTTAAATTTTGCCTGTGTCACTGGTGTGGCCTGATAAGATTGGCCTTCAGACCAGAGTGAGGAAAGGTCCTCTGCCTTCACTATTTTCTACCATATAAGAAAGTGCCTGGGGCAGGAACACACAGAACTGGGGTCTTGCTCTGAACTCTTCCTATTCTGCTGGCTGAGGAAAGATGCCAGCACATGTAAGGGGAAAGCCCTTTCTTGATAAATTCTTAATTCCATATAGCTACATAAACCCAGTCTACATACCTGGAAGTCAAAAGAGTAAATAATGTTTGTAGCATCTATCTTCAGAGAGGAAAGTCGCTTTATAGGTGGGATGACCCAAGGGGTAGCTAGCTAGGACACAACACCAGCTGCAGAGTGAGGCTGGCGGGGCCTGTGTTTGGCCGCCCCTGTGGCCCCCATCCCCACGTCTGACGTCAGACGCAGAGACCCAGCTAGCCACACTCCCATGTCAGACACGGGACATCAGACGCAGGGGCATGGTCTCCATCCTAAATGGGGCCATGCGGCTCCATTTGGAAGGCAGATTGGCCCCTGCTGCATTGGGCAGCATGGGCCGGAGTGACTCTCCCTGCCTTTAAAGGCAGGGAGAGCCATTCCGGCTGCGTTGCCAAAGCAGTGCAGGCCAATCTCCCTCCCAAACAGGATGGAACAGCTCCGTTTGGGAGGGAGATCAGCCCCACTGTGTTGGCAGTGAGGCCAGAAGCGGCTTTCCCTGCCTTTAAAGGCAGGGAGAGTTGCTCAGCCCCATTTGGGAGTGAAATAATGCCCCCCCCCGTATCTGACATCAGACGTGGGGGTGGGTGGGGCCATGAGGCGCAGCCCCTGATTGGTGGCGGCCCGGGTTCTTTGAACCTGTTCGCTTAATTGTGGCTCCGCCTCTGCACTACACCAACAATACTTCCCACTCCTCCACCTACCAAAAATTGAACTTTACACCAAAGTGTCAGACAATCCAGTCATAGTATATTATGTTCCTTTAAACAAAAAAGGCATCTGTTGTTTTAAAAAGTCTCATTAATTCATTCTGTCCCAGAACCAGCAGCCAGTTAAGTAGGATACTCCTCCATCCTCCCAGGAACCAGGCCAAGTCCTTTGCTTCCTTCTTGGCCAGCATCTGGGCTGGATGACGAGACCACTTGCACGGAGGACCGCAGGCTCATCTCCTTTGCAGCTTTCAGATGGCTTGGTACAGCCTTCTCTCCTCATCCCAGCTTTCCCTGCTACATGGTATTGGAAAGAAAGAGAAAACTCTAAAACTTTAAAACTATAAATTTAAAGCCTGATTAAACTCGTATGTTTTCAGGTTTTTCTTAAATACACCCAGAGAAGGGGAGGTTCTAATTTTGTTTGGGAGTGTATCCTGGGGAAGAAAAGGCCTGGTTATGCTGCTGAGCTCACCCAACAAGCGGCTTAAAGGCAGCAGACAAGAGCCTCGTTATTTTTATGGACAATTTACCTGGGTACACCAAAAGGCCCAGTTTTGAGTTACCACCAACTGAGCTGGTGGCATCCACAACCTGATGATCTTACTAGGCGGTAGGGATAATGAAGGCGTTTTTGGAATAAGTTTGAAAATGTCAAGCAAGTTTCATCAATAAGGTAAATAAATTAACAAAATTAATTATCTTACTTGTATAAGTATTTAATGCATAGCAAAATCCTAGCTCCGCTAATGTTCTTTGCCACCCCCAACTAGTTGTTCTATAGTTGACCCTGTCGATGCAAGTAGCCTTCTAGCAATTCTCTTTTTGCCTCTGGTTCTGTGGCTCCTGCTCATTCTCATTTCCTGCCCTTACTGCAATAAGTAGTGCTGCCACCTGTAGAATATCTCCCTGCTTGTTGGACCGATTGTGCTTCGCCTCATTCAGGTGTTATTTTTAAGGATGGTGTACTCAGGTACAAGGTCACCTTTAAGTGGCGCAGTGGGGAAATGCTTGACTAACAAGCACAAGGTTGCCGGTTTGAATCCCCACTGGTATGTTTCCCAGACTATGGGATACACCTATATTGGGCAGCAGTGATATATACTGTGTGGGAGATGGCAATGGTAAACCCCTCCTGAATTCTACCAAAGATACCAACAGGGCTCTGTGGGCGCCAGGAGGTGAAATAGACTTGACAGCACACTTTTACCTTACTCAGGTACACTGTCCAAATGGAATTGAAAATCACGCCCTGCCTCCGTTGCCCTGCCTATCCTCACTTCCCCTCTCGGGATGCTCATGCATACAGACTTTGCTGCTCTGTAAGTGTGAGCGCTCTGGATTGTGGTAGAAACGCTGGCGTGCTGGCAACCATGTCTGATTCTGGTGAAAAATGAATCAAGGATGAACATAGTCTGCAACATAGCTTGACTACTGTAATGGAATCTGTGTAGGGCTGCCTTTGAATATAGTCTGGAAGCCTTTGAATATAGTCTGGAAGCTTCAGTTAATGCAAAACTCAGCAGCTAGGTTGTTGTCTTGGACAAACTGAAATCACTCCTGTTTTGAACTGCCTGCCGATATGCTTCCAGGAAATACAAAGTGCTGGTAGTTAGCCACAAAGCCCTAAATGGCTTTGGCACAGTTTACATAAGCAAGAGCTCTCTTCTCTATAATCCCCATCACTTGTTATTCGCACATGGCTTCATGCTGTGGAGTAAATGTTGAGCGAAGATACTTCGAATTACACCTGTGGCATTGAAGGAAGCAGCCCCTCCCCTTTGCTCTCAGTTTTTGTTTCTGCAAGTTCACATGGCATGCCTCCATGGTTTCCTTCTAGCCAGTGGGGGGGGGGGGAGAAAGAGAGACATTACTAAAGAGCTATATCTGCATTTCTAAAGAGAGTATCCTTATTATTATGCTAATGATTCTATGTCGGTGCCTCTCCCTATTTGCTCCGGCATTTTCAGAAAAAGTAGCTTAAAACCAGCATTTTTAAAACCCAGAAATACATCGAGATAAGCTAGAATTCGCAAGTCAACACCTGATTTGTGTGTGGAGTGGGTCCAAGGATCTCAAACGGACTTCGGGGTAAGTTTGGCTGGTGTGTGAACCAGAGGCGCTCTAACCCCCCGGACCTTGGGGACCCGGTCCAGTCCTCCAAGGTCCCAGGGGGGCCTCCAAATAGCCAGGGGCCTCCGGCAGCCAGCCCACACCCTGCTGGCAGGGCGGGCCCCCCAAAGGTGGTTTCTGGGAGGCCTCACATGGGGGGGGCTCGCGGTTGGGTGGCCCAGGCGCCCAAATTACCTAAGTCCACCACTGGTGTGAACGCACACACTCTCTTCTGAAGGAGATTCGGGGTAGAAGCCCTGACTGTAAAACCTCCTGGAGAGGTCCTCCTGCAGTTGCTGCTGACTCATTTAGTGACAACTTGGGGTTGGACCTTGTCTGTAGCTGTCCCTGACCTTTGGAATGTGCAGCCTACCAAGATATGGGGTTACCCCACTGCCAGCTTTTAAGAAGGCCTTAAAGGCACACCTTTGTAACAAGTTGTTTGATTGTTGCTTTTGATTGGTTTAACTATGTTTTTAATTGCTATATTTAATTGGCTTGTTGGTTGTTTTTGGTTGTAAACTGACTAGAGACTGTTGAATAGACAGTATAAATGAAAAATAAATGAGATCAGGAGTAAGAGGTGAACTGGTTAGTGATGTGTGTGAACTTTCTTTTGCCATGCTGTCTAAGTCAGAGGTACTCAACTTTGAGTCCCAGATGCTGTTGGTCTACAACTCCCACTATCCCCAGCCACAATGGCCAAAGGTCATGGGAGCTATAGTTCAACATCTTGGGACCGAAGGTTTAAGCCTTGGAGTGATGTCCTCGTAGTTAAAATATTCATTGTTCCTAAATGTAAGAGTTCTGTCTCAGGTTATTCTACAATACTTGCCCTGTTCACAAATGGCTTGGTTCAGACATCAGTCATGGTCTGTGCATAACACAGTTTATACTTCAAATTATGACTTAAGCTTACAAACAATTGGGTCAATGATAGCTTGGGGCTGCTTGTTTGTCATTCCCATCTTCAGGAACAGTGGTGTCTGGCAGTAGAGGAATGACTGTTAACTACGGTTTGTCAATTCAGATAGCATGCCAAACCGTATTTACAGTATTTTCTCAGAAAGCTTTGAATTTGTATTACCTCGTTCTTTGAATCCTTTATGCAAAATTTTACTCATGCAGTCCATGTGGATATCTGGCTTTCCTCAAAAGTCTGTTGGTTTCCCCATATTGGTATTTATGGGCTAAGTTCTTCTCCAAGTAAAGAAAGTTGCAAATCTTCTGGCTTTGATAGAGATGGGGTTGGGGCCCCTTCTTTCCTTTGAACACTTACCAGATTCTCTCTGTTTTTTTAAATGAGGTGAATGCCCTTCTGTGGTTTGGGACCTCCAACTGAATGCTGCAGGAAAAGCAGAATATCTAAGCCCGTCACTGATATAAAATTTTGGGACACTGCTATCAGTTTGGCGCTCAGTGTCTGTAATGCACTGCTTGATGGTTGCTTTTGCCTGGTCATAGCCCATGCTGAGCAGGGTCAGGGTGGAGAGGCCCAGCGTAGCCATTTTGGCCTCAATTGTCTGTATCCAACTAGAATGGTAGTCGTCGTGTAGGGTTAAGGGTGCAAGGCCAATTGGGTAGTGGGCTGGGTGGTAGGACGTGATGGCTGCTACCTTCCACCCAACTCACAAAATAAATGGGCAAGTGGGCGATTTTAAAATAATTTTTAACTCCAACCCCAAACCCCCATGGTTTTTTTTTGGGGGGGGGAATCCTATGGGGATTCTGAGTGCACATGACAAGCCGGGTGCCCACGTGAGTACACGACAAACTTTGCATTACAATTTGCAATTCATTTTGCGACCCTGCCTTGAAAAACACTGCAGATTAGAAGCACACAGTAAAAGAGAATTTGTCCCTCCCAACACAGAACACATATTTTTTCAAACACAGTCCAAAAATGGCCAAAAAAGAGCCACTGACCCAGAATCCACTGTCAGCCACAGTGCCTGCACTGCAGTAACTTTATTGGCATAAGTTGCTCTCTCCCACACAATTATGACTCCTCACTTCAGCAATACAACAGCAGCCACAGCACAGCAGTACCTTTTAGCAGCAGCAAGCATAGCCATAAGCTCCACTACAACAAAGTCTTCCGCCATATTTTGAATGAGCACACCTAGCAATGCAGAATGCATATTGAAGAGCAGACCAGAACAGTGAGTGAAGCACAAGTTAGTCTCAAGGCCAGACACGGAGCTCACAGCAATCACCAAGAAAATATTACAAGAGAAAGAACTGAGCTGCCATTCTGCATTTCTCACCACAACACTATCTCACAAACAAAACAAACCACAACTCAGGCAGGCACCCAGGATCTGCTTCTGAGATCCAGCAAAACCAGATGGTTACAGCAGCAATAGCATAGGAAGCATATTATACTTATTCAGTGCTGAGAAGAAGAAGAAAAATAAAATCTTCCTTCCTTCCATTCTGCCTGCCACAGAGAGATAGGAAGACAGAGCAGTCATGGCCTGATGGACCAATATTCTGACAAGAAACAAAGCTTCTATACTCTTACCGTGAGGGAAACTCTTCTTGTCTTCTCTTCTTCTCCAGTATACCTGTACATCCCTGTCTGCCTGCCTGTGTCAGAATAACACCATTTATGGTGTAAGATTGGTGCTGGGCCCTCAGATTGGTGCTGGGCGCTGGCTGACAGCCTGACACATGGGTTAAGGCACCAGCCATTGGCAATGGAAGTGGTGTGCATGTGTGCAGGACCAGGCAGCTCCAGAAAGGTGAGCCTGTGCGGCACAACAGCAGTGGCGTCGACTTGGGGAGTAGGCCCCTCTCACTGTCCCCAACGATGGCCAGCAGCATCACCTCTCCCTCTGCCTGCCAATCTGCTCGTGGCCCTGCCTCACACCCTCCTAGACATCTTGGGTTTTTGAAAAATTGAAGCCCTAACTCTTATGGGAGGAGGAGGAAGCACCTTTAAGGCAGGTATTTTTTAAAAGGGTTGTGTGGTTGAAGGTGGTCTATTTATGCTGTGTGTGCCACACACAGTGTCATTTATAGCACGGTAGTGTACATCCAGAAGCTAGAAAAATTACATATCCCCAAATAAAGAAGCAGGCTTTTTTTTTTTTTTTTTTTTGGAGGGGAGCAAGCAACAATGGGCAAGTCTAAGGGAAAGAAAGGGAAAGGTGATTACTGTGGCTTCTCTTAAATTAACCCACCCCTCCTGTCCTACAGTCCTCATGCCTACCTAATCCCTTTCCCAAACTAGGCCCTATTTAGAGATTAAGAACTCTAAGTTCTCTATTTATTATTTTATTATTATTTTATTTATTTGATGTTTATACCGCCCTTCCAAAATGGCTCAGGGCGATTTACAATTAAAACAAACTAATAATCTGATGGGTGGAGGGGGGCTTCTGGTGTCTTCTCTCCGTCTCTTCGGCTAGACTCGAGACTGGGCAAGTGCTGTTCCCTGAGGCTCTTGGGCTCAGTTGGTGCCCACCTGCCCTCCCCTCAACAACGGAGGGGAGGGCAGGTGGGCACCAGTCAGGTACCCACCCACCCAAAAAACAGAGGGAAGAAGAGAAAATTTTGGGGGGCGGGGAGGCAATAAACACCAGGGAAACAGAGAGAGCCTGGGCAGCAGAGAGAAGTCCCAGCACACCAGACTGGGAGTGGGGGCGGCGGGGATTCAGTCCAATCCAGGCACACAGCAGCCACAAAGAGGTGCAGCATGGGGCTGCAAAAGCAAAAAAAAAAAAAACAAAGAGTCAGCACAGCACCTAGTTATTAAAGCCACTGAGGGCTGGCTGCCTACAAGCAAGAAGAAGAAAATCCACAGAAAAAAATATTCAAAGCAGCACCCAGTTAAAGCCACTGTGATGTGAGATTGTGAGATAGATAGATAGATGGATAGAATAATAAAAGCAGTTGGATCTGCAAATTAAAAGTGTGCATATGGGGCGGGGGGGAGACAGATAAGCTTCAGGAACTCTTTTCTCTCTCCACACTGGGCCAGGCAGGGCCAGGGCCAGGCCACTGCCACTGCCACCACCACCACCACTCTGCTCTCCTCTCCTCTCCTCTCCTCTGCTGTTGTGCTGCAGTCTCTGTCCTTATTCTCCTGATGTATCCTCTGTCTTCAAGAGGCACTGACACACTGTAAAGCCTCACTGCCTCCCAGGCCCTTAAATACATTTGAAACTACCTCTTTTGGCCTCCTTCCTGCCTCTCCTCAGCCAATGGGGTCACGGTTGCCCATGACAACACTTGATTTGTATGATAACAAGCCAACCAAGAAGCAAGGAGATCTCAACTGGAAGCCAGTGTCAGAAAACCAATCAGCAAGGGCAAAACAGCCCTCCAAAATGGCACTTGAAACACTCCAAATGATTCAAGCTCAAAAGGGGGCCATTTTGTTTCGAACTTGAAACAGGCCCTTTTGAGTGTGTCATTTTGAGTTTGAGTCCATTTCAAGAGTGTGCCATTTTGAGTTTGAGTCCATTTCAAGCTCAAATCGTTTCGAACACAAATCACTTTGCACATCCCTATTTTAGATAGGAAAAAGGATTGAAACATTTCCCTTTCCCAAAAGGGCTCACTGTCTAAAAAGAAACACAGAGCAGACTCCAGCAACTGCTACTGGAAAGGTGCTGCACGGCGGTTGGAAAAGGACAGTTGCTTCCCCCCACTCCACCCCCGCTGCTAAAAATAACCGCTTTTAAAGGTTCCTTTTTGCGAAATTAGCAGGAGCTCTCTATATGTCTGGATACACCCTTCTTTGTAAGCACGAGACATAACTTGGAACAGGCAGACCACTAGAGGGAGAGAAGATCAGTTATACATAAATAATTGGAGAATCTAACCAATGAACATGCAATTCACTAAGCAAAAAAGTGGGGAATGCTGATGAAAAACTCAGCTTCCTGGCTCTGTACATTTGCTTCAATGAAGGAAAAGGAGAGTGTTGTGCATTTTCTCTTTAAAATATTTCAGTGATATGCAGTGTGTGCAAAATCCAGCAATGCTTGCCTGCTATCCTGTGATACTTCTCCTTTTCCTTCACCTTGCATGCTGTATCTGAGTGCTGAAGGAGTTCAGTGTTAATTTGGAAGACTTTCTCATTAGGTGGCTGCAAGGTGTATATAGTGTATATAATGTGGTGCTCTATGAAGGATAAACAAACAAAAATGGCAATCTGCACAGCTAAAAAGGTTTAGGAATGGCTGGCAATTATTTCTTTCTTAATGTTCCTGGAACATATACTTCTATTGCTCAAGACTGTTACATATCTTGATGGGCTGGTGGGAGGTGGGGGAAATTAGCATGCTAGAAACTGATGAAAGGGCAGTTTCATTTATTTTCCAGGATTGAATACAGGAGATAATCAATTCTCTTTATAAACATCCATGTTCTTTTGCCAGGGGTGTGGGGTTTGTGGTGGTGATGATAAACATCCACGTTCTTCTTACAGTGTTTGCATTTGGTGATGTCAAATTAGAATATAATAATTACATTAATTAAGGTTCAGTGCCGTGATGATAGACATGATGCACCACTACATGTTGATCTGATGTGGAGTGGACAACATGTTCAGCATCAATGACTTCTAAGGAAACGATTGCTAATTTTAAGTTACTGCTGGGCAACACATTCCCTGCACCTCCCACCATTTATAGTTAATATAATCGTTATAAGAACTAAACTAAGATCTGACTAGGGTTTATTGGGTGTGTTGCACTTTCCCAATACTATCAATGCAATATATAGTTTGAGAACGGCTGTAGTCTCCAAATCATTTAGGAGGACATGCTAACACTTAATGGAAATTAACCCTACTAGTTTAAATGAAACTAACCTGCTAAATGCAAGTTATTTAGATTTCTTTGTATGCTGATATTCATCTGCCACCTTCCAGGGCTCTGCCACCGAGTATGGCCCATTCCAAAATGCTCAACTAGATGTTAGTGTTGAAGGCATGCCTGTTAACTTGTGACCAAAATACAGCACACCAGTGGGATTTGGTAAAACCCATACTTCTACTACCTGCAAGAAACAGGAGGGTTTTTGAGCACCTGGCAGACCCATTAATCTGACTAGCGGGCTGTGTTTGCCTTGGTGGGTCACAAGTTATGTAGAATGGGCTGTACTCAAAGCAACACTAATTCAATATCCAAATGATATTGTATGCCAGCACTGTAAAGAGATTACAGTGGGTGTCAGGCATATATTATGATAATTCTTGCCATGTACGATTTTTTCCTTTGCCTTAATTTGCACAGCTAATGCATTTCACAATGTTCCTGTAGTGACCAGCCTCCCCTCCCCCTAAAGCAGGGATTCTCAACGTTGGGTCCCTAGATGTTATTGGATTTCAACTCCCATAATCCTCATCCAAAGGCCACTGGGGCTGGGGATGATGGGAGTTGAAGTCCAATAACATCTGGGGACCCAACGTTGAGAATCCATGCCCTAAAGAGTTAACCGAAAGTGAGCCCTTGTCTTGACTGACAGGCTGTTGAACTCCAGGGCTCAGCCAATCAGCACAACAGGTGGGTGGAACCTAGAGAGCTGTTGCCAGGAAGAGGTGAGTCCTTTGTTAGAGGAGAAGCTAGCCTGGAGGAGGTGCACAAGAGGACATGTGGCCAAGGAAGGAGAGTAACTCTGCAGATCCTTGAAAAACAGGAGAGCAGGAAGCTTGAATTCTCATCAGGCATTTGGTGAGATTAAGGCAAGGAGCCAGGGTTTATGGCTTTGGGAAGTTTAGTCTAGGGAAAGGTTTGTTGGTCAGATTTTGCGTTAGAAACTTATATTTCTTTGTGTGTGTGCTTTTACATATTCCTGATACTGTTCTATTATTGTTTACCTGTAACAAAATTAAAATAAGAAACACTAGCCTACACCCATCCTACCTAGGGCATTGCAAAAGAATCTATAAACATTTAAGCGTTCATTAAGACAACCTATTTTTGTAACCCTGCTGTATTCTTAACTGTACCTAAAAGCTGAGAGAGACTCAGGCGGAAGCAGTCTGTAGTAATAGAATGAAACTGTTTTTGTTTTTTTAAAGTTCTTTTATTTTTAAAGCCTCTCTGAGTTGGTTTTTAACTCAGGAAAAGGGTGGGAGAGGAAGATTTATTAAACGTTCACCACCTATCAGTTTTCTCACCACGTGTAGGCTTGCACATAGAATAGCAATAGCAATAGCACTTACATTTATATACCGCTCTATAGCCGGAGCTCTCTAAGCGGTTTACAATGATTTAGCATATTGCCCCCAACATTCTGGGTACTCATTTTACCGACCTCGGAAGGATGGAAGGCTGAGTCAACCTTGAGCCCCTGGTCAGTATCGAACTTGTAACCTTCTGGTTACAGGGCGGCAGTTTTACCACTGCGCCACCAGGGGCTCTTTAGAAGATTTTTGTACTTGTCCAACAGCCAAATTAAGAGAGTTTTTTTCTGGGTTATCCCACCCCAAGCCCAGAGAGTTTCTGTAGACAAAAAGAGTGGTGGTGGTAACATTTTGAACCTACCGATAATACAGAGTAGCTTTAGGAGAAGCCTAGCCAGGCAGCTCAGCAGGGATGATTCAGCATTTATTTCCCTCACGTGAGCTTGCTCTGAGACAAAATCTTCAATCTGCTACAGTTCCCTACAAGGAAAAAAAATAAGAGAAGAGCAGCAGGAGCAATTCCTGGAAGATGAGCAGGCAGGTTTTAGATCAGGGCATTCCATGATTGACCACTCTCTGGCAGTAAAACATTTAGTTGAGAAATATACAAGATCCCCCAAATCTACCTTATTTGCTGCATTCGTAGACTTTAAAGCCACGTTCAATTCTATTTCTAGAGTCCAGGCTCCATAACTCCTCGATTGATAGGAGACTCTTGCTGCTGCTGATCAAACTGCATGACAATACAAGCCTTAGAGTGAGATGCAACTGGCAGGGCCTATTATCTAGGCCTATTAGGACATCTAGGGGGGTCAAGCAGGTGTGCATTCTGTTGGAAGTGAAGGACTTTGTGCTGTCTCTTGTCTCAATGACAGTGGAGGACAGACTAGTGAGTCAGAGGTCTAGAGGGTTAAGACATTGGTCATCCCTTCTCTTCTGCTCTGACACTATCCCTTTGGAATGTAGATTGCTACTCTTAGGGACTAACTTCCTTCCTTCCTGCTTTGCACTTCCTCTCTCCCTTTTTTCTCTTCCTGTTCCTTCTACCTCACAACATGCAAGCTCCTCTGCCTGCACCATGTGTGCAGAGATGCAGAATCCATCTGCATCCAGCTAGCTAGCTAGATTAGAAATCCAAACTCCTCACTTTCATATCCAGAATGGAGTTCTCTAATAAATATCATTTATATTGATTTGAAACTATGAACTGGCTCCAAGTTACTTTACTCTCAGCATACACGCATGCCTAACTAAATTCTGCTGTGTTGTGCCTCTGTGCACTCGGCTATAATGAAAAAGGGTTTCTCCTACCAGAGAGAATTCCCAACACATTCAGGCCCCTTCATTGTTCAATATCTATGTAAACTCTTTAATCAAGTGCCTGCAGGGCTTAGATATACATACCCCAAAGCTGGCACACAGATGGCTTCCTGTACTTTTATATGCAGATGACACAGCCACTTTGTCCCAATCACAAGTGGGAATGAGAAGAGCTCTTAAGACCTTAGCCCTCTATTGCAAGAAAGAGCAACTGAATATTAATTATCAGAAAACTAAAATCTTGGCCTTCTCCAATAGCAGGAAAAATATAAATAGAAGATTGACAATCACGATATAGAGCAGGTTAAACTTTTTAAGTATTTGGGGGTCGTATTTCAGGAATCTGGGATGAAGACCGCCCAAATCAGTTATGCTGCTGCTCAGGCACAGAGAAGTGTGTTAGCAACTCTCAGCTTTCACAGGCGACAAGGAGGGATGTTCATTCCAGCTGCCATCAACTTATTCAAGGCAAAGTCAATGGCTCAAATGTTATATGGGGCACAGACAGGACCCTATGCTAACCATTCCCTCCTGGAGTGGGTTCAAGCCAGGGTCTTAAGAACATTATTTCTGACCCCCAAATGTATTTCTAATGCCACTCTGAGATTGAAATTGGGTGTTATCTCAATAGAGGCCAGAGCTTGGTATCTAATACTAATAAACTGGGCAAGAATCAACTTACTGCCCTCTGGTCTCCTTCCCTTGTTATATTATTGGATAGACACTGCCCGAGCTAGTGGGAGAACTGTGTCAGGAAACTCCGTACCTATGGTTTTTCACCTGAGGCAATCCTCTCAGTGGGTTTGGTCAGGGCCAAAGAACTTATTAAATGAAGGATTTGGGTACTGAGTTTCAGAAAAACCTGTCAAGGACATCTAGGACATTCCACCTGCTCAGTGGTGGGATGAGAACTTGCTCAGCCGATTATCTATTCCTCCTTACATTCCCTAAACATAGATGGGCCTTCTCGAGGGCCCGTATGAATGTCCTCCCTTCGGAACTTTTGGCTGGTAGATATAGTAGAATTCTAACTGAGCAGAGATACTGCCCCTGTAACTCTGATGAGATTGAGTCAGTTGCACATGTGCTCCTGCGGTGTGTCTTTTATCTAAGGCAAAGGTTAATTAACCCTCTTTTACATACTCTTCCAGTCGATCCGACAAATTTTACATCAAACATTTGCTAATGGATGTGAATTCGTCTATCACACACACAGTTGCAAAATTCTGTCCTGCAATACGGGATAAATATATATCTAGATAATAAATATATCTAGGCATATATATATGCCTAGGCAGTGCATCTCCAGGCAGAATTTAACACAATAAATATAAAAAGAGTAAAAACAATTAAAATTGTTTCACAGAATGAAAAGTTAACTGCCTAGAGATTTCTATACTAGGCAGTATATAAACTGAACACACAAACAAATTTCACTAGATAAAAACAATCAAAGAGTTTAAAATTTAAATTTAATCTGTTAGAGAGATTTGGAGGGGAAATTAGAGTTGCCATGCCATTTCGGGTTTCATCCGGATTTTAAGCATCTCACCCAGATTCATCCGGATTTCAGCTTTCATTAAAAAAAATAAAAATAAAGCTAAGCTCTAGCCCTTGTAGAAGTGGAGTTATGGAGCAAAATATGCAGTCACTATTCTGCTCAAAAATTATTTTCAAGCCAATTTACATCATATGCAAATTAGGCACCCAGATTTGAAAGCAGACTATGGCAATCCTAGGGGAAATTTACTCCTCTACTCCACCCACAGCAGAAGTGTACAAGTAAGGAGAGCACTGCTAATTAATATTGTCTGGAGACGTGGAGTTAAAGTTCTAAGTAAAGTGGTTTATTTAGGAAATACATCAGAGAGATAGGAAAGGCCTACATGCCTAATTGCTTATGCATCAGGAAGGGAGAAAGAGGAAGTCTGTGTCTCAGGTGAGAGAATGAAATCTGAAACTATCAGTCTAATAAAAAGAAGTAGTGTAGAGAAAGCATACTCAGAATTCCCTTGCTCACTATCTCTATCCCTAGTGCCTAGTGGTCATTAGGGTTGCTGGTGCCAAGATGCCAGCAGGAGCTGCATCTCCAACAGAGCCAACATGGTCTGGAAGCAGAAATTGGGGGCAAGCATAATAATAATTGAGATCCCAAGAACACTGAGAACCATGTGTGTGTAAAAAAAACCCATGCTTTTTTAAAAATCAGATTTGTTTAATATTTTTTTCTCCACTTAATATTTTCATTGTGTCTTTTTTGCCATCTTGTGTTAAAAATTTTTTTGCTGTAAACCGCCTTAGGATTGTTTTAATGAAAGGCGGTATATAAATTTAACAATAAAATAAAATAAATGATGGCAAAGAATTGACACTAGATCCCAGGGAAAGGCAGGGAAGAATGTTTAAATTAAAACACCTGGGAGACCCTGGTGGCGCAGTGGTAAAACTGCCGCCCTGTAACCAGAAGGTTACAAGTTCGATCCTGACCAGGGGCTCAAGGTTGACTCAGCCTTCCATCCTTCCAAGGTTGGTAAAATGAGTACCCAGAATGTTGGGGGCAATATGCTAAAATCATTGTAAACCGCTTAGAGAGCTCCGGCTATAGAGCGGTATATAAATATAAGTGCTATTGCTATTGCTAAATGGCATTTGTCACTTGTACAATTAATACATTCAGGCCATACTGTGATGTCTTCTTATAAAAACAGAAACATAAAGAGCTTAAACAAAGGACGTTAAAAGACACTAAAGGATATCAATCATTTATCCAATGTTTCAAAACAGAGAAGGACACATAAGATGAAAGTGAAACACAATTCTTTGGAAAAGATATCTCTGTAATAATTTTTATTGAAAATGTATACATCTGAATAAAAATGATTTTATTTTTGTTTCTTTTTAAATATACAAGGTCTTGTGTGGGAGTGGGGTGGGAATATTACAAGTTTGTACTGAGCCCAGATAAATGATGCTTGGACATTGGCTGTACCATGTGTTTACTACCCTCTGGAAGGTTGACATGCGTCTAAAATTGTTTCCCCAGAGATCCTTTGTCCTTTTCAACCAATCACAGTACAGAAGTGATCTTTGAACACAATAGGCCTTGTTTTGTTTTCATGGGCCATTGTGTCCTGGAAAGCAGTTATCAACAGTTGTATCTGACTATTTCTCCATTACCTAGAAATTTAGCTTTTCATTATCAAAGGAAAAGCATTCATAATGAACACAGCTAGAATACGTTTACTCTCTCTAGTTTAACTTTCTTTCACAACTCCAGTTAAAATAAACTCCAGGATGAATTTAAAGACCCTTTTGAGTGCTTTCAATGTATCTGGTTTCTATTCTGTTGTCTCTAGTGTTTGTACAATTTTTTTCCAAAGTTATTTAAATTGTTACCTTGGCCCATTCATTTTTAGCAAGATAGAATTTCCCAAGCTTTTACAAAGATTTTCTTGGAATGAAACCCTCCTTTGAGTCTGTGAACGCTGATGTGCCCTTTGAGTGTGATTGATTTCAGTTTTGTTTTATAAACCTACAGTCCATTTTATGCGTGACTAAACACTGTCGCCCCAAATCTGTTTCCCATTATGGTGTGGTCTTTGGGGCGTTTACTCTAGATATAGATTAAGATACGTCTCTTGTATTAATTACACTTCCATTTGAAAGGATGTGCATATTGTAATTTTCTGAATCCACAACAATGAAATAATAGAAAAACTTGTAGAATATGCCTCATCAAGCACTATTGTTATGGCTGGGTTCAAATGATGAAATAATGGGGAAATGGAGGTTATCTATCTTCTTTTGATAACCTAAGAAATCTGGAAGCCTCTCAGGGAGACCTTTTGGCTTCCCCAAGGACATTAAGCATGCTAGGGTCCCTGTTGTTTTGCTTGCTCCTTTCTTCTGACCTGTTGTATCTTTGGGTTGAGAGAGAATAAATAGCCAGGCAAACTTCCTAGTTCTGTCCTGTCTTAACATGCACTTGGAGAAGCTTGAACAGCAGTTTTTCTGAATTTAAATGAGACTGTATAAAACAATGAAGCAGAAACTTATTGTGCTTCTAAAGTGTGTGCTGATGGAAATCTTGCAAATTGGATATCTCAATTGTTTAGTTGGTTATCTGAACAGATATCCAACTGGTTAATTGGATATCTCAATGAACAGTTGAGATTTTGTTTATTTAGTGCATTTTTATACCACCCCAACCCAAGGTCTCAGGGCGGTTCACAATCCGCAGATATGCAGTATTCCCCATATTTATGTCCTATGATTCCTCTAAGGAACTCAGGATAGTGCATATGGAGGAGTTTATTCTATCATCTTTGCAACAAGCCTGTAAAATAGGTTAGGCTTGGAGAGAGTGATTATCCCAAGTCATATAATAAACTCAAGGTTCCAGTAGGGATTAAAACCCAGGTTTTGCCAGTCCAAATCCAGCACTCTAACAATGGTTAGACAGCTAATACTGGAGAGAATCTATGTGGTCACTAAGAGTCTACACCTACTTGATGGCACTTAATCAACCAATGGTTACATTACACTGATTCTCTGTGAATGTAACTATCTCCTAAATATAACATTTTCAGGGTTTTCTAGATTATATTTTGAGCCAATTTCAGAAATTTGGCCTTGATAATCTCGATAAAGATAAATAATTAGAGAAGGAGAGGAAACAGGAGAGAAGGATAATTTTTGGATGGATGAGAGCAAACCTGAAAGACCAAAGGCTGCAAAATAATGTTGAAGTGTACTTTCTTCTTCAGTATAACTTTCTGGCATTGAAAAGAGGTCCCAAGACTCAACCACACGTCAAATTAGGCCCTGGAGAAAACATGAAGGCTGAGTAAATGGGATTGAGTAAATGCGATTGAGTAAATCCCATTGAGCAAGATTTATTTCTGAGTAAACAAGCATAGGCGCCTCCAGTTGCAACTCTATACACACTTATTATGGAGTAAATCCTACTGAAATCTACAGGTCTTGCTACCGAGCATGAATCGGGCTACATGACTCGAAATCAGGCCTGCTCAACTCCCCCCACCCCGCCAGCAGTTTTTGGACTACAACTCCCATAATCCCAACCACTGCGGCCAATAGCCAGGGATTATGGGAGTTGTAGGCCAACATCTGCAGGAGGGCTGAAGTTGAGCAGCCCTGCTCTAAAATAACGCACACTTACCTAGAAGGAAGTCTTACTGAAAACAGTGAAGCTAGCTTCCGAGTAAACTAAGATGCCTGTTAAATGCCTAGGGGGATTAGCTTCTAATGGAAAGGAGTAGGATTTCTGAATAAATCTATACGCACGGCATCTGACAGTAGGTTTTAAAAACAGCACTACAGGGAAGCGTGAAGCCGGGCAGGAAAAGAGCTTCTCTCTCTCTCTTTCTCTCCCTCCCTGTTGCACGCTGTCAGCTCAGCCCCCGCCTGCAAGCGCTGGGCGCCTGCGCAGAGGGGAGCTGCCAAGCCCCTCTTCCCTGCCTTTCCCCCCTGTCCTCCATGGAGCATCCCGGTGTTGAGAGCCTTGGCGGCGGCGGCGGCGGCCAGAGAAAGAGTGGCAGCAGCAGCCAGGAAGGCGACGAGCCCGAGTCTCCCGGCGACACTGCACCCGAGGAAGAGGAGGAGGAGGACGACGAAGAAGAAGAGGACGACGACGAAGAGGAGGAGGAGGAAGGAGGAGGAGCGGAGACAGGAGCAGCGGGGGCTGCAGTTTACGCGGTGAGGAAAGCTCCGCTACTCCCGGGGACCGGACAGGCAGCTAGGCCGTGGCCCGGTAGTGGGCCCGTCTCGCTCTCTTCCCTCTCCCCGAGCTTGCCTGACAGAGGCAACCGGGAAGCGAGAGGCTGGCCCCAGGGCGGCGGCGGCAGCAGCAGCAGCCGTGGTGGGCGGAGGGACGGAGAGAAGAGGAGGGGCAGTCTCGGGGTGGGGGAGGCGGCGGGGACTGGGCGCTGCTGGGAGAGCCAGCCGGGTGGGGTGGGGGGGAGGGTGGTGGTGGTGGGGGGCTTGCTTGCTTGCGGGGTGGGTGTAGGTGGCGGGGGAGAGGTCGGTGATGGTGGTGGTGGGTAAAAGGAGGGCTGCCAACAAGCAGGGATCGCCCAGGTGGCCACTGAAAGCGACCCTGGGCATGCTGATGGCTTGAAAAATATTGGAAGGAAGAATCTCCAGGAAAGCTTCAGGTGGAACAAGGCAGGTGGCGCTCGGGGGAGGGGCAAGTAGCTTTCATTCAAAGAAGGCCCAGCACTCCTCCATCTCTTAGTAATGGGCTGCAACTGGGAATGTTGGCAGGTGCAGTAGTTGGTCATGCAGGGGCGAAGGAAGAAAGCTGTATCTGCTGAAACTGCCTGTCACTCCCCCCACCCCCGCCCCATAATGGATGAGATTCTGGTTTGGACAGATCTGCTTGAGCAATGGGAGCTCAGCCAGTAGTAATGGTTGCAAGAATGTGTTAAAATATTCATAGCCTGCCTTCCTGTTTCAAAAAAACTGAATGACTAGGAGGGCTGATGTTGCTGTACTTGGCAATTATACTGTGTTAGAGTGTTGGAAAACGCTTTATGTACACTATGGGCCAATTTGGTCATTATGCTTAACCAGCACTGCCCACCACACAATTAGAGGCATGAATGCACATATTTTGCTTCTACTCCCCACCAGTGAGGCGCTCTTGCCTCTGGTCTTTGGGGCCCAAGTCCAGGGCCTCCACAGCTCCTGGGGCCCCCCAAATCCTCTTTAGTCTGTCCTGGGTGCTGTGGTCACCCAGCAGAGCATGATGATACTTAATTTGCAGGGGAGGGGGGCCTCCAAAGGCCTTTAGGTCCAGGCTCCAACATTACCTAGGTGCACCTCTGCTCCCCGCATTCTGTTTTGTTTTTCATAAAAACATCTGTGTACACATATGTGTAAAGTTGTATGTGTCTGAATTGTCGGCTCACATATTACATTAAAATAATATTTAGATTAAATGTGAGGGGGTGGCTCAGATGGACCCTGCCCCAACCACATACACAATTATGAAAACCAGAATGATGCACCAGGAGGAGGAGCAGACCTGCACTAGTGGTGTGCACAGAACCGCACCTCCGCGGTCCGGCACTGGGGAGGGGGGCTCTTTAAGGGCAGGGGAGGGTGTACTTATCCCTCCTGCTGCTTTCTCCCCTCCAGCGCTCCCGGTTTTTAATGCATTTGGGACGGCAGGGTACCTCCCTGCTGCCCCTTCCCCCGTTCCTCAGCAAAAAGCTTCAAAAGCCTCCCTGCACGTTTGCATGTCCCCCGCGTGCGCCATGTCCATGCGTTGCGTGTGTGTATATGTTGTGCGTGCATGCGCATGTCTGACGTACGCACGCACACGATGCACGGGTGTGGCGCACACGTGAGGCATGCGCAGGCAGGCTTTTGAAGCTTTTTGCTGAGGAACGGGGGAAGGGGTGGCAGGGAGGTACCCTGCTGCCCCAAATGCGTTAAAAACTAGGATCGCTGGAGGGGGGAAAGCGGCGGGAGGGGTAAGTACCTCACCCTTAAAGGTCCACCCCCACCTGGCGTTGAACTGCCAAACCGGCCCCAGGTCTGGAGGCCCTTAGAATGGGCTCCGGACTGGTCCGTGCACATCCCTAACCTGCACATCCATGTTCCTAATTGTGCGGTGCCAAGGCTAGCTGGATGTATCGTCCAAACCTGCCCTGCCTTGTTATTTTTAAGTTAGGTCGATGTTATCTCTGTATTGCAGATGGGCATCTGAGGATGCTGCTTGCGTCAGGCCGTCTAAGAAGTTCATGACAGAGATAACATTTGAACCAGATATTTCTTCACTTGTATCTCAGTCTCTTTGCTGTCCACAGCTAGCTAGCTTTGTGGAGCTGTCTTCAGCATGCATGATTACAAATGCTACTGAACATAGGAAGCTGCCATATACTGAGTCAGACCATTGGTCTATCTAGCCCAGTATTGGCTTCACAGACTGGCAGTGGCTTCTCCAAGGTTGCAGGCAGGAATCTCTCTCAGCCCTATCTTGGAGAAGCCAGGGAGGGAACTTGAAACCTTCTGCTCTTCCCAGAGCGGCTTCATCCCCGAGGGGAATATCTTACAGTGCTCACACTTCTAGTCTCCCTTTCATATGCAACCAGGGCAGACCCTGCTTAGCTAAGGGGACAAGTCATGCTTGCTACCACAAGACCAGCTCTCCTCTGGGAAGCCCTGTTTGCTCCCTCTCCATGTGAACCACGTTTGTCTGAAGAGACATTAAGAAGAGAACGCTGAACAGGGTCGGAACCCCCGCGTTTGAACTGGTTCGAACATGGGGGCAGGGTGGCTTTAAGGACAGGGGAGGGTGCATTTACCCTCCCCCCCCCGGCTGCGCTTCCTCCTCCAGTGCTCTGAGTACAAATAGTCCAGCAGGGTGGCAGCGTACCTCCTTGCCTCCCTGTTGTTTCCGTGACCGGAATTTACCAGAAGTTCTTTGTATGTGCTGCGGGCGTGCATGGCACTTCCAGTCCTTAAACCCATCCTGCCTGACCATCGGCTAGAAGGGAGCTGGTTCCGTACTCCCTGAGGGCATTGTGAGAGAAACACCATTCTCTTTCTCAACTGAGGATGCCATGATTGTCAAGTCAGCATACCATTGAGTCCTTGGGTGCATCAGTAACTCAACTGATTTTCTTAGATCCATTCTTCTCAGGGAGAAAAGTACAGTGGTCCCTCGACCTACGAACTACTCGACATCCGATGTTTTCGAGTTACGAGCGACAAAAAAGACCGGAAGTAGTTGCCGGTTTAGATTCAGCTTACTCGACCTACGAATTTTTAGATGCGGTTTCCTCGAATTACGAATGTTTCCAGACCTCTGTGGTGCGCTCTTCGACTTACGAAAATTTCGACCTCCGAACGTACGTTCGGAACGGATTAATTACGTAAGTCGAGGGACCACTGTAGGGGAAAAAGTTTTGATTTTCAACAAAACTGGAGAAAGGAGTAAGGATTTGAAAGCTAGATTGATCTGAAACTCAAGACAGCTTGAGTATGAAAAAGTTCCTGATTATGGCTGTATTGTTGTTCACCAGTTCAGGTGAACAACAGCCCCTCAGCATTCCTACATGTGATAATGGGGATGTGCCAATGCCACAGGTAAGAAATGTTGGGTCAGATCACCAGCCAGACAAAAATTTCTTTTCTTTTCAGATAGTTCCTTGAGCTATGTCAGTACACTACTCATCAGGAGTTTTCCCACTCATCAGGCATCATTTTTCACTTGTCATGGATTTCCTGAGCCCTGGCCAACACGATCGCAACAGTCCTTTAATTGCATGGGTGATAATATGAGTTGCCCCTACACACACTGCAAAACCCTGCTTAAACAGGGTTTTGCAGTGCATATAAAGGGGCGATTCATGTGATCACCCCTCGCATGCGATTTAAGGACATGTTGTGATTGCATTGGAAGATCTTTGAGTGACATTGGGGTTGGTGCATTCATGCCAGAAGCCTCAGAATTATTGTGTGTACAGCTGCTGTGGGGCCTTTGTTTCTCTGAACTGGCCATATATCCTGCGTGTACATTCTGCCATGTTTTAAAGTGTCTGGATTCATCTGTATTTTAGGACACACATGTATAAGTGCTGGGGAAGGTATGGCCAATAATGACTCCCATCTGCATGCACATTCTGTATGTATGCCCAATACATGATATGGGAAGCTGTCCTTCATTTCTGACAAGATTCAGTGTAAAAGGTAAACAGGAGGCTAAACATTAGATTAGATTAAACTCTATTCCCCAACAGTGGAGCAGAGGAGAGGATACAGAAAGGAAATAACTATCAATTATTTCCTTTCTATATCCTTTCCCCTGCTCTACTGCTGTGCTCTTAAGGGGACAATAGGTAGCAAGGCAGTTTTTTTTGCCATAGTTAAAGTGGGTGGATAGAAATGGACTGTTAAGACTTTGATACTGAAAAGACTGGAATGTCATGTAACATGTAGTGTGAGTGAGCTTGTTTGCATCACAAAGTAGTCTGTAGTTGGGGCTGCTTAACAACATGAACATGAAACTAAACACATCTCTGCCTCTTTAAAAAAGAGGCTCTTCTACTTGACAGTAGCTTCTTGTGCAAAACAATTGTTAATTGCAAATATAACTCCTTTCTCTTTGTGAAAAGATGATGGAAGATTGTTTATTGAAGAAAATAGAAATCAGTGTCTCGGAAGCAGAGAAGCGGACTGGACGCAATGCCATGAACATGCAGGAAACTTATACTGCTTACCTCGTGGAAACAAGGTATTTTAACTTTAATAGGTATTTTAATCTAGCTTTTGAACAAGGTAGATTAAATGTCATTTCCAGTCTAATATTATATGTCCATGCTATGGTTCCTAAAATAATTCCTGCAGGAGTGTACATACAGGAGTCCACAAACATTGGCTTAGCTTACTAGCCAACCTCTATTCTTGGTTCTCCCTACCACTCCCAATGGGCACGTGCAGAGAACTTCAAGAAGGAGTAGAGATTTTTCCCATTTGCACTGGGGAATAGAGAAGGTAAGAAGCATCAGGAATCTCTCCTGCTGTTGCTTACCTTTTTCAAACGGCAGCAGTGGCAGAAGTCGTCCTCCCCCTGCCCCCGGTGGTCTTTTCAAACCTGTGAGTGACAAGGGAGAGGCAGAGTTTCTTCTAACATGCACAGAGGATTCAGCGGCGACAACAACAACAACAACAACAACAACAATGTAATAGCAGGAATTTATCCTGCTATTTCTTTTCATATCCAGACATTTGTGCGTGTGAGATAAGATCCTCACCTTTTCCTCAAACCTTCTGATAAGTGCAGAGAGAGAGGTGGAATTTTCTCTCATTTGTAATACAGTGTGGGAGTGTTCCTAACATTTTCCAAAATGAGAGAAACTCATGCTTTAGGGATGTGCACGGAACTGGTTCAGAGGTCCTTTTACGGATCTTCGAACTGATTCGGAAGTCCGTCGGTTCTGCCAGTTTGAAGATTGGGCGGGGGGGATACCTTTAAGGACTGGGGAGGGTGCTCTTACCCCGCCCCCCAGACGTGTTTCTCCTGCCAGCATTATGTGCAAAATTGGTCCCATGGTGCAGCAGCGTACCTCCTTGCTGCCTCAGTGCATCACAGACTGGAAGTGCCTTGTGCACATCATGATGTGTGCACTGCCACTTCTGGGCCGTGACGCACCAGGGCAGCAAGGAGATATGCTTCTGCCCTGAAGGACCGATTTTGCACAAAGTGCCAATGGGGGAAACATGGCGGGTGGGGTGGGGGGCGGGTAAGATCACCCTCCCCAGTCCATAAAGCTACCCCCAGCTTCAAACTGGCAGTCACCAGTTCCATGCACATCCCTACTCTTCCCCTTTTAACCCTCTGCATGTGTAGAACAACTCAGGAGAGGTAGAGTCCTATCTTACTTACACTGTATTTTGGATACAGAATGAAACAATGGGAGAAACACCTTCCTTTCCTTTCCTTCTCCAAACTGCAGTGCAAGTGAGAGTTTGCCAGAGGCTTATGGAATTCCTCTTGTTAGAGGCAAGGACACTTGTTAGTGAATTAAACTGTGGTCATGTTTGTATAGAATGATGTTCACCAAAGACCAACCATGTTAACCTACTTGTAGATGAACCACCAAAGTGAGGATGGTTCACAAAGTGAACCACCAAACAGAAGTTTCCTAATTTTGTTTGTGAATTGTGTATATATTTATCTTAACACAGACAATAATTCAAAGTGGAACAACCAGTGGCCATGTTGGCAACTTTACAGGTTGCAGATAGCCAGCAGATAACCTAGTTTTGGCAGGACATAAACAAAACATAAACAAAGCTGTTTCGTGTGGTGAAAACATTGCTCCACACATCCCCCCGGACAATGGGGGAGGAGCCATCTACAGCTCTTTGTGATCGGTTTGCCTGTCACTTTGCAGATAAAGTCGCTTGCATCCGTGCTGACCTGGACTCCAGAGTTTTGGCAGTTCCGGCAGACGTGCCTTTGGTACCATCTGGTCCCATTGTGTTGGATTCTTTTCGGTTGGTGCGGCCTGAGGATGTGGACAAGATCCTGGGCAGTGTGCGGGCGACTTCGTGCGCTCTTGACCCTTGCCCTTCATGGCTAATAAAAGCTGCCAGGGAGGGGACAGGCAGATGGCTGGAGGTGATCGTTAATGCTTCATTAAGGGAGGGCAGGATGCCATCGTGCCTTAAGGAGGCGGTGGTAAGACCTCTATTAAAAAAGCCCTCCCTTGATCCCTCCAGCCTGGACAACTATAGACCTGTGTCTAACCTGCCCTTTTTGGGCAAGGTGATGGAGCGTGTGGTGGCGTCCCAGCTGCAGAGGGTCTTGGATGATACAGATTATCTGGACCCTTTTCAATCTGGCTTCCGCCCCGGGTATGGGACTGAGACTGCCTTGGTCGCTCTAGTGGATGACCTACGCCGGGAACTAGACAGGGGGAGTGCGTCCCTGTTGGTTCTGCTGGACCTCTCGGCGGCGTTCGATACCATCGACCATGGTATCCTTCTGGGCCGCCTCTCGAGTATGGGAATCAGAGGCACTGCGTTGCAGTGGTTCCGGTCCTTTCTTGAGGGGAGGGTCCAGAAGGTGGTGCTGGGGGACTACTGCTCGGCCCCGTGGCCGTTGGCCTGTGGGGTCCCGCAGGGTTCGGTCTTGTCCCCCATGCTGTTTAACATCTACATGAAGCCGCTGGGAGAGGTCATCCGGGGATTTGGACTGAGTTGTCAGCAGTATGCGGATGACACTCAGCTCTATCTCTCCTTGTCATCTGATCCTAGGGAGGCGGTGGATGTCCTGAACCGGGGACTGGAGGCCGTGATGGGTTGGATGTGGGCTAACAAACTGAAATTGAATCCGGATAAGACGGAGGTGCTGTTGGTCAGTAGGAGAGCCAATCGGGATGTGGAGATTTTACCAGTTCTGGATGGGGTTGCACTCCCCTTGAAGGAACAAGTACGCAGCTTGGGGGTACTACTGGACCCGGCTCTGCTCTTGGAAGCTCAGGTGGAGGCGGTGGCCAGGGGTGCCTTTGCACGGCTTCGGCTGGTGCGCCAGCTGCGTCCCTTTCTCGAGAAGGCAGATCTGGCCACAGTTACCCACGCCTTAGTCACGTCGCAGCTGGATTACTGTAACGCGCTCTACGTGGGGCTGCCCTTGAAAAATATCCGGAAACTGCAGCTAGTGCAAAACACGGCAGCGAGGGTGTTATCCAGAGCTGCCCGTTGGGAACATATCACCCCCATTTTGAAAGAGCTGCACTGGCTACCGGTTCGTTTCCGGGTCCAATTCAAGGTGCTGGTTTTGACCTTTAAAGCCCTAAACGGTTTGGGCCCAGGGTATTTGAGGGACCGCCTGCTCCCAAGGGTTGCTGCCCACTTGACGAGGACATCTGAGGGGGCCCTGCTCCGGGTGCCGACAATGAGAGAGGCCCGGCTGTCGTGCACTCGGGACAGGGCCTTCTCTGTTGCTGCCCCCAGACTCTGGAATGCTCTCCCAGTGGTCATTCGCTCCTCGGACTCCATCACGGCTTTTAGAAAGCTTGTAAAGACTTGGCTTTTTACCCAGGCTTTTACATAATCGTTTTTGCTGCTGCTTCTGGGTGTTTTTATTTCTTGTATTGTTTTATGCCTGTTTTTATATGTTTTTATACTCTTAGCATGTTGTTTTTATTGTATGTTTTTAACTTTTGTAAACCGCCTTGGGGCTATATTTTAACGAAAGGCGGTATAAAAATGCAAAAATAAATAAATAAATAAATAAAAACTTCTGATAGATATTGATTCACAGCAGTTGTTCTTAGTAAATTATTATCCAAGAGTTTGAACTTAATGTGAAGACAGTCTGTAGTACAGATGTAGTATTTTGCAAACAGTACACAAGATAAATACATATATGGAATGTACTCATTTTGCACTACAAGCTAAGTACAATTCTTCCACATTTTTTATTCCAGGTCTTCAGTGTGGAAATGGTATAGGATTATTTGAGTGATATTTTTTCTGTTTTCTAAGGAATGATCTTTCAGGACTCTTGACTTCATATCCAAGAATCAGACTTCTTTGTGACCACTTCTTTTATTGATGGTCTCTGTAGATTTATCGTTGGATGTTAGGGATGTGCACGGAACCAGTTCGTGCTCTCCCGGGAGGGCAGGGGAGGGTAGCTTTAAGGGACAGGGAAGGCGCTGCCTCCCTGTCAGCCCCTGCCCTGTCGCTTTCCCTTAATAGGGGGAAACGAACCACTGCGGACGCCAGTGGACCAGACTAGTTTGACGCTCCAGAAAGTGAGCACCAAACTGGTTCCATGCACATCCCTATTGGATGTCTTTAAAAAGAAAAATTAAACAGGAAGCATGTCTATCTTTCCCCGCCCCCTCTGTTTTTCACAACTTGCATTCAATTGGAGTGGGAAGCACCTGGAGATCATTGTCCAAAGATGACCTTAAGGCCCTTCAGGAAAGTAGATTCTAGTTCCTTTACTAGAGTGGAGAGGCTGTGTTTTGGATACAGGGAACAGAGCTCATCTGGTCCACCTCCTCTGCCCTAGGAGCCTTATAAAGGTGCCTGCTGAGGGGGTGCTGCCAGAGTGGTCTTGGATCCCCTGAAGGATCCCAACCCAGAACCTCTGCATGGTTAGGTAGGTCCCAGCAGACACTATAGGGAAATGACCAGCCTATTCCCTGTGTGAAAGACTGCCATTTGCTTGCTCTGGATTTAGAAGCGAGGAAGTAGGGCCACTGATCACTTTTGGCCAAATAATTGAATCTCAGTAGGGGCTTGTTGGTTTTGGTTGGCTTTGTTTCTGGTGGCACACTGATTGTAGGTCTTGGGAATCTTCTTTACCTTATGACGTCTTAGCTTTCAAATAGCTGAAGTATGTATCATATGACTAAAGTATGCATTCCTGTACAGATTTGCTGCTTGCCTCATCCTAGAAATGGAATCCATGATTATCTAGGAATTTCTAAGTCTAAGGGAAAGTGCTTTATTTTTAAAGAGCCCACTCTTATCATTAGAACTGTAGGATCTTCAGAATCCACTACTCAAATTGCTCCCATATTCTCCATAATCTGTTAGAAAAGAGATGGCTGTGAACATAATCTGCTTTCATTTTCCTTCATATATTGAGGCGATTCTCACGGTTGCCAAAAAGCGGACTAAGGGAGCCTAGCCCACTTTCTGGAGACCGTGAGAATCGCCGGGCTCGCAGGCGAGCCTGGTTGCTCTCAAACAGGTATCCCGCTTACAGAGCCCTCCTCTAAGCCTAGGTTAGCGGAGCGAGCACTCCGCTAACTTGGGCTCTACGATCGTGTGTTGCCACGGTGTCTCACTGATTGTGAGACACGCCTCATTGTGCTGGGATCTCAAGCAGTAACACTTGGACAAAATCCACTTTTTGAATTAATAATAAATGACAATTTGCTGAGTGTAGGAAATCTACATTCCATTCCTTGGTTTTCCAGCAAGGAGAAACCATAAGGTTATAACCTTTTAGTGATAATTGTTATATTAATATGTAAAACAAGAAAGCTATGTTCAAATCTTAGAGGTGGAGGAGGTTTGAAGACTTGCTTAGTAATAATGATTGTGAGAGACATAGTTGGAGGTAGAAATGATGAGCTTTGGCCCGGTAGTTTCACACCCACCCTCCCAGTAGACTTTGCTAATGCCAAAGAGTAGTAGGATAATCTCTTGACTGTTGCATAGTGAGGGAATGAAACAAGTTGTAATTGTTCTACAGGGTATAATATTCATCTTGTTTTCCAGTACTGCTGCTGTTCATTATTTATATATCACCTTTGGTGCCATGCCATTATATAGAGAAAGGGGGCAACCACAAACAGCACAATAGAAAATGTGGCTAGATATTCTTTGCATTATTTGGGGGTTGGGGTTGGGATCAGGAGTGTGGGAGAAGTCACAGAAGGAAACTGAGTTGAACAATAAAAAGAGACTTTTATTTCTCTCTCTCTTCCCCTTGCTCAGCTTCTCTAGGTTATAATGAATTGCCTGTTCGCCAACATAAGTTCCCCTCCTTAAGTTAAAAATCTAGACATTCTCCCCTTGGATTGTCTTTCAACTATCTCCTTATGTATTTAAGCTCTTTCTGTTCCACGCAGAGAATTGGAAATCCCCCATAATTTCCTTCTGTATTCACTTTTCTAGGGGAGCAAGAAAGGGGGGCAAAGGCAATAACTCTGAGTTGGGAAGAATGTTTAGAAGGACCTGCTGCACTACCCCCTGTTGTATTCTTTGTATGTCTTAGCAACCACAATATCCTTTCCTAAAACTGGTGTTAAATTCTTGGAATTGGTGAATAATTTGTGTTCCCTGCTGTATATATTTTTGAATAATCCCCTTTAAAGATGTTTATAGATTAAAGAATAATCCTTTTAAAGATGTATATAATACATGTGTGGACCAAAATATAAACAATTCAGAAAGCCACTTGTCCAAACACAACATGGGTTAGCATGGAATAACCCTAAAGTGGATTATTTTTATTTTATTTCTTAGATTTGTATGCCGCCCCAAACTTCTGTCTCTTAGAATCCCCACATTACTTCCAGCATGTTAGACAAAACCTTTCTCCTTTCTGCTGTAATTATGAGTGTAACAATATTGGTGAAGAGGTAACTACCACTGAAAAACCTTAAAGGCCAACTTGAAGACAGATAATCCTGGAGAGAATCTATCTATGTGGTCACTAAGAGTCGGCACCGACTTGATAGCACTTAATCAATCAAACTAAAATGTGTAAAGTGATTTTGAGATTGTGCTGAATGTGATGAAGGAAGGGAGCCTGCTTGTCCTGCAGAACTTTTGGGAGCTATGCCTAAGCCATGTGTGGTTTACTCAAAAGTTTGTGTGAGTTTAATGGGGCTTATTCCCAAGTGAGTGTATGGATGTGTCGGATTGCAGTCATTTTTATTGCACACACCTATACCCTGCCTTTCTTCCTTAGAGTTCAAGGTGGCACACATAGGATACTTCCTCTTAGCTTCACAACAACATGTGAGATAAGGATAGGTTGAAAGATAGTCACTGGCCCATGATCACCCACGGAGCTTCATGGTTGAGTGGGGATTTGAACCCAGCTTTCCCAGTAGTTGTTCAACACACTAGCCACTACACTCTTTTGGTGCAACCAAGAAATCAAGCTGTGTTTGAAATGGAGTGAAAGTGCCACATAACAATTGCTTAGAATGCTAAAATAACAAAAACACATCATTCATGAAGTCAAAGAGTTTTATTTTTACTGGGAAATGAACTTGATGTACTTCCTTCCTTTTTCCTGATTTTAAGGTTCTTGCAGTCTAATGGCTCATTTCAGATAATTAGTTTAAATAGTAATGAGAATTAGCTGATCTTTTTCACCCTGTGTTTCACGTGGCATATCTCATTAAGGTAAATAAATGTGGCTTTTAGAGTAATGCAGCTTTTTAATCACTAGCAGTAGTGTTAGTCGAAAGGTGACAGTTTTTAAGGTTTTAACTCCCCCCCCCTTCAGTTCCCGCACCCCCCCCCCAGACATCTTGATTCAGTCCATGAATGAGGAACATTGTTATAACTATATTAAGGGGGGAAGCATGTGGTTTTCTTGTCAGAACACTTAACAAGTATCATATTGTGTTTCTAAAGCTAAAACAAATTGAAAAGTTTAGATCAAATGTCAACAAGTGATTAGCATCTTAATTGAAGCAGGGGCTGCAGTGCTTGCATTTAGAGGTGAAGTTTCTAGTGTGGCTGCAACATTTAGATGATGATGAAGGTATTTAGAGAAACGAGTACCTTTTGTGGGTTTAACTTCCTTTCTGGAGCAAAGTTCCTGGAGAGAGCTGTTCTCCCAACTGTGTTGTTTTATGGCTTCATAATGTAGCCAGATGGAGAAATATTTTGCAAAAATACAAATGCCTCCCTAGGTCTTATGATACTCCGTTGCAGTGAACAAGCCTAACTCCTGAGTGTAACCCTTATTTAAAAACAACAACAAAAATAAGACTTGGTGAACTTTCATCCGAAAGGGTTTGGCCACAGATGTAATTTCCTACTCTGCCTCTTCATTGTATTTACCGCAATGATTGAAGCAAAATTCAGGGCAAGTTGGAATTTGTTTTATTGATGAACTACCTTTCATCAAATGTTCTCAAGCTGGTTTGCAATGTTAAATAATAACCTAAAACCCTTTACAAATTCATAGTAAATCAAATCAAAATAAAATTAATGTAGCTGCAGAATACACTTCTAAAGGGCTTTGTTCGAAATATCGCAGTAGAATGAAAATGTTTTCGCTTGCCTCCAGAATAACGCAAGGGAAGAACTCAAGTGGGCTTCCCAGGTAAGGGCATTCTAATGATTAGGGACTACCTCAGAAAAGGTGCTACTCCTTGTAGAAGTTAATCTAGGACCCAGGAAATGTAGCAGGTATTTAGCAGATCCAGGAACTCTTAGCTGAGCTAATTGGCTGACCTCAAAGCCTGGAGAAGTGGATGTTCAGTGAGATAATTGGGGCTAAAGACCATTTGGGACTTTAAAGGTTAAATCCTAATATCCAGTTTCTCAGCAGATAAGAGCATAAAGGCTAAATTGTGACTGTTGCTCTAATCTTAACTTTGAAAAGTGAATGTTGTATTCTGATGTCTTTCAGGGCTGTGGAGTCTCAGGCTGAAGGACAGTGTTCCCCCCCAGATTCTCTTTGGAGGAGATACAGTGAATTTGAGTTGTTGAGGAATTATTTGCTGGTTAACTATCCCCATATTATTGTACCACCTTTGCCAGAAAAAAGGGTAAGAGAATTTTGCAACTCTAGTCCATTCTGTTTCCCCCCATCTCCTCTGGAACATCACACCTACATTTACGATTTGTCCACGTGCAGTCATTTTGTTAACCTACCGTACATGTTGAATTTCGTATTTGGATGATAATCCCAGCTTTGGGTGGTAATGGTTTGTATGTATGTGTTTACACCCCACCCACCCTGAAAAAGTACACCTTTGCCCTTCAGTGTTGTGGTGACATGCTTGCAGGCAATTCCTGGCAAAGTCTCAAAAGCTGGGGGCAGGAAAGGGGACTGAGCTTAAGCAGGATTTTCAGTGGTTGGAGCACAAAGCTTCATTCAGTACTCCTGTGTGATGCTTTGCATCACAATATATGAACAATATGTGTGAATTTGTAGATCTGCCAATACACTTTATTCATATAATTTACAGGAGAGTTTAAATTATTGTTAACTCTCCCTCTCTTCTACAGGCAGAGTTTGTTTGGCATAAGCTATCAGCAGATAATATGGATCCAGATTTTGTGGAAAGGAGGAGGATTGGTTTGGAAAACTTTCTCCTACGTGTGGCTTCACATCCTATCCTTTGCCAGGAGAAAATGTTTAATGCATTTTTAACCCAGGTATCTAAATAACATACTATCTACTGGATTTGAAAACAACAACAAATAAGTTCTCCATCTTTATCTTACTTCATAAATGATGGCTGTTGCTGGTCTGGGTGTGGAGATTGTGCACCCAGACAAGTGCGCAGTGCATGATGGGGATTCACTCGATGCCAGCCGGGAGCCCTGCCGTCTCCCAGCCCTGGCTGCAAACAGCCAGGCCTGGCAGACAATAAAGAAAATGGATTTGGCGAGTTTGCCTTTGTTAGCCCAGTTTTGCCTGAGCATGAGAACAGCCTCATTGTGTGTTAGATGGCTTTATGTAATATCACTAGGGATGAGTGTGGTGGTGTTGGTTTTCCCCCTTTAGCTGATTGAATTTAATTCTTCAGTTCTACTGAAAAAATAATGTTAGTATATTACATTTCAATAGTATTGACTGTGCTGGCTCATGATCTAATTCTAGGATACAGTTAATAAAAACTGTTAAGCCTTGTTTGTCTGTTGTTGGCTTCTGTTCGTTTCCTTTTGCCATTCTGCTCCATATTATTGGAACAGCTTCTTCCTTTCTGTCCATCAAGCAGACATCTACTTTAGGAATAGTAAGTGGATGTGGTCAAGTGGATTATTCTTGGTCAAAGTCTCTTGAGCTTGTGTGGGGAAAAAAATGGGAGCAAAGACATGCCAGGATGATGTAATGAAAAGGTCTACTTGAGATTTTTGGAAGTTGGACTTCAGGAGAAGGACACCCAGCACCCCATTTCTACCTTGCCCTGTAGTATATCTGAGGAACATAGGAAGCTGCCATATACTGAGTCAGACCATAGGTCCACCTCGCTCTGTATTGTCTACACACACTGGCAGTGGCTTCTCTAAGGTTGCAGGCAAGAATCTCTCTCAGACATATCTTGGAGATGCCAAGGAAGGAACTTGGAACCTAGATGCTCTTCCCAGAGCGGCTCCATCCCCTGAGGGGAATATTTAACAGTACTCACACTTCTAGTCTCCCTTTCATATGCAACCAGGGTGGACCCTGCTTAGCTAAGGGAACAAGTCATGCTTGCTAGCAGCTCTCTGAGAACTGCTGCATAGTGCACTTACCATGTGAAAAGCAGTAAGGATGTGCATGGTCCGGACCGGCACTGAGGGGGGGTCTCCCTTTAAGGGCGGGGGGTAAAACTTACCCCTCCCGCTGCTCTTCCCCCTCCGGCGCTGTAGTTTAAAGCGAAGATTTTGGGGCGGCAGCATTCCTAGCTGCCGCCCCTGCCCCCGTCATTGCTTGTTAAGTCTCTGTAATAGCAGCACGCATGCGTGCGTGGCGGCACGCGTGCCCGTCGCCGCCGTGCACGAGCGTCGCCACGCGCACATGCGTGCTGCTATTACAGAGACTTAACAAGCAACGACGGGGGCAGGGGTGGCAGCGAGGAACACTGCCGCCCCAAAATCTTCGCTTTAAACTACAGCGCCGGAGGGGGAAGAGCGGCGGGAGGGGTAAGTTCTACCCCCCGCCCTTAAAGGGAGACCCCCCCTCGGTGCCGGACCGCCGGACCGGTTCAGCTGCGAGCCGGTTCGGAGGCCTCCAACATGGCCTCTGGACTGGTTTGTGCACACCCCTAAAAAGCAGTCTGGCTCTGCTGGTTTAGAGCACTGAGCAGTTCTTCCTATAGCTTCAATATAGAACTGAAGAGCCTGTCCATCAGGAAAGAGGAGCCACTAGCTAGTGGTTGGCTGATAATCCCCACCCCCAAGCAGTCAGGAGGGGAAGGTACAGGAAAGTTAATTAGATGTAACAACAGAGTCAGCCAGTGACTTTTCTTTCCCTGAATATGACTTCAAGCCCCTCCTGCTTTCCTTGCTTGTTGGGAGGGAGCTGTCAGGGATCTTTTAGGGTTCAGAAAGTCAGAGCTGTATGCTTTCATGTGAGGAGTATAATGTGTAGTCTGGCTCTTATACTATGCTAATAAATAACCACTTCCCTACTTGCATGTAATGAGTAAAAATTGCTTCTATGTGTCCAAGAAGTGATTTGGTGGTTCCTTCCTTTCAGGATGCTGATGTAGTACAAATGACATGCATTTGGTTTTAGGGATGTGCACAAAGACGGTTCGGAGGCCCTTTCAGAGTTCCTCTGGTTCAACAGCAGTGGGAATGCCGCTTTAAGAGCGGGGGAGGGTGCATTTACCCCTCCTGCCGTTTTCCCGCACTGGCATCCTTTTTTTGGAAAGCTAATTGGGGAGACAGCGTACCTCCCTGCCGTCCTGTTAGCTAGATATGGCTGGAAGTCCCCAACGTGCCTGTGCACGCCAGCACATGCGCATGGGCAACATGCGCACACCCGTGCCAGCGGGAGGAAAGTGGTGGGAGGCGTAAGTGCACCCTCCCCCGCTCTTAAAGCGGCATCCCCTGCCGCCTTCGAACCTCCCTGCCACAGTTCCATGCACATCCCTATTTGGTATGTGTGAACAGATGGAACAGTAAAGCTTTTTCTGAACTAGTAACATTTATTTGCAAAACTGTTTTATACGCGCAACTACATTTGCTATATGGCCAGAGCCATATTGACCTTCTGGCATTACAAGGAAATGTTTGGCAGTGAACGGGGGGTTGACCAAGTGTGGTTACAGAGGCTGTGTTTCCACTAATAACTAAAAATAAAACATTTGTTTCTAGGAAGGTGGATGGAAAGAGATGGTGAATGAAACAGGATTTCAACTGAAGGTAATTATACTTTTTACTACAGTGTGATTTAATTGGACTAATTGTAAGTCGAATTTGCAATGTCATACCTGCATCAAAATTACTCTTACATAACAAAGTTATGGATATAATATTATAAACAGTCTTCAGAAGATGTTTTGGTGATGTATTAGTTACATGGAAAATTAGAATTGGCTGATTCAGCTTGGATAGTGTTGCTGTAGCTGTTCCTAGTAAGTTTCCTAAATTGCAAAAATGGCTGCATATTTTTACTAACTCTCTGAGTATGGATGTTCACAAAACATATTACAAAAATGTAATAATAATAATAATAATAATAATAAAAAAACAGATTTTGCGTTCTGTTTCAAGCTTGAAGCAAAACAGCCGAAACATTTTGCCGAAACACTGGTCGAGCCATCTGTTTTGATGATACAACTCAAAACATTTTGACTGGTTCGGCCATAGGGAATGGGGAAAATCAAAACACCCCATTGTTCCCCATGGGTATCTCCTAGGGACACCAAAGTGGGCTGCGTGGTAGGATGTAATGGTTGCTGCCTACCACCCACCCCACAAAAGAAATGGGCAAGCAGGAGATATATTTTGAAATTTCCTCCTTTTGTATCCCCCCCTCCCCCCAGACAATGGGGGAACAGTTGCCCATGGCATTTGATTTGTAAGAAGGCCTCCAAATGGTGCTTGGAATGTTGAAAATTTGGATCAAAACAGAGTTGTTCTGTTCCAAGCTTGAAACAGTCCCTTTTAAAAGAGGGTGCTCTGTTTTGAGCTCAAACCACTCAAAAAGGCCCATTTTGAGTTGAAATGTTTCGCAGTCAAAATGTTCTTCACATCCCTACTTCGAGTGCTTATGTTCTGATGTGTGCATGACATGCACACTTGATAGACCCGCAAGAGTTTTAAAAAACCAACTTATTTTTTATTTAATTGTAAATACAATTTCTACCAAAGCTAAGCATTCTTTCCCTAAAAACTGGTAGTTCTGTATTATAAGGGCCAGATCCACACTTCTAACACAACCACTGTTGTGGAAAGCAATGACATGTGTTTGAGCAAGGCAATCTGAGGCAGATCTTTTCTTATAATTGAGTGGCAGTTTTTCCAGTGGGCTTCTGGTTATACAGGTGAAATAAATGACATGTAGATTAAACTTACAGCCTCTTGATGTGCTAAACCTAGCCAATGTGAGGTCAGTCACCCCTGGCAACACAAGATTTGAATGAAAATGAGCCAATCTGGAACCAAGGGGGAAATCACCAGCCAATCATTGCACACTAGAAGTCATCAATCTGAAACTTGGGAGGGTAGGATTTTCAAAAAGATTTTCTGACACAAAATGGACATAGCAAGAGAGATTGCCACAAAATTGATGTCTGAATCTACAAATCTTTCAGGTCAGAAATCTGGGTGATTTGTTTTGTACCCAAATCTGGCCAGCTAGCACAGGGGCAATTTGTTTTGTCCACAAATCACCCAAAACGGGTAGATTTGGGTATAAATCGTTTTGTACCCAAATCGATTCACACATCTCTATCAATGTAACATTTTACTGTGGTGAATTCTTCACAGAATGAATTTGTGCTTTAACCTGGATTTTGGTCTATGGGGAAAGGCAGTACACAATTCTACTCTTTGCTTCCTACAGCTTTACCCCATAGCTAAGCAACTGTGAAGTATACATGTGGACCAATGCTTCATAAGTGTATATTTATTTTATAGGAAGTCTTCAATGTCAGTGTACCCTTTGTGATGTTATGTTGAGAGTACAAAGAGCCAGTTGGGCAGCCTTAATACTTGTTATCAGCCTTTTGTTTCCTTTAATGTAAAAAGTCAATTGGTCTGCTCTCTCCACTTTACTCTGCTTGTCTTCAGACAAATTCAGTCTGCTTAGTTCTACTTTACCTTTTTTATCGCCTTGAGTGAGGGCCTTTTCAAATGATGCTTGCCTCCAGAACCACCTCCAGAATTGGCACAGTGTCACTCTATCGATGGGGACATGCCCAGAGTCTGAAGAGCTTGTAGGATTTGATGCAAATCAGCTGCCCACTCTCCATTACACATCCACATTCTTATTCTGCATTGGGCCATCCTCCGGCAGGAGTTACACTGGCAGTGTAGATAAGCTGGTGTAGCAGTCTGCTGGCATAGTGGTGCAGTTGTGCCAATGTAGTGGAAATGGAAGAGATGCATTTTGAGTATCACCAGCAGAAAGAGGCTTGTGCCAGATGCTATGCCAGGGGTTAGCATAACCAGGGGTTCTTGAGTTTTGGATTGTGCTCTAAATTGGGTTTATGAAATGCTTTGTTTTAGATGTGTTGAATTTGACAACTGGCATAACTGGCTCTAGATGAGGCCAACACAAGGGTTTCTAGGGCTTATTAAATAAATTGTAGATAATGAACATTGAACGATTATGGAAATTGGATGACTAGGTTTGCTTTGGATTTTTGCTGCATTCTTTTTACCCGTTTCCCAATCTCCCTACCCACATTCATTTTGCTAAATTTACCCTCGTGGAATTTGCACATTAAGAAGCTGGCCTTGAAGGTGCTTTGCATATTTTGAAACTCCTGGGCAGAGAGCACTTTGTGAGAGAACTAATATGCCTTAATTGTAATGCATGACAATCCTACATATGTGAAAATTATGCTGTTTGTGTCCAAAATGATTATACAATACAGTCTTCTATTGTAACAGTTTCATTCCTACACAGAAGTTTATTCATTGCAGGCCTTTTGTACTGTATCTTGCTGAGTTGATCTTTTTTTAAAAAACAAAAAACCCCTAACTGAATTAAGCTAATAAAATGTTTGCGTGTATGCTGCTTCTCCCATCAGGCAGATTCTAGGTTAAAGGCTCTTAATGCAACATTCAGAGTGAAAAACCCAGATAAGTAAGTATTAGACTTTTATTTATTTGCAATTACAGTTGGTAAAAAAAAAAAAAAACGACATGTGTAATCCCTGCTTAACTCTTATTTCTTGATGCATATGCTATATTTTTAATAACCCTTAATAAAAAGTGATTTATATGTAGGAATGGAAAGCCTATTCTTTGGGGAAAGTATGCAAGTCTTGGAAAGACAAATTTATTATCTCTCAGCATCAGCTACATTTTTCTCAAAGTGTGGTTCAGTGAATGGTGTTGGATTTTGATCTCACGTTCGACATGGACACACTGGTTGGCCTTTGGCAACTCCCTGTATCTCATCTTTAGTCTTTCTCCCTCTCTTGGAATATGGGGATATTATAACCCCGTTCTCAAAATCTCTCAGTGATATAAGAGAAAGCTTTAAATCACTTTGTACATTAAGAGCGCTAGTAAGAATGATAGGTTGATAATAACTCGAGATTTATTTTTAAATACTGCCAGATGCTAGGGCAGATAATAGGGGATGTCCATTGCTATTGTGCACTGCTTGTGAACTCCCAGAACTTGGCTGGAAGTTGTTGGAAATAAGATAATGGAGTAGATTGACTTTAATTTTATTCAGCAACAATTGTTCCTGTTTCTGTTATATTTGTAATTTTTAAAAATGCCCCAAGGCTTGATGTGTGCTGTGGGAAGTGCTGGTGGTCTTGTGCAGGAGCGCAAATATTTAAAGTAGCACACCCACACTTCAGGAGTGCTGCTTACATGATTTCCGCCAGTGTTTCCTTAGGAACCCGCAGCAGCACATTATTGCCTGCATTACACTGTGGAGCATGTCAGCCATTAATTATTGTGTTTTTGTTTTGAACTAAACACAGATATTTTCCTATCCTGTGTAGGATCCCTCCATTTAAGAGAGGGATAAATAAAAATGTGATCGGCTGCTAATGAAAAATAAACACAAGTCCCGTGTTGACTAAACTCCCCAGCATCCTTCTACTTCATATCGCCTCTCTTCTTGGTCTCCAGCCATACTCAGATTTAAAGAAAACAAAACATTTTGTGCTTGGTGAATTGCTTTCTCAAACAGTCCCACTAGCTTCTTCCTGAAAGGCAAATAGAGAACATGGCAAAGGCTCACATGAGATTATTGCCTTTGCTTGTGTTGGCTGAACCATGTGCTGATGAGGGCAACTCTTTCTAATACCCTTCCATTCCCCAGACCAGTTCCTACATTTATTCTAGCCTTTCTTATTCTTTTTCAGACTTCCCCCTCCCTCTGTTGCTATAAGAAGGGGAAACAGAGTGTAGTTCTTTCATTTGTATTTAAAATGCTGGCAGAATCACAAAATCAACAAACACCAATTGGAGGAAATTCTCTCATTCTTCTGATATATCAATCTTGTATGCAGTTAGCAGTAGTGAGAATAATTTGTTTAGCATGAGGACAGATCTAACATTTTTTACAACAGCAAGGCTAGTTTGAAAGCCCCTTCACCATATTCGATACAAGCATGCCTTTTCTCTCCTGGGGAAGGTTTCCGCAAGCTTGCAATACAGTCAGTTTGAACCAGGAGGGAGGAACACCTTTTGGATAGTACCTGTAATAGTGCAGACACAATACTTCCTGCCTCCACTTCCAATCACTGGAGCAGTTTTGTTCTCTCCCCCCCCCACACACACACACTAAATGTAAAGTGAAAGATCGAGGAATAGATATATACGTGCCAATGTTTAGGTAAGTTGGGGGAAGGGATCAGTAGAAACCATTGCTAAAATGAGCCATTTTAGAGTTGGCTAGAACATCAAAGGGGCCATATTTTGCTGCTGCTACACCGCTTTCCAACAAAAGTTCTCAAAGTGGTTTACATAGAAGATTAATGAATAAGATGGTTCCCTGTCTCAAAAGGACTCCCAATCTAAAAATAAACGTAAGGTAGACACCAACAATAGCCTCAGGAAGAATGTTGTGCTGGGGTTGGATAGGGACAGTTGCTCTCTGCTGCTTAATGTAAGAAATCCACCTTTTAAAAAGATCTCTCTTTGCTCAGTTAGCAGGGGTCTGGGTCCAACCAACATGAGTTTGTGAGAATGAAAATAATAAATTTTCCACATCACTAGCTGTGACTCCTATTACAATCTTAGGTCTTTCTTCACGCTCAATTACTCATTTTGCTGCAGCTTCACTTTGGGGAAAACAGCTATGAAAGATGTTGCCTTACTCCAACTTAACTGCCTTTCAGCTGTATTTATTAAAATAACTGCTTGCTCCAGAAAGCATTCCATAGTTGGTTTTGCTAGGGAGAAGTTTGATTTCTCTTTTCTCTTTTTACTTGGGCATTAGAGCCAAGGCACTTCTGGAAAAACCATCAGGAACAGCTGAAATCTGCCTTGCATCTCATCTTGACTATTGATAGCTGCCATTGTGTTCCTGCATCCCTAATTAGAGTTTCAAGCTCTATGATGTGTTGAGTGTGCTCTTCTTGACTGAAGTTGTGTCAATGCCAGCTGACTTCTTTCCAGGACAAGAAAAGACATTCTCTTCCAGTCTGTCCCTCCTTGCCCTGGCATGTCGCTGAGCTGCTCTGTGATATGGTTCATGTGCACAAGATACAGAAACTGCTTACAAATGAGTGCCCCCCTGAGGTGCTACTCACTGATAGGGAAGGGCTCTAGCCAGTTGCTTGACATGGCACACATGGAGGCCTTCCTCACAATCTGTTAGTATGGAAGACCTGCAGTCTACTTTGTGAAGCAGCAGACTGGAGCCCCTTCCTGACAACAGACGTAAAGAGGAGAAATGTTGCAGTCTGAGTATGGCATAGCAGGTTGCAGCTGCCTTTCTCAAGTGGCTGGCCTCTGCCATCACACCTACTTTTGAGGTGTGCTGTGTCATACAGCAGGCTTAAACCTTTTCCTATCGAATCTATTTTCCCAAACTACTATCAGCACCAGTGTGGCAAGTCAGACAAAAGTAATTGCTGTGCTGTTATGTGCTTACATATATGAAGAACAACACAGGAGCTTCCCAGAACAAAAAGGAGCAAATGGTAAAATATTCCTGAAGAAAATCACCTGATGCAGGAACTTGAAGTACTTGCTTCATTAAAGTACTTGAAGTATGAAGTAATGAAGTACTTGCTTCATTAAAACAACAGAACTTGGAGCTTTTCTCTTTTGACTGAGAGCTTTGATGTGTTAGCTAAGCCACCCAAATGAACACATTTCTCTCTCTTGTGTGCATGCATATGTCAGTTTTGCTGTAGTGTATGCTTTTTTTGTAAAGGTTTTTTTCTGCAGAACTGTATTTCTTTCACATATTGTCTAAAATATAAAATAAAAGCTGTATTTCACATTGTCTAAAAATATGTTTTGAAAACGCATGCTTGCTTCTGTCCCTCCTAAAATCAGGTGCATGGATCAAGCTTGGGTTTAAATATCAAATGAAGAACTGTGCCTAGAACATTCTCAGTAATGTTCCTTAAATGATTATGAATCATCATAATCAACAACAACAACTGTATTTGTTGGCTGCCCCATAAGAAACTGTTCTTTGGGTGGCTCACAACACAACATTAAACATCCAATAAAAACATTCAACACATTAAATCATAACAGACCAAAAGTGAAAAAGAAAATACAAAATACAATACAAAACAATTTAAAAACTATTTAAAAATAAGTTAAAAATCAAATTTAAAAATGAAAATTTAAAAAAATTGAAATGGAATGAATATATTGTGCATTCCCTTTCTCCCCTTTGGAAAAAAGGTGTTATGTTTCAGCTTCAAATAGAGAATGATGTTGGATTCATGGAGACCATGTTCCTCTATGGCAGGGCTTCTCAACATGTGGGTTCAAGATGTTATTGGACTTCAGCTCCCATAATCCCCAGCCTCAGTGGCCTTTGGTTGGGAATTATGGGAGTTGAAGTCTAATTACATCTGGGGACCCACAGGTTGAGAAGCCCTGCTCTATGGGATCTTAGTCTTTAAGTAGCCTATTACATTTTTGTGTTCGCTTTCTTTCCCTCTTAAAAGTGAGCTTGAGTTCTTATTTGGAAATGCAAAATTGTGTCCTGAATGTGTGTACCAGATTTCATTCTCGTATCTTGATGATCAGCTGAGTTACCACATTATACATTGACAAATGGAATGCCAAATAGGTGGGTAATTAAACCAAAGGCCTGCCATTCCTCAGCCAAGTGCTGAAGGTGTCAAATAGCTACCTCTTAAAGTTGCTACTTGTAGCCTATAGCTGCTACTTCAGGAAGGCAGAGATAATTCTATTTTTAAAAGTCTGTCTTAGTGCAGCTAAGCTGTTTTATTCTGACCCTACCATGCAATTTGTGGGAACTTGCTTCCCTGATTGCTAATGATGTACTATCCTCTCATTCCCAGGAGATTTACAGAGCTTAAACACTACAGTGATGAGCTGCAGTCTGTCATATCGCACCTTCTGAGAGTCAGAGCTGTAAGTATTTCCCATTTGGTTTCGGAGTCAGTGCTCTTTAAATAAGAGAGTGACGCAGCTGTCCCTTGTTATGACATTCCTTTGACTTTAGTATTGCTTTTGGGAAGTAATCTTTTGTTTTCCTGAAAAGGTACTCTTGTTTTGCAAAATAAAACTAATGAAATTATATCTATGATGATTGTTAGAAACTGGAATAACTGTGGTTTGTGTTAGAACAATTTCGCAGGTGAAGCAAGAAGCCCTCAAAGTATGAGGCACCTTCCTGGGGTTGATGTGGAAGATGTGTCAGTCTTTCTGACCACTTCTTTGTCTGCCTAGTTGTATTATGGGGACGTTCTCTCCTATCCTTTCGTATTGATCTATCTATACTTATCAAACCACGTATTTTTCCCAAGCTGTTTGGATTCCTTGCTTTCCTCCCAGAGAATTTGAGACCATGCTATGAACTCCTGGATCTACTTCTCCTTTTACTTCCATTTAATGTACCTACTTTGCAACCAGCAGGCATGGGCATGCACTGTCAGGATAAGAGGTTTATGTTCTTGGGTGTGTGTAGAGAGTTGTGCCTTAAGGATGTTCACTGTCTGAGTCTGAGAACCAATGAGTTTAATAATAATAATAATAATAATAATAATAATAATAATAATAATAATAATATAAAATATTAATAATATAATAAAATATAAAATATTAATAATATAATAAAATATAAAATATTAATAATAAATAATAAAATAATAAAAAATTCTGGAACCTAATCCCAAAAAAATATGCTGAGCTGAGCTACTTACTCTGGCAAGTTCTCTTTCTCTGCTATTGAATTATATCGCGGCGGATTGAAAAGTAGCTAATATAACTCTAATCTTTAAAGACTTAATAGTTGCTTTTGAAAATGATCCAGACTTCAGGACTGGGCATATTGTCAAAAACTGCAGTTAACAGACTGGTTAAAACTCGGAGAAATATGAAAGTCGGCATCTATTTTTGCAAAGGAAAAATCATACATCAGCTCTAATATCCTCTGACTTTTTGAGAACATCACTGATTAAGCAAGCCGGATGAGGTGGCTAAATTGATCATATGTTGGAGTAGTAAAAAAATAATATTCATTTAAAAAAAAACCACCTTTAAATAATATGTGATGGTATAAAATGGTATCTTGTTTCTTTTTAGATTGTATGCCCCTTTGGGACAGAGGAAAATCTTATTCTATGTAAACCTCTCTATTTTTGTTGAGAAGTGGTATATAAATATCCATATTATTAGTGGTTGATTCTGATGGATCAAGATATGAACTGAAGCAAGGTTGTTGAGAAGTTGGTGGGCTGTGATTACTGCAACTTTTTCTTGTTTGGGTGGACACTGACAAGGGGAAGCGCAAATGTGTGACTTCTTTTCTCTTCTCCTCACCCCCCTCCATTTTGTTATGCTGCTTTGTGGAATGCTAGTCTACTCCTATATGGAAGATAAGTTTCTAAATATGAACATTTTATTTGATAGTTTTCCCCAGAATCTCTCTCTCTCTCTCTGACTTATTTTTCATATTAATAACAGATTAATATTTATTTTAGAGAGTAGCAGATCGACTGTATGGTGTGTACAAAGTCCATGGAAATTATGGGAGAGTTTTCAGGTAAGTGATAAGAGCTTTTTAAAAATAAAAACTACTATTCTGGGCATGTGTGTGTAATTCCTGATCTCAGAAAAATAACTTTTGGTAGAATTTGTGTTGGAAAGTGCTGCTGCATCTCAAATGTACTAGAAACAGTTCACCTTGATTAGTGCATCTTAGAATTAACTGGATGAAGCCCTGTTTTTATTTACATAGGTCCCTGTCTTGTATTTTATAAGTAGAATTGTTCTTATGTGTCCTCAACAGCTTATTAAACTGTCTTTCACAATTATTTCTCTTATATGTGTTGCTCTTCTGACTGTTAAGTTTTACTGAAAAGCATCTGGAACTCCTTTAACATGGTTCAGCCAAGCATCTTGCTGTTTCTAGACTGAGAGGCATGAGGTATAGTTGCAGGCAGTAAAAGAGGGGGGAAATTATATACAAGACTGTAAAATGTTAGGAGCCTTTCCTTGAAGGGCAAACACAGCTGAACCTATCTGAGATTGCCTCCAGCTACTGAGGAGCCCTTTTAAAAAACACACACAAAAAAACCCATTTCTGTTTGAAGCACTTTGGCTGTGCTTTATCCTGTGCAAGCTCAGAAGGAAATCCATTCACGTTGGATCACTGTGTATTGTAGCTGAATATTTTGAACCTCTTACCATATTGCATGCTGTGTGTCTATGGCTCAAGTGATGGTTGTGATTTTGTACTGATGGCTTCTCCCCAGTCTGCCTGCCGCTTTTATGGGTAAAAAGGAGGATTATTTTTCAACGTGTGCCTTCTTAATACTGTAAAAAAGCAGCTAGCATCATGACAATTGCACAGATGCTCTATTTTTAGCTCAGTCTTAAGAGCTGACTTAAGCAATGGCTTTTTGTAATTTATATGCCTGGATTCTATATGCAACTTTCCATCTTGCAGGAAAGTTAAAGAATCTGACTCTGGTACTGGAGAATCTCCTCCTCTTTTCTGTGTTCAACTGGCAAACACAATCCACTAGGCTAACTGATTGCAGATGTGTGCTTCTGATTTTAGAAAAATCATGTAAATTTCACTCTTGTAATAACTCTAGATCAGGGCTGTGCAACTTTGGCCCTCTAGCTGTTGTTGTACTACAACTCCCATCAGTCCCAGCTTCAGTGGTCAATAGTCAAGGAAGATGGGTGTTGTAGTCCAACATCTGCAGGAGAGTTGAAACTGTGTAGAGTAGAAGCCCTGTTCTAGATAAACAAGTTAATAGATAGTTTATATTTACAAATTTCCATACTCCTTTTCAGGTAAGACTCCCAAAGCAGTGTGCAATCCATCTCATAAAACACTTAAATCTCCTATGAATGTGACAGCATCTTGTTTTCCACCTTAACTAGCCAGATGCCTCAGGGAAGCCCACAAGCACAGCAAGCAGGCAATGGCTCAGACACTGTTTGTTCTCCAGCAGCTCCTGTTCAGGGGCATTACTGCCTCTGAACCTGGAGACAGCACATTGCTATCACTATTAGGAGACACTGATGGTTCATGAACTCGTGTAATCCCCTTTTTTGAAGCCATTCAAGGTAGTGGCTGTCACTCCATCCGGCTATTGCTAATGATGATTATTTCTATCTCATTAAAGATAACATAAAGCTATACAACAACAATGGAGCACTTCTATAAAATATTATTAGTTAGAATACATGAAAAATAGGATATGTGTTAAAGAACAGCAAATTAAATTTTAAGATAAGGTTCTAACTTTATGGAAAATATGTAATGTAAAGTTGAAAGGAAATGGCCATCTCTCTTTAAAATATTAATTTCATCTGGATCTGCTGGTAACATATAAACAAAATATAAACTCCATGGAAATATATCTTTCAGGCCATGGGCTTGGAGAATGCATTTCATAAATGAAGCTTGCTCTTATATATATATATTTTTTGCTATAAAATGAAAGAATTAAGTGATGCCACTTAATTAAGGTCATAATGCCTCAGAATGCAAACCTTGGTGATTCATAATACTTGCTTTTAACATGAAAGCAAGCATTAGGGCCTTTGAGTTCAACTTTGATTGAGACTTTAATGTGAGCTAGGGAAGAAGTGCTCCTGCTGCATTCAGCCACTTGCTTGGCAGCTGCTGCTCCTGCAGTGCTGGATGTCTTTCCCATCCTCCTTGTTGGTGGTTGTGACTGCAGCATGAAAGGAGCACACACTCTCCTCCCACTCTTGCATGTAATGCTGGTATAACATGTTAAGGGCGTTCAGGAGCCCTGGGGAAATTATACATCTCAGGACTCCTAGCGCCTGGAATGTGCTATGGCAGTGTTGCATGTGCCGGGGAGCGGGGGAAATAACAGCAGCCACCAGGTGAGGGGTAGGGTAGGGTATCACAGATTGGGGCCAGCAATTATGAGTTAGTTTCAAACTCTTAAGGGACAGACACTGAGAGGGTTCTGCCTTTTGCTTGTCCTGATCCAAATCAAGCCGGGAGAGTATGTCAATCTCTCTTCGCCTTCCTGACATGCACAACAAACTTACCAAATCTCCTGTCTGCAGCATTACTTGGAAAAATATATTCACCAGTCCATTAATGATAATTGAAGAGAATATTTTGGAGAATTATTCTATCCATTCCATTAAATGCATTGGCAATTACAATCCTCCCTCGCCAATGGCAACTTTCCCCAATCACGGTTTTAAGTATCCACGACTGGGAAATATTGACTGGTCTCGCCAACTACAACCCAAGTATCCATGATTTGGTGAGATTTTTTAGTGATGAGGGGTTTTCACAATTCTGGAGGGTTTAGAGGTTCAATCCACTCATTTTTCTTGCTGACCCTGCTAACTCCTTGTGATTTTGAGTGGTTTGGGGGGATTCAGAAGTGCTTTCAAGCAATCTTTTAGGGTTCAGAATTTTCCAGAGGTTCAATTTGCTCACTCCTCTTGCTTATTCTTGGTGATTTTTAATGGATTCCAGGGGATTTTTGGCAACGTTTTTGTATTTTTCTTTGATTTTTGCGACTGCAGTTCCCCTAGCCCTCTGATTCCCATTGATTTCAATTCTTTGCCAACCACAAATTTGCCAAAGGTAAGGTTTTGCCAGAATGGAACCCTCGTGGTTGGCAAGGGATGACTTTATTCTTTTCCAAGGCTTTGGAGTTCATCTGGGGAGGGAAGCTGATGTGCACCTCAAGTGTGTGGCTAACTACAAAGCGGTTTTGGTAAGATTAAGATTTAAAAACAAAACAAATCTTGGCACAATTTTATAGCTTGTTTTCAACTAGTAATGGGGAACATTGTTGATTTTTCATTTTGAGGCAGAAGTTTCCCTCCACTTAGAATTGTTCTTCAGTGTCTCTTCTTCAGTGGATTTTTAGTAGATTTTATATTGGGAGTAAAAGGTGTTCGAAAATCCAGTGAATTTAGACCTTGGAGAAAGTTGTTTATTTTATAAAAGTGAGGCATTGTGGCCTTTTCCAAACTTTGGGGTAGTAACTGAATCCCTATGAGATATTAGTACAGTGTTGGATTTTGACACCAGTACAGACACCTAGAAAGAGTTTGGGGGAAGAGAGATGCTGATGGCTGACCAAACACCACCAGCTGCAATCCATGGACATCATCTGAAGAAGAATACTACTTGAAATGCAAGGGGCATGCTCTCTTTTTTTAACATCTAGTGAGCAAGTAAGTGTAGGAAAGAAGGACTTCTGCAAACATCTTTCGTTTTAATCTTAGAGCGTATAAAACAAAAACCTTTTCTCAATTATCTTTTTGGCTTTTGATATATCATGTACCTGTGTTGGTGGGATCCTTTAAAAAGGAAAACTGAACTTGTGCGGTTTTAATTTCTTTAACCTGAATTTGCCTGTTAAGCTGTGCTAACTAGAAGGGAGGGGGTTAACACAAGCCATTTTGTTGTTGTTGTTGTTGTTGTTAGAATTGTTCTTAGCCTAGCAAGCCTCCCAGGAGCCAGATCTTTGCCCATATTAAAATTATAGAAGAAATACTAGGAGAGTACCCCAAGCACTGGACACTCCATGGTTTCATGAAGAAGAGCTTAAATGTGCAAAGGCTTTTAACTTGTATGATCCACATATGGTTTTTCCTTTGCTGGAAGCAGCAAAAGTACCAGTCTTCGGTCAGGAATGAGGGAATGGAGGGCAGGGAGAAGATACATTTCTTCATTAGGATCTAGTAACTTAAGATTTCAGTCTGTCCAGAATTTCCTTCACCAGGTAGAACTGAGTACATTCAATCTATTTTACCACAGGACCAATAATAGGGTTTTTCAAAACTTGCCTCCCCACCCATCCCAGCACCAAATATTCCAAACATGAAAAGATAAAATTTCAATATTGCTAGTTCTACAGTGCAAGAAAGGAAGTATTTTATCAGATAAGGCACAAAAATGTGTTACAGTAGATATGACTATCCTTTCCAACTTTAAGCATTCAAACAAAGCTTCTGTGGGAGGAACAGATTGGATCCCTAAACAGCTGAAGTAGAGTTAAAAACAACACATAAATGGTCAGGATGGAAGATCAGCATTTAAAATACTCGCAAATTTTGCTTCAAGTACTACTACTTGAAAGAAGTTCAGTAACTTAGCCAAGCATGAGCTTAAGCTTTTTCCATTTAGATAACACCTGGGGAGGAACTTACTAACTTCCTCACCCTTCATGTGCAATGTTGTTTCTTATTTAATTTTTTGTGTGTGTTTGTCTCTAGTGAATGGAGTGCAATAGAGAAGGAGATGGGGGATGGGCTGCAGAGTGCCGGTCATCACATGGATGTGTAAGTACTGACTATCTGAGAGTTGATGGAAGCCAGATGGGTACATTAAGAAGTGGGCGGGGGTAGCAGAACGCAGCCCTGAGAAAATGGTGCATTATTGAAGAATAGCACTGTGGGCTGTAAGCATTTCATTGGTTTTAGTTTGGGACTGCTTTAGGGTCTGTTGCATTAAGTAGCCCAAGGAGTCCCTAGTGATTTAAAGAGATTTCTTTCTTCTTTTTTGTTGAAACTATAGAAGAACTTGGCACCCTTCCATCATTTTGTTCAAGCTACTATGCCAGAAACTGGTGGAATAAAACCTAATGTACTACAGACCTGATGTTCTCCATTTGTTTGACAGCAGTGATTTTTTTTACTATTTCATAGACAATATGTGAACTTACAGGTTTTGTTTTCAAAATTCCTTTTCTTCAGTGTCTGAATCTCTTCTGGTTTTGTGGGGCACTTGGAAGTCTGAAGTGTTCCTTTAATCCTGATGACATTCTGGAAATTCAGAACAAAGAGAAGGTTGCACATCTGTAGCATTCAATATGAAAGATTTATTTATTTATATAACGTATTTATATACTGCCCCAAACCAAGGTCTCAGGGCGGTTCACAACAAAGCAATAAAGAAAACATTAAAATCAAAATTCTAAAAACAATTTAAAACAAATCAATAAACAGTCTAAAATTTAAAAAGTTAAAAAGCCCGGGTAAAAAGATGAGTTCAAACACTTTTTAAAAGCCACTCGCTAGAGACGGGGAGACTATTGTTCCCACGGTAAGCATGTTCCAAAGTCTCAGGGTGTCAACAGAGGAGGCCCTTCATTGGGTGACATGAAAGTAATACAGGAGTCATATGGTCTTTTGGAGGTGACCCCGAGACCAACCTGGCTGCCGCAATTTGTACTAATTGTAGTTTCCGGACTATGTACAAAGGCAGCCCGACATAGAGTGCACTGCAATAATCAAGTCTGGAGATTACCAGCAAGTGTACTCCTGTTCTGAGTTCATGAACCTCAAGAAACTGACGCTGCTGGCGTATCAACCGAAGCTGATAGAAAGCGCTTCTGGCCACTGGCTCAACCTGGGGAACCAGGGAAAGGTGTGGATCCAGAAGCACTCCCAGAATGCGTACCTGTTCCTTCTGAGGAAGTGTGACCCCATCTAGAAAAGGTAGATCAATATCACTTCCTGACTGACAACCCCACACAATAAGTACCTCTGTCTTGTCTGGATTCAGCCTGTTTGTTATCCCTCATGCAGCCCATTACTGCTTCCAAGCAGGCATTCAGGGAGGATATGCGTCTCCTGATGAAGTTGACATGGAGAAATAGATTTGGGTGTCATCAACATACTTATAACACCCAGCACCAAATCTCCGGATGATCTCTCCCAGCGGTTTCACGTAGATATTAAAAAGCATTGGAGACAGTATGGAGCCCTAAGGGACCCCATATAAAAGCTCAGATTTTGAAGAGCAACAGTCTCCATGTGACAACATCTGTAATCTGCCAGAAAGGTAGGAGCGGAACCACTGCAAAGCAGTGCCTCCCACCCCCAACTCCCTCAGATGTTCCAGAAGGATACTATGGTTGATAGTATCGAAAGCCGCCGAGAGGTCCAAAAGGACCAACAGAGTCACACTTCCTCTGTCAAGTCCTAATTGGAGATCATCCATCAGGCTGACTAAGGCAGTCTCCATCCCATAGCCCATACAAAACCCAGTTTGAAATGGGTCTAGATAATCAGTTCCTTCCAAGACCGCCTGGAGCTGGGAGGCCACCACCCTCTCAATCACCTTGCCCAACCATGGGAGGTTGGAGACAGGCCTGTAGCTATTAAACTCTGAGGGGTCCAAGGTAGGCTTCTTAAGAATAGGTCTAATAATTGCCTCCTTTAAACAAGGAGGCATCCTGCCCTCCCTCAGAGAGGTATTTATAATTGCCACCAGGCTCTCCACAACAACCCCCTTGCCATGATACTATAAGCCATGTTGGGCAAAGATCAAGCAGACAGGTGGTAGGACGCATCGTTCGTAGCTTGTCCACATCCTCAGGAGTCACAAGCTGAAATTAATCCAGTCTAACCACACAGGAGGAGTTGCTGGATACCTCTGCTTCTGACACTGTGATAATTGTGGAGTCTAAATCTAGGTTGACCCGAATACAAGAGATTTTGTCCACAAAAAACTCATTAAAATAAGTGTCACAGCAGGCAACTAATGGTTCCAGATTCTGATTCAAGGGAGTAGGGGGCCCTACTAGCCCCCTCACAACCCTGATGAATAGCTCCGCTGGACGAGAGCTTGTGGAAGCAATACGATCAGAAAAGAAACGCTTCTTTGTTGCACGTATAGCCAGAGCATAGATCTTTAAATGTGCTCTATGTCATAATCTGTCGGATTTGAGTTGAGTCTTCCTCCACTTGCACTCCAGTCATCTACCTTGCCGCTTCAGCTCCCGCAGATCTTCCTTATACCAAGATGCCAGTTCTTGCAGAATTCTTATAGTGCAAAGATAAATAAGGTGCTTAATAGGCTAACTGTTTGTGGGTCCTAATAGTTCCAAGTCACACAGCCATCACACAGTGAAGAGAAGTTCAGATGCCTTTTTCCATTACTCTTTGCCTGAGCTGGGGGAGATCATCCTGTGATCAAGGATCATGGTTCTCCTTCTATACTGTGGAGGAGGTCATCTCTTGGAATGTGTTGGGCTGAGCTGCTTTATAACTCAAAGCTAGCACCTTTCACTTTTCTTAGGGAGCTATGGGAAGCTGTACTTAATGTGCTTCCACAACCTACACCCAATAAAGTGTATTTACTTCTCAATAACTAGAGGTTTCAGTGCATTAAGTCCTGACAGCCTGCCATAAAACAGCAAGATGGAGCGGTATTGCAGAATGGCCTTAAATCTTTTCCCACCAATGTGATACTTACAGTGATGTAAAGGGTGTACAGTTAAGGGGATGGTTTCTATATCATTATGAAAAACTAGTCTTCAGTAGGTGGGCTTAAGTCAGGCTTGTCTCCTGACTTAAGGTTGATAGTAAGAATACTGGTGTTGCCAGCTTATATCTTCTTTTTTTTAAGTTGCCTTAGAAGTGTGACTTACCACAGTGCCTACAAGGTACTGTTATAAATAACAAGTTGTATGCGAGAGTGTTTTGTATTTTTAAATTGCACATAATCCACCAAAGGATAAAGACACTTATCAAAGATAAATCCAAACTAACTTGTTTTTATGGGTGTTAGTCCAAACCAGTCCTGCAATCTTACTAGTAACTTCAAATGCACTGAATCTGTAAGCATGGGCAGGAGTATGAATTCTGATAACTGTTTTATAATCCACAACTGTTTTATATTTCTATAATATGCATATTTCTACAAATTTGCTTAGTTTTGTGCACTGTCATTCACTTAATATTGGTATCAAAGACAGATTACTTTGGAGCAAGATGAATCAAGGTGATTTCCTTTGTGCTCTGTTGACCAATCTGGTTGGAGAGGTTGACCTGGCAGTCACTTGCAAATTCACATCAGCTAATGGAAAAGATAGCTTTGAAGCTGGCACTCCAAGCAGGTTTTCTCCCAGCTCAAAGGATAATAACCCAGGAAGAAGGGATCTGGGATGTGATCTCTTGAATCCATTAGAATGGGTTCTGTGCCTGTGCTGAAGCCTGTCGGTGTGGAGTACCACAGCTGCTTTTGGCGCTTGCGCCCCAGACCACATGACCACATGGCTATTTAAGGCGGGAGGAAGCACCAGCACTTCAGTTCCTTTGTGACCACCATAGCGATAGGTTCCTTGGTCACTACAGCTCCTCATTCTTGTTTCTTGCTTTTTCTGAGTGATAGATAGATAGATAGATCAGCTACTTTGACCTTTGGATTGTTTAAAACTACATTTTTGTCTATTTTGTGGATGAAGTGAGTTGAAAGATTGGACTGATATTTTGATCTTGAACAATGTAATGCCGACGGCAATGGATGACCCTAAATGCTTGGGGGGCAGGAAGCAAAAAAATAAATAAATGTTCAAGCTAAGCTACCCTCGCAAGACAACCATAACATGTGTTTGCTGTATCTGGGGGAAGCCCACAACACCTCCATGTATAAAAGTTTGCCAGTCCTTTTCTAAACAGACGTAACTAAACAGACGTAATGCAACTGGGAGCTCCATCTGAGGGCTGCACTGTATGACGATGTCTCTGTTAAGGTTCATTTAGCAGCAATCTCAGCTAGGCACCCAGGATGGGATGGAAAGACAGTATTTTCCCACCCCAGCTGCAAGGGCTTTCTCAAAGGTCTCACTAATCTGTATCCTCTGGTAAGACAGTCACTGGATCAGTGGAGTATATCCTTTGTCCTTTTGGCTCTGACAGACACCCCCTTTGATCCTCCTGAAGATGCCTGCCTTCTTGGTGGCAATTACAACTGCCCTCAGGGTGAATGAACTTATAGCCCTGAGGATGGACATGCCTTATGCACCCAGATAAGGTGTTGCTACATCCTGACCTACTTTCTTACCTAAGGTTGTGACATAAACCACATAAACCAAGACTTCGTGCTATCTCCCACCTTCGGCTCTGAGCACAGCTCTTGAAAAGGCCCTGCATTCCCTGGATGTTCGAAGGGCTCTTCTATTCTACCAGTCAAGAACAAAGACTATTAGAAAGACAAAAAAAGTTGTTTATATCCTACAAATGAAGATCTCTGGGTCAGACCTTGTCTAGGCAGAGGCTATCCCACTGGCTAGTAGAGCTAATCCTATTGATGTATAAGTTGCAAAAAGTTCAACCACCTAAGTCCATCAAGACACATTCAAGCAGAGCTTACGGTTCCTTAGTGGTTCATTTATCTGGCATATCATTTCAGGACATTTGTAGGGTCACACCCCAGATAAGCAGGTTGTTCACCTGTAACTGATGACCTCCCCTTTGCAGTAGTGCTTAAGTCTTCTATGCAGAACTCACCTATTGCTCCAAAGATGTTCAACTGCTCTGGCGGTCTCCAAGGAACTGAAGTGCTGGCGCTTCCTCCCGCCTTAAATAGTCATGTGGTGCGGGGTGCAGGTGCTGAGAGGAGCTGTGGTACTCCATATCAACAGGCTTCGGTGCAGGCACAGAACCCATTGTAATGGATGTCAACTACCAGATCAGTTAGAGGTGAGCAAGCTGTTTTTGTTGCTTACTAAGATGAGATCTACTCAGAGATGAGATCTACTTAGTGTCAGTTTCTAGACACTGAAATCTGTCATTTGAGAAGGGGACTGGAATTCTGGGACACAGTAGATATGTAACACTGCTTTGTGGCAGTTTTGCATTCTGGAAGATAATGGAGTTAGACCAGGCACAAGGGATTTGATATAGCCATTGTAAAGAAAGAAAAAGAAAGAAAGAAAGAAAGAAAGAAAGAGGGGAGTGAGTTCTGTATCACCTGCCTCTGCATTAGTCTTTACCTGTGTCACATTTAGCCATGATCTGATTCTGCCTCTGTCACATTAAGCAGTGATCTCCCACTTAGATTCTTATTTTGTATCTTCTACTCTTCAAAGTTCCTCAGTCCCTTTCCTCAATATATGTTAGGATACACATTCAAGACAAGTTGGGAATTAGTTACCCCTTTCCATCCTGCAACTGCTGTACAATCAGTGAAGTGGAGGCAAGATGAAGGGGAGGGAATATTCTTTTGAGTACATGTTTATATAGATAGTTTGTGGATTATGTTTCAAACCACTGCTGTAACAGACAAAATGAACATAGAGAGAGAGAGCTGTACAGAGAAAAAGTGAGAGAAAAGATGATCAGAGGGAGACAGGAAGAGGAGAAGAAAGAAGAGGCGGGACGGGGGAGAGAGATGGAGAGGGAGAAGGAAACAGACATTTGTATGTCTGAGAAGGAGAAAAAGGGGTGCAGAGTGAGAGCAGGAGAAAAGTATATAAAGTGAAATGAGTTGTTAAAAGTGGGTTGAGAGAGTAAGGAATGTGTGCTTCATTGTAACACATGTCTGCTGGAATTGAGTTCTGTTTCATTTTGGCCTATGTGTTTTTTAGGATGATACTATTGAAATGATTTTAGGGCTTAGGATCAAAATGCTAAGAATAAAGAAAAATCAGAACATCCTAAGTTTCCATTAGCTAGAAGTGATACAGAGTCAGTTAATAAATTTGAGAAATTTCTGGTTTATGTATGTATTCCTTTTGTGTTCTGGGGGTTTGAGATGTAAACTGTAGTGCTCTTTGTTTGAAAGAGGAGATGCTGTTACCAGCTTATAGATGTATTATGCAAGTGATTCTCCATTGGGCTTGAAGCTTATTTGCTTTTGTAAAATGTATGCTCCCTGCTGGCCCACCAACCTGCTATATGCTCCAACATGCTGGAACAGCTTCTGTACAACAAAATCTTATATCTGGACCAAGGTCATCCTGATCTCTACTTTAACTTTTAAAATGGTTGTTTTTGTTTCCAGTACTTCTCTTGCTGAGCGGTTAACATTGCCATTGGCAACTAATCAAAACTTTCTTAACATTCACATTGACTTATTATTTTGGCCTATTAAACTGAAGGAATTAACTTTTTTTTTTTTGGTAAGAGACATTTCCTATTTTAGCCATCCTCTGCTCCTATGAAGAAAATACTAATTTAGCCAAGGCTAAACTAAAGCCTAGTTAAAGTCCTGTTCATTTGGTCAGCTTAATTGGCAAACCAATCAAAATGGAGATTAAACAAGTTTCTACAAATTTGCATAGTTTGTGCACTGTTATTCACTTAATATTGCTATCAAAGACAGATTACTTTGGAGCAAGATGAATCCGTGATTTATATCAATATGAAATGAGAGATTCTGGTAAGAACTAATCTGCCTACTTTCCATTCACTAATTAATTAACTGATAATTACCAACTTCTGCCTCAAACATTCACACATCCACCATCTTGAATTGGGGTGGATGACATCATCACAAACTCTGCTGTTAAGGTGTCTCTATGTTTCCCAACAACTGCACTAAATTTGGTCCAAATAGGTTCTCACTTGCACCTCAAACATTTGTGTGTCCACCATCTTGACATCATCACAAACTATGCCATTGAGTTGTCCCTATGTGTACCTACAGCTATAGCAAATATAGTTCAAATTGGTTAGGCAGTTCACAAGTTAGCCCACTTGTGCCTCAAACTTTCATGAGTCAACCATCTTGAATCGAGGTGGATGACATAATCATAAACTACACTACTGAATTGTCCCTGTGTGTCCGCTGTACCTAATTTGGTTCATATTGGTCCAGGCAGGGGCATAGCAAGGTAGGAGTGGGCCCAGAGACAAGATTTTAAAATGCCCCCCCATCACTGAAGCTCAGCTCATGAAGTAGAGAAATCTTAAATGAGACTGAAGAGTGGTAACAAAAAGCATAGTTTCTCTCTCTCTCTCTCTCTCTCTCTCTCTCTGTATATATATGTATGTACCACAATAGAACATCATCCTAAATTATTTTTTAAAAGGTTTTGTAAATTGTGGACGATGCAAGTCATTTAATGGTACTAAAGAAAGACATGCTGTTGTGATAGCTCCAGGTCTTAACACTCACATCAATTTTGGAGAATGAATACAACCGAAGGAAGCCCGGGCGGGTGCGTGGCTGGAGGAGTCAGCCATGTGACTTGCCTCTGGGGGGCCCCAAACAACTGTCTCCCCTTGCCCTATTATAGTTACGCCCCTGGGTCCTGGCATTGCAAAGTTGATGGGGGATGGATACACACACACACACACACACACACACACACATGAGAATGATTTCTAAGACATACCTGTGGCTAATCCTATGTGTGGCAGTTCTTGCAAGCAGAGGCGTATCTAGGGGAAATAGCGCCTAGGGTGAACACTGAAATTGCGCCCCCTGTCCAAACACCTGACACTCATCTTTCAGATAACTTTACCATAATATCAGCTCAAAAATACAAGTCAAGCTCATTAATCTTTTAATATTTCAAAAACTATTCAGCAGTGGACGTAGCCAGACCAAAAAATGCTGGAAAACTACAAATTTCAGTATGCTGGGGCTCATGAAATACCCAAATACTATGTGGAGGTGTACTTGGAAAACTAAACAGAAGTGCTTGTCTAATTCTCTACTATGCATTGTAGCATCACTATTACATAAGTTTTAAAATTAAATGGAGAATTGGACTTTTCCCAGATACTCTGAAAATAATTAAAGGATATGCAGAGTAAACTGTGTCACTGCTTGGAATATATTCTAGTCTTTCAGAAAGACAGTTAAAATGAGAGAAAGAGAGCAAGAAACTCCCAGTGGGCCTTAATATTAAGGATTTCACACTGATTCAAAGACAAACCATTAATAGCCATATTATTAAGACATCACATTTAACTCACTTATAAGAGCAAATGAATACAATCCTAACTCATAAGCTTCAGCTCAGTATTCACAATCCCTGATTTGCTGTACATAGTGCCAATCTGAATATGTGTACAGTGTCTTATATCATATTAATTTTTTTTTTAAAAAAAAACCTTTTACCTGTAGCCCCTTCAGGGAAGTTTCTAAAGGCCGTGGGGGCATGGTGGTTCTGCAAAGGTTTTCCCTCCCCCCGCTGGCCTCTAGGGCCTCACAGGGACAATTTGAGCATGTGCGGTGACCATTTTTAAAAATAATATATTTTTTTTAAAGGCCACTGGAAACAAAATGGCCACCGTGCATTGTCAAATGGCCTCTGCAAGGCTGGCATGGCCTAGGACCTCACAGAGGCTATTTGAGCATGTGTGGCGGCCATTTTGTTTTCAGCAGCCATTTTTTAAAAAAAATAATTTTACAAAATGGCGCCCCCCCTTAAGGTGGCGCCCGGGGCACGTGCCCTGCCTGCCCCACACTAGATACACCCCTGCTTGCAAGAGTTTGAGCAAGCTACTGGGAGGGGGAGAGGAAAGCGAAGATAAGGCCAATGGGCAGGTCAGGAGGGGAGAGAAGGCGGGGGGAAGTGGGGGGAGGATTGGGCAACCGGTGAGTGGGTGGGGGAGAAGAACGGATGACTAGCAAGTGGGGGGGAGGAACTGGCGAGTGGGGGGAGGGAAGAGTGAGTGGGGGGAGGCAAGGACAAGCATCCAACAAACGGGGGGAGGAACAGGTGAGTGGGGGAGGGAAGAATGGATGATGGGGGGAGGAACTGGCAAGCGGGGGGGAGTCAAAGGCTGAGTGCACTAGCGCACAGATGCTCTGTGCGGGTTCAGCTAGTACTAATTATTATTATTAATACTAATTATCCATTCAGTTGTATAAATTGATATACTAATGGATTTTAAGCCTTCTGTTTAGATGTGCAGTTGTTATTAACATTATTTTAAATTTATTTAACACAAATACTTAAAACTGAGCATGATAAGGACTGTTTTAGAAAAATCACATGATTGTTTGCTACTTTTAAGATAGTGCCTATTGTGACACTGTTAAACAACACAATGCATGTTTGAAACAGCAAATACTGTGTTCGAAAGTATTCTTATGCTGATGTAATTGATCATCGGTACAAAATAGTACCATTGACTAAGCTAACTTAATTAGATAGCAATAGCAATAGCACTTACATTTATATACCGCTCTATAGCCGGAGCTCTCTAAGCGGTTTACAATGATTTAGCATATTGCCCCCAACATTCTGGGTACTCATGACAGCCCTATCACCTGTCTTTCCTGATTTCACAGTGTGGGTTTGCAGAATTTCTAACATGCATTAAAGCAGGGATCCTCAACATTGGGCCCCCAGGTGTTAGTGGACTTCAACTCCCATAATCTCAAGCCCCAGTGGCCTTTGGTTGGGGATTATGGGAGTTGATGTCCAATAACATCTGGGGGCCCAATGTTGAGGATCCCTGCATTAAAGGAAAGGGGTAGCCAGAGGCAGATAGGTTAGATGAGTAATATGTTCTGAGGAGGTGTGCGTGTGTGTAGAATGTGTAGGGGTGTGTGTGTGTAGAAACCGCCCTGAGCCTTTTGGAAGGGCGGTATAAAGGTTTTAATAATAAATAAATATATAAATATAGAATAGTGTTCCTTTACTGGGACCATCTGCCTGGAAGAGAACTGGTCTTGTGGTAGCAAGCATGAATTGTTCCCTTGTTAAGCAGGGTCTGCCCTGGTCTGTATTTGAATGGGAGACTACATGTGTGAGCACTGTAAGATATTCCCCTGAGGGGATGGGACCACTCTGGAAGAGCACCTGCATGCTTGCATGCAGAAAGTTCCAAGTTCCCTCCCTGGCATCTCCAAGATAGGGCTGAGAGAGACTCCTGCCTGCAGCCTTGGAGGAGCTGCTGCCAGTCTGTGTAGACAATACTGAGCTTGAAGGACCAATGGTCTGACTCGATATAAGGCAACTTCTTATGTGTCTGATTTATTTCTTCCGAAGTGACACTGCACCTACCAGTGGTTTCTAAATTAGTTCAATTTGGTATCCAGTAGGATTTCTAATTTAGAAACCACTGGTAGGTGCAGTGTCACTTCGTAAGAAATAAATCTCACTTCTCCTGATGAAGTCCTGTTCAAGCAGGAGGAAACAGGTAAAAATTACCTAGGATACCTGTTGGGTATTTTTTTGGACAAGGAGCATCTATCAGAAGGAGCAACATTTGTACAAGGAGCTACCATTAGAATAAGAACTTGCAAGGAAAAAGATCTGGAAGAATTGTGAGTAACATTTGGAGTAACAACTTGAACTCAGAACCAGCAAGAGAAAAGATCTGGAAGGACTATATGTCTACATGTATAAGGACGATGGACATAATTGACCTTCAGCCACACTTTTTTGGGGTCTAGAACACAGACAATTTCTTTAGTAATTTGTGTGTTTCATAATTATATGTTTAATTTATCCTCATTTCATGTAAGTTGTGTGTGTGAATAGACTCTTAGACACGGTATATATACTATCCAGTATATGTTTTCATTCTCTGGCCCATGTATCCTCTGTTCTTTCAAGCCAGTGGCATGGGGCTAAATAACCCTTAGCTGTTTAGGTCTTTATAGGTTATAACCAGTACCTTGTCTTTTGCCCCAAAGCTTATTGGTAGCCAGTGTAGGAGTTTTATTTATTTATCTAACTAACTAACTAACATATTTTTATACCGCCCAAAACTTACCTCTGAGTGGTTTACAACAAAATAAAAACAGAAAGTAAAACATTAGTTAAAACAAAACCAAAAAGTTTTAAGCATTACAACAATTTAAAAATGTTTAAACAATATTTTAAAACAGCATTAAAACCATCAGAACAATATTAATTAAACACCTGGGTGAACAGATGCATCTTTAAAGACTTTTAAAAAACTTTCAGAGATGGGGAGGCTCTTTATTTTACTAGAGAGTGCATTCCAAAGCCTTGGGGCAGCAGCGGAGAATGCCCGTCCCTGAGTGGCCACCAGACGAGCCGGTAGCAAATACAGACGGACCTCTCCAGATTATCTCAGTGGGCAGTGGGGTTCATGACAAAGAAGACGTTCTCTTAAATACCCAGGGCCCAAGCTGTTTAGGGCTTTATAGGTTATAACCAACACCTTGTATTTTGCCCGGAAACATATGGGCAGCCAGTGTAGCTCCTTCAATACAGGAGTTATATGATCTCTCTGAGATGACCCAGAGACCAACCTGGCTGCTGCATTCTGGACCAAATGTAGTTTCCTGACTACATACAAGGGCAGCCTCACATAGAGCGCATTGCAGTAATCTAGTCTGGAGGTTACCAGAAGATGTACCAGAAGATGTTTTGAGGTTGTTCATCTCAAGAAATGGACGCAGCTGGCGTATCAGCCGAACCTGATAGAAGGCACTTCTGGCCACTGCCTCAACCTGGGAAACCAGAGAGAGGCTTGGATCCAGAAGCACCCCTAGAATGCATACCTGTTCATTCTGGGGAAGTGTGACCCCATCCAGAACAGGCAGATCAAGATCGTCTCTCGAGTTCCAACCCCACACAATGAGTATACCTCTATCTTATCTGGATTCAGTTTGTTATCCCTCATCCAGCCCATCACTGACTCCAGGCAGGCATTTATGGAGGTTATGCCCTCTCCTGATGATGCTGAACTCGAGAAATAGATTTGGGTATCATCAGCATACTGATAGCACCCTGTACCAGATCTCCTGATTATCTCTCCTAGTGGTTTCATGTAGATGTTAAACAACATCAGAGACAATATGAGCCCTGAGGGACACCATACAAAAGTTCAGATTTTGAAGATCAGCAGTCTCCAAAGGATACCATCTGGAACCTGCCTGAGAGGTAGGAGAGGAACCACTGGAAAGCAGTGCCTCCCAACCCTCTCAGACGCTCCAGAAGGGTACTATGATCGATAGTATTGAAAGCCTCTGAGAGGTCCAAAAGGACCAACAGAATCACATTTCTTCCGTCCATTTCCAATAGGAGATCATCCATCAGGCCGACCAAGGCAGTCTTCACCCCATTGCCAGCCCGAAAGCCAGTTTGAAATGGGTCAAGATAATCAGTTTCCTCCAAGACTGTCCGGAGCTGGGAAGCCACCACCCTCTTAATTACCTTGCCCAGCCACGGAAGGTTGGAGACAGGACTATAATTGCTCAACTCTGAGGGATCCAAGGTAGGCTTCTTCAGAAGCGGTCCAATAATTGCCTCCTTAAGACAAGGAGGCATCCTACCTTCCCTCAGAGATGCATTTATAATTTCTACCAGGCCTTGTACAACACCCCCTCCCCGCTGCCAAATCATTTAAGCCATGTCAGGCAAGGGTCAAGAGAACATGTGGTAGGCTGCACCATTTCAGTCAGCTTGTCCACATCCTCAGGAGTCACAAACTGGAACTGATCCATCCTTATCACACAAGAGAAGTTGCAGGACACCTCCACATCAGACACTGAAGTAATTGTGGAGATGGAGTCTAAGTCGGCCCAAATAAGAGAGATTTTTCCCACAAAGAATTCGTTAAACACAGCACAGCGGGTAATCGATGGTTCCAGATTCTGATTCAAGGGAGGAGGGGCACATATTAGCCCTGTCACAACCCTGAACAACTCCGCTGGATGTGAACTTGCAGATGCAATATGGGCAGAAAAGAATCGCTTCTTTGCTGAATGTATTGCCTGAGCATAGGTCTTCAAATGAGCTCTATGTTGCAATCTGTTGGATTCAAGCCAAGTCTTTCTCCACTTGCATTCCAGTTGTCTACCTCGCCGCTTCATCCCCCATAGTTCTTCCCTATACCAAGGGGCCAGTTTTGAAGCGGGTTGGAGAGGAAGCTTAGGAGCAATCATGTCTACTGACCCGGCGAGTTTGCTGTTCCAATTCTCCACCAGGGCATCAACAGGATCACCAGCAGAGCCGACACTGAATCCCTCCAAGGCTTCTTGAAATCCTGTTGGATCCAATAACCTTCTCGGGTGGACCATCCTAATGGGTCCCTCGCCCCTGTGAAGGTGGGAAGTGATTGTGAGTCCAATCTTAACCAGATGGTGGCCTGTCCATGACAGTGGGGAAATCACAGAATTCCCCACCCATGGAACACCACCCTGATCAGAGTGAAAGACTAAATCAAGCGTGTGACCAGCAATGTGCGTCGGCCCCAAGACCACTTGAGATTGGCCCATAGTTGTCATGGCCGCTATGAACTCCTGAGCTGCCCTGGACAAATTGGTCCCAAAGTGAACATTGACGTCCCCCACCACCATAAGCCTGAGGGACTCCAACACCAAGTCCGAGACCAAGTCCATCAGCTCAGTTAGGGACTCTGTTGAGCAGTGGGGCGATCAGTACACCAACAGAAGTCCCAGTCTATCCCTGGTCCCCAGACTTAAGTACACACATTTGATATGGTCTGACACTCGAACAGGGATCCTGGTAAAGGAAAAGTTATTCTTATAGACCACAGTCACTGCACCTCCCCACCCATGGTCCCTCACCCGCTCCTCAACAGAGTACCCTGGAGGAAGAAGCTAGGACCACCATGGGCCCCCAGCCTCCCCCAGTCAGGTCTCTGTAATACATACCAGGTTGGCATCTTCAGAATCAAATTATGGATGGTTTCTGATTTGTTCTGGACCGACCTTGCATTACAGAAGATCAAGGTGAGGTTCTGAGGGTGGATGGCACTGCTCCCTAAGGTCAAAGAGCTGACAGGGCAGCCAGAAGGGGAACAGCTATTAGATTTCTGATCCCCCTTCCCCTGTAACGGCCCACTGACCTGCCAACATTACTTCTTCTGTTCCCCACCACCACTGGAATTGCCGCCCCATTATCAGTGGATACGGCCCCTGTTTCCCCATCTCCAGCCGAACCCAGACACATTATAAAAAGAATCTCACCCAGTTCTCAACTACAAACAGAAGCCAAACTATTGAATCCCCCCCCCACACACACATGTGGGTACTTGAACCAGGAAACCTGTCCCTGACCCTCGCTGTCTTCCAAAGTGGCTCCCCCAAAGGGGCAACCCGCTTTGGTGTCACCCCTTTGGTGGCGACCCCGCTGCCACTATATAGCCCTGAGCAGGCAGCTCTAGGCAGATGGAATCTAGGAAACTGCCAAGTCACCCTCCTGCCCGGGCCCCAATCCTGCAAGGCCTCATCTCAGCACAACAGCCAGTCCTGGGGGGCAGATAACAAACAGGCGGGCAGCATGAGAAGCAAACAGGCAGGCACCCAGTCTCTCACTCTGAGGTCTGCCTAGGGGCCCTATGGTCTCTCCGAGATGACCCGGAGAGTCATTCTGGCTGCCACATTCTGTACCAACTACAGTTCCGGAGTGCATACAAAGGTGGCCCCACATAGAACACATTACAGTAATCTAAGTCTGGAAATTACCAGCATATGGACTACTATTCTGAGGTCATTTATTTCAATAAATGGATGCAGCTGGCATATCAGCTGGAGCTGATAGAAAGCACCTCTGGCCACCACCTCAACCTGAGAAACCAGGGAGAGGTCTGGATCCAGCAGCACTCCCAGACTGCGTACCTGCTCCTTCTGGGGAAGTGTGACCCCATCCAGAAAAGGCAAATCAAAAATTTGTCCCGCAGTCCAACCCCATACAATAAGTACTTCTGTCTTATTTAGTTTTAGTTTTTCCGTCATCCAGCGATCACTGCCTCCAGGCAGGCATTTAGGGAGGTTATGCCTTCTTCTGGTGATGTTGACATGGAGAAATAGATTTGGGTGTCATCAGCATACTGATAATACCCTGCACCAAATCTCTTATTGGTTTTTCCTAGTGGTTAGGGTTTAAAAAGCATGTTAAAAGCATTGGAGATAGTATGGAGCCGTGTGTGTGTGTGTGTGTGTGTGTGTGTGTGTGTGTGTGTGTGTGTGTGAGAGAGAGAGAGAGAGAGAGAGAGAGAGAGAGAGAGAGACAGAGACAGAGACAGAGAGAGAGAGAGAGACCATCTGGAATCTTCCTGAGAGGTAGGAGCTGAACCTCTCTAAAGTAGTGCCTCCTACTCCCAACCCTCTCAGACAGCCCGGAAGGATACTATGGCCAATAATATTGAAAACTGGCAAGAGATCCAAAAGGACCAACAATTCCCCATTGGTAGATCATCCATCAGGCCGACCAAGGCAGTCTCTACCCCATAGCCTGCCCCCAAACCAGTATGAAATGGGTCTAGATAATCAGTTTCTTTCCAAGACTGTTTGGAGCTGAAAGCCCACCACCCTTTTAGTTATCTTGAAAATCAGGAGAGAGGGCATGCCCTCAGCTCCTGCCTGTGGGCTTCCCAGCAGCATCTGGTGGGCCACTGCGTGAAACAGGATGCTGGATTAGATGGGCCTTGGGCTGGATCCAGCAGAGCTGTTCTTCTGTTCTTACCTTGGCCGGCCATGGAAGGTTGGAGACAGGACTATATTGGCTTCTTAAGTCAGGAAGGAATCCTGCTCTCCAGATAAGCATTTATAATATATACCAGGTCTTCTACATAACCCCTCTGCCAGATAATATAAGCCATGTTGGTCAAGAGGACAGGTGGTAGACCTCACTGTTCCAAACAGCTTATCCACATCATCAGGAGTCACAAACTGAAACTGATCCAGCCTAACCACATAAGAAGAGTTGCTGGACACCTCTGTTTTAGACCCTGCAATAATTGTGGGGTCTAAGTCAGCCCAAATACGAGAGATTTGATCTCCAAAGACCTCATTAAAAATGTCAATAGGTAATTGATGCTTCCAAATTCTGATTCAAGGGAGGAGGGGCATTTCCAGTACTAGCTCCCTCACAATCTTAAATGACACTGCTGGACATGAGCTTGCAGATGCAATACAGGCAAATAAGAATCACTTCTTTGCTTCACAGATTGCTTGAGCATATGTCTTCAAATGTGCTCTGTGTTGTAATATATTGGATTCAAGTCTTTTCTCCACTTGCGCCCCAGTCATCTAAATTGCTTCTTCAGCTTCCATAGTTCTTCTGTATACCAAGGGGCCAGTTTTGAAGTGGGTCAGAGAGCATGCTTAGGAGCAATCATGTCTACTACCTGGTGAGTTTGCTGCTCCAGTTCTCCACCAGGACATCAACAGAGTCACTGGCAGAGTCAACACTAAATCCTTACAAGTCTTCTTGGAATCCTTTTAGATCCTATAAGGATCCAAAAGGACAGGCCATACAGATGGTGGTCCATCCATGACAGTGGGAAATCGCAGGAGTCCCCACCCATGGAACACCACCTTGAGTAAAAGACCAGATCAAATGTGTGACCAGCAACATTTATCAGTTTCAAGACTGCTTGGGATAGGTCCATAGTTGTCATGGCTGCTATGAACTCCTGAGCTACCCCAAACAAACTGTTCTGGAAGTGAACATTGAAGTTCCCCACCACCATAAACTTTGGAGACTCCAACGCCAACCCCGAGACCAAGTCCGTCAGCTCCTTTAGGAACTCTGTTGGGTAGTGGGGTAATTGGTACACCAACAAAAGTCCTAGTCTATCTCTGGTCCCCAAACTTAAGTACACATATTCAGTGTGGTCTGACAGGGAATCCTGGTAAGGGAGATGTTCTTATAGACAACAGCGACTCCACCTCCCCATCCATGTCCACTTACCTGCTCCTCAACAGAGTACACTGGAGGGAGAAGCTGGGACCAGACTGGGCCACTGGCCTCTCTCAGTCAAGTCTCTGTGATACACACCAGGTCAGCCCCTTCATCCATAACTGGAATAGGATCTTTGTTGCAGGATGGGATCTTGCACTTTGCAGCAGAGCTTGTGGTGAATATGGTGTATTTTCAAAATGAGAAGCAGCCATCAAAGATGGCTGGTGGAGACTTGTGGTCTGTTTAACCCCACCACCACCTTGCTCTTTTCAAACACAGAATTGTCCTCCCAGTAGGCAGGGAAACAGATAAGCCCCTGTCTTTTTCTCTGAGCTTGAAAACCAACTGTATTCTCAACATTCTGCAAACATTTTGAAAACCTTAACATCTTAATATCTTAACATTTTGCACCCTGGAGAGCAGCTGGGAAGCCATATCTAGTGGCAAGATGTCATCCTCTTCTAACCATACTACAACATTTCTTAAGTTTGTTCGTATACTATTACTTGATAAGTAGGCAAGCAACTGAAATATTTGTTTTTTTATTAATATAAGGTTTATTATTCTATTGTAGCAATGACTTGCAAGTCTGAAAACATTTATACAGGGGTAGAAATCTCTTTCCAACTCCCCCCATCCCCACTTATAGGTTTAAAGAAAATTTACTGTTTTGCTCTGACATGATGGTCTTACAATTGATCAAGTTTTATGGGCCTGGTTTTTATCTCATGTCTTGTTTTTGCTAGGTATGCAGCTTCTATTGATGACATATTGGAAGAAGAAGAACATTATGCAGATCAACTGAAAGAATATCTTTTCTATGCAGAAGCTCTTCGGTAAGCACATTACCATGTATTCTGTGATCATTCTGATTTTGTTGAAAGTGCTAAAAGAGCTCACTTGTAAACAGTTTGCATCACAATGACCATTTACTTTTGCAATGTACAAGTGAGTAGGGATATGCATGAAATGGATTTTGCATTTTGTTTCAAGCTCAAAACACAATGGATCTACAACTTTCTAGCTTGAAACAAAACGCAAAATGGTTAATGTTTCATCAAAACAGTGGTTGAACTGGCTGTTTCAACGAAACATTTCAAGTGTTTTGGACATAGGGAACAATGGAGAAACTCTAAACACCCCATTGTTCCCCATGGGTAACTCCTAGGGACACCAAAGTGGATTGTGTGGTATGGCATGATGGGTGTTACCTACCACCCACTCCACAAAAGTAATGGGCAAGCAGGCAATTTTAAAGAAATGTTTAACATTTCCCTAACACCCCCCCCCCCCACAATTGGATCCTATGGGGTAGGTAGCACCTATCATGCCCTACCACACAACCCACTTTCATGTCCCTAGGAGCTATCCATGGAGAACAATGGGATGTTTCATGTTTCCTCATTCTTCCCTATGGCCAGAACAAGCAGAATGCACACATTAGCAACCCTGCCTTGAAAAAACACTGCAGATCAGAAGCATACAGTAAAAGGGAATCTGTTCCTCCCGACACACATTGCAAACACAGTCCAAAAATGGTGGTGTGCATTCATGTCTGCTTGTGTCAGCAGCACTAACGGCCAGACTGTGACACATCTGGTTTGGGGGTTGGTCCAAGTGGAGCAGGCTGCCAGGGGTGTTGCAGTGGGTGGGGGTGGCTCACCCTCGCTGGTCAGCTCTGGATAGCTCAGCAGGGAGAGGCTGGCCTTCAGGAAGACCAGCTGCTCCACCAAGCCAGCCTCCAAGCATGAGCGATGAGGTGACACCATGCCCCCGGCCATGGAGAATACCCCCTCGCTCTGGACCCTACTCAGCGGGCATGAGAGGAACCGTCTGGCAACCACCATCGAGTCTGGCCAGACTTGGCGATGCATTGCCCCAAACTGGATCGGCTCCCTCTCCTGACCTGCCACCAGCTCCTGCAGGTACTACAGAACACACTACTCAACACGGCTGCAAGGCTTTATGGGTTCATCTCATATCCCTGGCAAGGTGCCAAGGAAGCCCTCTGTGAATCACTGGGTGGAACACTGAGGTGGAACTACCAGCTCCCTTGGCCCTGCCATGAACTCCATGATGCTGGACCAGGAAGCAGTGGTGATGCTGCTGCCAGGGATGGACTGTGCACTAGCAGTAGGCACTTAAGCACCCACTTCCTGGTTGCACCCTAGCCTCCTCTCCTCACATAACCTCTGCAACCAGGAGGTCCCTCTACCTGGGCAGCTGATCAGGGGTGCCAGCTCTGCCCTTCATCGTTGGGTCACATAGGCATGACAAAACATGCACTGCCAATGCACCCAAGGGTGTCTGAGCCAATCCACCACGCCAGTTCTAAGCCGACCTGCCAAGGCAATTGCTTCCTCTAGTGGTCGACATGGACTGGAGCTCACCCATCATCTTCTCGAAGAATGACGGGCAAAGCCAGGCTCAGCATTGCTGTCTGGGCACACAAGCCATTCATGGCCACAAAGAACAGCTCAAGTGCCAACTTCAGAAATGAGCCTTCAGTCCTGGGTGGGTAGGTTGCACACTTCTAAGCCACACCTCCTTGCCAGGGCATGAGTGGCTGGCTCTTGCTCCTGTCGGTGCTGGAGCAAGAGAGAGGTGGAGTTCCACCAGGTTAGACCATCCAGAGGGGTCAGGTGTGCAGGCAGCCCCAGCTCAAGCAACCTCTCCTTGAGCATCCGCCTGCCCTTTTTGCTCTGGTGGAAGGAAGCTGCTATCCTGTGGCACCTCTTCTCAAGAGTAGCTGGCGCTCAGTGCCTTCAGCGGGAATGCCTGGCCTGGCCCCAGCCCCAGAAAGGCCAAGCGCATCCCACAAGACCAGGTTCAGAGTGTGCGCCACACAACTGATGGACACAGGCGGAAGCTGCTCGGCTGCCTTCACTATGTTTCAAGCATTGTCGGTCACCACGAACCCTTGCTGAAGGTTTGGCTGCCCAGACAGACATCCCTCCACCTGGCGGTCTATGGCTCATCTGCCGTTGGTTAGTGTCCAGCACCTCCACATGCAGCAGAGACCACCTGTGCTTTGCTGCATGGGAGGGGCTGGCCACGCCACCAGTATCAGATGCTCCCTCCCTCTCCAGCCCCCACCAGTGCACCGTGAGGGGCAGGAAAGCAGCGTGCAGCCCACTCCTGCTCGAAACCGGCCCTTTATTTTAAGGGGGTTCTGTTTCAAACTCTAAACAGCCATTTCGAGCCCCACTGTTCCTGGGGATGCTGGGAGTTGTAATCCAAAAACATCTGAAGGGCTGCAGTTCAGTAGCCTTGCCCTGGACACTCTGCTAGAGGCTGGGACGGATGCTGGGCTGGAATGAATAGGGCCAGTTGTGGCCCCTTACAAGATATGAGAGTGCCATCATTTTAAAAGGGGTCTCTTTGCCCAGTTCGCAGGGGCATTATAAACCTACGGTAAATCACCTAAGGCGTTAGGGTTTAGTCTAACAATTGGATTATTAAGACTGGGGATACTGAACCTGAAATAATATTATGTACTTCAGTTTTGATGTATTGTTCACTATCTGTAATCTATATAATTCATCCAGTGTTTAGCTTAATTGAAGAATTCACTGCCTCTTCAGATTAAAAAGTTGGAATAGGGAAACATACATATAACCAAAAATTAATTATTAAACTGATAGTTACAAAACATTTAAATGTCTTAGTAGCTCTGGTCACAAGATAATTAATGGCACTTCCTTGCCTCTAAATACTGAAATAAGCCAGACTGAACTGCACCCTTATTAGTTGCAGCATACATGGAATGGTGTTGTGTGATGTCTTATCTCTTGATTCTTTAGAGCCTACCAAACAGTTTGGTATAATCCTGACTTGAAAGTTACTGACAAGTCTCGTTTATGGAAAAACTGGCTGAAAGGGCATTCAGTGTTTACGTGACCTTATGAATATGTTTGCTGATTAGCAAAACTTTAAGAGCTGCCACTCAAATATTCTTTGACTTCAGACATAAGCAATATGACCGATATAAGACTCTGAACTCACTTATGTGTGTCTGAAGAGTAGAATTGGCAATATGATGATGACAATGACAATGATGATGAAAATTTCAGGCTAGATCAGTTTCACAGGATGGTTTGCAAAAATCTGGCCTTAAAAATGTATTGACAGTAGAGTTTCACATGAAAACTTTTGTTGTTTTTAGGACAGTTTGCAAGAAACATGAACTTCTGCAGTATGAATTAGAAATGGCTGTTCAGGATCTAACATCGAAGAAGCAGCAGTGTGAGGAACTGGCAACAGGAGTAAGACTGGGATTTTTTAATTCTTCATTTTCTTCTCTAAGACCTAGAGTTAAAGAGAGACAGGTTCTTAAGTCTAAATGACATGTATAGCTTCTGACAGGAAACCTTTTTAGAAAATTAAAATTATAATACCGCCTCACTTGTTCAGTGGCTTGGGAGACACCCAGTAAACTTGGATAAACAGGAGTGCTGCTATACTACCTCAGGTGGCAATGACATGGAGATATGAAGTAAATTTGACAACTCTACAATTAACTGTGTAATAGCATACTGCACACAACCATCTTATTATGCCTAGCAAACCGGGGTAGGGGTGTGATAGGTGATGGTATCTATGGAGTAGAGGTGCTCATTGGAGTAAAGCAAAAGGGAAGGAAGTTATTTGGTTTGAAATATATTAAAGTGGTGTGTGTGTGTGCGCGTGTGTGTGTGTGTGTGTGCGCGCGCGTGTGCGCAGGAATTAATGGGAACTAGCTGGGCCGGCACAGACCATCTGAGCCTGTGGCCGGCCCAACCACTACCACTGTTTCCGCACCTCCCCCCACATGCCGGCAAGCCCAGCTTTCTGGCCAGCTGCTCCCCCCGCCACCACTCGCTTCTTGCCCCCCTCCCCATGCTTTCCGACAAGCCAGCTGGCTGGCCCACTACCTCTCCCCCCATCACACACACTTTATGGCTTGTGGGCCGGCCCCAAAGCTGGCCTGCCACCTCCTCCCACCCCCTCCTCCCGGTGGGCAGGCAGCCGGGCCAGGTCGGCCCTTCACCTCCTTGGGCGACAGGGCCAGGCCAGCCCGCGGCCACCTCTGACCTCCTCCTCTCAGCCTCTTTCTCCGCCAGCTGGCCTGGCGGCAGGCACTCTCCTTCCCCACCCACCCCTTTCCCTCCCCACCCAGCAGCGGGTGTGCTCCATCCCTGCCCACCAGCCCAGCGGCAGGTGCCCTCCTTCCTGGCCAGCCTGGTGGTGGGTGCTTTCCCTCCTGCCGGCCCAGTGGTGGCTATCATTTTCTCTCTCCGTACCCGTTACTAGTCCGGCAGTTGCTCGCAAACTCTCACGAGAGCTGCCACACATGGGATTAGTGACAGATACGCCTAGGAGAAATAAATATATAGATAATCCAAAGAGATGTCCTAAGCCAAGGAGGGAAAAATTTCTTGACTCTACGGCACAGGGCAGCCTGTAGAAGTGATTGTGTGGAAGCAAAGTAGGAGGAAAAGCTACCCAGGTTTTCCTGTTACCTTGCTTCCACACAACTGAAAACTGGGCTCACACACAGCTCCCAAACCCAGGTAGAACACAGTTTTTGATTGTGTGAATGACAGGCAGTATGTTTATATCTCACTGAAAGAAATGATGGTAGTGCTAATGATATCTGAGGTAATTGCTTTGGTGTTTAAATGCAGCTTCCAGGGCACAACTCAGATTTTAAGCTGTTACCAGGCCTTTGAAAAGAGGCCTGCATTTCATCAAATTAACTTATTCCTATACTTGTGATGGCTCCATGCATTCAAAGAACGGGAGGAAGATTGTACTGGCTGTCCCCGATTCCAGTCTCTTTGTGTTGGTGTGTGCCCCCCCCCCCGCCCATATGGAAGGAACTCTGGGTGTACCTTTTCACCAGAACAGGTATAGATCGGGGCGGCAGGGGGGACGACCAACCAGCTTGATAATGGTTTTTCTACACTTGGAGCAAATATAAGTATAAGGCTTATAAAAGTTTCAAAGGTCTGTTAGGACACTTCCTAGAGTTGGAGTCATGGAGAAGCCATGGTGTGAAGGAGCCGGTATATAACTTTGTGGGCTTATGCACTCTCCGCTTTCATCAATTTATGACTTCCTCTAATTTTCTATGACAGCCTAGCTCGGGAAAGCTAGGAGCAGGTACCTACATGGCTTGGGACTGTGTATGGCCTCGGCACTAACGGAGATCTGGCTGGCAAGGGACTAGAGAGAGGGCCTTTTCAGTTGTGGCCCCTTGACTTTGGAATACCTTCCCGGGAGAGCTCCCTCCCTTGGCATCTTTTTAGAAAGGTTTTTTCATATTTTATCTGCTGCTTATATCTGGTAGGACTTTTTTAGTTTTTAGCTTTTTATTTATGACTTTTAATTTGAAACTTTAAAACTTGTAACTCTTAAATGTGGTTTTAGCCTGGTCTCAACTTTTTAAATTTTATTAATTGTTTATTATTCTAAGTTGTATCTATTTTATTAACATGGTTACCCCTCCCCGACCCCCAAACAGTAGTGTACTGAAGGGTGGGGTATAAATATTTTAAATAAATAGGATCCATATAGGCAAGAAAAGGAGAAGGGAATAGTAACAAGAGATGGAAGTGGGAGCATGTGTGACCCACAACCTAATCTTCAACATCTGTATTTCTCTCTCTATAATATGCTAAGGATGTATGTGGCAAGCTCCACCCACACAGTGCTTTATCAGTTGGAGGAAACAAAGCAGAATCATCTTGGTGATTGTACAGTGGGGATTGCTTATGCAGATAGGGAGGAGAAGCCTGTGAGTGCAGAAGCATCATGGTGATTGAACAGTGGGGATTTCATATGCAGATAGGGAGGAGGAGCCTGTGGCACCATGGTGATTGGGCAGTGGGGATTCCATATGCAGATAGGGAGGAGGAACTTGTGATGGTTAAGGGTGGACCTGGGCCTGTCAGCGGCCTGAGGGTAACGAGCAGCCATGACAGTAGCAAGGAAAGGCCCAGTCAACTGCTGCTGCTCTTGCAGGGAGGAGCAGGGCTCAGATGAGGTTGGGGAAGTCTCTGGGGTTAGGGGGCTGCTGGGGTTAGGGGGCTGCAGCTTAGCCAGTTGGCTCCAACAATGCTGCAGCCACGACCAAGAGGGGTGAGGGAGATGGAGGAGCGACCAAGAGGAGTGAGGGGAATGGAAGCAATGGGATGGAGAGGGAGAAGCAGGAGTGCAGCTCAGGTGAGGGTGGAAAGAGCTCTGAGGTGAGGGGGCTGTGGCAGAGGGTGAAGGGAGCAATCAAGTACTAGCACACAGATGATCTGCGTGGGTTAAGTTAGGAGAGGAGAGCTGGTCTTGTGGTAGCAAGCATGACTTGTCCCCATAGCTAAGCAGGGTCTGCCCTGGTTGCATATGAATGGGAGACTTGATGTGTGAGCACTGCAAGATATTCCCCTCAGGGGATGAAGCCGCTCTGGGAAGAGCAGAAGGTTTCAAGTTCCCTCCCTGGTTTCTCCAAGATAGGGCTGAGAGAGATTCCTGCCTGCAACCTTGGAGAAGCTGCTGCCAGTCTGTGAAGACAATACTGAGCTAGATAGACCAATGGTCTGACAGTATATGGCAGTTTCCTATGTACCTATGTTCCGTGTGTGTGTGTGTGCGCGGGGGGCTTAGGTGGTCTGTGGCAAATGGTGCATGGCAAGCCCCGCTCACACAGTGTTTTACCAATTGGAGGTCATGGAGCAGGAGCATTGTGGTGACTGGGCAGTGGGAATTCCATATACAGATAGGGAAGAGGAGCCTGTGATGGTTAAGGTCAGTTGGAATGCAGCTGTTACTGATTGAAAGACTGTAGAGGAGAGAAGGAAGGAGATATAGATAATATAAAAATAAAAAGATAGTGGGCAGGGGTCTGTGAAGAGAGGGTTTATGAGGGAGGAAAGATCCCCTTCAGGAGAAGGAGGCTGCCATTGTGTGAATTAGATGAGAAAACAAGATTAACAAGAAGGGAGGGAGCGAGATAGAGAGGAGGGGAAGGAAGGATGGGCCTGAAGAGAATGAGTGTTCATGGCGGTGGCAGCGACGAAGAAGGGCCTGGTCAACCATTGCCACTGCTCAGAGCTACAGAGGCCATTAGCAGAGGGAGCCAGGCATGCAGGCGAGGGACAGGCCCGAGCCTGTCAGCATCCTTAGGGGAACGAGCAGTCATGACAGCGGCAGTGAGGAAGGACCCGGTCAACTGCTGCTGCTACTTTTGAGGGGCTCATGTGAGGGTGGAGAGGTCTCTGGGGTTAGGGGGCTGTGGCTTGGCCAATCGGTGCTGGCAATGCTGCAGCCGCAACCAAGAGGGGTAAGAGGATGGAAGCAATGGGATGATGGAGGAGAAGCAGAAGCGCAGCTCAGGTGAGGGTGGAGAGAACTCTGGTGAGGGGGCTGTGGCAGGGGGTGATGGGAGCAATCAAGTACTAGCGCGCAGATTCTCTGTGCGGGTTAAGCTAGTAAGACATGCTTTTAGAAGATCATCTGAACTGTGTCATGTAGAAATAAGTAAAAATAGAAACTTCATTTTGCCTTAGGTTTTCATTTCAACAACAAAGTCTTGTATAAGTACAGGTGGCCCTCTTTATTCACAGGGTTTCCGTTCTCACCTCTAACCACAAGTATGGAAATACAAATAAAGAAATATTGGAACATAGGAAGCTGCCATATACTGAGTCAGACTATTGGTCTATCTAGCTCAGTATTGTCTGCACAGACTGGCGGCAGCTTCTCCAAGGTTACAGGCAGGAATCTCTCTCAGCCCTATCTTGGAGATGATGCCAGGGAGGGAATTGGAACCTTCTGCTCTTCCCAGAGCGGCTCCATCCCCTGAGGGGAATATCTTGCAGTACTCTTACATGTCTCCCATTCAAATGTAAACCAGGGTTAGACGCTGCTTTAGCAAAGGGGAAAATTCATGCTTGCTACCACAAGACCGGCTCTCCTCCCATATGGAGGAGCCTCACCCCATGGGAATCTAGGGGTTAGGTTTCTAACAAAAGAAAAAAATGCCAAAAAAGTGGGAATGGAGGGAGAAATAAGAGTAGAAATTCACGGTACCTTGTTCTCCATAGCTCCCAGAAATGCCCCTGAAAACCCTCAAATTGTCCAAATTTTTGGCGAATATTCATTTTTAAAAAAATGTTTTTTAAAAGAATGCCTCAAAATGGCTCCATGCTGTAAAGTAGTGGCTGGGAGTGACACCAGAAATCATTTCCGGGTCATTTCTAGTCACTCAGCAATCACAAATAGGCAAATTTTAGAACTGAGTTCCTAAGACCTGTCTGCAGATATGCAAAACCGTGGGTGTCGGGACCACAGATAACGAGGGCCACCTGTAAATGTTTTGAAGCCCCATCTATGTTTTGAACATTCTGTAAGACAATATTCTAGAATACACATTTCATATATTTATTTATTTATTCATTTTTCCAGACTGTGAGAACATTCTCCTTGAAGGGAATGACCAGCAAGCTATTTGGTCAGGAAACTCCTGAACAAAGAGAAGCAAAGATCAAGGTGTTAGAAGAACAAATACATGAAGGAGAAGAACAGCTCAAAGCAAAGAACGTAGAGAGCCGGTAACTATGTTTAAAGAAAATGTGGGCTATTAAAGTCATAAAAATGTTTTTTGTATATTTTAAGCACTCCTTATATGTTTCTGGTGTTTATGACTGTCTACAAAGTCTTCCTATTGCTTTTATGAACAGCATATTCTTAGCTGTTGTTCAAGAGAGTAAAAACACATTACTTTCACAATTAGAAATGTACATTTAATGGTGTATTATGTTCAGGTAGTAATACGTTGAGCAGATTGGCTGTAGGTGATTTTTCTTCAGCAGAGTTGAATACCAACACATACTGCTTCATATTGAGAAAATTCAGTTAACTAAAATTTCTGAATTTTGATATGGTTAGATTTCTTGGCAAGCTACTTCTGAATGAACTTGAATGAATCAGCTACTTCTGATTTTTTTCTCGGGAACAAAAATGTTAGGAAAATTAAATCCCCTCCTAACTAAGCAAAGAGGCACCTTTTAAAAGTGGTGATTCTGTTTATTTAGCAGGGGGAGAGCAACTACCCTATCCATCCCCAGCACAGCATCCCTCCAGTGGCTGTTGCTGGTGTCTATCATGTTTCTTTTATAGATTGTGAGCCCTCTGGGGACAGGTAGCTATTGTATTAATTTAGATCTATGTAAAATGCTTTGGAAACTTCTGTTGAAAAGCATTATATAAATAATCGTATACCAACACCTCCAAAATCAGTATATTTGTATCAAAGTAGAATAGCATTTATTACTCTCTGTGTAAGGACTGCAGCTAAGAAGATCAGTAAGTTCAGAACTATATGTATATTGTGCTTAAAAAATAAACTCTGCAGCCAGGGAAACTGGGTTCTGTACCAAGAAAAGTGGAATTCTCTGCAACTTGTATACAGCTTTTAAACTATGTTTGCATAAATAGCAATTCCTTACTAAAATTCTCTCATTTTTATTATTGTCCATAACTCTGCTTTTTCAAGTCCTGGGGTTGTGAGATATTTCCGATAATGTAGAGAGAGCAGACTGAATTTTTAAAAAAGAGTTCAGTTTATGTTTGAAGAATGTAAAAATTGAGATTTCTCTGCATTAAACTGATAAATACACAGAATTTCAGTTGGAGAGCAAAGAGGATAATAGAGATTCCTAAAAACAGCAGAAATTATCTTCTTGCTTGTATGTGGCCCCTTTTCATGAAGTGCTGTGGTTTTTTTCCACGCATTTATACGTAACTAATACATTTCAGGACAGATGGCTTAGGTTTGCACGATGACTATTGCAACTGATTTGTTTTCAATTAATTCCAGAGACTTTGTGAAAAGTGCCTGGACTGATATTGAACGCTTCAAAGAGCAAAAGAACCACGACTTGAAAGAGGCTCTGATAAGCTACGCTGTGATGCAAATCAGTATGTGCAAAAAGGTAAGGGAAGATCATGGGAGTATGCCCATCCTCAGTGCATACCATCAGGGTGGTAGTGACCAATCTCCAGGAAGGAGGTGATCAAGATACTCCTCCCTGCATTCCTTCAAAGTCTACTGCGACTGTTATGCACTGAAGATGGCGACCATTCTATTCATTTTTAAGCTTACAGAATACATTATACTAGCTGGGCCAGGCGCAGAGCATCTGTAGTTTGCCGCAGCCATTTTCTCTCCCCTGCCCCCCACCAGTGCTTATTTTCCAAGCCAGCCGGCCACCTGCCGGCCCACCACCACCTCCTGCCCACCAGCCGCCTCCTCTTGCCCACCAGCCAGCCCACCACTTCCTCCCATTGGCTAGCAGCCTCCTCTGGCCCACTACTGCCCGCCATCACTGTTTTCTCCCATGCCCCATTGCTATCCTGTCAGCTGCTCGTGAACTCTCGCGAGAGCTGCCATACAAGGGAGTAGCGGCGGGTATGCCTTAGAGAAATATATATCAAGAAGATGATGTGTGTGACATGACCAGTGATTTAAAAAAATAATTAATGCATGGATGTCATCAGCTAATTTTATCCAAAACATGAAGATTTATATCAAATACAGCAATCTTCTCTCTCTTTTTCTGTTCCTTTTGTTAATTAAGGGAATCCAAGTTTGGACAAATGCAAAAGAAAGTTTCAGCAAGATGTGATGTATGGATCTTGGTCCGTCTTGGCAACGTGCCAGAAAAAAGAAGCACAAGTGCATGGACTTGGAGACTAAATTGCTATCGTTATTAAATTGCGGAATCAGTGTAGTTGTGTAAGTAGGGCACAAAGCATTGGTCTCTGTTCCTTGATGGCCACATTGTGGCTTGTTTTGCATGCAGTAGCAATCTGAACATTGCAGAGCTCTCTTGAGGTAAGGCTATAGGGAGGATCCAAATTGACTACAACAGATTACACACAACTAAACTGTTCACCGTACTAGGCATTCTGAACCACCAATCTTTGCACTATGTAAATCTTTTTTGGACGCCCCTTCTTAACACTTTGCTGTTTCACATTTGTAATGTTAGAATACATACTAACATGGTGTTTTTTTTCTTGTATTTTTTTTACCCAAAGCTTAATGGCACAGAATTTTGTTTTTCAGTTTCAACCCATATCCATAACACATCACATGTGTTGTATATTTCTGAAGAAATGTTGTTTTTCCAAAGGTTAATTTAATCTTTGTATCAAATTTTTGAATGCTTTTTATACCCACTACAATAGGGGTGTTCTGTACAGTACTTTCAATGTGATGTTTCTGTGCTAGAACTTTAAAAACGATAGGAATCCACTATAGAATATTTTTACTTGCCAGCACACAAAACTACACCATTTGTAAGTAGATAGTACAGTTACTGAACCTGACCTCAGAAAAAAATGCTTAACACCAGCTTTAAATTTACTCAGCAGCATCCATTAAGTTGAAAGAATTTGGTTCTGTGTTAACTTCTTTTGTAAGGTGATTATGTTCAATATACAATGGCTCTCCTTTAGAATACTAAAAGTGGTGGCTTCCAGAAAAATTCTATTAATTTGAATTGGTTTTGCTTTGCACTTGTAGCAACATCAATGTGAATGGCATTTACATGTCTTTGAATTAAGTTTGTTTACTGCTCTTGTCTATATTACTTGAAAGGGAAATGACTAGAATGAGCCATTTGGTATCCTCTGTTACCGTTTATTCAAGAGCAAGGTCTCTCTTGTTGGCTCTGCTAAATCTTAAAATTCAAGACACTAATTCTCAGCGCACATTGGCCTCTTCTGTGTAGTGCTATTTAAAATGTCACTTGAGTTAATGTGGAATCAAACCAGACCTAATGGCAGCAAAGCTGCTTTGAGATTAATATACTCATTTGTCAGGTGCACATTTAATTATTCCAGACAACAGCTTATTAGTTACATACACAGATTAAGAGATTCTTAATGAGTTTGTTTCCCAAAATAAGATAATCTTTGCTGCTGCAATTATAGAACCAGGTTTGTTGAAGGAAACATTTGCAGCTAAATTGATGCAACTTTTTTAAAAGGTTAATGACTAATTTAATAATCACTCCATCTCTTTTGTTAAAAATAGATAATTTAGTCTGCTTAAGAGATGTGTCTATGCCAGAGCATTCCATTTCAAAGAACTGTAGAATATGGGTCCTAAACAATATAATAAAAACTTGTACATTCCAAAAACAATAAGCAGCTACAAACTTAGATTTTTCTAGTAAACTTCCTAAAGTAGCCGTGCCTTAATTTAATACCACTAGGCACTTGAAGTCAATATTTTCCATGCACTTGATCTTCCTGGTGCCTTCCCCTTACCCCTTATTTCATATGCTTTATAACTTAAATGTATTAGTATGCCTTTTTCTTGCTAAATGTATTAAATTTGAGAAGGGATCAAAAGGTTCTTGTATGCTTTGTGCCAAATATGCTAAATAAAACTACACTTGATTATTTTTTTGTTTTTTCAAAACATTTATTTTGAATTTTTCTGTTAAAATTGTTATCTTGTCTAGAGCTTCACTGTTAGCAATTGCTCAGTTTTCTTGAGAGGTATGCTTGCAAATGATTTGGAACTCAAACTATGGTTGCATTTGCAGATATGCATCTTTCCCTGTCTTTAAAAAGAAAGCTAATTTTCTTATTGAATTGGACGATAATGCTGACTAATGGAAATGAAGCCCATTTGTGATCAAGCAAAATTGAATGTATCAGGAGAAATCATATGAGCCCAAAGCTTATTTGTGGTGGCTGGATCATTAACTAAATTTGTCTATCCACTTACAGTGTGAAACATGCAGTGGAAAGGAAATGGGAGCCACCAAGTGCCATACAGAAGTCCTTGTGTTGAACATAGTTTCTCGCTGTGTGTTATATATGCAAGACACAGGCAGGGGGTATGAGACCAAGGGGAGAGGGGAGAAAGAGTGCCTTCTTGCCTCTGCTGCTTGGTCTTTGCTACTGGTTACTGCCTAGACAGAAATGAGGAAGCTTTCCTCAGGAATATTGGCCAATAACTTGGGAGGGAGGGAGGAAGCTTGCTACCAGAGGAATATTGGCCAATAGGTGGAGAGGTAGGAAAAGAGAAAGCTTGTTTCGGAGGAGAATGCTGGCCTTGACTATCTGAAGCTGGCTGCTGGGATTGGGCATAGTCAATGGGACAAAGCTGAAACCTGCACTTGTGCCATGTGCTGGAATAAGTTATTTTGCTGCTATAAACGGAACACACACATGGAGTGATTCTGTAACAACTGTGAGTCATTGCTACCTTGTGGAAATCTTTTTAGAGGTGGAATGCTGCTCTTCTTTATTTTGATAGTCAGCACTCACCTGCTCTCTCTTGTCCTTTTTTCTCATCTTGCTTTTTGCTCTTCTCAAAACAGTAGCCCAAAACATGGCATACTGTGCAATGCTGCAATTTATATTTCTCAACAATAAATTGTCACTGGGTTCAGCCCTCCTATATTTGGCCAACATTGCCTCAAGCCCAGGTATATACTTGGAGTTTTATACCTGTGGTGTAAAAAGTGGCAAACCTACTCATACTAGATGGGACATCTGTCATGTCATATGGCCCTATAGTCACAGGTCTTCTTCCAACATGTAGCACACATTACTCTAAAAATAAACATCCATTGCAAAATTGAGGTACTTGCTGCATTTTTCATAAGTTGGGTGGTACTTGCTATTTAAAAGGTTGAGAAGAGGGTATAGAACATCAAACCCATAAGCAAATAAGCCCTACACGTGCTACTGAGAAAGTTTGAGTTCTTTGTTAAAAATTAAAAAAATATTGAGTTGGACCAACTGTGGAAACATAGCCTGTTCAAGTTCCCAAGAATAAACTTTCAACGTTCTTTAGCAAAACATCAGATATATTACTTGCAATTATAGCTACTACTTGAGATTTTAAGTGGCTGGTTGATAGAAACGCAAAAACTTGTGGTGGATTGGTGTGATACCTCCTGGTATCCTGGCATCAGGCTAGCGATGCACCAGATTCCACTCCTCATACAGTTCTCTTTGTAACTTCATCCAGTTTTTTTAAATAAGGAAGTTATCTGCACCTGTTGATGATACCATAGCTAAAGTGATATGCTATATCATACATGATATATGCTAAAGCTATTATGGTAGCATAGCTAAAGCCTATATACACTTTTCATTTTGCTGTCTTGTATCCTGGTTTCTGATAAGCATAGTCTGTTGTTGCAGCCCAATTGTGCAAATGATTATCATCACAAATCATAATTCATTTTCAAACCAAAACTGAAGACCATGGTGTGAATTTGACTTCCAGTTCTGATTTGGAGGCATACTATTTATTTACTTTATCATATTTTTATACTGTCTGATATGTGCATCTCTAGGTGGTATATAGAGTTAACACAACAATGTAGAAACAGAATAAAAACAGTTAAAAGACAAATAAGAATAATCTCACAAGAGAAAAACTAAATCGTTTAAAATTAATTTAAGTTAAAAGCCTGATAAAACAGATGCATCTTGAGGGTCCACCTAAAAGCAAACTGAGAAGGAGGTGCTCTTATTTCAACAGGGAGCATATTCCAAAGCCCCAGGGCAGCCACGGAGAAGGCCCAGTCCTGAGTTGCCACCAAATGAGCCAGAGGCAACCCTAACCAGATCTCTCCAGATTATCTTAATAGGCAACAGGCTTCATGACACAGAAGGCGCTCTCTTAAGTACCCTGGACCCAAGCTGTTGATGGCTTTGTATTTCACTCTGAAACATATCGGCAGCCATTGCAATTCTTATTAAATTGATGTAATGTGGTCCCTTCAGTTTATCCCGGAGACCAGTCTGGCTGCTGCATTCTGTACCAATTGTATTTTTCTGGACTATATACAAAGCAGCCTCGCGTAGAGTGCATTACAGTAGTCAAGCCTAGAGGTTACCAGTATATAAAGTCATTAGTCTCCAGAAATGGATGTAGCTATGTATCAGCCAAAGCTGATAAAAAGCGCTCCTGGCCACTACCTCAACCTGAGAAACCAGGGAGAGCTTTGGGTCCAGGAGCACTCCTAAGCTATGTACCTGTTATTTTGGTTTGGGGGGAGGGGTCCAGAGCAGGCAGATCTAAACCATCACTCAGGTCCCAACCCCCCCCCAGTCAGTAAGTAAAATTGTGCTGTCGAGTTAGTGTTGACTCCTGGCAACCACAGAGCCATGTGGTTTTCTTTGGCAGAATATAGGAGAGGTTTACCTCTCATACTCCTGTGCAGTATGAGATGATGCCTTTCAGCATCTCCTTATATCTCTGCTGCCCAATATAGGTGTTTCCCATAGTCTGGGAAACACACCAGCGGGTATTCGAACTGGCAACCTCTTGCTCGCTAGGAAACTTACTTCCCTGCTGCACCATTAGGTGGCTCCCACAGTCAGTACCTCCGTCTTATTTGGATTCAACTTCAGTTTGTTCCCCCCCCATCCAGCCCATCAGTGCCTTCAGGAGGGCATTTAGGGAGGTTATGCCATTTCCTGATGAAACTGATATAGAGAATTTGACAGGTGTCATCAGCATATTGATAGCACCCACAGCGGTTTCATGTAGATGTTAAAGAGCATGGGGACAGTATGGAGCCTTGTGGAACTCCAGTTCTCACTTTGGAGAGCAACAGTCTCCAAGGAACACCAATCTTCCAGAGAGGTAGGAATAGAACCTCTGTAAAACAGTGCCACCCCATCCCACTTCCCTCAAGCGAACCAGAAGGATACTATGGCTGATGGTATTGAAAGCCACCGAGAGATCCAAAAGGATCAGCAGAGTCACACTCCCTCTGTTGATAGCTAATTGGAGATCATCCATCAAGCTGGCCAAGGCAGTCTCAATCCCATAGCCGGCATGAGAGTTGGTTTGAAATTGGTCTAGATAATCTGTATCATCCAAAATCTGATACAGCTCTAGGTAATATGTATCTATCATGCCTGGAGCTGAGAGCCCACCACCCACTCAATCACCTTGCCCAACCATGGAAGATTAGAAATGGGCCTGTAATTAGCCACCTCCGAGGGATCCAATGGAGGTTTCTTCAGATAAGGTCTATAACCCGTTCCCTACTTCCCTTGAAGGAACTTCCTTCCTTTACAGGCCAGAAGGCCGGACTTCTCTCTCTGAGTCCCGGCCTGGGGCTCAGGTGGTGCTGCCTGTCACGGCCCACACCATTTCTGAGGAGACCCAGGTCCCTCTCGGAACCCCCCCCATCCCATTAGGGGAGTAGGTGCAAGGGAGAGGGGACAACAGGCCCGAGACAGGCAGCCATGGCCTGCTCCCACTAGGGGTGCGGCGGGGTGGGGAGGAGAAGTTAGGAGGAGGTCAAGATGAGGCAGTGCTGCCTGGCCAGCCCAAATATCACTTTAGTGATTATGAATGATTGTATGTTACTTATTATGCACACGAGACATGGCATCGTGGCAGGGAGAGGAGAGGAGAGGCAAATCCTTGCTTGCCTATGGGCAGCCGAAAGGTAAATCCGCCCCTGGTGGCAGTGTTGCAGAATTAGCACTAGACATCATTTTGAAATGCTGCTGACTTTGCAATATATCAGGGATTGTCACTATGTTCCAAGCGGGGGCCACTTTGGCAAAAACCTTCAGTGCGAGAGCCATTTCCCACGGTGCTGAACTCCACACAGTTCAACACTTTTCTTGTTTAAACAAGACAGAGCCCTTGCTTTAAGAGCTCTAGGAGGAAAGAGCTGGGAAGAGTACACTTCCCATCACTCTGAACATGCCTTCCAAGATGGCGCAGGGGCTCAAGAGGGCTGTGTCCCTAATAAAGGAGCCTCCCCAGTGCTGGGCACAGCGAGAATGGCTGTCTCCCCATGATACCAGAGGACTGTGCAGAGTATACACCTTGGGCCGAAGCTTCACATAGGCCCAATAAACCAGGGGCAGGGGGTGCATATTTATTTATTTATTCATTTCATTTCAATACCGCCCTTCCAAAAATGGCTCAGGGTGGTTTACATTTTGGGTTAATGGAGGCCACCACTGGCCCCTGGGCCTTACAATGAAGAACAATAACCAACAATACATGATGGTTAGTGAAAATCAAAGTAGAGAAGGAAGCCTGCATGTTAGCGAGGAGGATGGACGACACTGGGCACCCCTCTACTCGTCCAACCACGAATACATTACCATCGCCCAGGGCCGTCCCTTGTGGAAGTGTGGGGCTGATGGGAGAATCAGCATGTGCGGGGCTTCCTTCACATTGCATATCATTACAGAATCATACCGATTGATGACACACCGTGTAAATAGTGTGAGTGAGGTTTTTGGACATGTCCAAACAGCTTGGACATATAGTGCATTTCTAAAGAAATAAGAATAAAAATAAAAAGCACAACACATGCTTCACAGTTCCCACTCAGACCTTCTGGGTTGCAAATCAACTTGAACATAGTGCATTTATAAATACATACATATTATATATTGTTTGTTCCAGAAGTCTTGTAATTTTCTGCCATGAAATAAGCCACTTATAGGACGTTTTTAATGGGTTTTTTAAATTTTAAAAACCATCAGTCCAATCCACTTCAATTTAAATATACATATTCCTCCCACCCTGCCCCACATCTCTGCTCATTACCAAAGCCCTAAGCCATGTCATTCCAGGTGATCTAAAGGCTGGGGCAGAAAGGGGGTGATCTGGATAGTGATCCGTTGCATTCGTAACATTAGGTTCTGCGCCTGCGCAGTGACCTCATGGACCGATTAGCTAGCTCCTCATGCCGCCTCCAACTGCCATGCACGAGATTGTGCTCTCCTTATCCCTTGCAGTTGGGGCGTGTCTCTTTCAGTTTCTGGTGGACCACCGTTGCGTCAACACCTCGGATTGCTTAGCTCCTCAGATATTTTTGTTAAGATTTGGAACGGATTACGACAAAGGATAGGTTTTGAACATTGGACTGTGTACATCGGAACTGCGTTATTGGATCATCCTTGTATTTGAAAAGAATAAAAACGATCATTCCTTCTGGTCAAGGGGCATGTCTGAGGCTATGTCTGCCAAGGACAAGCCCAAAACAACTTTTAAACGCTGCTCGGAGTGCAGGGCGAAGTTGCCCTCCACGGATACGCATGATTCCTGCTTATTATGCCTGGGAGAGCAGCATAACCCAAGTTGCAAGATCTGCTCGTCAGAAAGGGGGTGTTTTACCCCTTTTAATGAAGACACAGGGCAGATTCTTCCATATGGGGGTGGAATAATGGTGGTGGTGGGGGTTCAGTTCCAGACATTTTTGTAATTTTATGCCATGAAATAAGCCACTTATAGGAATTTTGATGGGCTTTTAAAAAAACTTTTAAAAATTAAAAACCAACCATTTGTCCAATCCACTTCAATTTAAATATGCATATTCCTCCCACCCTGCCCTATATCTCTGCTCAATACCAAAGCCCTATGAAAGAACTCTAGCAGCTTCCCTGGGAGCCTTTCAATTCTGTGCTGCACATCCACACAAAAGATCGGCTCTGGCTAGGCTGCACACAGGGAAAGAATAAGTGGCTGGGACTGGGACTGGGACAGGGGGAAAGAGGAGGGCTGGCTGCACTGCAGTGTGTCCAGAGCGGGGCCTGTGCCAGTGTGGGGCTTGGGGCAATCGTCCCGGTCACCCTGCCCCAAGGATGGCCTGCCATCACCATTCATGGCAGCTAACAGTGTTAGATCTGTGCTGACAAGTATGTGTTCAACTTATAGCCCAGTTTTCTTCTTTGGAATTTCAAGTGACATATGTAGGATTTCCAGGTGGCCTGCCACCCAGGGACTGACCAGGCCATATTGTGTGCTTTCATTCAGACCATGTTACCCTTTTTAAATGAATGTCACAAATGGCATTTCTTAAGAGTTCCCAACAAGGAGGTCAGCATTGCAACAACTTTGAAAACTAGGAAAGGGAAGCAAACCTAAAAATTTACAAAGATCGTGTTGTTGTTTTTTAAGCACTAGAAGTCCTTGAAGGCAACAGTCCCTTCATCTCTTGTGCATTGGGCACTTTCTGCTTTGAGAGAGACGCTCGATCAAAATGCATTGGGTGGAGCTGGCCCAAGACATTGCAGCAGCTGAGTCAAGACACCCAATGCTGCCTTGCCCCACCACACCCTTTCAAAATGGACCTTTACAATGCTTCAAAAGTGATCCGTGGGGTGTTGAGAAAGGAAAGTTGCCAGCAGCCTCCTCTTCTTTCCTTGTGCTTCTTGCAGGCTTTGCAAGGAGGCGGAGAGGTGCTCCTTGGGAAGTTTGCAAAGGTTCGATCGGTCCCAAAGAACTGCTCCAATGGCTGCAGGGGCAGGGGGCGGCATCTTGACACCCCAGTAATCTGCCCCTGAGGTGACTGCCGCAGGAAAGTGCATCAGGCACAATCAACTTTCTGGGGTGGTTTGATTTAAATAGAAGGATTTAAGCAGCCTTGAGGTTTGCTGCTCTTGTGCCCCCTATAGTTTGAGGACTCTGCTGGGAGCTGGCATGGAGTGGATCAGCTTTTTGTAGTGTTTCAGACAAATATCCCACATGACCATGCTGCAGTACTGTGCAACGGGTCTGTTTCTCTTTTACCTTGTTCCCCTATTGTATGGTTGACAATATTAGTCACTCACAAAGAGAAAATCCCATGCATAGTCCATCTATAACGTTCCTGCAAGTGCATAGAGAGGGACATCTTCCCTACCCACCCCTCCTCAAACACCATAATATTCACCAGAATGCCTTGTGCCTTTCATATTTGATGATCGTTTGTTGTTCATATTGAACAACAACTCAATTTAGGTGAATGTATCCACTTATTACTAGGGTGCCAAAAAAAAGGGCAACTGTCAGTTGAATGCATTTTGCTCCCTTGCAAAATCAAGAGAAGGCTGTCAGGAATATACACATCACCACAATAGCTTGTTCTGTGCTCTAGAACTTCAGCATCCAGCGTATTTAAAGACTGAGCAATAGCAGTGAAATGTGTGCAAGACAAATGGAGGCTGTCCCTGTGGGTGAACTCTTAACAAAGAAACACCCTGACCCTTGAAAATGTCGATGCACTAATTTCCATCAATGAACATTTAGAGAGGTGAGCTAACTTTGCATAAGGAATATATTTTGCATACACACTGATAAGTTTGTAGAAAAGAAAAGAAAAGCTGCTTGACATGGCAACCTAGGTGCATGTTATATATCAAAACAGTCTGTTTTTGACACCTCAAATAACTGTCTCCACGGCTGCCATATAGATCCTTGTTACAACTGTACTGAGAGTTAAAAATATTAAGTCTCTGTTGAATTATGAAAAAAATGTTTCAGGCCTGTTCTGTTGTCACAAGAGTGCAAACACTCCATAACTACTTCCAGAAGGCTAGCCATGTTAGGCTTTTGCAGCAAAAACAAAGAGTCTAAGGACTAACTTTTATTGAAGTATGCAGGGATGGTCTGAAAGTATATGATGCATCCCCTTTGCTGACACTGAGCAGCTCTAGCTCTGGTCAATGCCTGGATGTGTATGCTTCAGCTCCATAATGGAAGAAAGGTGGCATAGAGGTGTAATAAGTGTTCTGAAGACAGATAGCAGTACACAAGCTGAAAACCCCTGAAATGCCGAGAGTGGGTTGGAAGGGAGGTAGACAAAGGGGATATCTGTAGTCAGTTGAGTAGTAGCTGGAGGGCACAGCCCTTCCAGTAACTTGGGAAGATGTTGTTGTTCGAACAGACAGCACTTCTTGATTAGGATATGGCTGAAATACTCTCTTAATGCCTTTTAACTGCACTAATCTGTTGAACCACTGAGAGACCTAAAAGGCCAAGTTGAAGACAGATCATCTTGGAGAGAATCTATCTATGTGGTTGCTAAGAGTCGACACCGACTTGACAGAACTTAATCAATCAATCAGTCAGTCAATCAATTGTATGTATATTATTTCCCCAAAACAAGGGTCTCTCTCTGTGTGTGTAAGTAGGTAGGTAGATGTAGATTTGGATTTTAAAATGGTGTGTGTGTGTGTGTGTGTGTGTGTATGTGTATACATATCCACCCACCCACCCACCCACGCACCCCAATAAGTATTCAAACATTCCCTAGCTTTCTACTAATGTCTGTGCCTTTAGGATTATATTTGTTTAAGTAAAAGAATTGTTTGACACACATTGCCCTCTAGTGTTTATAAGTATTTCAAGTGGGAGTAAAACAAAAAAACATAACTCCAACAAAATGTCTATTGTATCTCCACCCTATTTACATGAGAGACATCTGAATGATATAGGTGCCACATAAATATCTCCTCTGAATGCCTGAAGTAATTGTGGATTTAAGACATCAGAAATAAAATATATGAATTGGCCCTGAATCTTTTTCTGGAGTAACCCATGTATATTTGTCCATTTTTCTCTTTTTCTGCTCTTCCTCTTCTTTCGACCTACCTGTCTATACAGTTTCTCTTCTGCCCCAGAGGTTGTCCTGCTGCAACTGAGTAGGACCTGGTTTGTTGTGTGTCTGGGTGCAGCTACCTTACACCAAGCTACTGTGGAACACTATTGGTGGTAGACAAAGATAAAACAGATGTAGATAAGAATAAAACTTTCAGTATCGGGTGCTTTAACAAGTGGATTGGAAAGTGATTCAAAGCTGAAAGTTTCACAACCACTTCTGAAAAAGGCTTGTGCAGTTGCATGCAAGAACTATTACTCCCTCCACATGCTCATCCAGACTTGGGACTTGTGTTTCTCAAAGAGGCTCCTTGCTTCCACACAGAAAAGGACACATGTAATTGTTCTCTCCTCCTCCTAGCCCAGCACACATCATCCTGCATCCCTCGCTGGGCTAGTATTGTAAAGGAGAAAGCAGAAGTGGAAATAGTGAAAGGGCAGTGGAGTGCAGGAGACACTAGATAGAGCAGCTGCGGCCGGCACTCTACTTTTTCCATAGAGTACAGTAGATGCTTTCTGGACTGCCTCCTGTATTCTACCCTTACATCATTTCCTCTTCCACTTTCTCATCTGCATTACTAGCCCAGTGAAAGATGTATGAAGGTGCACAATGGGAGCGGGGGGGGGGGTCTAGCAGTAGCAGCAGCAGCAGACCCTCAAAAGAACAACTCTTTGCAGAGCAATGGCTGTGCAACTAATCAGCAAAAAGCTACCCCAACAATCATGAGAGGAAGAGAAAGGTAGGGGGCACCAAAAATTCACCACTTGAGGTGACTGTCTCAGTGTGCCTCATGTGGAGCCGCCCCTACAAAGGGCTGCAAGTTGCAGAGCCCTAAAATATCCAGTGGGTGCCAGTGGGTGACTTTGGGGCCAAGGTCCAGGGCCTCCACAGCCCCTGGGGGCCCCCAAGTCCTCTTTAGTCTTTCCCAGGTGGTGTGGTCACCTGGCCAAGCATGATGATGCTTAATTTGCGGGGGAAGGGAGTTCTTAATTTGCAAATAACTCCTTTTGGAGTTCTTTGAGAATGTGGATCAAGGTGATCCAGTTGACATAGTATACCTGGATTTCCAAAAAGCTTTTGATAAAGTTCCTCATCAAAGACTCCAGAGGAAACTTGGTAGTCATGGGATAAGAGGACAAGTACATGTGTGGATTGCTAACTGGCTGAAAGACAGGAAACCAGGTAGGGATAAATGGAGAGTTTTCACAATAGAGGGAAGTAAGAAGTGGGGTCCCCCAGGGATCTGTACTGGGACCGGTGCTTTTAAAATTATTCATAAATGATCTGGAATTAGGGGTAAGCCGCAAGGTGGCCAAACTCTTTCAGGTAGTGAAATCCAAAATGGATTGTGAGGAGCTCAGAAAGGATCTCTCCAAACAGGGTGAGTGGGCGACAAAATGGCAAATGCGGTTCAATGCTGGCAAGTGTAAAGTGATGCACATTGGGATGAAAAACCCTAACTTGAAGTATACGCTGATGGGATCTGAGCTGTTGGTGACTGACCAGGAGAGGGATCTTGGGGTCGTGGTGGACAGCTTGTTGAAAGTGTCCACTCAATGTGCATCAGCTGTGAAAAAGCCCAATTGCATGCTAGGGATCATTAGGAAGAGGACTGAAAATACAACTGCTAATATGATAATGCCCTTATATAAAACGATTGTCCAGCCACACCTGGAGTACTGCATACAGTTCTGGTCACCACATCTAAAAAAAGGACATTGTAGAACTGGGAAAGGTGCAGAAGAGGGCAGCCAAGATGATCAGGGGCCTAGAGCACCTTTCTTATGAGGCAAGGCTACAACACCTGGGGCTACTTAGTTTAGAAAAAAGACTACTGTGGGGAGACATGATAGAGGTCTATAAAATCATGCATGGTGTGGAGAAAGTGGATAGAGAGAAATTATCCCTCTCCCATAACACTAGAACCAGGGGTCATCCCATGAAATTGATTGCCAGGAAATCTAGGACCAACAGACAGAAGTACTTTTTCATACAATGCATAATCCACTTGTGGAATTCTCTGCCACAAGATGTGGTGACAGCCAACAACCTGGAAGGTTTTAAGAGGGGTTTGGATAACTTCATGGAGGAGAGGTCTATCATCGGCTACTAGTTGGAGGGCTTTAGGCCACCTCCAGCCTCAAAGGCAGGATGCCTCTGAGTACCAGCTGCAGGGGAGTAACAGCAGGAGAGAGGGCATGCCCTCAACTCCTGACTGTAGGCTTCCAGCGGCATCTGGTGGGCCACTGTGTGAAACAGGATGCTAGACTAGATGGGCCTTGAGCTTGATCCAGCAGGGCTGTTCTTATGTTCTTATGAGGGGTGGGGGGTGGGCTCCAAAGGTCCAGGCTGCAAAATTACCTAAGTTCACCTCTGGTGCCACAACAACCGGTTCTTCTCCCATTCAAGCTGTGCTGAAAATCTGCAATCTGTTTTTCAAAAATCAAAATCAAAATCCAGTTGCACACAAGTCCTTGATTTCACCTAAATTAACACTTTGGATTCCAGTTATGAAGACTGTAAATATGCCTACGTTTGTCATAGCAAAACTAATATAAATGGAAATTGGCAACTTGGTTTCAATACATATCTGAACAAAATTACCAGCTTTTGACATTTTCCTGAAACAATGATGCAGATGTCTTCTGAAAGGAATACATAGGAATTTGTTCTTATCTATTGGAGCTCCATGTTTAAAGATTATGAGGCCCCAAATGTGGTCTATTTGCATTGGTATACACCACACATTGAGGAGAGTCTCATGATCAGTGAGACCCGCCTTAAGAGGCTTAGCCCACTCTCCCCACAGACAATCACAATTGCAGCCCTGGGTGGCCGGATCAATCGCCCACACAACTGCCGGCTCCGTCACGGAGCTGGCGGGCGCTGCGGGGATTGGGGCCCTGTGGCCCCCAGAAGTTCCAGGATGCCCCGTGTGAGCATGTGGGGCATGCTGGAGAGACCCCTGAGCCCGGAAGGCTGCTTGCAGCCTCCCGGCTGGGGGTCTTCTCATGTGTTGCCACGGCGCGGAGCTGCAGTGCAGCAATACACAATTAAAGATAAGGTTAATAGAGTGCTCGCTCCGTTAACCTTGGCAAAGGGATGGGGTACTTTGGGAGATTTGCTGCTGGGAGCCGCACGGCTCCCGTTGCAGCACACAATTGGCAAAAAGCAGGCTAGGCTCTCTTAGACCGCTTTTTCCCGATCGTGAGAATCACCTCATTAACTTTTATTTGCATATATTTTGTGTAAAATAATTTCTAGATAAAAAGATATTAACTAATGGGGAAGGGTTGCTATGGCTCATGATAAGAGATGATGACTACAACTTCAAATGCATGAATTGAACAGCGAAAACCAACAAAAAGGCACAATCTGCCATCTGGTTTGTGCTGTATTTGACTGGCTATTCTTAGTTACATATATACCGTTAAACCTCATTCAACTGAATTACACAATCTTGGCCAAGATTCTGTACTAAACTTCTGTTGGGTTTTGAAAAGTGGGGGAAACCTGCTTCATGGTAAATGTGCCACTTTCCCTTCTATCCAGCACTTAACAATGCTTGCCTATGTTTAGATCTGCAATGTGCTTAAACGGCCAATTGTATAATCTTGCCAGTGTGATATTGTTAGGAGCACTAATCAGAAGGGGACAGTTCCCTTGAACAAAGAAAAGACTAGAGTGACATGTAGCCGTGGCAATTTCATAAATACAGGAGGTTGCTCTATCTCCACATCTATATGGTACAAATTCTATTTGCCTGGAATGGTGACCCAAATGATCATGTCAGGAAATGACCATCAGACTGCATTAGGCACCCTAGTCAGGGCAGGATTCCACCTGATTTATCTGGCACACATGGCTTTCTTGAATCATTGCGGCCTGATGTCCTTTCTGGTATCTGTGACATATACTTTGATTGTGGCACATCGAAATCTGCATGGTCATCTGCTACAGGTTTTCTACAAAACAGGGACCTATTTTTAAGGCAAGGATTTGACTAGATGATGTAGCCCCCAAGGCCACCTCACAAGAGCTGTTGCAACTCAGAAGGATGTCAAACAAGGATGCATTTGGGCCCCACTCCTCTTCAATTTCTACATTAACTCTGTGGTGGGCCAGCTCAGATTTCCAACCCCCCAAAGCTCACTGGGAGACACGCTGCCATCCTGTTATATGTGAATGACGCAGCCATCCTCTCAAGGCCCCCCACTGGACCCCCACTCTGCGCCCAGGCCCACTAGTTGGAAGAATATTTTCTTTAAAACACGGAGGTTATTAACTGCACTTGAAGGTTGACTCAGTATATGGCAGCTTCAATTTAGCAACTATGTTTAGATGTGTCAGCCTCTAGCTTTCCAATGATGTTACTGTTCTGATACTTGTTTATTATTCAGGTGCATAAGAACTGTGTGGTTAATAATAGCCTACTGCCCCATCATTTCCCTGTTTCTTACCCCCTCCCTATTCTCTCTCTCTCTCTCTCTCTCAGAGCCTCCTGCCTCATCCTTTACCTCCCTCTCCCTTCTGATCAAAGCATAATCTTCTTATCCAAAATTATGAGAAAAAATTATCTAATCTTTTTCCTTACAAGTGCTCCATGTTAAATGTGATAATTTGGCAGAGGTGGAAAGAAAGAACAATGGATTTTATTATGTATTTTATACAAATTGTATTGTATTCATTTTATTAGAACTTTTAATTCAACTTGTTTTATTTTAATTTAAATTAATCTTGGCCTGCCAGAACTTCAAAAGTTAAATTTTAATTGCATTCATTTTAATTAATTTCATTTTAATTTGATTTAATTAATTGACTGATAATAAGTGTTACTTTAATAATCAGCACCCTAAAAATTGACCTCAGCCTCCATGAGCCAAGTCACGGTCAATTTTGGCCCACCAGGTCATTTGAGTTGTGCACGCCTGTAGTATAGTACTAATAGATCAACTTTAAACCCAGAGGCAAAGCCACCATTGAGCCAACGGGTTCAAAGAACCCGGGCTGCGCCCAATCAGGGGCTGTGCCTTGTGGCCTCAAAACACCCCCACGTCTGATGTCATATGTGGGGGTGCTGGTTTAGCTCCCAAGCGGGGGCTGCGCAGCCCCTTTGGGAGCTAAACTTAGGCTGGCACTGCATTCGCTGTGCAGCCTAAGTCGCTCCTGTAGGGGCCGCACTGCCCCTTCAGGAATGAAAAGGCTGGCACGTGGCCCCTTCGGGGCTTGAACTGATGTCAGACGCGGGGGACGGGGTCAGCGGGGCTGCTGCCATGGCCACACATGGGCCGCCGGCAGTCAGGCTCCATGCCTGTTGAAACCCTTTGCCTAACTGTTGGCCCAGGAAACTGCACACAAAGAATGTAGCGGTCCTTCAAACTTCGCACAAAGAATTTACTGGTCCTTGACTCCAAAAAGGTTGAGAAACACTGGACTAGATGGCCTTTGATTCTGAAGTGCCATGATTTTGTGTTGAAACTGGAGAAAATATTAAGAGTAGGTGTCATGGTTCTCAAATGAAAGTGTTCCCCCTCCCTCTGAAAGGAGAGGAAAAGATAATTGGTTTCATTAGTAAGGAGCCAAGTTGATTATTAGGGAGATCATACCATATGTAAGCTGTTAAACAGTGGGCCAGCTGTCAAGTCAGTAAGCTGGGAACCTCTAGTTCTCAGTGAATTCACGCACCCCATCGGCATGTCCTGTGAAGCCACCAGCCTCCAGTTCCTGCTCTGGGTTACCGAGATTCTGCTGAAATTCTTCGCTCAGTTTCAAATCTTACAGAACGCAGGCAAATCTTGGTAGAAATTCAGGTAGAATCTCAGTCCAGCAAGCGAACCGAGAACATGACATGCCTAAGAAGAGCACATCCTCACTATAAAGGAACTAGAGATTCCCAGCTTACTGACTTGGTGGTGATCATGTGAACTGGTCCAGTGTGACAACTTGCCTCAAGAAGTGCAGAATCCCTCATCAGAGGTTTGCAACAGGACAGGTAAGCAGACGTCAGTGATGTAAAAGTAAATGAAATTGTTGGGGGATCACAGCTGAAAGCTGAAATGGACACATTGTTCTGAGTTTTTGGTTGGTTTCCATAAAGGTATGTTCTCAGCAGTACTCTAGTTTGTTGCAGTTCTCTGTGCACACACAATGGCCCCCAGATGTGAACACCTCATGGGCAGCCAGCCACACAGCTGGGCAAATGCGTGGCCCAGTAGAAAGGCAGGCTGCTGCAATTCAACAAATCATAGTAGCCATGATGATAGACCCTCCTCTTCTGAGATGTCAGTTCTCTCAAACAGCACTTGTGCACCAGAGATCATGAGTGTGAACCTGGCAGGAGTCCCTACATAGTCTGTCCTGTTTTGATTCATTCTTTAATATTTCAGTGCTACTTTTTATACCTCTCCTTAAGCATCTTCCTTTTGAGATTGTGAACTGTGCATGAGATCAGTCCTGTTTCTTCACTTTGCTTTTGATATGTTTGTTCCCATGTTGAGAATTAATGTGAGCAGTCAGGCATATTTGATATCTTACAGCTCAATACTCTGGGGACTTACTCCAGAGTAAAACATAGGATTGCTGCTTTAGAGTACACATTCAAGTTTACTAAATATAATGCAGAAGGGGTTTCTAATCCACACTGGTGATTGTGACTACAGAATCAAATATTTTTTAAAATACATATATTTAGAATGTTTTTACATCAAATAAAAAGGTAATAAGTAATTTTGACAGGTGGATAGGCAGCAACTCCAGGTTAATCATGGAGTAAAAGGGTGTGATATTTTGTATGTTAACAGTTCAAGAGCATCAAGCAATGTTTTTTATTGACCTAAGAATGGTCACTCTGGCAAAATTTGAGAACTCTTTGATGCTATCATAGTTATTAAATTAAACTCCAGTCAAGCATACCAGATTTTCTTAGACCATACTTTGTTCTTTCCTTTTAATTCATTCAACATCACAAGAGCCTCCCAGAATTTTTGGGACACTACTGGTATCTGTTTGCTATTATGTCCTCTTGATTCTAAAGTCTTCTTTAAATAACTTTCTGTCAAATTTGAAATCTTTCCAGCATGCATTCTTCTAGAATTGCCACTAAAGCTCATGTCTCAAATTGCAGAAGAATTTATTCTGATATGAAACTGATATAAATAGTGGCTCCATACACTTGTGACTAATCATTTTTACATGAGGTTTTGGGAGTGGCCTCTCCTTACATGGGTTAGGGTTGTTGTGAAGGCTTTTATTTCCAAGTTGACAGAAATGCTTTTAGCATGCTGTATCCAGCTTGTGGGGAGGCTTTGGATCTGGCAGGCTTTTTTCTTAGACAAAGTGCAACTCCAGAAGAGCAAGTACAGGCATTGGTTAATTAAATTATAGTTAAGTATTACACTCAAGATAGCAGTTCATTCTAGTTTGTTTGCTTGCCCTTAAATTGTTACATTGATGAAAGGATGTTAAACCATCCTGTACACCCACTGCATCCATTGCTTGAGATAAATGACCTCAGAACAGAGGTACATTGGCTGGAAGACTTGACTACTGCAAGGTGTTCTATATGGGGCTACCTTTGTACATAGTCCAGAAACTGCAATTGGTCCAGAATGTGGCAGCCAGGTTGGTCTCTCGGTCATCTCGGAGAGACCATATTACTCATATACTAAAATGGCTACCAATAATTTTCTGGGCAAAATACAAGGTGTTGGTTATAATCTATGAAGCCCTACATAGCTTAGGCCCAGGGTATTTGAGGGAACATCTTCTTCACCATAGGCCCCATCACCTATTGAGATCATCTGGAGAGGTTTGTCTGCAGTTGCCACCAGCTTGTCTGTTGGCTACGCAGAGACAGACTTTCTCTGTTGCTGCTCAGATACTCTGGAATGTGCTCCCTGCTGAACTAAGAGCCTTCCCCCCATCTCTGACAACTTTAAAAAGTCCCTAAAGACTCATTTTTTTCACCCAAGCTCTTTAACTTGACTGGGGTTTTAAACTGTTGTAAAGTTTTCATTTTTGTTCTGATTTGCCTTATGTTGTAAACTGCCCAGAGATGTAAGTTTGGGGTGGTCTACAAATTTGATAGACTGACTGATTGATTTAATTAAGTAATTACTTAAACAAATGAACAAACAAAAACCACCTTGGGGGTCTGCTTCAGACCAAAGAGCAGACTATAAATTAATTAATGCTTAAACCACTTTTCATCCACTTATCTTAAATCATTTTTTGGATATTAATGCACAATGCATTAGTTATGTATCTTTCACGTTTGTTACTAATGTGAGAAAATAATTTCTGTGTTAGGCAATATGGTAAGCTACTTCTCACTAAAAACAAACACAATACCCTGATATTTCCGGGTTTTTTGTCCCATACGTTGGTAAGAGTGTGATCTTAGCATCCATCTTGAAAGGCAGATGTGACCTGTATTTGTGGTTCCAAGAACTTCAACAGATCATTGATGCTCACTACACAAACACCTTCAGCTATTAGGCCTGTGCATCACCAGAAATAGTGGATCAATGCTGGTCTGATAATGATATGCAGGCTAAAAAAATTGGGGAGGCCAATACAACCTTCCCAACGCTATTGGTACTTGGTCAGCACTGACCCAATATTTCATCGATAATCCTTCTCAGAAGTTGGCTTGAAGAGAAAGTCTCTCCAAGCTGGCTCCAGACCTGGATTTAAAGGACTGCACCCCCAAAATCAGGGGATGGCAGTGGGGCCAACACCCCAGGGAGCACCCACTTACCCAGTAGGTATTTCCTGAGAGGTTAACTTGGTCTCCCACCCCCAATTTCTGGGGTGCAGTGCTTAAAAACCAGGCCAGGGAGCCAGCTTGGAGGGAAAGTCTCTCCAGGTTGCCAAGCTTGTTTTGTTCCAATATCACTATTGGAAGTAGAAGGATTTCTGATAGGACAGCAGGAATTTTAGTCAGAATTCCAGCTTTTGGGGCTCCCTGCTGTTGTACTAGAAATCCTTCTGATAATATTCCTGTTGGACTGATATGATTGCACAGCCCTATCAGATATACAGAAGCCTAGAGAGATGGTCATCTCTTTACTTGATACAACATAGCGGCAGGGCTGGCCCTAATTTTTATGGCGCTGTAAGCAAAGTTTGATTTTAATGCCCTCCACCAAGAAGTGCAGAGCCCGGCTTTAACTTGAGCTCTGCAGGCTGCCATTCACAAGGCTGAATGACCAGCCTGTGTAAATGGCCTGTGCTGGTTTGAGGATACAGTGGGAGAGAGTTCCCAGTCTATTATGGGGGCAAAACTCTAGCTGTACACTTCAGAGATGAAAAGCTGCTACTGTTAATTTAGGAACCCAGTCTGAGACAATTTCTTTTTTTGAAATGAACGCTGAGGTAAGCACTTCATGTTCAAGAGAACGAGTGCAGCTTATGAGAGCAGCTGTTTATTGGGAGCTGAGATGCAATGAGCAAAAAAGACTGTCTATTTTGAGGCCCTTTGGGCAGCAGGCTGCAGTATTACATATTACACTCTTACACCACTGTGCAATATAAGAGGGCGAGAGATAGAATAATTGGCAGTGCTATATTCTATCATTGCCCCCCCCCGCCCCCGAACTGGAGCTCTAGGGAAACGGCCCTGCATAGTGGCAGCCCCAAAGCAGTACCTTGCTGAAGATTTGAGAGAAAGAAAGTTGTGAGTGAATCAGAATGGGTGCACAAGTCAAATACCCTGGTGGGCCAGAACCAACCATAACTTGGTAGGCAGGGGCCGAGGTAAATTTTCAGCACATTCATGATTACATTCAAATTAATTATTAAAAATATTATTGAAAGCAAGTATTAGTTACCCGCAACATGAGGAGGGAAGAGGAGGCTCCTAGCAATCTTCCCTCTTCCTTGTTCTCCATGCACTTTCAATGCCTTCAAAGGTCAGTTTTGAAAGGGGGCTGACCCCAACCTGGTCCATGGGGCAAGGCGGCATTTATCTCACCTCAAGCACCACAATACTTTGGGCCAGCCCTGGGGCCAGCAGAAAAGTCTCTGCAGGTCGAATCCGGCCCCCGGGCCTTATGTTGTGGAGGCCTAGCAAATATCACAGACCTGCTGATTGTTGTGCGAGTGATTTAACCATAATTTCCCTGCAATTACATGTAACTATGGTTTGCCAGATAATTTTGAGAAAGGATTCCAGGGTGCTTTCCAGATTAACAGCTAAAAACAACAGTGTCACCACAGATCTGCTAAGTGTGCTTCCGTACTTCCTGTGTTGTGACACTGCAGCGCTGACCGCAAGGTGCCGTTCACATCACCGATGCCTTATTTTAGATTTTATCTTTGCATGATAGCGCTACAACGTTGCAAGCCCATTGAAGGAAAATAGATGTATTTTCCCATTGTAGGAGTTTGAGATTCTGGGGAGTGTTTTCAATATGATCCTGCCAAGCCAAAGCATTTTACTGCTGTTCTTGGGTGTAATCTAGAAAGCACTCAGAGGATGGAGCCTTGGGAAAAGGTGTGGCTTTTGTTATGCTGGAGATTTTTAATTCTCCTTCCCATTGGAGGCCACACTAGACCTGATGGTGGCAGCTCTGTGTATTTAAACCTGAATTTGCCCCAATTATACAGAAGAGTTTAAGCAAATTTAAGTTTAAGAAAATAGGTCTATAGCCATCAGTCTGGCCTTGAGGTTTACAATTATTGTAAACTGCCCAGAGACATATATTTTGGGCAGTATATAAATACGTTCAATCAATCAATCAATCAATCAGATGTGGGGTCCAATTTTATCTGCGAAAAGGGTATCCTGGAAGTAGGGGCTCAAGTCTCTCCCAGTCCACTGCCTTTCCTCCCTGAAGTCTCTCCTCCTCCCACCCACGCCCTTTTTGCTCTAAAGCAAGAAAACCTCCTCCTTGGGGCAAATCCAAGTTTAAGCAAAGAGGCCTATAGCCATTCGTCTGGCCCTGAGGAATCTAATTTCCTGTTTATATTTTTATAGTGCCATGTATATTTTTATAGTGCTGTACAAAGAACCAGAGGACAAGTCCTCGTCCCTAGGGGATTATAATCATGATGCTGACACAGGGAAAACAGAGGAAGGGAAGGGAAATGGAGGCAGGGATGAACAGGGGAAGAATAGGCAGATATTTCAGTTGTACAGAAGTGAGCTTAGATACAATACAAAATGAGGACTAAGATATTCTTATCTCTATTCCATTTGTCTCCACTACCTTCTCCTCACAAGCACAAGGGACCTGACTCTGTAAAAGGCTGCTCCTGGATCTTCCTACATCATGAGGAACATGAAGTACAATCTGTATTAAGTGCCTTCTCATTAGCTACTTGTCTAAGATGAACAACAGTTCTTTTTGGGCAAGTAGCCTGCCAATTCCACTTCTCAATCCACCTGGAAGTTTTTCACAGCCGGATTTCAATCTGCATCTTCTCCGGAATGGAGATGTGCGTTCACATATTGGCAAAATTTAACCTGAAGTCCATGCGTGCTATCAGGGAGCACTCCACACACAATCTGAGGTTTTAATCCCACATTAGAGTGTAGCCCGATTTATATCCGGAGTAAAAAAATCTACTTTTTGTGTCGGGTTTTTTGAGCAATTTCAAACTCGCAGAAAGCCTGCTGTAAAGCCTGCTGCCTGGAAAAGCTCCTTATGATGTGTGTGTGTGTAGATGTATGTATATTTTTGATACTAGCAAATCTGCCATATAAGACGTTCAAATCTTCGATATCTCCAAGCAAGATCTGGAACTGCTGCACAACCTTCCTGGTGCTGTATGAACACCACAACCTCAGACTGGCTGTAGTGTATTCAGTGTTTCCTTACTTACTTGAGGACAGTTAATCCAGTGCTGTGCTATGCGCCTCACTGCGCCAATTGTCAATGTAGAAATAGTCAGTTCTCATTGAACTCAAGAAACTACAGCTTTTATTCATGTGGTTTGTGTTATTTTTGGCAAGACAATACTTGTGGAAGGAAAAAGAAACCCTCTCTAAAAGCCTGTTTTTTGGCAAAATTTTCATAACTTTTTGTTTAGTTTTCAACAGCTAAAGTAGAGCAGTGTACTAACTAGTCTGCATTATGACTCACTCATAATACATCAGAATGTGATGATTGTGACACGATCTTTTTGACTTTTCATGTTTTTATTGCCATAAAGATATCCTGACACATAAGCTCCAAATACTCATCAACCATCAATTTTATTACAGCCATTGGCCAGCAGAAATAGAAATAACAAACATGTCCAATACAACAATGCTAAAACACAATAAAACAAATACAGTCATTCATAAGAAACTAGTTTAAAAACCATAAACAGCTCCCGCAATTAAGCACTTCGTTGAGACCTTAACCTAATGGCAATATAGAAAAATTTAGCTACAGTTTTTGTAATCTCAGAGCTTACATCCGCGAGACAATAATATGTAAGCTCCATATACTAATTCTGCTAATTCTGAAGTAGTCTCCTCAGCTTTGAAGCACTTAAAATCCAAAAATGATTGGATTAAGCTTATGATTAAGCAGGTAAGGGAACTCCAAGAGCTTTCTCTCTTGAGGTTGTTAACCTTGCTATTACTGTATGTGTCATTCCTGTTTTTGTTTTCATTTAGCTTGAGCAGCTGATTCTAACAGTGTGGTCCAAGCATATTGGAACCTCAGAAGCAAATCTTATGCAGTCCAATGTTACTTACAGTGTGCTTAGGTTTGCACCTAGTTAACTTAACTTTGCATGTGGTTGGCAGCTCCTGTTTACTCTAGGAGCAGGGAATTGGCCAAACTTAAGCCAAAACTGGGAGATATGTCTCTTTTCAACAAAAACCTACAATATTCATAACCCTCTTAAGAAAGGAAGCTTGAAAAGTCAGCACAAAAAGAGAGATAAAAGGATACAAAATTAATTGCTTAGCTTCATTTAATGTCAATCATACATTTCTATGCATGTTTCTCACATCCTTTGGGCACTAGATTCTGTCATTCTGACATGCAGGGATGTTGCCAATCTCTCATTTTTTAGTCTGGCCTCAAATTAAATGAGTGTTGGAGACAGAACAAATTGCCCCTGTGGTCCATTGGCTCTATTCGGGTGCAAATCTTATTGTGCCAGATTCAATTTGAATCGATTCGATATTTGGATTCCTCCTATTAATTCCCCCAGATTCCCAGCTTTTAGTAAAAAAGAAGAAGCAAAGCTAAGCTCTAGCCCTTGTAGAAGTAGAGCTATGGAGCAAAATGTCACTATTTTTCAAGCGTTTGCATTCTTTGATGTATAATAACCTTTCCTCAATGAATCCCTATGAGGATTCATTACACACCTTCATTTGTTCTATTCATTCTGTCTTTGGACAGTGCTAACTGTCAACTGCCATGTGCCAACTACAGCCCCCTCCCACCCGCAAGGCAGTGGGGTACTACTCAGTTTATGTTAAAGGATTTCCCCCCAAGTGTTTAGACTCTTTGGTGTCTAATAACCTTTCCTTATAATGAATCCCTATGAGGGTTAAACCAAAGTACACACCAAAGTGTCTAAACACCCCAAACATGTTTCATGTTTTGTTGATGACAAATAGAATTTTTTTAATTAAAAAAAAAAGATCCTTAAGAAAGCAACTAGGTGAGTATGAGTATATTTGGTGCAACATATTAAAAATTGCTACTCTGTTACATATTGAATTCAAGGTTTAAAGAAAGGTAATAAGGTGGCCTTTAAACTTATGGCTCTATACAGACATTATGTTGTACCTGAGTTCATGTACATATTTTTCTGTACACATGTACATGTTTTTATGTGAATGACTGTAACTGTAGCTGTGTTCATTTTAAAAGTGAACCTGGGTATATGGCATAGGTAGGAAGTGTACTGCTGCACCTGTGTACAACAATACATGTGAATAAGTGTAGCTGTGTACAGCTCTGTACCTTTGTACAGATTGTATGAGTGCTGAAAATAATAGCTCTCTTCAGACATTCTTTTTTTTTAAAAAAAGAAGCAGCGCTGTCCTTGCAGATTGTCCCAAGGGCACACCCAGAAGTCCCGCCACAGTGCAGTGCTGATGCACTCCAGAAGCTTCACGCTGCCGTGGTCTCCACACTTATGGTGTTTGTCTGAAGAGTCAAATGCGTTAAGCATGAGGGCACTTGTTTCCATGATTGCAAGACTGGGACACCCCAATCTTCTGATCACAGGAACAAGCACCATCACACTTATGGCATTTGCCTCTTGAGACAAATATTGTGAGTGTGGAGACCAATGCATCAGAAGGCTATGCAGCACATCGGGGCAGGGCTTGTGCATCCATGCAACATTGTACACCTTCTCCCCCCCCTTCTTACAACATTTGAAGAAGACAAATGTATTGTGAATAGGGCTAAAGTGACTTGTACTGAAGTTGGGATTATTTCATTATTTCATTATTTATTTGATTTATATACTGCCCTTCCAAAATGGCTCAGGGTGGTTTACAACAGGGTAAAAACAATTAAAACCAGTTAACAATTAAAATCAAAACTATAAAAACAGAATAAAACCAATTTAAACATTCAAACAGCTAAAAGCCCTGGAAAACCAAAGCAACTATTTAAAACAATTTAAAACTATTTACAGTAGTTTAAAAACCCTGGAAGGCCAGGCGAAACAGATAGGTTTTAAGGGCTCTCCTGAAAGACAGTAATGAACTCAAATCACGGATTTCTGCCAGGAGTGCATTCTACAGCCCAGGAGCAGCTACAGAGAAGGCCCGCCTCTGAGTCGCCACCAGACAAACCGGTGGTAACTGGAGATGGACCTCCTCAGATGACCTTAACATGTGGTGGGGATCATGCAGAAGAAGGTGCTCTCTAAGATAACTCGGACCTAAGCCATTCAGGGCTTAAAGGTAAGAACCAGCACTTTGTATTTTGCCCAGAAACGTATTGGCAGCCAGTGTAACTGTTTCAAGACAGGCATCATATGGTCTCTCTGAGTTGCCCCAGAGACCAATCTGGCTGCCACATTTTGAACTAACTGAAGTTTCTGAACGACGCACAAAGGCAGCCCCACGTAGAGTACATTGCAATAGTCAAGCTGGGAGGTTACCAACTGATGCACCACTGTTTTGAGGCCATCCGCTTCAAGGAATGGCACAGCTGTTGAATCAGCCAAAGCTGATAGAAAGCACTCCTGGCCATGGCCTTAACCTGAGATACCAGGGTGAGGCCTGGGTCCAGGAGTACTCCAAAGCTGCACACCTGCTCCTTCTGGGGGAGTGTAGCCCCATCCAGCACAGAGAGATCTAACTCACCCTTCAGATTCTGAGCCCCCACAATGAGCACCTCCGTCTTGCTTGGATTCAGCATCAGTTTGTTATCCCTCATCCAGCCCATTACTGCCTGTAGGCAGGCATTTAGAGAATGAGTGCCATTTCCTGAAGATGAAAAGGAGAAGTAGATTTGGGTGTCATCAGCATACTGATAACACCCAGCACTAAATCTCCTGATGACCTCACCCAGCAGTTTCATGTAGATATTAAAAAGCATTGGTGACAGAATGGAGCCCTGAAGGACTCCATATAACAGCTCCCATTTTGAGGAGCAACTGTCACCAAGCTCCATCATCTGGGATCTTCCCGAGAGATAGGAGCAGAACCACTGCAAAGCAGTGCCCCCTATCTCCAACTCCCCCAGGCAATCCAGAAGGATTCCATTGTCGATGGTTTCGAATGCCGCTGAGAGATCCAGAAGAACCAGCAGAGTCACACTCCCTCTGTCGGTTCCTCGGTAAAGGTCATCCATCAGACCGACCAAGGCTGTCTCAACCCCATAGCCAGCTCTAAAGTCAGTTTGAAATGGGTCTAGATAATCAGTTTCCTCCAAAACTTCCTGGAGCTGGTCGGCCACCACCCTCTCAATCACCTTGCCCAACCAAGGGAGATTTGAGATTTTCTGGGTAAGGCACTGTAAACCTGGAACCAGGGTGACAATTAACATAGAAGGCATTCCTCTCAGCCCTGGTGAGTGCCTCAAGGCACTTTAGATAGGCTCAGAGACACTTTAAAAATGATTCCTTTGATGTTTCAGGGATGTGGCCTGCTGTTTATATTTAACTGTTCTCTAGTTAAATCCCGCTCTACTCCGAGACTTGTGGTGTTAAGAATGCAAATCTGTTATTCCAGGGAGCTGGGTGAGATTATCCTAGAGAGCAGCTTTCAACTCTGGTTATGTTCCAACCTGCCACTCAGTTCATCTTTCTCATGGTCATCTTTCTCAAGGTCTGCCCCTACCTTCCTCCATCTTTACTGCTGAATTTAATTCTAGTCAGGAGTTCAAGCCAGCCTAGAAACAATATCATTTAGCCTAGACAGTCCTTGAGGCAGGCGGTTGTGGTTCCTCAGTGAAACACTCTTTGCATATCCAGAAGTATGACTGTCCTTGATTGATTGATTGATTGATTAAGTGCCACCAAGTTGGTGTTGACTCTTAGCAACCACATAGATAATATTCTCTCCAGGATGATCTGTCTTCAACTTGGCCTTTAAGGTCTCTCAGTGGTGCATTCTTGGCGGTCGTCATAGAGTCCATCCACCTTGCCGCAGGTCGTCCTTTTTTCTTCCCTTCAACTTTCCCCAGCATTATGGACTTCTCAAGGGAGCTGGATCTTTGCATAATGTGTCCGAAGTATGAGAGTCTGAGCCTGGTCATTTTGTATCGAGTGAAAATTCTGGACTGATTTGTTCTAAGATCCATGTGTTTGTTTTCCTGTCCTTAGGAAAGGATAGAAAAACAGAGGACAGAGGCTAAGGCTGTCCTTAGGGATGGGCAAATAGGGGCATTACCCTGTGCTCCATATCTTCCCAGCCCTGAGCCCAAAGTGGTGGAGAGATGGAATCTTCCTCTCCTTAGTGCCCTATCCACCCCCAGCACAGTACCTCCAGTGACTATTGCTGGTGTCTATCTTATGTTTCTTTAAGATTGTGAGCTCTTTGGGGACAGGGTTCTATCTTATTTATTTATTATTTCTCTGTGTAAACCGCCCTGAGCTATTTTTGGAAGGGCGGTATAGAAATTGAATTATTATTATTATTATTATTATTATAGTGCAAGTGCACCATGGGACTGGCTAACTCAAATGTGGCTGCCACAATAGGTGGGTACCGCACTCTGCCAGCGGGGGTGGCACAAACATTTCCCACCACTGTCGGGCCAACCAACTTGGCTGGTTCGTCTGTGGCACACACTGCTCAGCAAACCACAGTGCCGTTGGGCTGGCTGAGTCAGAGAGTGGCTGTTGCGGTGGGCAGGATGATCTGCGCTCCACCAGGGTCATCATCTGCACAGCAGATATTTGTTTCTCATCACTGCTCAGTGTGCAGATAATCCCACCTGTTGCAGTGGCGGTCTTCCAATGTCCTAGGGCACACTCCTTTTGGCACACCGCGGGGCTGGCTGCACTGGAGGGTGTCTGCACTGGAGGGTGCCGTGCTCGGTGGCCCACATATCTCCCGCCATCACTGGCCCAGAGCACGTTTTCCGTCCCGTCTGTCGGTAGAGGTTGCAAGCCTGAGCGCGCCGCAGGGCCGGCTGAGTTGGGGGCGGGGGGGCTGCTGCGGGGGCAGACCTAGGTGCTCTGGTCTACGAGCACCTAGGACTGGTGTGGCTGGCAGGGCGGGGGCGCGGGGAGTGGGGATGCCAGGCAGGAATCTTGGGGCCACGACCGGGGCCCGGACTCTCCGTGCCACCATCGCCTCTGGCGGGGCCCCTCGCTCACCTGCCCTTGCCCTGAGCCCCGCCGCGGCACGCGCCTGCCGCTGCCCTGGAGGAGTCAGGGCCGCCTTCCCACCCGGACGTGATTTCAAAGCGCTCCCAGGAGCAGCGAGGTCCCGAGGCTTGCACCTGGCTCACCCCACCCCGCCGCCCTTCTCCTTCTTCTTCTCCTCCTCCTCCTCCCCCCACCCCGCGGGGCCTGCTCCTCTTCCCCCTCCCCCCCGTGTGAGGAGCTCCTCTTCCTCCTCCTGTTCTCCGTTGCCGCCGCCGCCGCCGCCTTGCTTCCTCACACGGCCCCTTTCCCTTCCGCGGGGGAAGAGAAGCTCGCTCTCTCTGGTGGCAGGTTCGGATCCTGCGGGCGGTTTCCCAGGCTGCACCGCGGCGGCAGCAGCAGCAGCGGCAGCGCTCTCTCTGGCTCGGCCCGTCGCTGTCACCGTCAGGAGGAGGCTGAGGCGGCTGCGCTTCCCCGACCGGCCTGCCGCCGCGGCTGCAACAGCAGCAAGCAGGAAGGAGCCGTTGCTGCCGCCGCCGCCGCCGCCATCATGGTGCCCGGGGCAGGAGCCGGAGCCGCGGCCTGGGGGCTCTGAGCCCCCATCATTTCTCCCCCCGCCCGCCCCCTGCCACCGCTGCCCTCTTCCCACACCTCCATCGTCGTCACCGCGCCGCCGCCGCCGCCCTTCTCTCCGCAGCCTTGGGCCGCCGGTAAGAATCCCCCACCAGCCCCGGGACCGAGAGCGGGAGGCGGGCCCCGGCTGCTCCGCTCGTCCTCCTGCCACCGTCGGTAGGGCCCGAGCAGCCGGTGGCGTAGGCGGGGGTGCGCTTCGGGCCCTGGGGGGCGGGGGCGCGTGCGCGTGGGGGGCAAAGGGGGTAGAATCCGGCTTCTTCTTGGAAGGAGCCCGTCCCTTCCTTCCCGCACCCCCGGCTGCCTGGGGCCTGCTCGGCGAGGGCGAGTGGGGCTGCCGGCTTTGGGCCGCAGCGCAGCAGAGCCAGCAGGCCTCGCTGGGGCTTCTCAGCCCTCGTCCAGCCTCCTCTTCCTCCCGAGTCCTCGCAGGTCGGAAAGCCAAAGGCACAGCAGACCAGCTAAGCAAACAAAGGAAGGGGTTATGGGCAGATCTTCTCTAGGAGGCTTCCAACCCCACGTTTCTTCTCCAGCAAAAGTGGCCTCCTGGAAGAAGAAAAAAGCAGAGCCTAGCAGACAAAGAGGCTTGTAGGGTTGACCGATCTACAGAAATGCACATTCCTAAATCCTTGGCCCAAAGCGATTTCTTCCTCTCCTCGTTTTTCTCCCACTTTCAGTTCTATAACCTTGAGGAATAAGAATAAGGCACACAGCCCAGGACACCACCCTTCAAATATTTGAGACACTGGCTGGGACAATCATGACTACAAAGAGTGACCCCTACCTTATACCCCTTGAACTATCTGACCCTGGGATAGGCAGCCTGATCCAGAAGTGGACAACTCCAACACTAGCTGCTTCCTGTTTAGCAAGGGGTTCCCAGGATTCCTAAAGACGCCTGACAAACATAACAGACAAAGAGACCTGGGAATTGACAGATCCATATAAACGGGCACCTCGGGCCACTTGACAATTCACAGTCAATTCTGTATTGTGAACTTTGCATTTTAGTATAGAAGGGTAGATAATCCTTTGGCAACACTTTCCCCCTCCCTCTTTTAAAAACCTTGTCTTAGAAATAAGAATGAGTCCCAGAGGTCCTCTTGAATCCTGAGGGCTCTGAAATTAGATATACAGAACTAGAGAGATTTAGCCTTTTCCCCCCCTGTTTAGCAGCAGACTCCAGTCTCCTTAGAGACAGACTATCAGGGAGATAAAGCCTGCAATCCTATGCACATTTACATAGGAGTAAATCCCATTGATCTCTGTGGAATTTACTTTTTAGTAAATGTGTATAAGATCAGGCTGCATAAAGATTCATGAATCCAGAAATGTATAGATTCCCCATTCCTAAGCATTTATAAACCACCTTCTACCAGTATAGCCCAAATATAGTGTTCTTCAAGTACTGAATTCTTGAACTGAGAAATGCAAACACACTAGGGCTATCTGCTTTCTGTCTTTGCTGGTTGGATCAATAGATTGTCTAGGCATTTCTATCTTAGCTCATGTTCCTGTACAATAAGAATTTTGCAGTTTACTTTTGAGGTTAATTCACACTTGTAGTTTGACCTGAGCACCATTTAGTCTTGGCTGTTTACAGATCATCTGTCTATTCAAGTGACTTTTTTGCCACAAACACAGCATGCCCAAGCAGATCACAGTGAGATATTAACTGTTCACTTCAGGGGCAAGCTTAGGATGAATGGGAAGAGAGAACTGGGGTAACTCTAGATAAAGCTAAACTAGCGGACTCCCACCTACATCTGTCTCTAGGCTGTAAACATTGTTGAATATTGAACATGCTTAAGATCTCTAGTTCTAGTGTAGCAGTTTCCTCCATTGGAGTGCATTTGGAATTATTTTAGTGGAGAAACACAGATGGAAGATGTTACATTGGAACTGTTAATCCATACACATTTTTGAAGACTGTTTGTCAGTAGTAAGTTGAGGCCATCAAACGGCTGCAAGTTATCTGTCTCTGCACAAATCTTGGAATTCTTCATGTTGATGAAGAATTCTGATGCAGGGTTTTCTATCTATGTTTGCATCAGACTAATCTGAAAAATATTCCCATGAAGGATGACATTGGAAATGACTCTCACTTATTCTTTTTCTCAGTTCTAATTTTCCAAGCCAACAACTTGCCTGGTTTGTTTGCAAATTCAAAAGTATTTGAAAACTGACTCATAAATGTGCTTTTATTTTATCTTTGCTAGAATGTGAGACTTATATTTAGTTTCAAGGTTTGAGAATACTGGGACTAAAATATGTTAATACAGAAGATTCTTCATGTTAAGCTTTTTTGTTGTGTAGTGCTCTGTATAGAAGATTGGGGTCCATTTCTACAGTAAAAGAAAAGTTGAGATTTGTGTTTGGGTAGCATCTTACTGTGTTTTTCACAAGAATCATCATCTTCAACTTACAACATCTTTTCGATTTATTGTCTTTTTTATAAGCTATCAGCACTTTTTAGGACATTGTCACTATGAGTTTGAAGGTGGCATCCCTTTTGTACTGACAGTTTCTTTTGGATGTTAGTCTTCACAACCATTGAGAAAATCTTGCTTTCTTTTCAGAATAGTGTTTCTAGAATATTAATTTTCTTACAGATATATATTTACTTGGCTATAGTTTTGCACTCAGCTACCTAGAAATAGGTTCCTTGGATTCCACTGATACTGGCAGATGTGCACCATTTTGCAGGGTTGTAGTGTTTACTTTTTGGAAAAGTTAATTCAGGTTGCTTACTTCTATGAAAATCCATTTCTCAAACTGGTTTTCCAGTGTCCCAAACATTGCCCCAAATGCAAAAATCAATAGATGCTTATGGAATATATATTTCTGGCATAATGTTTTCCTGCTCAGGGAAGGATTTTTGGCCTGCTGCAACCATACACTCTAGATTTGTTCAAAAATATATAGTAACTTTTACCTTTGTATATGTTATTTGAAGAGACTACTTCAAAGCATGTTAAAGTGATTGAAGAAAATATCAGTTTAATTATTACTAGAGTTTCACAAGTTGGAGTTATGCTGAGATTGCTTGTGTAAATAGTTTTCTTTATTATTTTGACTGCATTGCTCAGAGTGACAATAGATTCCATGATGATAAAATGACATCCTTACAGTAATAAAAGAGCTCTATTATTTTACACTGTAGATACAGCTTACTAGAGCATTGTAAATAAATGCTGAAGTTCTTCAGTTTTCTGGTTTCATATCTTTAACCAATCGAGACAAATACCAGATGATTCAGGAGAAGATTTGAAGGAGAAGAAAACCCTGCTCTCAGACATGTACCTGTAGATATCAGTTGGGACATCATTTGTACTTATTAGAGATGCGTCTTCTAAATGTCATTGTTTGAGACCAGCTCAAATTTTGGATCAATTTCATTTTACTTTTTTCTTTAAAATGACTATGGTAACGCTAGACATTTCTGTTTTTTCTGTAAACATCTGATCATTTTTTAAACTCAGACAAAGTCACCAGGGATTAAAAAATGAACACTGTAGTTTTCAGACTTTTATTTAAAGAGCACTGTGTCTGCTTCTGGATAAGGAAAAGACATGGTCCCTCCACTGAGAAAAATGAAAAGGAAAGATTGTGCCATCAAGTCGGTGTTGACTCCTGGCGGCCACAGAGCCATGTGGTTTTCTTGGTAGACTACAGGAGGGTTTCACCATTGCCTCCTCCCATGCAGTATGAGATGATGCCTTTCAGCATCTTCCTATATTGCTGCTGCCCAATATAGGTATTTCCCATAGTCTGGGAAATATACCAGTGGGGATTCGAACTGACAGCCTCTTGCTCCCTAGGCAGGTTGCTTCCCTGCTGCGCCGTTAGGTAGCATTCCAGTGAGAAACCACACACAATCATAAACATGCCAGAGAATGTGAAAGTAGTATCATAGGAACATAGGAAACTGCCATATACTGAGTCAGACCATTGGTCTACCTAGCACAGTGTTGTCTTCACAGACTGGCAGCGGCTTCCCCAAGGTTGCAGGCAGGAATCCCTCTCAGCCCTATTTTGGAGAAGCCAGGGAGCAAACTTGAAACCTTCTGTTCTTCCCAGAGCAGCTTCATCCCCTGAGGGGAATATCTTGCAGTGCTCACACATCAAGTCTCCCATTGATATGCAACCAGGGCAGACCCTGCTTAGCTATGGGAACAAGTCATGCTTGCTACCACAAGACCAGCTCTCCTCTCCTTCAACAGGTGTAAGAACAAATAGCTTATAGTAGAGCAGGGGTTCCCAACTGTTGGTTATCCCAGATGTTTCTGAACTACAACTCCCATCATCTCCAGCTACAATTTATTGTGGCTGGGGATGATGGGAGTTGTAGTTCAGCAACATCTGGAGTGCCACAGGTTGGGAACCCCTGCAGTAGGGTGATTATACAGTTATTTTGCAAGCCAAGATAAAATGTTTTGCGATAGGAATGTTGCCAATGCTTTCAAGGTGATTACAATCTTGACTTCCAGTGGGTCCTACAATAATCCAAGTATTGGTGTGGTTTTGAAATTGCTTGGTTGGAAGAGATTATACTTCGGTATGGTCAAAAGATGCTTAAATTTACATTAATTTTAGCAGAGAGAAACCTTGCTTAAAACCGGTATATTTGTTTTCTCTTCTCTACTAGTTACTGACTCCTTCATGGTTATTTGCTGATCAGCCCGTAACGTTCTTTTTCAAAGTTGCGGAGGTGCAATCTAAAAATTTGTATCTGAGTTATTTTTTTTTAACATTGCTTTCAAAAATGTAAAGCAAACACTGCAGTCATCACATAACACCAGTTTCAAAGTAAGCAAACAATCTGCAACCATTAAACAAAATGTATGTATTTATTTATTTTTGATATATTTTTTACATTTTATATCCTGCTCTTCCTCCAAGGAGCCCAGAGCGGTGTACTACATACTTAAGTTTCTCCTCACAACAACCCTGTGATGTAGGTTAGGCTGAGAGAGAAGTGACTAGCCCAGAGTCACCCAATTGTTACACATTAAATCTCCGTAGTAATGCATTGATCATCTAGGTATCTATTTCAACAAAAGTTAAATAAGATTTAACAGGATTCTCCAAATAGATTATGCCACACTTCCAAAATGTTCATATTAGGCAATCTAGCCAATTTCATTTGATATATTATAACCCCTGCTAATTTGGCAAAGAGGCACCTTTTAACATGGTGATTCTCTTTATTTAGCAGGGGGAGAGTAACTGGCCCTATCCACCCCCAGCCCAGTACCTCCAGTGACCGTTGCTGGTGTCTATCTTATTTTTCTTTTAGACTGTGAGCCCTTTGGGGTCAGGGATCCATCTTATTTATTTATTATTTCTCTGTGTAAACCGCCCTGAGCCATTTTTGGAAGGGTGGTATAGAAATCGAATTAATATAATATAGGAACCCCCAACGCTTTTAAGAACAATAGTTTCCTGCAGGGTGGATTTGATTTAAATCAAACTGATTTAATTCACGATTTAAATCACGATTTAAATCACTAGTCAGTAAGGCTTGATTTAAATAATAGTTTTCTACATAAAGACTAATTCTTGCTGGTATAACTTTAATATGCAAGTAGATGGAGATTTTTAGAATAACAACTTTTCATATTAGTTTTTTTATCCCCAGTTTAATAGGTTAATCATTCATATTTGGACAACTTTTCTGTTGTACTTAGGAAGGAGAAAAATAACCATTACCTTAATAATAACAATTTAAATAGATTTATTCAACTGAAACAATAACATTACAGCATATGTTATTTGCTTAAACAAACATCCATGTTTGTTAACTAATTTGGCTAAACAAAATATATATATTTTAAGAAACTTAGACTGTCAGCCCAGGCTACACATGAAAAACTTAAATACTGTCCTCTGTAGCTCACTCGTCATCTTCATCTTCTTCTTTGTTCATAATCTGGAAAAGAAAAACAAGCTTTCTTGCTTTATCGGGTCCCAAACGATTTCTCAATTTAGAATGAATGAGTCCAAAGGAAGAGAATATTCTTTCAACGCCTGCAGAAGAAGCTACTGCTGTTAAAAGTGAAATCATTACTTGAACAGTCTCTAAATCCAAGTGCTTAAGTGACTTCCACCAGTTCACTGGTGTGACTTTCTTTAAAATGTCTTCAGCAAACATATATTTCTTGAATGGTTCCCCCTTAGCTTTGAAGTTTATTATAGTTGGCATTACAGATGGATGATTGCTGGATACCCATGTCATAGCTAACTCCTCTTCCTCAGCACTTAAGTTTTGACCCTGGTACTGGATATTGACAATATTTGCCAAAAAATGAGCTGGAGACAGTACTTGTCCCATTCGTTTTTTTAATGCTTGTAATTTAATTCTGTCCAGGTGTAGTTCTGTTTTTAAGTGTTCACTCCTTTGGATTTGGAATTTGGAAGTGTTCCTTCCAAATTTCAACAGCATCAGCAATAAAACAGCTATTTTTCTGTATTTTGTTTAAAGATTCAGAGATGGGTTTCAGGATGCTCAGCATATGTTCAACATTTCTCTTAAGCCCAATGTTGAGGATTTTGGCCGTGACAGTGCCATCTATTTTATCTCGATTTTGTTCACAAACTGTCATCAGAATAGGCCAGTTCTTGATATACTGCTCAAAACAGTCCACCACAGAGTTCCATCTAACATCTTGTGGGAGCGTTAGCTTGGTTCCACCCATCCTTTTCAGAGCTGCTGCAGCAACGTGATTGTTACGGAAGTATTTAGCAATTTCAACAACATTAGTCTTTATTTCTGGAACACTTAAGTCTTTGGCTAAGAGGTGCAGCAAATGAGCACTGCAACCATATGTTATTAGCTTTGTATTCCCTTCCTGCTCTTCTAAATTTCTTCTCATCTTGGATACATTTGCAGCATTGTCTGTGACCAAACTGCGTACTAGACATTTGAATTTTTGTTCACATGTTGTTATAGCTTTTACTGCCACTTCTTGTAAGTATTCTGCTGTGTGTGCATTTCCTGACGTATCAATTGTTTGTGCAAGGAAGACTTTCCCTTCTTCTGTTGTTATACAAGCACATACAATAGGATCATTGTGGACATTACTCCACCCATCAATACTTAGGTTAACAATTCTACCCTCCAGAGCTGTTGCACATTGCTCCATTTCTCTGTCATACACTTTATCCAGCAGTTTCCCTGCAACATCTGCTCTGCTGGGTGGACTGTATCCTGATCTCAGTGACTGAACCATATTAATGAAATGTGGGTTCTCAGTCAGACAGAAAGAAGAGTTCGTTGCATAAACAAACTGGGCAATTTTTTCATCAATTAACTCTTTTTCTAATCTGCTAGTTTTTATCACAAACTTATCTATGGTGGTTCCAGGAGGGAAGGATTTTTTCTTTCTTTTAGGCGATAGTGATATGTGGCTGTGGGTGTCTGATGATGATGCTAATGAAGCACTATCCTGGATGGATAACTCTGAAACTGTAGAACAGGAGGGTGGTGATCTTGAAGGTGGATAGTTTCCAGAATCCATGAATTCCCCTAAACAAAAAAGTCAATGCTGTTATTTTATTGTTTATACAATTTCTGCTTATTGTACACAGCACTGCCCCAAAAGGAATATTTGCTTTTCTTCATAACTCTACCAAATGACAGTAACATGCAGTAATAATAAGAAATATAATTTTGCTCAAACATGACAGTTCAAGGCAGTCTTTAGAAATATTATATGATTCAATAAAAATGTTTACCAACCTGAAGATCCTGCCTGTTCAAATGTGTTTCTTTGGTCATCTTCATCACAGCACTTCTCATGATGTTGCCTCATTCGGGCCACCAGGCCTTGCATTTCTTTGTTGCAGTGTTTGCATTTTGCACGCATGCCTGCCTTACCGATAGGTAAAGGAACTTCATTAAAATATTGCCAAACTGGGTCTCTTTTACGGCCTGCTGCCATTATAGGTTTTTTCCTCCAAGGAAAGAATGTGATAAACCTCAGGTCATACACACAAAAAGATCCAAAGACTTGTCTGTCTGTGGCTATGCAGTATTGTGCTCAGAAAGTTTCACTTTCATTTTGTACTGCTTGTCTGCTTGCCCCTCCCTCCTCACACTTAGTTTCACTTTCTTCTTGTGCAGATCTATTCCACTCCAAACAATCAGAAAAAATATTGTTTCTATTCTATTTCACTGAACTTCTTGAAACTTAGCACTGAAGGGGTTGATTCTGTATTCATAGGTTTGTAGAACAATAGGATTAAGGTCTTTTTCTCAACTCTGTTCATGTCATAACATTTTTGCTGTGAAGAAGAGGCATGTGATCTCTGCTGAGTCAAATTCAGTTTTGAGAACTGCAAAAGTAAACCAAGCATCTGTGATAATATCTTGTAGGCAGAGAAACTGCCCAATAATCTTACAAAAACCTCTGGAAGAGCATGACATTGTGAATGGATTAATGGAATTTATTTACCAAAAAAATTAAACATATACAGCCTTATTCTACATAATTAAAAAACTAATCTTTATTTCATGATGGAATAACCTTTGGATGGTAATATATTTTCCTCAAAAAGCATTTTATTTAAAAAAATCTGATTTAAATCAAAAAAATCTGATTTTTTAAATTTTTTTTAAAAAAATCATTGATTTTTATCCACCCTGGTTTCCTGTAAGTTTGCCTGAGGTCTTTCCATAGAAATGTGAATAGTTTTTAATAAAGTAACTGTTTAATGAAATCATATTATTTGACGTTATTAGACAGGCCTCAGCAACCACACAGGCCTCACTGACTGCTTCAGGAGGAGGAGAGAGGAATTGAGTGAAGGTGATGCATATGTTGGCCCCTTTGTTGTTGTGATGGGTTCACCTGTGAGGATGTGCTCTGAAATCTTAAAGGTTGTGCTGTCGAGTTGGTGTCGACTCCTGGCGACTACAGAGCAAGAGGAGAAAGCTCTGTTGCAAGACTGCAAAGAACCCGAGTGGCTACTTAAAGGGAAGGAGATGTTGGCCTAGGTGGAGATGGCAGCAGAGGTAGCAGACTGCTCTGGGCCTCAAGAGAGGGAAGGGCCATGGATGTTCCAGCCATGAAATTGATTTCCTAATCTTTTAGAAATATTTACTGTAATTTCTTATTGATAAGAAATAATAATAAGGATAATGATAAGGATAAGGATAATGATAAGGATAATGTTTACAGTTAAACAGTTAACCATTTAGTATGTTACATTGCTACGCAAGCTATGAACATTTTGGCTGCAAAAATAAAGCAGCTAAAAGCTTTCTGTGCTTATAGATTGGACTTTTATTATCACAGTAATTTAACAAGGCAAGATTGAGATCAACATGACAATTCATTATCCCAACAATATTAAGTAAACCATATAATATCCACACAAGTGGTTGTTTTTAAAATGCTATAGCACTTTAGCACAGCTTGTCAAATTGGTAAAAAAATAAGTTGCAGTGATCTTTGAATTTTGAAAAGTTGTGTAAGTGTGGTATAGCATTTAGCCAGTTTGAATGAAGTTTAATAAAATAAAATTTAACAAAATAAACGTATTTTCCCTTTTGTCTTAAAAGTGACATCCAGTTTAACCTGGATTTTTGCTTTTCATTGGGTGATGCTTATTATTAGAAAATCTCACCAATATGTTTGTATTTAGGCCAATAACAATAACATTACAATGACCTAATTGCTGCAGAAAATCAGAAAATGAACTGGTTGCTTTAGTTCGGTGAAATCTTGTACATTGTTACTAGGACATCTGAGCAGTTTGCCAATAACAGTTCTACTTGTTCAAGGATGCCGCTGGCCAGAAATGCAGAGCACTCCGTGTGTGTGTAATCTTTCAATTTATTTCAGATGGAGTCAAAATATCTTTAAATTATTCATTTAAATACATTTATTCGGAATATATCACTTCCTGTTCTTTAATGTTAGGTATTTATTACAATTCTTGGCCAACCTTTCAGAAACAGTCATGCACATGAAATAAACTTTCAAAACCCACTGAAAGACTGAGGAGAGCTAATCTTGTGGTAGCAAGAATGGCTTTGTCCCCTTAGCTAAGCAGGGTCCACCCTGGTTGCATATGTATGGGAGACTTGATGTGTGGGCACTGTAAGATATTCAGATGGAGCAGATAGAGATATTCAGATGGAGATATTCAGATGGAACAGATAGAGCTGCTCTGGGAAGAGCAGAAGGTTCCAAGTTCTCTCCCTGGCTTTTTCAAGATAGGGCTGAGAGGGATTCCTGCCTGCAACCTTGGAAAAGCTGTTGCCAGTCTGTGACGACAATACTGAGCGAGATGGACCTGTGGTCTGACTCAGTATATGGCAGCTTCCTAAGTTCCTATGTTTCTAAACATGTATTAGGTCACATTTATTAGGGGCCATCTTGTGCCTCAGGAAATGACTATCCATCCTTCTGATCTATGCACTTTCATCCTGGTTGCTGTTCCAGCCTACGAATCTCTCCCATGTTGTTCCCTTGTCATGTACAGATGGAATCTCCCTTCTTTCCTTTTCTTTATGGGATCTTTTTTCTGTACATATGTGGGAGTCACTATGGATTTATTTTATGGGTCTATCAGTTTATCTCTCTTGCAGTAGCAATACATGTATTGAAGAAATACTAAGTAGACAGTTGTAAAGAAAAAAACATTGGCTTACATCCAGAATAATTTTTTCAAAAGTATGACTTAGGAGGTACTCTGAAGGAATGTTAAACTTCAGTAGGACTTCCTCCAGTAAATTTAGTCAGGATGTCAGCCACTGTTCTCATAGCATTTTGAAGGATGACCCTTTTCCAAAGGCAGACTTCTCTAATAAATCAAGGCACTTGGAATTTGTTGTTCCAAATCAAGCTACTTCTTAGTGATCACAAACTTGTTCTTGTACCAAGATACACAGCTGCATTTTGAGGGCTGGGAGGGTTGTTTAGATCACACACTGTAGCAGTGATAACAATTACTCCTTAAAACTTAGAAGTATAGATTTGGAAGAGAAGAAAAATCATGTAGACCCATCATCTGATCAAAGGTTGTACCATCCACTCATCTGTCAACTGTAGACCAGCCAGTCCAGTTCATGGCATGTTGCAGAGAGGTTATAGATGACTCAAGCAAGAAAACCAAGCCAACTTAATAGTGAGGTTCTCTGTCCATCCTATTTGTTGCCCAAGGCAACCAGCTTTCCTGATCATTGCTTACCTGCTTTAAAGGTGTTGCACAGAGCTTTTATATAAAAGACCAAATACACAAATAGTAACTGTGTGGGAGAAACCCAGTTATCCTTAAAATAGCAAATGAATCAACAGAGTTTTTTCATTATACTCTAGAACAGCCATAGATAAACAGTATTCTCAAAGCATCCACTCCATCTGTACTTTTTTGGCTCTTACCCAACAGAGAGTCTAATAAAATGTATAATGGAGTGAGGGTCTTTCCCTTTCAGCATCATTACCAGTAACAGTACTGTTATGCCTTAGTTGAGGAAAAGAAAAATACCTCCACCCTATGACACCTCTGTCCTATAACTCTGCAAAGTAATCTGAAGACGTTTCAAAAGTAAGACCCTATTTAGAAGTTTTAGGCTTTGGTGGACCTTTGAACTTGATCTGATGAGCTGATGTGTGGGCATAGAAATTTGTGGAATTTGTTTCTGAGCAGCCACCCAGTCGATCCCTTAGCTCAGTACCCTGCATTTCTGTCCCACACTGGTGCTTCACTTGTCCTCTATAGGGATGTGAATTAACCAAGGTTCGTGCACTGGTTTGGCACTGTGGGCAGGTGAGCAGCGAGGGGGATCTTTTAAAAAGAGAAGAACAGGTCCTTACCTGCTCTGTCACTGCATGCAGCTTCCTTCCCCAGTAACCCATGCATGGCACCAGCATGCACATGGCACCCACACATGAACAGGTGCCATTTGTGTGGTCAGCATGGTGTTTCTGACCATGCAAATGGCGCCCGTGCATTAGCGGATGCCATGTGCATGTCACTGCCACGCAGGGGTTCTTGGGATGAGCGCCGCTGCAGCAAGAAGCTGCATGCAGTGGCACCAAACCAGAGCATGAATCTCAGTTTGCACATATCTCTGGTCATCTAGAACTAGGAGTTCATTGTGATCTTGATCTGAAAGCGTGTGTAGTGGTGGCTTTTTGCATGGGATTCTTGCAACTGTTAAATGAGCCCTGTAGACCGTGCTCTATGTTTGTAGTTATGATCACCTAACATCAACAATATGACCATGGTCAACCAAAAATGCTGTTGTGAAGCTGATGGCCTATACTGCACTGTGATATCCTTGGATATAAAAATACAGAGGTAAAGGTTAGTGGTGTACATGGAATCGGCGCCTGCCAGTTTGAAGGTGGCGGCGGGGGGTAACTTTAAAGACTGGGGAGGGTGCACCCCCCCGGCCATGTTTCCTGTGCCAGCACTCTCTTTAAAAATGGTCCTGCGGGGCAGCAGCATACCTCCCTGCTGCTCTGTTGCCTCCTCAGACCGGAAGTGACTGGAAGTACCCGGCGTGTATGTGCAAAGGTTTGTGCATATCCCTAATAAAGCTTTCTTGTTTCCCAATTGTTGCTTTATTATTATTTAGAGTATTTATAAACCAATTTTCACCCCCCCCAAAATCCTCCAAATATGGTTTATATAGCAAAAGGAGTGAAAATATGGTTTCCTATCTGAAAATGACTTGCAATTTAAAAAGAAATGCAAGGGAGACATCAACCACAGACACTGGGTGGAAAATTTATGTTAGATTAAATAGTGATAGTTGCTCTCTCCTGGTTAAATAAACTGCTTTCAAAGGTGACTTTTTGCCCACTTGGCAGGGTCAGATGTCAGCCTCTCCTCAGTTAGGAGAAGGTATCTCCCATCTTGCCTTCAGTGTTACAGAAACCATTTAATATTATTAGGAACACATGAAAAAGAGAAATAAAATTTTTAGTTTTAGATGGATAATAGTGAAAACCTTATAGGTTCTGGTCAAAGAGTGAGATCTGTAGAGCTACTGCCTTTTTCTTTTTCTTTATTGCAGTGAGATTACAACAGTGCATCAAACATGATCGAGGATAGTATGTATGTATGTATGTATGTATGTATGTATTTAACTTGTATACCGCCCAAACTTTAGTCTCTGGGTGGTTAACAACAACATAAAAACAATTAAAACAAATATAAAAGGTTAAAACAGTTTAACAATTTAAAAACAGTACAAAATTAAAACAGTATAAAATTAAATTTAAAATTTAAACATTTAAATTTTACATCATTTAAATTTAAATTTTAAACAAAATGAAGCTTTAAAAAGCTGAAAAGGCTTGGGTGAAGAGGTGAGTCTTCAGATGTTTTTTAAAAATAGTCAGGAATGGAGAGGATTGCATCTCAGCAGGGAGCGCATTCCACAATCTCGGGGCAGCAATCGAGAAGGCCCGTTTCTGTGTCACCACCAGGCGAGCTGGCGCTAACTGGAGACAGACCTCCTCAAGTGACCTTAATGCGCGGTGGGGCACATAACGAAGAAGGCGTTCTTTTAAATACCCAGGGCCTAAGCCATTTAGGGCTTTATAAGTTATAACTAGCACTTTGTATTCTGCTCAGAAACCAATTGGCAGCCGGTGTCGCTCCCTCAGAAAGGGAGTAATGTGGTCTCTCCGAGATGACCTGGAGACCAACCTGGCTGCCGCATTCTGAACCAACTGAAGTTTCTGGACAAAGGCAGCCCCACGTAGAGCGCATTACAAAAGTCAAATCTGGAGGTTACCAACAGATGCACCGCTGTTTTGAGGTCATTGATCTCGAGAAATGGATGCAGCTGATGTTTTATCCGAAGCTGATAGAAAGCACCCCTGGGCACTGCCTCAACCTGAGAAACCAGGGAGAGGTGTGAGTATAACTGGAAAAGAAAAAGAAAGGAAAATAAAATAAAAATCCCTTAAACATAACCAATGCAGGAGAAAAAGAAAGGTGGAGGGGGCTGGGGGCTGGAAGGACCACCTTCTTCTAAGGATATATATCTTATGTTTCAAAGCATAATCAATTCATTGAAATTCAACCAAATAGCTGAAAATTCCTCTTCTTTACCTTGCCATCAGAAAAAAACCAGTTCAAATGCTGACAAGGAACACGTGCAGTTATTTATTTATTTTGTTTTAATTTTTACATTTTATATTCTGCTCTTCCTCCAAGGAGCCCAGAGTGGTGTACTACATACTTAAGTTCTCTCCTCACAACAATCCTGTGAAGTAGGTTAGGCTGAGAGAGAAGTGACTGGCCCAGAGTCACCCAGCAAGTATCATGGCTGAATGGGGATTTGAACTCGGGTCTCCCCGGTCCTAGTCCGGCATTCTAACCACTACACCTCGCTGGCTCCTCAGAGTTATCCAGAGTTACAGTTCAGGAGTAAAATTGTCCACTGCCTTTTTGTGACAAAGGACAAGCTATGCTTTTTGTTGTTGTTATTGGGTGGTGGTCCTGCTACTCAGTTCTGAAATATATTTAAAGTGTTTAGCTTTCTGGCTACTGGAAATATTACATCACTCACTAGTACTATGGAGGGAAATGAATGGCTCCAGCTGCCTGAGAAATTCTTAATTTGACAACTAAGTCCTAGTCTCTCCTATAGCTGTTATAGAGTTGTGTGCCACGAAATCTACTTTTATGGCCTCTGTCAAAGCAAGCTGGATTGAGCTAGACAGATTCGTCCCACTTGCCTCAAATATAAGGCGGCAGCCCTTTGCAGCAGCCTTAGCTGGTTCAGGGCTGCACCAATATGAGACCATGGATGCTTCGTAATGCTCTGGTAGCGCTCCTGCTCTCCTTGCTCTCCCCAGCTCAGTAATTCTTTAGTACAGTGCTTCTATGACAATAAGGGTCAGGGACTTTTCTGCAGATTTGAGCTCTAGTGCCAATGGCTGCTGCTTTGACGCAGTATGTGTGAGTGCAGCTTTCAGGGCCATTGCCAGTGTACTTGTAGAGTAGGTCACCTTATGTTGTGCCAGCACTGGAACCTTAGCGCTTGGTGCTGTGTTCTACTGTCTCTGCCCAACCGAAGATTGGGCTTTTGGATGGATAAGGGTTCTCATTCTTTCTTTGGCAGTTTCACTTTTAAGCTTTTGTTGGAACTGAACATAGCATATTACCTCTGAAACACCGATCAGATTGCCCTCTGTACCTTGGAGACTCAATCTCACTTTCTTGTTTGCTATTGTGGTCTTGTGAGAGTGCCCTCTATCCATCTGCCAAGTCAAAACAAAAAAGGGCAGGTAGGCTGGTTATCTTAGCAGCTTCCCCCAAAGTGTGATTCTTTCTTTTGTTGGAGGCTCACAAGATTTCAAGTCAGAGTATTTTCCTGAAACACCATAAGACCTTATTTGATCTAAGTAGCAACAACAACAAACCGAAAACCAATGCGATCTAATTTGTTGTAGTAGGTTATTTATACTTAGTAGGTATTTTATGTTGCTGGATTTATTCATTTTAAATTGCATTGTTCTTCCCAAGCTTTTGAAATAGGGTGGGCTAGAAATGAAACAAATACATACATAAAACTTGCTTATATAAACATGGTAAAAGTTTATATAGTTTATAAGTGGCGCCTATACACATGGACATCACCAGATGGAGTACATAGAAATCAAATTGATTACATTATTGGTGCAAGAAGGTGGAAGAGCTCAGTTATAACGGCAAAGACATGGCCGGGGGCCGATTGTGGAACAGATCATGAACTGCTCATGTGCAAGTCAAGCTAAAGCAGAAAAACAAAGCTATCCAGCTCCCACGATATGATCTTGAGAATGTACCCACCATTTTCAAGGAGAACATCAGGAACTGCTTTGAAGTTCTGAACCTCATTGATAGGGAACCAGAGTAATTGTGGAATGAAATCAAAGAAGTTGTTAAGGATGAATGTGAAAAGAGACTGCCAAACACCAAGAAACAGAAGAAAGCAAAATGGATATCAGAACAGACAGTGGAAATTGCCAAGAAGAGGAGAGAAGCCAAAGTCAAGAAAGATAAAGACCTCACAAAGGAACTTAATAGGGAATTAAAGAAAGCTGTAAGAAAAGACAAGGATCAGTACTACAGTGACATCTGTAAAGACCTTGAGATGAAAATAGACCTGGAAAAACAAGGTAAGTTCTCCAAAAGATCTCTGAACTCAGTATGTTAAGGGATGCCAAAGGACAGATAGTAACTCATTCAGAGAAGGTCAAACAGAGATGGAAGGAGTATCCTGAAAATTTATACAGCAGGGACGTCAACATCCAAGATGCTCTGAAAGATATTCCCTACTTGCAAAAACCTCTAGTATGGGAAGATGAAGTCAGATCAGCACTCTGGTCATTACCAAGTTGGAAGGCTACAGGAATTGATGGAATAGCTATAGAAATATGGCAGGCAACAGAAGAAGAATCAGTCAAGGCCCTAACCAAACTATGCCAGCAAAACTGGAGAATAAAACAGTGGCCAACAGATTGGAAGAGGTCGGTCTACATACCCATACTAAAGAAATGAGATTTAACAGATTGCGCAAACCATCACACAATATCCTTAATTTCACATGCTTGCAAAATGATGCTCAGGATCATCCAATGCAGGTTAGAGCCCTACATGGAAAGGGAAATGCCGGATGGTCAAGATGGTTTCAGAAAAGTCCAAGGAACAAGAGACATCATTGCTGATGTACGCTGGATAATTGAAAAAGCCAGAGAATACCAGAAAGAAGTCGATACTTGGTAAGGTAGCAATGAAGGCCTTGGAAAGGTTATTTAGATGCCGTGATGTGTCTACAGCTACAAAGATTAGAATAGTTCAGACAATGATTTTTCCCGTGACACTCTATGGATGCAAAAGCTGGATTTTGAAGAAGCAAGATAGAAAAAGCATTGACGTGTTTGAACTTTGGTGCTGGAGAAGACTTTTGAGGATACCATGGACAGCCAGAAAAAAACCCACAAATGGATCCTAGAACAAATCAATCCAGAATTTTCACTTGCGGCACAAATGACCAGGCTCAAACTATCATACTTTGGACACATTATGCAAAGATCCAGCTCCCTTGAGAAGTCCATAATGCTGGGGAAAGTTGAAAGAGAGAGAAGAAGAGGACAACCAGCAGCAAGGTGGATAGACTCGATTACAACAGCAATGAATGCACCACTGAGAGACCTTAAAGGCTAAGCTGATGACAGATCATCCTGGAGACAATCTGCATATGTGGTCACTAAGTGTCGACACCGACTTGACAACCCTTAATCAATCAATCAAAAGTTTATATAAACTTTATATAAAGTATAAACTTGTTTATATAAACATGGTTTTAGCTGATTAACAGCCAACCCCACATTTTATTTGGGGTGAGCTAATAATTGCCATTAATTAACTCTATCTGTGAACAATTGCCGTTGCCCACTGGACAGACTTCTGACAAACAAGCTATGATGCTAATACATTTCAATTCATTTTGTTCTATGGAAATCAGTAGGTCCAAATCAGGTTAAAACCTGGGTGTTTTCCACACAGCAGGCTTTACTGTGAGTTTGTTCATTCATTCATGTATTTTTTAACACATTTGTATACCACCCAAAATACAAGTCTCTAGGTAGTTTACAACAAAACAATAAAAACAACAAATAAAAAGGTTAAAACATTAAAACAATTTAAAAGTTTAAACTATTAATCAAATCAAATCTCTTTAAACCAAATCTCATTTTTTTTTAAAAATCAAACAATTAAAACAAAGTTGCCCCCCCAAAACTGATACCCTCGGTATAATTCAGGCTTCTCTACACACAATGAAAAACCTGAATTGTGTGAAGTGCTCCCCGATAGCTCACAGGGACCTTGGGGTAAATCTGGCTATGTGAATGTGCACTCTCCATTCCGGAGGAGATGCGAGCTAAAAGCCCTATGTGAAAAACATCCTGGTAGTATAGTTTAATGAGGATTATATTGACTATAAAACCCACATAAGTCCTGTATTTTCTATATGACTAGTTATTCATTCATTTATATATTTTAATTTACCAGCAGATCTTTAAAGGATTTTAAAAAATTGCCTAAGAATACAAAACATACATTATGAATATGTTTAGGAAATAAGATACTAGTGTATGTAAAAACTTTAGTTAGACTGTGACATACTATGGTTGATGCAAGGTTTTTCCAAAGTAGTTGTACAATTTTTGTTTTCCCCTGTAAAGTTCAAGAAAATGGGACTGGGGTATCCTTGGCTATAAGGCAGAGCATATGTAGCCTAATGTATTTAGGAAATTCCCAGAGCAGTGCCATATGTAATGGGATCTGTGAAAGTTACCTCTCTTCCTTGTGTGAACAGGAGAGCTTTCTGTTCATCACACATCTTAGGATACAACTGCCTGGCATTAGTATTTAAATATAAAAAAACTTTTAAGAATGTAAGAACATAATAGCCCTGCTGGATCAGGCCCAAGGCCTATCTAGTCCAGCATCCTGCTTCACACAGTGTCCCACCAGATGCCTCTGGGAAGCCCACAGGCAAGAGCTGCGGTCATGCCCTCTCTCCTGCTGTTGCTCCCCTGCAACTATTTTTTTAGGCATCTTGTGTTATAAGAGTGGGAGAAACATTTCTCTCTTATCAACTTTCTCTCTACCATGCATGATTTTATAGACGTTTATCATGTCTCCCATCAGTTGTCTTTTTTCTAAACTGAAAAGCCCTAGGCTACAATCTTGCCTCCTAAGGAAGGTGCTCTGGGCCCCTGATCATCTTGGTTACCCTTTTCTGCACCTTCTACAGTTCTATAATGTCCTTTCTGATGTATGGTGATCATAACTGTAGACAGTACTCCCCAATTTTAGCAGTTTTATTTTCAATCCCCTTCCTAATGATCCCTAGCATCGAATTGGTCTTTTCCACAGATGCTGCACATTGAGTCAACACTTTCAATGAGCTGTCCACCATGACCCCAAGAGCCCCCTCCTGGTCTGTCACTGACAGCTCAGACCCCATCAGTGTATATGTGAAGTTGGGGTTTTTTGCCCCAATGTGCATCACTTTACATTTGCTAACATTGAACCGCATCTGCCGTTTTGTTGCCCACTCCTCCAGTTTGGAGAGCACAATCTGTTGTGGATTTCACTATCTTAATAGTTTGGTGTCATCTGCAAATTTAGCCACCTTGCTGCTTACCCCAACTTCTAGATCATTTATGAATAAATTAAAAAGCACTAGGAAGTAACTTGCCTAAGGAGCAAGAGGTTGCTGGTTTGAATCCCCGCTGGTATGTTTCCCAGTCTATGGGAAACTCCTATATTGGGCATAAGCGATATAGGAAGATGCTGAAAGGCATCATCTCACACTGTGTGGGAGATGGCAATGGTAAACCCCTCCTGTATTCTGCCAAAGACAACCACAGGGCTCTGTGGTCGCCCGGAGTTGACACCAACTCAGTGGCACAACTTTACCTTTAGTCTCAGTATAGATCCCTGGGGGACTCCACTTCTTACTTCTCTCTATTTAGGGGGACTGTCAGTTTATACCTACCCTCTGTTTCCTGTTCTTCAACCAGTTACTAATCCACACGTGAACCTTTCCCCTTATCCCATGACTGCTACGTTTTCTCAAGAGTCTTTGATGAGGAACTTTGTCAAAAGCTTTTTGAAAGTCCAAGTATATTATATCAGTTGCATCACCTTTATCCATATGTCTGTTGACAATAAAATAACTCCAAAAGGTTAGTGAGGCAAGATTTACCTTTGTAGAAGCCATGCTGGTTTTCCTTCAGCAGGTCCTGTTCTTCTCTATGCTGAATAATTTTATCCTTGAGAATGCTTTCCATCAATTTGCCCAGAACAGACGTTAAGCTAACCGACCTATTATTTCCCAGATCCCTCTTGGATCCCTTTTTGAAAATCAGTGTTATATTGGCTACTTTCCAGTCCTCTGGTACAAAGCCTTATTGTAGGGATAAGTTATTTATTTTTGCAAGGAGGCTGTCAATTTCATATGTGAGTTAAGGACTCTCGGGTGGATGCCATATGGCCCTGGCGATGTGTTAATTTTTAACTTTTCCAGACAGTTTAGAATGTAATCTATCATCACCTCTATCTGAGTCAGTTCTTTAGCCTCTGTCCCTGAGAAGCTCAGTTCAGGCACAGGTAGGTATACTCTCCGTATCCTGAGATGCAAAGAATTCGTTTAGCTTTTCTGCAATCTCCATATCCTCCTTAATAATCCCTTTCACTCCCTCATCATATAACGGTCCAGCCGCTTCCCTGTCAGGTTTCCTGCTTCTGATGTATTTTTAGTTTTTGTTATTCCCCTTGATGCTGTTAGCTAAATGTTCTTCACACTCTCTTTTCCCATCCTTTATTGTCTCCTTGCAATTCTGCCAGAGTTTGTGTTCCTTTCTGTTCTCTTCATTTGGGCAGGTCTTCCAATTTCTGAAAGAAGTCTTTTTCTCCTTTATAATCTTAGTCAGTCAGTCTTTATTACAGTCTTTGACCAATAACACAACATCTAAAACAATATAAAAGTTTAAACATAGCTATATTAATAACATAACTGTACATTGGATCTAACCATTGGTGAGCAGAGTGCGGCAAACTCATATTGCAGAACAACAGAATTTCGCAACTGTGTGTGTGATAGCCGAATTCACATCTATATGCAAATTTTTGATGTAGAATTTGTCCAATTGACCTGGCAGATTTTGTAAAAGAGGGTCAATTAACCTTCGCCTAAGGTCTATATAAAAGACACACCGCAGGAGCACATGTGCAACTGACAGAATCTCACCAGAGTTACAGGGGCAGTATCTCTGCTCAATTGGAATTCTACTCTATCTACCAGCCAAAAATTCCAAATTTTTTGATAAGGCCCATTATGTTTGGGGAAAGTAAGGAGAAAATGCTGGGCGAGTTCTCATCCCACCACTGAGCAGGTGGAATGACCTAGATGTCCTCAACAGGTCTTTCTGAAACTTAATATCCCAGATCCTTCATTTAATAAGTTCTTTGGCCTTGTCCAAACCCACAGAGAAGATTGCCTCAGGTGAAAGACTGTAGGCAAGGAGTTTCCTGAGACAGTTCTCCCACCAGCTTGAGCAGTGCCTATCCAATAGTAACAAGAGAAAGAGATCAGAGGGTAATAAGTTGATTCTTGCCCAGTTTATTGGTTTTAGATACGAAGCTCTGGCTTCTTTTGAGATAACACCCGATTCCAATCTCAGAGTGGCATTAGAATTCCCCTTTATAGTTTCCTTGACTTTACTTGTTAGCCATGCTGCCATGACTTGGTGGTACCTTTCCGTCTTTTTGGTATACATTCTAACCGGGCTTCTGTTATTGTGGTTTTAAATAAATTCTATGCATTCTGGAGTGAAGTGACTCTCCTGATTTTCCCTTTCAGCCCCCCCCCACCGCAAAACAAACAAACTCATCCGCATGTATGCTGAATTTGATCACATTATGATCACTATTCCCTAAAGGTTCCATGACACTGACATCTCGCACCAGATCTTGGGCACCACTCAGGATTAAATCCAAGGTTGCCTCCTCTCTGGTTGGTTCAATGACCAACTTTTCTAGGGCACAGTCATTCAGCATATCTAGAAATTTGGCTTCTTTGTCATTACTTGAATGTGAATTTACTCAGTCTATGTGTGGGTAATTGAAGTCACCCATTATTACAGCTTTGTCTCTGATGCCTCCTTGATTTCTTTCTTTAACTCCCAATCACTGTCAGTGTTTTGGTCAAGAGGGCGATAGCACATCCTTAATAACACATATACTTTCAGGCCTTGTATTGTCACCCACAGAGTTTCTGTGGAGGGCTCAGGTCTTCCTAGGTTTTCTGGCTTGTTAGATTTTATCCCTTCCTTAACATACAGTGCTACTCCACCCCTAATTCGCCCCTCCCTGTCTTTTCTATAGAGTTTATATCCAGGAATAACTGTGTCCCACTGCTTCTCACTTTTCCATCCTGTTTCCGTTATGCCTACTATATCTGTATTTTCATTAGCAACCAAGCACTCCAGGTGGCCCATCTTGGCTCAGAGGCTTCTGTTATTGGCGCATAAGCACCTATACACTGAATCTCTTATCTGGTGTGTGCTATCTTTCTTATGGCCATTTGAATTCTTTGACCAGCCTGCACATCCTTCTGTCTGCTCTTTATCTGGTTCTACTCTGCCCCCTTCTGGTTTATCTGAAGCATTTATACCCTCATTCCTTTTCCCAAACCAGCATTTCCTGAACCAGATACTGGCCATCTCCTGTCGGCTATCCCCCAGGTGTCATATTAAAAGCTGCTCTGTGACCTTTTTGATTTTAAGCACCAGCAGTCTGGTTCTGTCTTGGTTCAAGTGGAGCCTGTCCCTTTTGTACAGGCTTTGCTTGCCCCAAAATGTATCCAGTGCCTAACAATTCTAAACCCCTCCTTCTGGCACCACAGTCTCATGCACTCATTGAGACCCTTCAGCTCTGCCTGTTAACCTGGCCCTGCGTATGGAACAGGTAGCATTTCTGAGACTTTGGGGGTTCTGAACTTCAATATGCTACCTAACAGCCTAAATTTGACTTCCAGGTGCTCCCAACTGATTTTTCCAACACAGTTGGTGCTGATGTGTACCACAATAGCTGACTCTTCCCCAGCACTGCCTAACAGCCCATCTAGACACTGTGTGGGGTCCACAACCGTCACACCAGGCAACAAGTCACCATGTGGTCTACTTGCGAGTCACAGACCCATCTCTCTATACTCCTAATGATCTAATTGCCCCTAATAATTGAATTGCCCACTCCAACCACTAGAAGGCCTCCACCCCGCAGAGTATCCCCTGTGCAAGAGGATATGAGCTCATCATTCACAGAAGGGAATCCCTTCTAAGAGAGTGTTACCCTCTTCCTCAGAACGATTGCTTGTGTGAGTGAAATGATTCCACGTGGAAGGAAAGCCGGAAATGGGCTGTAAATAGCAGATTCCGGTGGCCATTCAGTCACCTAGTAGGGGGGAAGGAGGAAGGAGCTTGCCACTGCTGCCCACACAGTGGGCTTAGAGGTAAAAAAGGGGGCACACTGTGACTCCCTTGCCCCCCCTCCCTGCAGCCAGGCAGCCAGCCGCCACTACCACCGCACCCCATCCCACTGATCTTTAGGGGGCAAAAGGGTGGATTTTCCCCACGCCTGGTCTCCCCCCCCACCCCAGAGCTACTGCCATCGTGGCTTTAAAAAAAAAAAGTAAAAGGGGGAACTTTCCCCTCGCCTTCACTTCCCGGAGCTACTGCCACTGCTGCCGCTCCTCAAATTTTGCTGCAGTAGGCAGACGCCTCCTCTGCCTCTGCGTTAATCCATGCCTGATCAGGGGTGGGGGGTGATTTTTACTGGAACTCTGGGCTCACATGGATATCTGGGAACTGTAATTCCTCCCAGTGCTTTCCTCATAGAGGAAGCTCTGGGAGGAATTACAGTTGAAGATGTCCCCGCACCTTCCCGGTATCCCCATCATATCGTTCTGGCATCTCTGCAGAGCTGGTTCCTGAAAAACCCGACACCAAAAATGGCAAGTACCATGTGGAGCACAGCCCTGGAGGGATGGTAAACTTTTGTTTGAATCAGAGATTCCAATGCATAGCCCTAGCACAAATACCATGTATTGTTATTATGCAAAAACTTTGATTTAAAAAAAAAATCATTCTTTTCAGTTTCTCCAAGGTAAGGTTTTCAGATTTGGATCTGCACCAAATTTAGAGAGGCAGTGGGTGTTGTCATTCAGTTACTCTTGTTGAATTTGAGACAGATTGGATGAATGGTTTCAATTTAATAGCCAACAGAGTATTCATTTCAGACTGCCTCCTGAAGCTGCAACACAGCAAACATTATATCATAGAATCATGAAGTCCCGCTTCTGCCATGTGATGTGATCTGTGCCCTCGTTTAATCACCTATTAAAATAATGGTGACTTCAAAGATGAATAACTCTAGAAATACTCAACGGATTTTTTAAAATAAAAAAGCAAAAACACATAATTCTCTACTGACCCAAACTTTTGAACACACTTAAAAGGACATTACATAAAGGGACATTAAAGAAACACATTATGAAAAGTTACAAATATGTGAAATCTGCTTCTTCAGAGTCTGTTTTCAAACTGCTTTATCTGGGTCACTTCTCTGTATAAAATATGGTGAAGTTGCACTTGTTACTTACTGCATGCCAAATTTCAGGTGGGTTGTATGAGTGATTTGGATTTTAGAACCAACAGAACGCTCTGGGCCCATAATGCTAGAATATTCTTTTTGCTCCTTACCTAACTACAGGTGTTTTTGTATAGTATGATAAATTACTATATTCGTGAGCTGCAGCATTCTCAGATTTTGTAATATGAAAGTGTTTTTAGGTGCTCATAGCATAAGTAATATAGTGTATTACCATATGTATTGGCCTGATAGGTATATTTTAATTTTATTTTGTAATCAATATTCTTTCTTCTCTGCTTTGATCAGTTTTCAGTATGATGCATGATATCCAGGCTGTCGTTGTTCATGCCAACCACGGGACATATTTTTGAGAGGCACAGTGGGCTGCAGAGGGAAGGGGGGATTGGCAACAATCGCTCCCCTGCATTGCATGTGTCAAATGTGTTCCAGCACAAACAATGTTAATCTGGGTGTCAGAGCCACTATTACTGGTGAATTAAACAATTGGATGATAAACTGAAGCTTGTATGAAGATCCAGTTTGAAGGATGTAATTTGTAAACACCCTTTTAAGAGCACACTGTGTACTTCCATGGTACAGAACTCCCCTTATCCCTCTTCCCACTGATTCATTAATGGAAATAAGTTCTATTGACATTCATGGAACTAATTTCCAAGTCATGGGGTTTAGGATTAGGGAGTAATATTATTTCCTCTTGCAATACATAAAATGCTTGTTTGAGGAAGCATTTTGTTCCCGGCACCTTCACATCAAGGCTGCATAGGGTCAAAAATTTAAATGGCCTTAACATTTGAAAAGGTTATTTTACTGATGTTCCTCAAAATGAGATATAGACAGAAATGTCAAATGGGAGGCTTGACAGCTTCGTTAGAAACTCTCCTTACATATTTGGTACTGGCAAATTACTGAAGGAAAGTGAGAAAGATTGGTACCTGGTAAATTTGACAGGTTGTCATCTCTTTTTGAATTTAGCTTCCTGCATATTTCTTCTGAAGCAATTTCATGTGCATTCATGTTTTGGTAGGAAGTAGTAATCTAAAGAAATATGGAATGCTTATTTCACAATCCTCATCATGTTTCCTATCTGCTGTAATTTTGGGCTGTTTTTTTTAATGAGACATTTAATTTTACTGCTGTAAGAATGTGAATATAAATGAAAGAAAATGGGAAGAAAGGAGAGCTCAGTGTGAGTGAATTTCAGTCTCCTTGGACAATCTGTATCTGAGTTTATGGCAAATACAGCCAAAAGAGCTGTGACTTGGTCTAGAGTATGACTGATGGTTTCTGACAATGTTTCTGGTTTTGGGATATCATGGACCTAAATCTTACTTTTCTAAGACTAGTCCTGTTAGTGGCAGCTCCCAACTTACCTTCCAGTGTGACCTGTTGTTTTGTAAACATTTACCCAGATTTTATGTTGCTTGTTGGTACTCCGGGGATGATTGTTTGCTCTGAAGTATTTCTCCCCCGCCTCCCCAATTTTTAGAAGAATAGATCAACTATTGATAATAGCCAAAACAGGAAATACACAAATTAGTATAGTACCAACTACAGATGCTCTGTATTTAAATACTATATGCTTGTCTTTAAAAAGAAATGCATAAATTGGCTGGAAACCAATGATTAAACATGATTATGATTACTGTACATGATTATGTACAGTATTTTTATTTCTTTGGTATTATCAACTGTATATTTGTATCAAATATCGCTTGCTTCTGGAATTTCTGGTTTTAAAAAATATGTATTTATTTTATTTTATTTAAATTGTAAAGTAATACGTTTCTCTACTATTGTAATCACCAAAATTACTTTAATAAATATTGGAAAATCCAGCGGCAGCTTACTTCCAAAACATTCAGCTCCTTGTAACTCCTGCAATTTTTGTCTTTGAGTATTGGGATCTTCTTATTTTGAAATTGTTGTTTATCCAAAAACAACAGTAAAAACTGGTGTGAGGCATCACTGCAACTAGTTGTGTTGCAGTACAGGAGATCAGAGTAGCAGAGCTTGAAACTATGCAAGTCCATGGGTCAGCTTGTAAGCAGCTGCTTTGAATACAGCTGAAAAAGGCAGAAACTGCAGTTTTGTATGGAAGTCTGCATCTTCAGAGGTTGGTTATATGCTTTTACAAAGAGAAAAACATAACAAAGAGGACTCCATTCTTTGTCAAACTGAATAAATGCTTTTGTTCAGGACCTAGTTTGTAAAACCTTCTATTTTTGTAAAAGTATTTAACCATTCTGTGTGTATGAGAAAGGTTTAAGGAATGTTTATCTATCTTTTTAGAGAATGATAAACCGGAGGATTACTCAAGATAGCTGAATACAATTTTTGAGGCCTAGGAACACCTCTGCTTCTAGAGTCATTTTGAGCCAGGGAGCATATTAACTTGCCATAACTGGTACATGGTGTAAAATATCAGGTGTTCAGTCAAGGGCCAACGTGCGTTAGAACCACTTGTGTATACAAGCCTATTTACGGGCTTACCTGCTGCTCAATTCAGTTATTTAGTTTCAGCTTATTTTTTCTTTAAAGAAACTTGTTTTTATTCTCTATATTGCAATAATTTGTGTAAGGTTTTGTTAAACATGACTGCATTCATCTTTAACTCACAGCTTTTAGTTTAGTTTTGTAATTAGGTACGCACAAACAATCGTAAAAGGCGGGGGAGTCAGTCTGAGTGCTGTGGTCTTACTTTCTGTTCTCACTATCCAATGTTCCACAAGTGCAGTTTCCCTAACCCTTAAGGGCATATCTACACTACATATTTTAAGCCAGATTCAAACCTGCTTAATGATCATGGTCCCTCACCACCCAGGCACTGAGAACTGCAGTTCTTTGATGAAAGGGTTCTAATAAAGGCTTCTTAGCATTTGCACAAAATTGCAGTTTCCATTGGGATTTTTTTGAGGGTCCGGAGGCACAAAATTATGAAAGCTGTTTCAAACTAGTTTAAATGTGTGGTCCATTCCCTTTTGGAATATGATCACCATAGCATAACCCACCACATAACCCTTCTCATTCACTAGCCAAATTACTCTCCATCTCTATTTAACAAGCCTCCATCAATTCAAGATCTATGGTGGAAGGTAGGCAAAATAGGTGAGTGATCCTTTTTTAAAAAAATGCAAATGCAGAAGACCTTAATGATGTCTGAATAAACAGAACTGTTAAGGAGGCAAGAGAGAACAATATGCAACTCAGAGGGGGAAAACATTCTTCTAGTCTTCAGAAGGGAACTATCAAATTTGGGCTTACAGGTTGAAAGATTTACTACAAATAATTAGGAAAAGTAGGAATCCTCAAGACCAACAGTTGCTAAATGTTAAATACTGTATCTGCAGTTATAAAAACTACAAAGCAAAGCTAGCCATCCACCATTTTAAGTAGATGGAAATGATTCATTTTGAGGGGGGCGGGGAAGCAAAACTGGCATAAGAACATGAGAACAGCCCTGCTGGATCAGGCCCAAGGCCCATCTAGTCCAGCATCCTGTTTTGCACAGTGGCCCACCAGATGCCGCCGGAAGCCACAGGCAAGAGTTGAGGGCATGCCCTCCCTCCTGCTGTCACTCCCCTGCAACTGGTACTCAGAGGCATCCTGCCTTTGAGACTGGAGGTGGCACAAAGCCCTCCGACTAGTAGCCATTGATAAGACCTCTCCTCCATGAAGTTATCCAAACCCCTCTTAAAGCCTTCCAGGTTGTTGGCTGTCACCATATCTTGTGGCAGAGAATTCTACAAGTGGATTATGTGTTGTGCAAAAAAGTACTTCCATTTGCTGGTCCTAAATTTCCTAGCAACCAATTTCATAGGATGACCCCTGGTTCTAGTGTTATGGGAGAGGGAGAAGAATTTCTTTCTATCCACTTTCTCCACACCATGCATGATTTTATAGACCTCTATCATGCCTCCCCGCAGTCGTCTTTTTTCTAAACTAAAAAGCCCTAGGTGTTGTAGTCTTGCCTCATCAGAAAGGCTCTCTAGGCCCCTGATCATCTTGGTTGCCCTCTTCTGCACCTTTTCCAGTTCTACAATGCCCTTTTTAAAATGTGGTGACCAGAATTTTACATAGTACTCCAAGTATGGTCGCACCGTAGTTTTGTATAAGGGCATTATAATATTAGCAGTTTTATTTTCAGTCCCCTTCCTAATTATCCCTAGCATGGAATTGGCCTTTTTCACAGCTGATGCACATTGAGTGGACACTTTCAACGAGCTGTCCACCACGACCCCAAAATCCCTCTCCTGGTCAGTCACCGACAGCTCAGATCCCATCAGCGTATACTTGAAGTTGGGATTTTTCGTCCCAATGTTTATCACTTTACACTTGCCAACATTGAACCGCATTTGTCACTTTGTTGCCCACTCCCCCAGTTTGGAGAGATCCCTTTGGAGCTCCTCACAATCTGTTTTGGATTTTACTACCTGAATGAGTTAGGTATCATCTGCAAATTTGGCCACCTCGCTTCTTACCCCTGCTTCTAGATCATTTATGAATAAATTAAAAAGCACCGGTCCCAGTGCTTTATATTTCTCCCCATATTTATTCATAGGGATAGAAGGTGTTTTTGAAAAGGGTTCATGCAATTGATACTTGCTTTAGGAACATATTGCAAACACAGCAATTGCCTTGAGGGGTAGCTTGGTTTCTGAACATAAGAAAAACTCTTGAATACAAACAAGTTGAAGCACATTCATTCAGGGCAGACAGGGAGACAGATTTCAAGGGTACAAGAAATATACTCACCACCACTCAAATGTTGTCCAGTCCTATATTAACAATGGAGTTTGTTTCTTTGCTGAACTGAACATCTTATTTTCAAGTCCATTCCTCACACCACTGCAGTCAGTGCTAAACAAAATGGCGATTCCTGCTCTTTTTGTCTTACCTCTCACAAAATAGATGGCCCTCCCCTCTGGCCACTCTGATTGGCTGATAGGGTAGTCAATCCACATGATGCTTCATATCAGGTCATTTCAAAGTTGTTACAATTTCTGCCCACTTTATGAAAACAAAGGCAGGCCTTTTCATTGGCTGTTGCCTCATTAATATTTAAATGAGGGGGGAATACTGTTCAGTCTTTTCAATAGGAGCCTGCTACCGGTGCCCACTCTATGTAAACATTGCTGGGCAGGCAAGCTGCAGGCAGGGAAGTGTAGAGGGCAGCCACACACAGGGAGGCAGTGAGTTATCAAAAATGATGGTGGCATTGAAATTTTGGGAGGGCGCTGCCCACTTTGCCCTAAATGAAGAGTCTCCCCTGAGCCAAAAATTTGTATAGTTAATTAAAGATAATATGTGAAATTCAGGACCTGGTACTTTCTGATGGCCTCCCTACTCCCTACTTGCATCGTGTCTGCCTGCCTTGACTGCCTGCCAAACCACTTTGCTTCTAGTCTCTTCATGCATAAAGTGCACAACTCTTAATGTGCCTAGGCCATCTGTGAGATTTCCCTCAATTGTCTAAAATTCTTGGGTCCTTCTGCTCCCCGCTTTCCTGCCTCATCCCTTGGAGAGGAGAGTTGGTCTTGTGGTAGCAAGCATGACTTGTCCCCTTAGCTAAGCAGGGTCCACCCCAGTTGCATATGAAAGGGAGACTTAATGTGTGAGCACTGTAAGATATTCCCCTCAGGGGATGGAATTGCTCTGGGAAGAGCAAAAGGTTCCAGGTTCCCTCCCTGGCATCTCCAAGATAGGGCTGAGAGAGATTCCTGCCTGCAGCCTTGGAGAAGCCGCTGCCAGTACGGCTTCTCCAAGGAAGACAGTACTGTGAAGACAGTACTGAGCTAGATAGACCAATGGTCTGACTCAGTATATGGCAGCTTCTTATGTTCCTATGACTACTCTGGGGGTCAAGGCCTTAGCTCCCTGATTCTCATGCACTGTCACTCATTGGAAAGGCCAACTGATTCTGATTCTATTAGGTGAAGGGCCAGCAGAACCCCTACAATGTAAGTGGTTTTGTTGTGCTGGAGTACTGCTGCCTATTGTGAAGGAAACTTTCATGAATCCTTTTTTAAGGGAAAGAAATACAAATTATCTCCTCAACTTTTCTATTGATCATGGTGTCCTGGACTGTGTACATTCCAAATTTCAAGTTGTTAAGTGCTGTGGAACTACCTCAACCATTTGAATCCCCATTCTGAAGAATAAATGTACAAATAAATGTACAAGGCCTTTCATGCTTTTTTAAATTAATCAGTTTGTCTTAGGCTATGAGTATCACATGTTGGCTTTCTAGCTAATATTGGAAGAGCCTATCATTTTAGGGTATGCCCCTTCATTTCAAGGCATATATACCCACCACCACCCTACATTCAGGGTGTCTTGGACAATGTCTGTACCAAATTTCAACTTTCTTGGTAGTGTGGAATCATCTTAACCATTTTGCTGTATAATTTGAGTCTCCTGTTTTGAGAGAGAGATGTACCAAAATTCATGTACCAAATTTGGAGCCCTAATATTTGATGTATGCATAGTTTAAGGGATACCAATTACTTAAAACAAACAAACCTGACCACTTTAATGTTTTTAACTCGGTGGGAAGTATCCTAACAATTTTTATAGTCCTGTGAGTGAGGTCAGAAAATCTGTATACTGTACATAATAGGTCAAAATCTACAGAACTGCACAACCAGCTATGTGCACACCAGGAAACCTGCATTTGTATTTCTCAAAGTAGGTTTTTTAGCCTACTTTCCAGTAGGCTTATGAGATCACCCGGCATTGTGTGTGTGTGTCCTTCCATCCGTCTGTCCGTGTGTGTCCCCTATCAACTTTGCAACACCTGGACCAATATGAACCAAATCAGGTACTGTTGTAGGGACACACAAGGACACCTCAGTGACATAGTTTCTGATGATGTCATCCATCTCGATTCAGTGATGCGTAAACATTTGAGGCGCAAGTGCACTAACTTGTGGACAGTCTAACTGATTTGAACTAAATTTGCTACAGCTGTATGGACACTTAGGGATGTCCCAATGGTGTAGTTTGTGATGATGTCATCCACCCCAATCCAAGATGGTGGATGTGTGAACTTTTGAGACGCAAGTGCACTAAACTGAGGACTGTCTAACTAATTTGAACCAAATGTGGTACAGTTGTAGTGAGTGACACACAGGGACTCAATGGTGTAGCTTGTAATGATGTCATCCACTCCAGTCCAAAATGGTGGATGCATGAACATTTGGGGTGCGAGAGATCTAACTTGTGGACCTTGATTTGAAGCAAATTTTGTCCAGTTGTAGAGACAGTGATAGGAAAGTAGGCGGATTAGTTCTTACTAGAACAACTTATTTAAAATGGGTGAAAGTTCCCTTATATTCACACCTCCCAGAAAAGACTTTATTGAAGAAGGATGTAATGGGGGTGGGCTGTAGCTCAGTGGTAGAGCATTTGCTTTGCATGCAGAAGGTCCCAAAGTCAACTACTGGCATCCCCAGGTAGGGCTAGGAAAGACTCCTGCCTAATACCTTGTAGAGCCACTGCCTGTCAGTGTAGGTAGACAGCACTGAGCTAGATGGACCAGTGATCTGACTCTGTATAAGGTGACATCCTATGTAATTATTAAACCCAAGTTGTTGTTGTTATTGTTATTATTATTATTATTTATTTGATTTCTATACCGCCCTTCCAAAAATGGCTCAGGGTGGTTTACACAGAGAAATAATAAATAAGTAAGATGGATCCCTGTCCCCAAAGGGCTCACAATCTAAAAAGAAACATAAGATAGACACCAGCAACAGTCACTGGAGGTACTGTGCTGGGGGCGGTTAGGGCCAGTTACTCTCCCCCTGCACAATAAAGAGAATCACCACATTGAAAAGGTGCCTCTTTGCCAAGTTAGCAGGGGTTAGTTCATATAATTCATATTCATAAGTTCATATAATTTATATGCAAGTAAATTAAACTTGCACCCTGCAAGTATAGATCCTTGTTTTTGCTTCTAGAAGTTTAATTCCAAGCCCAAAAAGACAATGGAACTTTCATACCCCAACATTCTGCCTCCTGTGGCTTCCTGTGTGCTGGAATGGTGGTCTCTGTTATGAGGTAAACTTCATATCCCAAGTTGCAACTCTTTGGTGCAAAAATACTACATTTTGAGAATTTGTTAATCAGCATGTCTTAGTCTAGGAGCATATCAGTCTTTATGGGTAGTCCCCTGTTCTAAGGAGAGATAGATATCCTATTTTCAGATTTTTCTAATATGGTAATAAGTGGCTGACATCCAAGTCAATGCTGTACCACAGTACCAGAGTGTTCTGATGTGTGTCTGTGTGGTGGGGTCCAGCAGTCTCTTCCTTTGCTCTGAAGCTGGTTCTGCCTCATGCAGCTATATCTCAGAGGGTTGGGAGACCCTTGGGGACATAGTTTTGGGTGGCACAAGCACTGTAGAGGGAAGAGGGGAAGGCAAATATGGAGGGTGAATGCGGGGGGGGGGGGCTTTGCACAATGGAAACCATGGCACATCAGTGCAGAGTTAATGTGGATGTTAGCCAGTATCTCCTGCACTACATACCAAACTTCAGGGCTCAAGCTTGTCAAAAAGCTCTTAAGATGTTTAATACTGCCATGAGTTAGTCAGTGAGGCCCAAGCAACCATCCATATAAAATGTAAGAGTAAATTTTAAGTGTTTTGCTCAGGTAGCTAATGTAATTTTTCTTTGTAGGTTATTGCACTTAAGAATGAACATTGAAGATAAGCTGGGAGGATTGTTTCTTAAATGTGGTAGCATAGAGCAAATGCAGTCATCCAGGAATATGGTTGGAATGGGTGCTGCATCTGACCAGTCAGCCGTTTCTGGAGAACGGCAAGAAGCAGTGCTTCAAGACCGGGCTATGGCACACCAAGAAATCCTTTCTGCGGATGAAGTGTTGCAAGAAAGTGAGCTTCGACAACAAGAAATGATCCCTCATGATGAACTCATGGTCCACGAAGAGACAGTGAAAAATGATGATGAGATGGAGGCACAAGACAGACTTCCTCAAGGACTTCAGTATGCAGTTAATGTCCCTGTAAGCATTTTTTTTTAAAAGCAGGTTTTACACATAGAGTTGAGGAAATTCTATCCTCATGTTCTGGGTTTTTTTAATGGTATGAAAACCAAAATAAAGGTTTCTTGTTATTTTAGGAAGCATAATTGGAGCTTGTTTAGACAAAAACCTACAAGTTGCTTAGCTTTATTTTTTTCCTGATGTTGCTTACATGATTAAGGAGTTCATCAGAGGCTGGTTCAAACTATAAACTAGGAATAGAGCCTATGGAAAAAAGTAGTAGCTCATAGCCATCTTATTGCTTCTTCTGTAAACAATGATAGGTGTCGTTTTTAGTAGTGGAGGGGGGAAGTTATGTGAAAATAAGGACTGATTTAAGATAACACCATGAACCAACCTTTCTAATCTTTGGCATTTCTGATGCTGTAACAAACCATTGGTTAGTGAGTAAGGTGTTGTCAGGCCTTAGTAGATATTCTGTACTTTTACAATGTATAACTTAGGTAGGCATTTTTTATTTTGAGCTCCTGAATAGTGAACATCTGATAAGTGCTTTAAAACATTGCTGTTGCTATATTAATAGAAATAGTGTGGTATTGAGTATGTGTGCTTCTAACACAATTTATTATTGGCATTAATGTGCAAATTTAAAAGTAGTGTTAATTCTCTGTGTTAATTCTGTATATGTGAGAAATGTCTTCTTGGACTACAAATGAGTTAAAATACTGTTCATATTGACAATGCTTTGTTGTAGAGGATGATGGGAATTCAGAAGAGGTTGAAATGCTTTTCAGCTAGTAACATCAGAATGATATCTTACTCCTACCATCACTTTTTTGCCCCAGAGTCTTATCTTTGAAGTTCCAGTTGACAAATGTATTGGAAAAATAGATGTGACAACTGCAGCACCTCTGTGTGCTTAAATGTAGACCTGTTCCAACCATGCAGATAAAGGGAGTGGGGTGGGGGCCAGTTTTAATGGCTAGAGAATAATAACAACTAGCTGACCCCACACAGAGCATCTGTGCACTCTTTGGGGCCAGCGGTTACCTCTTCCCCCCGACCTTCTGCCCCAGTCTCCGCTTCCGGGCCCAGCCGCCTCTCCTCCCCACTGCCACTTCTGCCCCCCCTTCTTTCCCCCCTCCTGGGCCTTGCCTCCGCGTCTGGGCTGGGCCCACCACCACCTCTGGCCTCCGCCACGGCAGCAACCAATCCTTCTAGGTGTGCCTCAGCCAATCAGGCACGTCCGCCACCCAGCCAATCAGCTGGACGCTGGGACGCACATTCCAAGGCACACCCAGGAGAATTATATATAGATAGATAACTAATCTATATATATAATTCTCCTGGGTGTGCCCAGGAGAAATGCGTCCCGGCAGCCCAGCTGATTGGCTGGGCTGCAGGGGGTGCCTAATAGGCTGGCAGCACACCCAGGAGAATTCGCTTGCTGGGCGGCTGCGGAGGCAAGGCGGCGGGCCCAGGGCCGCGGCGGCGGAGCCCAGCGAGGCGGTGGGCCCAGCAAGGTGGCGGCGGCCCCGGCCGTGAGGCGGGGCGAGGCAGTGGGCCCAGAGCGATGGCAGCAGGCCAGGCCGTGGTGGCGGGGCCCAGCGAGCGGCGGGGCAAGGCGGCGGGGCCCAGCGAGGCAGCGGGGCCGGGCCCGGCCGCAGAAGCGAGGCGGCGGGACTGGCCGGGCCGCGGAGGCAAGGCGGCGGGCCTGATGGCGGCACTCTGGGGCCGGCATCGGCGGAGGCACTCTGGGGCCGGCCAGGCCCGCTGGCGGCGGCGGCCGCACTCTGCCCCGCCGGAGACGGGGGGCGGGAGGAGAGAGAGAGGTAGCCTGGCCTGGCCGGGCCCGGCCGCGGTAGCGAGGCGGCGGGACTGGCCGGGCCCGGCCGCGGAGGCGAGGTGGCGGGACTGGCCGGGCCCGGCCGCGGAGGCGAGGCGGCGGCAGCCGCACGGGTCAGCTAGTAATAGAGAAAGCTTGTGGCTTCTCTACTCTACTTTTCTCCTTGCCTGAACTCCAGTAACCTCAGCTAGGAGAAACATGCTTGGAGATTGGGGCTGATATCCTAACAAACTGAGGACACAGTAGGACTGCTCTTAGTGCAGCTGGAGGCTTCCCCACTTCCACAGTGCAAGTGGAGGGGGAGATTTTAGCTTAGGTTCTTCGTGGCCTCTGGAAGTGCTCTGTGCCTTCCAAAAACAGGTTCCTGAGGACTGCACAACCCTCAGGGACATATTTTTGAAAAGCACATAGCACTTCCAGAAGCAGAGAAGATACGTAAAAATCACACTTCCCCTGTGTTGCAGAAGCGGAAGAGCCTCCTGTTGCAAGGATGCAGCCTCTCATTGTGTTTCTGGTTCATTAGGATGTTAACTAGGGGCTTTAGGGAGCTAAACTGGGAGAGTTGGCTGTTAGATTGAACAGCTTTAACAGGCAAATGGGGTTGTAGATGAGAAGTGCAGAACCCTCTCCCATCTTCTGTTTAGGTCCCTAAAGCCCCTTTCCTGAAGCATGTTTATCCAGGTCACTTGAGTTCAGCTGAACAGACCAGCTCTTGGGAAGAAAAACTACACATTGATAAACCACAAGTGTGCCCCTTTCATTGTTAAAATTAGATCCCCACCCAACCTCCTGTTGTTACATGAATGGGTCAATTCTGTTTTTAAACACAGAGAACTGTGCTGCCATGTCTATGTTGGCCTTTTAACATGAGTTTGAAATTATTGGTAGCTGTTTCCTCCAGTGGCAATAGAGGGTTTTGATTTAGAGCAAGAAAACTGATTATATAACCGTGGTTGTCCTTGAATTAGTCACTCATTCCCAGACTCAGTTCCCATTGTAAAATGGAAATAGTAGAAGACAAGTTTGAATGAATGAGGAAATTTCTGTTTTAAATGTATAAATATATATGATATGTGATCCTGATAGTGGGAGCATCTATATTTGAGGGTTTGAAATGAGGCAACTATAGATAGGAAATTTATAGATCCTGCCCCAAACAGTATAACAAAAAGATGATTACATAGGTCTAAATTACTGCCATAGTTTTAAAAGCTTTTCAAAATGTGTCTTATGTATGAATAATATGTTATCTGATAACCAGCACTTGCTATTTTAGCAGATCAGTGTGAAACAAGAGATTACCTTTCCTGATGTTGCAGAGCAGCAGAAAAGGGACAAAAAGCTCATACGAGAAGGGTTAGATATGCAAAAGAAGAAGAAAAGGAAACAGCGTTCACCAGCAAAGGTAAGACAGTGAATTAAACCCCTAAAGACAACCTGGTGAATTGCCATGCTCTTGTAAATGGAAATAAAAGTGTTGGAATATATAGATTCCATCACCTAGCTGTTAATCTCCAAGCATAGCCAAAAGATGTTAATAATGTGTTTCCCTGAATTTCTTTTTACAAGCATGAATATTTGCCATACTTTAACATCTGCCTCTCCAGGCAGCTCCTTCTCCAAATACTCTCTTTTTAAAAAAAACCGAGTGTGTCGTTTCAGGGACCACTTGTCAATTACTAAGACTGCATTAGATGAAAAATAACATGGCTTTGTAGGTGTTACAATATAGTAATTAAATAACATTATGGTATTGAACAGCTATTCAAACTGAGCATTAGTGCTGAAATTAATTATTGCATACATCTGAAATTAAGCAGTTGCCTTACATTCACAGGAATCTAATTTGAAATGAACCATGTTAATCTGAAATTCAGTTTTTCCCCTGTCTGGAGATCATCATAATGGGATCAGGCACAGAGCATGCTCAAGACAGACCGGATATTCAACGAAGCAGTTCCTCCCACCATCTGGTGCCTTCCCCAGTTCCGGTCTGTCTTGCTCAAGGCTGGTCGTATTTGGATTTGCTCTGACCTGATTCTTCTCTCCTTCCCCCCTAGCTTGACTCTTATGTTTGTTTCCCTTTGTGCAAGGGTGGGAAGGAGCTGCCTTAGGTTTTTCCTTCGTTTTTCTTCAGCAAACTACTCAAATTAGCTTTTTATTTTTTCTATTTGGCTGTTTGGCCTTTTCTTTGTTTTTTACCGTTTACTTTAGTTTTCGGCTGCGTTCTAAGGCTTGGCAATGGAAGTAGCTCATGCAGAGGAGCTCCTTCATGGCTCCTTATCGGAAAGTGCTCTGGCTCCCGATCTTTCAGCTCTCCCTCCGCCGCCCTCCTTGGGCACTCCAGCTACTTCGGGGACGGCCAACCCCGCTCTGGTGGCGCCCCCCCCCACTGCAAACCGAGCAAGGAAAATGGCGCGAAGCCTGTAAAGCCAAAAAAACTTGCCGATTCAGTGCGGCTTAGCGAGCGCTTTGCTCATTCAAGCGGTTTGCAAGCGCTCCCGCCACAACAAAGAACACAAAGCCAAGCGGATTAAGAACGATCCTCGCCGTTCTGGTGAGTCAGTTTCACTTAGCACCTCACCCGTGCTCTTTGGGGGGGGGTGGTCCAGTGCCTCCCCTTCATCCCCCTGCCCCATCCGTCTCTTGCACGGGGGAGAAGGCTCCCCTCCCGGTCATTGAGGAGCCCGTCGAGCCCGCTCTGCCTTCAGCTCCTCCTTAAGCGCCTCTGCCCCTGGCAGCTCTAACAGGTACTGCCTCAGGACCTTCCCCTTCCCTGCTCCCAGCAGACGTGGCTAGCTGGCTCAAGTCCTTCTTCATCTGCCTTTGATTCCAGCGTCTCAAGGGAGTTCAGGGCCAGTTCTCTCTGCTCCTGCTCAACCACCCTCTGTCCCTGCCGGTCCTTCCCACAACCTGCGCAGATGCCTTTCCTCCTCTTCCCCGGCTTCCAGCCCACGTAGGGATGCCATTCCTATTACTGAGAGGGGTCGATTTGCGCCTAAACTGCCCGCGCCTAGACGTAAGAGACATTGGTCTCCTTCTTCTTCTTCGGAGTCTGATATGGGGCCCATTCCACCCAAGAGCCCCAGTGGAGGTGGTGACCAGCCGTTCTCAGTGGCACCTGGCCCCCTTTCTATTCCCACGCTCCCTCCCCCCATCCCAATTCCCTCACATAATCCGCCTGGGAACCCTGATTTAGTAATCCCTACTCACCCAGATGGGGAATCTGAAAAAGAGGAGGGCGAGCTCTCTGAGGAAGAGGCGACCCCTGCACCTGCGGTATCTGTTCGCCTTTTTTCCTCTCAAGATTTTGATGTTATTCTTTCTAAGGCTAAAAGAGCCATTAAAGACGTTTCTTCAGCAGATGTGGTCCCACCCTCTGAGTTTGACCAGGAGGTATTCCCCTCTTCCTTGGGGGCGGGGTCTTCGGTTCCCTTTCCCACCCTGTTTAAGCAAGTGATGTTGGCGGAATGGCAAAATCCTGCTTCATGTAGACCTATTGGATCACTGCCTTGGAAGCATTATACCTTATCAGCAGAGATTTCGGCCCTACTGACCACTCCCCGGGTGGACCCTCCCGTGGTCCAGATGGTGTCTGGCTCTTTGCTCAACACGGAGAGTCAGGAACAGCTTAAATCTACAGAAGACAAAAAGAATGATGCCTTATTTAAAAAGTCTCATGAGGCGGCGGCCACCGTAATTAAAGCAGCCACAGCCAACTCTATCTTTGTCAGGGCATCCATTCTTTGGTCTAAGCAGCTCGCTGCCCTGGTTCCCCCCAGCCACACACAACTGCGTCAGGGCCTTAACAAACTGGCTAAAGCAGCGGCTTTCATGGCGGATTCTAGTTTAGATTGCGTTCAGTACGCCTCTCGATCCCTAGCAACAGGAGTGGCCTTGCGCCGTTCCTAATGGCTCAAGGGCTGGCAGGTCGATTCCAAGTCTAAAATGGCTTTGCAAGCCTCTCCCTTTTCGGGTACTAATCTCTTTGGTCCCCCTCTAGAGCTCATTCTGATCGATTCCAAGGACCAGAAGAAAGTGATGCCTACCACTAAACGGGATTTCCGCAGACCTCATGGTGGCCAGAACTCCTTTCATAACTACAGACAGACACAGTTCCAGCCCACTTTTTGCTCAGGACACTATAAACAACCCTCTTTCAGAGGATTTAACAGGCCCCAGTGGCATCCCAGGGGCAGAGGCTTTCCCAGACATCAAGGTGGCAAGGCCTCCAACCCCTCCAACCAATATCGTAAGAGACAATGACTACATGGCAATCGGGGGCAGGCTGCAATCTTTCACCCTCACCTGGCAGTCCACCACCCAAGACCAGTGGGTACTCAATGCAGTGTCCAAGGGCTATGCTATAGATCTTATCCGTTCTCCTCGAGACTCCTTCTTGGCTACCTTGCGATCCAGACGTCCCGAGAAACATCGCCTGATGCTTCAGGCGATTCGTCATCTTCACACGGTCTGAGCGATCGAGCCAGTACACTACACAGAAGAATGTTCCGGTGTCTACTCGCTTCTCTTTCTAGTCCCCAAAAAGGACGGATCCTGGAGGGCGGTGCTGAATCTACGGCGACTCAACCGTTTCGTAAAGAAGTGGAAGTTCCGCATGGAGTCTCTTCAGGCCATCAAACAGGCCATTCTTCCTCGGGATTTCCTGGCATCCTTGGATCTCTCGGAGGCCTACCTTCATGTTCCAATCCTCCAGGAACACAGATGCTTCCTCCGGTTCGCTTACGATGGTCTCCATTACCAATATCGTGCCCTCCCATTCGGCCTGTCGTCGGCCCCTCGGGTCTTCACGAAAATAATGGCAGCCATCGCAGCTCATCTGCGCCTTCAAGGGGTCTGCATCCATCCGTATATGGACGACCTGCTCATCCGGGTACCGTCGTTTCAGACCGCCACTCTTCACGTTCAGACCACCCTGGACTGTCTCGGGGACCACGGCTTTGTGGTGAATCTAGCCAAGAGCCACTTATTTCCCTCTCAGACCCTCCAGCACCTCGGAGCGGTATTTCATACTATTCCGGCCCTGGTCACTCTTCCGGAAGACAGGAGACACAAGCTCTCCTCCATCCTTCTTCCCCTCCTCCAGGTGGAATCGGCGGACCTAATGCTCCTGGCTCAGATCCTGGGGTTAATGACAGCAACAATGGACTGTGTTCCTTGTGCCAGATGGCACTCCAGACCCCTGCAATGGCTGCTCCTGCCTCATCAAGACCTGTGCGCGTGTCCGAGTACCCCTTCCCCGCAAAGTCCGACTCTCCTTCCAGTGGTGGCTTTCTCTTGCTCTAAAAAAGGGCCTGACCTTCACAGAACCCAGCAGGACCTTGATTACCTCAGATGCCAGCCGCACAGGATGGGGAGCGATTTGCGAGGGTTACTTCACCCAAGGATCCTGGACCACAGTAGAGAGCTCCTGGAGCATCAACCGCCTGGAACTTCGGGCCGCCAGGCTAGCCCTTCTGGCCTTCCAGGAACTGATCCGGGGCGCACACGTTCTACTCAGGATGGACAATACTACTACTATGGCTCATGTGAACCGCCAGGGGGGCACCAGATCCAAGGGACTAATGAAGGAAGCAGACCTCCTCTTCGAGTGGGCAGAAAGAAACATTCTTTCCATCAGAGCAGTTCACCTGAGCGGAGTGCACAACACGCAGGCGGACTGGCTGAGTCGTCAGTCAGTCGATCCATCCGAGTGAATGCTAAACCCTCAGGTCTTCCGCCAAGTCACGCGACGCATGGGTACTCCTCTGATCGACCTGTTTGCGTCTCCTCTCAACTCTCATCTTCCCAAGTTCTTTTCAAGGTTCCACTCCCCATCCGCCCTGGGCACGGACGCCCTGACGAGTCCCTGGCCGGAGGGGCTTCTTTATGCCTTTCCTCCCATCCCGATATTAGGCCAGGTGGTCAGGAAGATAGCAATAGCAATAGCACTTACATTTATATACCGCTCTATAGCCGGAGCTCTCTAAGTGGTTTACAATGATTTTAGCATATTGCCCCCAACATTCTGGGTACTCATTTTACCGACCTCGGAAGGATGGAAGGCTGAGTCAACCTTGAGCCCCTGGTCAGGATCAAACTTGTAACCTTCTGGTTACAGGGCGGCAGTTTTACCACTGCGCCACCAGGGGCTTTACATTTTAGCTGAAGAATTTCAGTGTTGTGCCCATAGTGAGCTGAAAACAATCATTTGCAAATTTTGCTCCATTTTAGAATTATTCCTGTTTTATTCCTGAATTCTTCTCCAATTAGTATGCAGCACTAATTAGAAGCTATTATTATTATTATTATTATTATTATTACATTTATATCCCGCTCTTCCTCCAAGGATCCCAGAGCGGTGTACTACATACTTGAGTTTCTCTTTCACAACAACCCTGTGAAGTAGGTTAGGCTGAGAGAGAAGTTGTATCATTCATTCTTTGAGAATGATGAGATAACCTTCTCCCTTCCTTTTTTAGCCTACTTTCCAGTAGGCGTATTAGATCACCTGGCATTCCGTGTGTGTGTGTCCGTGTGTCCCTATCAACTTTGCAATGCCTGGATCAATATGAACATGTGGACTTTCTAACTAATTTGAACCTAATTTGGTATAATTGTAGTGAGTAACACACAGGGACACCTGAGTGTCCCTCAGTGGCTTAGTGTGTGATATGTCATCCATCCTGATTCAAGATGGTGGACATGTAAATGTTTATGGCACAAGTGGGCTAACTTGCGAACAGCCTAACCAATTTGAACCAAATTTGCTACAGCTGTAGGGACACATAGGGACACCCCAATGGCATATTTTGTGATGATGTAATACACTCCGATTCAAGATTGTGGACATGTAAACGTTTGAGGCGCACTTGGGCTAATTTGTGGGCCACCTAACCGATTTGAACCAAATTTGGTACGCTTGTAGTGAATGACACATAGGGACACCTCAATAGTGTAGTTTGTAATGATGTCATCCACCCCAGTCCATGATGGTGGATGCATTCCCCCCAACAAAGGTTTTCCTCCCACCAATTGGCTCCCCCCCCCAAGATTTTAAACCCTTTCTAATGCTGTTTTATATATGGACTCTCTTAGAAGAGGACTAGCACTTTGTATTTTGTCTGGTAACCTATTGGCTGCCAGTGTAGCTCCATCAGTAAAGGAGTAACGTGGTCTCTCCAAGATGACCCAGAGAGCAACCTGGCTGCCGCAGTCTGAACCAGCTGAAGTTTCTGGACTACGTACAAAGGCAGCCCCACATAGAGTGCATTACAGAAGTCAAGTCTGGAGGTTACCAACAGATGTACCACTGTTTTGAGGTCATTGATCTCGAGAAATGGGCACAGCTGGTGTATCAGCTGGAGCTGATAGAAAGCACCTCTGGCCACCGCCTCAGCCTGAGAAACCAGGGAGAGGCGGGAATCCAGAAGTACTCCTAGACTGCAAACCTGTTCCTTTTGGGGAAGTGTGACCCAATCTAGAACAGGCAGATCAAAATCATCTCTAGAGTTCTGACCTGGCACAATAAGTACCTCCGTCTTATCTGGATTCAGCTTCAGTTTATTCTCCTTCATCCAGCCCATTACTGCTTCCAGGCAGGCATTTAGGAAGGATATGCCAGCTCCTGAAGAAGTTGACATGGAGAAGTAGATCTGGGTGTCATCAGCATACTGGTAACACCTAGCTCCAAATCCCCTGATGATCTCTACCAGCAGTTTCATGTAGATGTTAAAAAGCATTGGAGAAAGTATGGAGCCTTGAGGGACACCATACTTAAGCTCAGATTTCAAAGAGCAACAATCTCCAATCGGCACCATTTGGAATCTATCCGAGAGGTAGGAGCGGAACCACTGTAAAACAGTGCCTCCCACCCCCAACACCCTCAGATGTTCCAGAAGAATACTATGGTCGATAGTATCAAAAGCCACCGAGAGATCCAAAAGGACCAACAGAGTCACACTTCCTCTGTCAATTCCCAATTGGAGATAATCCATCAGGCCGACCACGGCAGTTTCCACCCCATAGTCCTCCCCAAAACCAGTTTGAAATGGGTCTAGACCAGGCATCCCCAAACTGCGGCCCTCCAGATATTGCTGAACTACAATTCCCAGCATCCCTAGACACAATTTTTTGTGGCTGGGTATGCTGGAAGTTGTAGTTCAGCAACATCTGGAGGGCCGCAGTTTGGGGATGCCTGGTCTAGACAAACAGTTTCCTCCAAGACTGCCTGGAGCTGAGAGGCCACCACCCTCTCAATTACTTTGCCCAGCCATTGGAGGTTGGAAACAGGCCTATAATTGCTCAACTCTGAGGGATCTAATGCAGGCTTCTTTAGAAGAGGTCTAATGATTGTCTCCTTAAGACAAGGAGGCATCCTGCCCTCCCTCAGAGAAGCATTTTTTATTTCCATCAGGCTGTTTACAACAGCCTCCCTGCTAGATAGAATAAGCCATGTTGGACAAAGGTCAGGAGAACAAGTGGTAGGCCTCACTGCTCCAAGCAGCTTGTCTACATCATCAGGAGTCACAAATTGAAATTGATCCAGTCAAATCACATAAGAGGAGTTGTTGAGCACCTCCAGTTTAGACATCAAATTAACTGTGGAGTCTCCATCTAGGTCGGCCCGAATCCGAGAGATTTTGTCTGTGAAAAACTCTTTTAACACATCACAGCGGGTAACTGATGACTCCAAATTCTGGTTCAAGGGAGGGGGAGCAGATACTAGTCCCCTCACAACCCTGAACAGTTCCGCTGGATGTGAACCCGCAGAGGCAATACGGGCAGAAAAGAACCAGAAAAGTACCGAGAAAGCATGCACAGGATGGCGCTGTAAGGAAGTTTCCATCTGCTGTGTTGCTGCAGGATACCTGGCGGCCAGTAAAATAATCCGGCCCCCGGGCCTTATGTTGTGCAGGCCTGATGTAGAGGTATGAGGGCAAACACACTTTTATGAATACGCCCAAATATCCCAGAATACCAGGATCTCTCAAATATGTGTTGTTATTCCTGAATCTCCTTGATTTGAAGTAACTGAAAGCAAATATGTTGTCTTCCATGGCAACTAGATATCATCTGCAGGGCCAACCTTGAAAAGATTTCCTCACACTTTAACTATGCTCCAAAGAACTGCGTGATTAATCCTGTGTTCCCAGGGGGAATACAGGCTTGTGTTTGTTGAACAGGAGTTCCCTGTGCCATTTGGCAAACTGCTTTTGAAACTGAGGGGCTTTCAAAGGACATTTGTGATAGGGTTGGTCTGCAGGTTAAAAAAATTGAAATCCTAAAGCCCTTGAATGCACTTATGAGTAGCTATGTGGATGCTGGTCTTCATTTAATGTTCTAAACAGGTTTATTAAAAGTTTCAACATACTAAAATGTAAAACATGAATTAAACATGGTATCAAACATTGTTACATTTTGTTAAGACTGAAACAGCTTATCAGCTCAATGAACTCTGATACAGAAGTAATAAAGTACACATTTATCTTTTTACAAATACCAAGTAAGCTACCAATCATATTTCAGTCTTTTAGCAATAAACAGAACTCATGAGCTTGTCTATATTTTGTTATATATGTGGTGTTCATTTTGGTGCCTGTTCCTTTCCAGGCCTAGTTGAGTATAATAAAGATTCAGCACAGGAGAAAAACTCATATTGGGAAGGTGATTTTTTAGTCGCTTTATAGTACAACTATTTGGATAGATGGTGACTTGGTTTTGGGATAAAACAAAAATCATGGTTTACTTAGCTAAACCCTGGTTCTTGTTATGTCTGAATCCAAGCTGTCCACAAACCATGATTTGCTGATTCCAAACAAACTAGCATCTCTAGTTGTGATTTGAAGTTGGTTTGCAAGCTATAGTGGGACTAGTTCAGACGTTGGACGGAACGACAGCTAAAGCCTGGTTCTGTGTGATATCCCTGATCCTCAGCAGCGTACCCCTTCAACTCTGCCCATACAGAGGCTATTCACATATGTGTGCACAACCGGGCTAAGGTAGCCCAGCCTGGTTTTGCATGTTCGTGTGAACCTTCGGGATTGGGCCCAATCCTGGTGGCACCACAGCAGCAAACCCATCTAAGAAACCCCCCTTCAAAACGAGGTTAGGAGAGCCTAACCTCATTTTTAAAATTGTTCAGCTGCGGCTGCCAGACTTCGGGGAGGGGAGGGGGGATCCCCATGATGCACTGCACACTTATATGGTGCATTGTGGTATTTCCAGGGGTCGGACAACACATCCTGGCCCCCAACCCTCCCCGCTGCCTGGGCGTGTGGGGAATTGTCTGGGCATGTGGGGAGCGCACTCAGCTCAGGAGGAGTGGTAATCTGTGGGGAAGGTAAGTCTAAGCCACCTTCCCCCGTAGCCTGCTCTGGAGCCCTTTTCACAAGTCATGAGAAAGGGCTCAATATGTCATTTTAGTTAAGGTTACAATAAACCAAGATCGGTTGCAACATGACCACTGGTAGGTAAGGCCCATCATTGACCTGGCAAAGTCATTTTGTATAGATTACACTGCTAGGAAAGTTCAAGAAATGAAGCCCAGGAGGCCCTCTAATATCGTGGGGGCCACATTCACGGAAACCACAATATTGGAGAGCTTGACCTAACCCTCCAAAATGGGGTTAGGTTCCTTAACTAAACAATCCACTCTTATGGCGATTGCGGATGGAGCAGCCTACATGGGGAGAATGACTATTTACGTCGTAAACCTCCCTGCTGAGAAGTGCGGGCGGGGGAAGTGTAAAGTTTAAACATGCTCTCCCCACTTCTCAGCTGATGTGCAGGAAGGATTAAGGAAGCAGCACAAGAGGCAAGAGTGGAAGGAGCATCCTACACCTCTTTCACTGCTTCGTTAAATCTCCCCTCTTGCCAGCTGAGGAGGGGAGAGTGGCTATTTAAACTGTATACCAGTTTAGTTAGGTGCGTTAGAAAACCATGAGAAACCAAAACTATTCCCCCTGCCCCATGATAACTAAATTGGTATACAGGAGGTGGCCTGCAAAGGGGTAAAACCACTATTCAAGGGCCACCTGTATGTCACAGAATCTTTTTAAAATATGCTTGCAAAAGGGAACTTAAAAGAACAGTTTAAAATTTGTAGGATTTCAACTGCTAACATTCATTTTATTGAATAATTACCATATGTAGTAAATTTGAATTTGAGAAAGGACAAATGATGTCATTTTGGAATTACTGATCTGATTGAGTGTTAATCAGTTGAGAACAACAACCGTTAAACTATGATGATTATATTCAGAATTTCTGCAAAAAAATGCAAAAAAAATTGTTTAAAGCTTTTCACTGAACATATTCCAGTGTTAAAAAATTAGTAAATTCAGCTAATTTCAGTGGCAGGATTGTGTAAGAAAAATTTGGTATCTAGAGGTCATTGGGAAGTATGACTTTATTTCATACAAACCAACAAATAGATTCTTCAAAATATAGAGTATAATAGATTTTATTATCTCTACTTTCCTGAAATAAACTATCTGTAATTCATTTCAAATCTTGGTTACAGGTCACAGTTTATTTAAATGAAGTAAATTAAAATAAACAGAGATCAGATGGTTTAGATGTCATGACTAACCTTGAGTTTGTTACCTAAATTGTAAGCAGATGCCCATGCGGGCAAGGGAGGAGGGGAATGTGCACTTCTGAGGCTTGGGGACGTTGTACAGCATCAGACTTTACCTGTAGTTTCATGTGACATCTGAATCAGCCAAGTTAGTGCTAACAGAGGTTTCACCATTGGTAAACCACAGTTAAAGCCTTTACTCTGTGTCAGGAGGCTGTTGCACCATGGGAATGCCCTTATGAGTAGATGGGAAACAAAAGCAGGCAAGCAGCTATAATTTATGTAATATTAATATTATGTAATATTAAACTAGTGATCTGGTAATCTGTAGTTATTATGTCTTGTAATGAGTAGTGTATGGGGCTGTGGTTATGATGTTATGTATGTTGTATTTTATAGAACTGTGTTGCTCTGTATGTTATTGCTTGTAAGCCGCCCTGAGTGCTATGGGTGTAGGGCAACATATAAATCTAAATGAATAAATGAATAAATAAATAAATACATATTTTTCTGTGTAAACCGCTTTGAGAACTTTGGTTGAAGAGCGGTATATACGTATTCGTAGTAGTAGTAGAAGTAGTAGTATAAATTGTTATTTGCTTGTTGTAGGTCTGGAAGCTCAAACCATGCCTTGGGTTCTGAATGAGGGCTAGCACAAATTAGTTCCACAATTGATTTGAATCCAGCCAGCATCAGGACTCTTTTGATTTACATTTGCTTTCCCAAGGATAAGCATTTTACTGCTTTTTATGTTACGTCTTATCACATATCACAAATCTCGAAAAGACAAGTTTCACCCATGTCATGTCACCTAAGGAAATATTGAGCCTCTTCTCACAACTGGTGAGAAGGGCTCCAGAGTGGGCTACGGGGAAGGCGGGTTAGACTTACCTTCCCCGCAGCTGACCACTCCTCCTGTGCTGGGCACACTCCCCGCGTGCCCAGGCAGCGGGGAGGGTTGGGGGTCAGGATGTGTGATCCTGGCCCCCAGAAATACTATAATTCTATTATTATACTATAATACTATCATGGGGATCCCCGCTCCCCTCCCTGGGCTCCCTGCAGTCTGGCAGCTGTAGCTGCAAGTAGCCGCAGTGCCAGACAATTTAAAAAAAAAAAAAAAACAGGATTAAGGGAGCACTTGCTCCCTTAACCTTGTTTTAAAGATTGGCTGCTTAGGCAGGTTTGCCGCTCTGGTGCTGCCGGGATTGGCCCGATCCTGGTGGTTCACACGGACGTGCAAAACCGGGTTGGACTCCCTTAGTTTGGTTTTGCACACACATGTGAATAGCTGCATTCATTTGGGACTTGAGTGTTTACAATCTTGCTATTCTGCATTGTGATTTTGACTAGAAGCACTTGGCTTTCTTGGCTGTGTATTAATTTGTATCTAATAAAATTCTGTCCAAGATTAACGTGAGACTGAATTTTGCTCATTTAAAAATAGATCCTTACGATAAATGAGGATGGATCGCTTGGTCTGAAAACTACAAAATCTCATATTTGTGAGCACTGCAATGCTGCCTTTAGAACCAACTACCATTTACAAAGGCATGTCTTCATTCATACAGGTACTGCTTGAATTTAAATTGCCTTTTCTGTTTTCTAAAGAACTGCTGAGTCTTAAATAATGCACTGCATATTTTAAATGCCAAAGTGCAGGAAACAAGGCATCTAAGCTTAGGTATTCCATGCACCAAAGTGTCAAAAAAACACTGGAGAAGAATTCCTGTAAAGGCTGTAATGTGGTAACACGTAGCCCATTTTGTACTATTGTTGAGTTTGTAAGATAGACTCTGGATTCTTACTGGCTAGTGTGGGATTTCTAGTTTGGATAACTGAGAGAGATGCTTAACATTGTATTAGCTTCTACAATCATTCAGATTCCAGCAGTTTGCCTGAGCAACTTCACATTTCTGTTAGCATTATAGGCTCACAGGATTAATAGCCAAGACATATAGGTCATATAAATTAGACAGGCTTTTTGTAGTAAAATATTTTGGAATTCACTCAGATGCTGGATTCCAATACACAATTTTTATTTCTCAACAGTATTTGTTAGAGGCAAATATTTGTAGCTTTTAACTTACAGATGTGGAATTATATTGTTTAAGGTGAAAAACCATTTCAGTGCAGTCAGTGCGAGATGCGTTTCATACAGAAGTACCTGCTACAGAGACATGAGAAGATTCATACCGGTGAGTATACCTTGTGTATCTTTACTGGTGTGCTTAAAGAACTGTTTCCCAAGCAGGGCGAAGTATTCAGTGAATGGTACACCTTTTACTTTAACAGATGTACTTTGAGGAAATCTAGTAAAGGGATTTAGGTGTGTACTTTAGCTTTGCTTCTGTCCTCCCCCCCGCCCTTTTCCTTGTTTTTTTACTGCCAAGTTACTGCTAACTGATGAAAGCAAAGCTTGAGATACAACATGTATGTTATTGGATAAGTGGTTAATAGGAGCACTCTCGAAACTATAATGGCCAAAATGCCTAACCCCTAGGTATTTGCACCCTATTCTAAAAAATTGAGTACAGCAAAATTCTATTAGTGTGAGAGCTTTGGCATGAGACAAATAGAAGAAATGAGACCCAAAGTTATAGCAAAAGCATTACTTCATATTGGTTTTTTAAAAAAATCTACTTCTGCAGAACCACATTCTGTTAACAGGCTAGGCTTCAATGGGTTTTTGGCATTTTGGTGCATGGCCTTTAACTTCTGTAAATATTAGGGGGGAAAATGATCCTTTTTGGACTGGATGCCAATTTTCATCCTTGGTGCTGCTTGGTGAAAGGTTTCATATCTGTGAAATTGCTAATGTTTAGGACTTTGTATATGTATATAAATAAACCTTGAGAAAGCACAACACAATCTAATTTTCTCATAGCAGTGCAAAGGGGCACAAATATGCGGATGCTCTTAGAATCAGATTAGTCTTAGGTTGTGTTTGGATTTTCACTTTGGTTACACTTCATTGCTTTTACCCCTCTGAACCATGCTTCTCTTTATTCTGGACTTGTTTACTTTCAGTGTATTTGCAACATTCAGAAGTGTGGAATGCTTAGATAAAATGTGTTAATGTCGCTTGTGAAAACACTTAAACTTGCTCAGATAAATTATGCAAATGTTTTTAAAATTGCATGGGTTGGCTTAATTTGCATAATTTAGTATGAGTTTTGCTTTTTCTGATAAAAAGTGTGGGATGGAAGAAGACTTCTGGGTGGGAGAGATTACAATCAAAGGGACTGGTCCCAGGGATCATGCGTTTGAAAACTAAAATCTCTTTGGGATATATCAAGCATCGCTGGTAGCTTGATGGGGAAAGCACAGGATTAGAAACTTGCTTTTGTAAAAAAACTAAAGCTGTAACCTCATTGGGTTTCATTCTAACTTGTATAAGTGGAAAAAAGATTGTGCAAGGGATCTTCCTCACTTGCACAAAATATATACGCCTGGGGGCTGGGGTTTCCCTCTTCCACTACAGCCCCCGTGTCATATTGCACGCAATTCTTGAGAGTTCCCTGACCCTCAGGAGTGAACCTTTTTGGAGGCTCAGGAGCTTTCAGTGATGAGGAGAGGAAGATTCTTTGTGAGTTTTGTTCTGTTTATGCAACTTAGTATCTAGTCTGTAGCGTGAAGTAGGGATCTGCTCAAATTATTTCAGCACCTCTTTGGAGAGGCACCAAAACGATTTGGCCTCCTGCAGCCAAAATGTTTTAGCATAGGGTGAGGGGGACCTTTTAAGAGGAGGAAGGCAGGTAGTACATGCTCCTCAGTTGAGCCGCTGCCCCATCGCGGCGCTGTCATTCTTTAAATCTAACTTCAAAGCAGCAGCTGTGCTGTTGTCCCCTTTAAACTGCTGTACCGCGCTGATGGGATTCTGCTCTCAGCAGGCATTGCACAGCGTTGGCACGCAAATGGCAACGCATACACTGACCTGCCTGCCTCCTTTTAAAGGAACCCCTCCCCACCCCTTGGGTTATGACCAAAGCATCTTGTGCACATCCCTAACGTGAATGAAGTAAGGCAGTCACTTCAATTTATAGATATTTAGGGAACCATGGGGGTAGCAAGATGCCTCTGTTGCCCCCCGAGGACAACCTTTGATCCCTCTGCTCCCTCTAGTCTCCCCTCTGACTCCCCAGAAATGTAGATGCCATTGGGCCCATGAAGAAATTAAAAACTGATAGAGAACTGCACACCTGGGAGCCCAATGCTTACCTGTCAATGGGCCTCCTCAAGAGGAGGAGAAAGCATGCTCCAAAGGGGCATGTGAAGATGCCATCTTGAGTGGTCTGCAACACCATGCAGAACACTCAAGATGGCATCTGCACTTGCTCAGACGTCATTTCCTTCCAGATGCTGCCCGAAGGCTGCTGGGAACATGTAAGTCCTGCCTTTCTCCTGTTAAAGCGACCGCTCTCCACCCACCACCACCCCCAATGGGCACAAAATGCTTCATGCACATCTCTAGTGGGATTCACAGAGGCTGGGACAACAAGTTTCGGCCTCAGATCAATCTGCCCTGCTCTGCAGGGCTGATTGTGTGGGAGCATGCCTTGGAGCAGGGCTGATTGTGTGGGAGCATGCCTTGGAGCAGGGCTGATTGTGTGGGAGTTTACTTTGGAGCAGGACTGATTGTGTGAGAGCATGCTTCAGGCTCCCACTGAACAACAAACGATTGTCTGGGGGTGGGGAGGAAAGGTTTGGGAAGCCTTCTCCCATCTGGTAGGTCATGTGAATGGCTCCAGGACCAGTTCAGACATAACACAAAACTATGGTTAAAGTTTGGTTCAGTGCAGCCTCCCTGAGCCTTGTGTGTGTGTGTGCTCCCCACCTCACCGCATGAGCCTCCAAGAAGTTCTGCTTACAATTTAGATTAGAAACAAACCAAGATAGTCATGACATCCAAACCCATTGATCTTGGTTTATTCTAACCAATTTCCCTAAAACGAACCACAATACAAAATCCACTTCATAGGTTCATATCATGCTTTATTTTAGGGCAATTGGTTAGAATAAACCACAGTTAATCAGTTTGGACATCACATTTGAACTTGGTTTGTTTCTAACCTTAATAGGAAGCATCAGAAGCCTTCCCTGGAAGTTCGCATGGGCAGCGCTCTGCAAACCTGGTTTTAAAAATCGTGAGTAGCTGTGGCGCGGCTCTGCGCCACGACTACTCATGAGGAGACCCCAGGATATTAGTGTCAAAAATCCTTGAGAAATGTTCTTAAATGTCTTTCATTTTCCATTTTCCAGTCTTCCAAAACAGCTGGTCTGGCGAGCGGGTTGCTGGCAAGGGATGATCCAGTGCTGCTTAGGAGTACTCCTTGTTCTGCATCACACCTGCACACAGATGTCTGTGTGGCCAGAAGTGCCTTTGCATAGCTCTGGCTCATGTCCCAGTTGTGCTCCCTTTTGGAGATGACAGATTTGGCCACTGTCACTCATGCCGTAGTCACCTCTAGAATGGTTTACTGTCAACACACTAGAGATGTGCACTGGAAATATAGGGTAGCATTGAGAGTAAGATGTGTACAAGCAGAACCCTTCCACTCATACATGGGTGAGGAGTGATTTTATTCAATCCCTCTCTTCTCTCTGGAGCCCCCTGTGCCCACCGAAAATGTGTTTCTGAGGGCCCTGCAACCCTCAGGGACATATTTTTGGGATGCACAGGTGGCTGCAGAGGGAAGGAGGGGATTGCTGAAAATGACGCCACCCTCATATAACAGAAAAACCTCGTGCAGCTTAAGCCTGGCTGTTGTTTAGTGTAGGTATCTGCAGGTATCTTTTAACTTGGAGTGTGGTTGTGGAAGCAGGATAGCAACAATCCAATTCCAGTAGTTTGTGGAGTGATTTTACTGGATACTACTATAATTTACAGTGTGCTCCTACAGATAAGTGAACCTCTCATCCTTATCCACCTAAATGTGTTTGCACAACCTCAGAGGTTGTTGTAGGTTTTTGGGTGGTGGTGGTGTGTCAGGGTCCAGGACATCACTAGCTAGTGATACCTCAGGCAGCACACAGTTTCAGAACTTCTCTTGAATGAGCACAGATTTACCCTATATTTTCCCCTGGTTCTGAGCTGGTTGTATCATCTTTTGGATCCTGCATCTTGCTAGGGCTAGAAAATATCTCCCCAGCTTAGTTTTCTCCTAAGTTTCCTCCTGGGGGAGGACTACCACCTACTCCATACCTATCCCTAGAGAATCCCCCCAATAGCTTTGTGGATTTCAGTCATAGAAAGTCACAACATTTATTAAATTAAGGACAATCATTTAATGGACTCCCAGTAAATAGATACCCTGATAAAGAGTCAGATATGGCTCTCTGGTATTCTCATATGCTGACTGGAGAAGAGAAGAATATAGAAGGTCCCTTCCAGCTCTAAGATTCTATGAAGGGAGTGGCTAGAGAATTGTGTGCTTCCATTATAAGTTTGCAAAATTACAGAGATTGGTTGGAACATATAGCTGGGATAGTACAATTCATTAACTAGGTCTGCACTAGTTGTGACCCATCAATCCCAGTTCAGTCCATCAGCTGTTCATTATGGTTTGAAACTACACTGCTGTTGCAGTCATAGGCATTCAATGCACAATGTACCTAAAGGTTTACTGAGCTCCTGGTGGATTTGGCATTGTAGGCCACAAATTGTTCAGACCAGATGTAAACCCAGAGAAGTACCCAACATGATGGCCACCAGCTTGGATGGCTTTAAAGGGGGCTTAGACAAATTCATGGAGGACAGGTCTATCAATGGCTATTATTCTGGTGACTATAGGCCACCTCCAGCCTCAGAGGCAAGATGCCTCTAAATATCAGTTGCAGGGGAGCAACAGCAGGAGAAAGGCATGCCCTTACCTCTTGTCTGTGGGCTTCTCAGAGGCCTGTATGAAACAGGATGCTGAACTAGATAGGCCTTGGGCCTGATCCAGCAGGGCTTTTCTTATGTTCTTATCAGCTAGTTCAACTAGTGACTCTAGTTTATGTGTGTATATGAAAGAAAGAGAGTCTGCATTTTTCTTGTCTGTACCTATAATGCATTAAAGCGCGGGGGGAGTGGGTGGGTTTGTAATTCTGCTTCTTGTATTTGTGTGGGGAGAAAGAGTGTGCATCTGCTGTAAAACTATGTAAATGTGTTCTACAGTCTCTCTGTGCATATGTTTAATTCCATCACCAAATGCTCTGTGATTGAAATTTGAAAATTACTCAATTATCTGCTTTGCATGCATTTAGTTCCTACTGGATTGTATTAGGTTTAAGAATTTTCTATTATGCTGGCTGGATTTTGTGGGAACTTCACAGATTTGATATGTTAATATATTGTTAAATATATAGCTTAAATTATCTAGCATGAATTTATGGACATCCCTGAGCAAGTCATTTCTCAGACTTATTTTCCATTTGGAAAGTGGAATAAATATTTCTACAATTTCTGTATGCCAGGGTTTGACAAATCCCAGATGCCAGGGGACCATGGCACCTAGACTAGGATATTCAGAGGTAGCATTATTTAATTAAATCTTTATTTTCCCCAGGCAGCACTGTTTCTGTTCTAAGTATGTTACCTATATAAGAGATAAACAAAAGTTCATTTACCCTGCCCCTCCAGAATGTCCATCAGTAAATCCAGTAATTTTTGTCAAGTGTCCATTATCTTTCTCCTAAATTTTTGGGCTGGCTCCCAAATAAAAAAAAAAATTTGTCATGACCAGCAGTGGACCAATGTTCTGACCACTGTCGTGGATTGCCTCCTGTTAGATGACTTTTTGCACTCCAGTATTTAGATTAACTGTAAGCTATATCAGGAAATTGTTTGGGGCAAAGGTGTAATGCAGATATTATACCACACCATGGGTTCGTGTTTCTCACAAGTGTATTGTAATGACAATATTTAAGAGAACGCTGCCTTCTTCGTCAACCCCACTACCTCTCAGATCATCTGGGGAGGTCTGGTTGAGATTGCCACCAGCTCGGTTGGTGGCGACTCAAAACTGGGCCTTTTCTAGAGTTGTGCCGGGACTCTGGGACTCACTTCCTAATGAAATTAGAGTCTCCCCCTCTGGATGTTTTTAAGAAGGAACTAAAAACATACGTGTTTAGTCAGGCTTTTAGTTTATAGTTTTAAATTCTGGTTTTTAGAGTTTTTATTGTATTTTAAATTGGTTTAATTATGTTAATGTTTTAATGGTTTTTATATTGTGAACTGCCCAAGGACTTTTTGTATAGGGTGGTATATTAATACAAATAATCATAATAATCATAATGATCAATGTTTGAGAGGAAACTATAAAATTAGTTGTTTACTTATATAGCTTCTAAAATAGCATTGTAGCACAGACAATACTTAAGATATCAAAGTAGTATTGATTGCAAAGGGCATTTCATTAAAAATAATCTCAAGAAGCATAGTTCAAAGGACTTTGTATGTACTTATAAACTCTAAAGTAATGAAGAGTGAACTGAGGATGCCTGAAAGCAACCTGAATCTCTATCATAATTTCCACCTTTTTATTTTAAAATTGCTTGTGACTATACAAAACCATAACTTGCAGAAACACATTAGCATTCTAGTCCTCTCTTAGTAGGAAACTAGTTGTTTGCTGCTTCTTTGATCTATTCACTCTAACTCAGATTTATAACTATTCTCTTCTCAAATCCTTATGTTTGAGAAGCAAGTGCAAACTTAGGCCTAAAAACACATCCTGAACATCTTCACGGAAACATCTTGTAAAACATGGGTTTCAGGGTGAAAGGTTTGTAGATAAAAATGTTACAAGTAGGTCATCACCTCTAGGCTTAGCTGAATCCAATGAAATAAGGAAAAATATGTGTTAGAGTTAAAATAAAAAGTTTTAGAGGTAAAATAAATCCATGCTCAGTTTGTGTGTACAGACACAAGCATATATGATCCCAAGCATATATTCTCAGAAGTGTCACGTTATTCAGTAAGACTTATTTCTCAGTGAATGTGCATAGGGTCAGGCTGCAGTCTGAAATATACTTAGGAGTAAATTCCATTGAAATTAATTCTGAGTAAATATGGACATGATCAAGTTATAATTTTCAGAGAGATTTCAATCTTGGTTCCTTATTCCAGTTCTAGTCATTCTGATGGCAAGATTCTTGCTTCTTTTTCATATTTGTCTGCCCTGCGTGCCTCGTGGTTCATTAGAGACATGGGGCTGAATAGCAGGCCCAGCGTCACTCTCCGGTATCTGCTGCCAGTGGTGGATGGGGGGGAGAATGACTGGGGAACAGCTGCGGGCAGCTCAGCCTGCCACAGCATGGCGCAGCCTGTCGTGGCGAGGGAGGGAGTGTTTGGAGAACCCCCCAGGTGACCTGGTCCTAAGAGTGCCTCTGCTGCTGCCCGATATAGGTGTTTCCCATAGTCTGGGAAACATACCAGCGGGGATTTGAACCGGCAACCTCTGGCTTGCTAATCAGGTCATTTCCCCACTTCGCCATTAGGTGGCTAAGGTATGTAGCAAAGTATAAAATGTACCTTTTAATAAAAATTGATACTTTCTGCATATTTAATAAACTGATCTAACGACTGCCTCCTATTCAATTTTCCCAACCATTCCTGCAGAATCACTCCCCCATTTTAACCATAGAATTCCGAGTATGTTTGGCAAGTGTGTACAGCAGGGAGAGGGGTGTGTACTCTTACCACTTAACCAACCTGGTTGTTAATACAACAGAGTCATTAAATTAAAGCTGGGGTGTACAACTTACTAAAAGATTTGTAATAATTTAATCATTAATCGGTATTAAAAGCAACAGTGAACTCATGTGTGTTGAATTGGTGTGTTGGGTCTTGACTTGAAATACTATAGCCCTATTCAGACATTATTGTAACTGTACAGTGTACATGGTTACAAAGCTGCCTGACAATAGGGATGTGCACAGAATCAGGCTGAGGTGGTTCGATGGTGTGCTGCTCCTTTTTTTCCAAAGTTCATCAGGGCAACAGTTTATCTCCCTGCCACCCTGTTGCCCCCGTTTACCAGATACAACTGGAAGTATCCGATGCCCCTGCGTGTGCCAGCATGGGTGTATGCATGTCGTGCCGGTGTGCACACCCATGCCGGCGCACGCAGGCGCGTTGGATACTTCCAGTTGTATCCGGTAAATGGGGCGACAGGGAGGTACACTGCTGCCCTGATAAACTTTGTAAAAACGGAGCGCCGATGGGGAAGAGTGGAGGGAGGGGTAAGTGCACCCTCCCCTGCTCTTTAAGCAGCACCCCGCCCTGCCATTAACCCAGTGGAACCAGCCACCTTTTGAACCAGTTCGGAGGCCCAAAATGGGCCCCCAAACCGGTTTTGTGCTCATCCCTACTTGATAACTGTCTCTCCCCCCATTTTTATGAGATACAAAACCCTGCCCCTCATGACTACAATTTTATCAACAAACTCTGTACTTGGGGAAAGATCCTCCCTGTGATTAGGAACATTGGGGCTGGGGCACCAGGGTTCCTAATAATGGGGAGGATCTTGGCCTGAGCATAGCACTTATTTTTTTTCCAAAGGTATGCTGTATTTGTAGTCTGCAGGGGTGACACTTACTACCACACCAGTGTGGGGTAAGGCAGGTTTCTTCGATGTGGTCTCTACTCAAGTGGGGACGACCTCTGGGAAGCACAGTCCGACTCCTGAGAGCTGGTATCACTCTCATATTCCGACTCAGGAGCAGCCAGAGTCTCCTGGGCCAAGGGTGTCGAACCCGCAGGGGAGACCACTTTGCTAGCTGGATCGTCCAGTACCGAAACTGGTATTTCTGCTGGCAGCACCTGGATCAGAACAGCAGCCTGCTGTAGTGAAGAAGCTGAAGGAGGCGGTTCGCGATGCTTGGTTCGTTCCCGTGGGGAGCGTTGTGGAGAGCGGGAACGCAGCCTCCCTTCCGAGTGTGATGCGGGCTCACACCAGCCCCTCATGGTACCAGGTGTCACATACAGGGGAGCTTCCATATAGTGAGAGCTGTGTCGAGGCCTAACATAGTCAGAATAGTCTGATCTATAGTCTACCTGCTATCAACCATATGATCCAGAGTCCCGGGACCAAGCATTATAAGATGGCTCAACCGACACCTGCAACCATTAAGACACACTCAGGTCTGTGGCGGCCTCTGTGGCCTTTGATTGTGCAGTCCCATTGGATGCTATACACACATGGACAAATGTGTTGGTACCCCTCCACGAAAAAAGAAGAACCCACAATTGTCTCTGAAATAACTTGAAACTGATAAAAGTAATTGGCACTCATTGTTTATTCTGCATTTAACAAAAATCAGACTTTGCTTTAGAGTTTTGATGCAACCAAATATTTCAAATAATAACACAAATGAAAATGCCATGGACAAAAATGATGAGATCCTTAACCTAATATTTTGTTGCACAACCTTTAGAGGCAATCACTGCAAACACGTGATTTCTGTAGCTCTCAATGACACTCCTGCACCTGTCAACAGGTAGTTAGGCCCACTCTTCCTGAGCAAACTGCTCCAGCTGTGTCAGGTTTGAAGGGTGCCTTCTCCAGGCTGCATGTTTCAGTTCTTTCCATAGATGTTTGATAGGATTCAAATCAGGGCTCATAGAAAGCCACTTCAAAATAGTCCAATGTTTTTTTGTTCTTAGCCATTCTTGGGTGCTTTTAGCTGTGTGTTTTGGGTCATTATCCTGTTGGAGGATCCATGACCTGCGACTGAGACAGAGCTTTCTGACACTGGGCACTACGTTTCGCTCCAGAATGTCTTGATAGTCTTGAGATTTCATTGTTCCCTGCAGAGACTCAAGGCACCCCATGCCAGATGCAGCAAAGCAGCCCCAAAACATAACCAAGCCTCCTCCGTGTTTCACAGTAGGAATGGTGTTCTTTTCTTTGAAAGCTTCATTTTTTTGTCTGTAGACATAGAGCTGATGTGACTTGCCCAAAGGCTCCAGTTTTGTCTCATCTGTCCAAAAGACATTCTCCCAGAAACATTGTGGCTTGTCAGTATACATTTTAGCAAATTCCAGTCTGGCTTTTTTATGTTTTTCTTACAGCAGTGGCGTCCTCCTGGGTCTTCTTTCATTGAGCCCACTGTCACTCAAAAAGTGACGGATGGTGCGATCAGACACTGATGGACCTTGACCTTGGAGTTCAGCTTGTATCTCTTTGGAAGTTGTCCTTGTTTTTTTGTCTACCATTCTCACTATCCTTCTGCCCATTCTGGGGTCGATTTTCCTCTTGCGGCTGCGTCCAGGGAGGTTGGCTACAGTCCCATGGACCTTGAACTTCTTAATAATCTTTGCAACTGTTGTCACAGGAACATCAGACTGCTTGGATATGGTCTTATAGCCTTTGCCTTTAACATGCTTGTCTATTATTTTCTTTCTGATCTCCTCAGACAACTCTCTTTTTTCCTTTCTCTGGTCCATGTTCATTGTGGGACACACGATGATACCAAACTGCAGAGTGACTACTTTTCTCCATTTCAATAGGCTGAATGACTGATTGCACGATTGGAGACATGTTTGATACTAATTAAAGAAAACAGCTAATTGGAAAATTCACTTTAATCCAATTTTTTATTATCTTTTCTAGGGGTACCAACAAATGCGTCCAGGCCACTTTAGAATATCTTTGTAGAATAAGCAATACTTTATCTCTTTCACACTTGCTTTGCTTTACTCGATGACATATCAAAGGCATGCAGGTATCCATGGGACAATTGCTTTTCATTTAATCGATTTTCAGGAGGCATAAAACACTTTTTCAATGAGCTGTAAGTGTACCAACAAATTTGTCCACGTGTGTATGTCAGGCTTCGCCCCATTTGTTTATCTGTCATTATGCTATTGATGCCAGGGCACGGAATGATACTGTATTTGGCAGGAGTGTCCTGCAGTCCATTTTCAGTTGATGTATTTGTTTAAGTAAATGATTCTGGCAGGTTACATTTGTTTCTGTCTTCCCTCCTCCTTCGGTGCTAGCTTGTTATGCGCCCATTAGTGTAAAAGACAGAGACCACGTTGAAGAACTACAGGTTACTCACCTGTAATGTTGGTTCTTCTAGTGGTCATCTATCCTTTTACACGCCCTCCCGTCCTCCTCGCAGGGTTCACTGAAGCTGGAGTCCATGACTGAGGGGATGAGGAGTGGCGCAGCTGCATATAGCGGCTGGGGTTGGGGTTCCCGCCCAACGCAGGAGAATTGAACTTGTTAGATTCTGACGAGGTCTCTTCACAGGCGCATAACCCATTAGTGTAAAAGGACAGATGACCACTAGAAGAACCAATGTTACAGATGAGTAACCTGTAGTTTGCTGGATGATGCTGGAACTATGTACAACCCAACTCTAAAATTCTAAAGTTATATGAATAATGCCTGAAAAAGGGTTCATGCCACACTGTTCTTATTCATTTTGTATCATTTTAAGATTTAATTTTAAGTTTATGTAACGTTCTGTGTGCACCTTTTTATAACCATGTGGACTTGCTTAAGACTTGCTTGCCATTTGGATCTGAGTACTTGTTATGTGTATAGTCACACTAATATAATGAAGAGGAGAAGGAACGGCGTGTTTGGGTGAGCAGAATTTGATGTTCCATTTCAGGCAGCAAAATGTCTTGAGCCATCTCAAATTTAGAGGCTAGTGTAGGACTCAGCTGAGTGAGTGAGTAAGTGAGAAAACAAATGAACCGTCCTTGGAATTAAGTTGGTTCAGTCACTTTGAAGTCAATAGGAGCCATGTGGCTTAAATGCAAGGAATTTCATTTTAACTGTGAAATGGGTTGCACTAAACCAGTATAACAATTTTATATAAATGGAAGCAATAGATACAGGAACATTATTATAAGTGAAGATTGCATTGTAGACAAATGCATGGAGGGCAGGTCTATCAATGGCGACTACTCTGGTGACTATAGGCCACCTCCAGCCTCAGAGGCAAAATGCCTCTCAATACCAGTTGCAGGGGAGTAACAGCCTGAGAGAGGGCATGCCCTCACCTCTTGTCTGTGGGCTTCTCAGAAGCATCTGGTGGGCTGCTGTGTGAAACAGGATGCTGGACTAGATGGGCCTTGGCCTGATCCAGTAGGGCTGTTCTTATGTTTTTATCTGCTGTAAAAATATGTAAATGTGTTCTACAATCTCCCTCTCTCTATATGTTTAATTCCATTACCAAATGCTCGGTCATTGAAACTTGAAAATTACTCAGTTATCTGCTTTGCATGCATTTAGTTCCTGCTGGTTAATATTAGGTTTAAGAATGTTCTATTATGCCGGCTGGATTTTGTGGGATCTTCACAGATTTGATATGTTAATATAGTGTTACATATATAGCTTAAATTATCTAGCATGACTGTATGGACATCCCTGAGCAAGTAATTTCTCAGACTTATTCTCCATTTGGAAAGTGGAATAAATATTACTACAATTTTGGTACGCCAGGGTTTGACAAATCCTAGGCGCCAGGACTGAAGAACATGGAAACCTCTTCAGTATTTTTTTTTAATTTTAGTTCTGTTTATGATGAATATTGTTGCATTCCTCTCTCTCTCTCTCTCTCTCTCTCGTATTCCATTTTGTATTTGGTACCCTCCCCTAACCATATATCTGTGTAATTCTTTTGTAATGCTCGGATTGATGCACAATAGTGCATAGGGGTTAGTCTATAGCTATTTACTTGCTAGCTGATCAAATACTTTTATGGATTTTTTTAAAGTAAAGGTTACTAAGTATCCACACTGTGGTGGGAACTACATGCTTCCGACTGCCCTCCCCTTCCCCCCGATTGGTTTAAATGGTTTTCTTCTCATTTTTACTCTTAGGCGAAAAACCATTCAGATGTGATGAATGTGGCATGAGGTTCATACAGAAGTATCACATGGAAAGGCACAAGAGAACTCATAGTGGAGAGAAGCCTTACCAGTGTGAATACTGCTTGCAGGTAATTTGAAGAGGAAGGGCAAAAAAAGAAAAAAGCTTGGGGTGGGGGGAGGCTTAAGGGAAATTTAGTATTTAAAATATTTGACAAATGTGATTCCAAGTACTATAGATTAGTATCCTAGGCAAGTTAAGATAAATAAAGGGCTAGTTCAGAAAATCAAACAAATTGTGGTTGGTTTGGCTAAGAACATGATTTCTAAGCCACCCAAGTCTAGAATGCCCTCTCCTCTGCTTGTGTGGTGGGGGAATTGTGGTTTGTTAAGCCACTGCTTTAGAGCTTGTCCATACCTGGAACTGCTGTTTAACTGTGGTTTAACCAGGATGTGAAACTGAGATTCAACTCTGCTTTCATATCCTGGTTTAATAATATTTAGTAAACCGAAATTAAATAACAACTCTGTCCAACAAGCCACAGAGTTGCAGTTTAACAAACCAGTGTCAGAGCTCTGCACTCTGAAAAAGTAAGCTTGAGAGGATGAGGACTCAGGATTATTAGAAGCCATGTTCACACCATGGTTTATTGTTCATGTGAACTAGCCCAAAGTGATAAATGGGTATTGCTACTATGTTGGCTAATAATCAGTGTGTACACCATACAGTAAGGCAGCATGGTGATGTGTCTTCTGAATATCATGTGCTATGTTGCGAGTTAATCAAAAGCCTTTTTTATGTAAAAATATCTTAAATCTGAACAAAATTATGGTTTTTCATTTATATATATTTACAATATGACCGATATATTCAGAAACATAACGAATTGTTTTGTAAGCAATATGTAGCATTAATGAGGAGAGGGACTGTGGGACACATCAGTGCTAGTTTGGGGCATTTAGGGTACTTTTCTCTCTTTTTCCTTTCCCACAAGTGTGGGCTTGGTGAGCCAGCAGAAGGGACCATTATCTACTGCAGAAGAGTTTTGCTGCATAAGAATAAAGAGTATTCTTATTGGGTATTGTAGTAACTGAAATTGTTTAAATCCGAGAGCATATATTTTGACATGGTCAAGTCTTCACACTGTGACTTTATTACCTCTAGCCCCAAGTGGAAACATTAAATTTACCATGTCAGCAAAATCACAAATGATGATGACTTCACCATGCCAAAAATGTGAATTGGCCAGAAGGCTGCTGCTTTTTGTCTAATTTAAAAATGTCCTCTGCAGTTCTTCTCAAGGACTGATCGTGTATTGAAACACAAACGAATGTGCCATGAGAATCGTGACAAGAAACCCAGTAGAAGTGCCACCAAAGTTGGCCTTTTGACTCCTGATGAAGAACAAGGCTTCCCTATGCCTCTGAAAGACAGCTCTTTGCCAAAGAAGAAAAGGCAAAAAACCGAGAAGTCAAAGTCTTCTGGGCTGGACAAAGAAAGTGGGTCAGATAAATCTGAACATAAGAAAGATAAGAATGATTTTTTGCCTTTGTATGCTGGCAGTGCTAAGATAAAGGATGAATATATGGTGGCTGAATATGCAGTTGAACTACCACATTCTTCTGTCAGTGGAGGGCACTTACAAGAAGAACATTCTGGAGAAATACATCCACCTAAACTGGTACTCAAGAAGGTTAACAGTAAGAGAAGCCTAAAACAGCCACTAGAGCAAACTCAGACCATTTCATCCTTGGCATCATATGAAGACAGCAAAGTTTCAAAGTATGCCTTTGATCTTGTGGATAAACAAGGCCTGTTGGATTCGGAGGGCAATGCTGACATTGACCAGGTTGATACTTTACAGGAAGGCCCCAGTAAACCTGTACACAGCAGCCCAAACTATGATGATGCAATGCAGTTTTTAAAGAAAAGGCGATACCTCCAAGCAGCGAATAGTAACAGCAGAGAATATGCCTTGAATGTGGGCACTATAGCCTCTCAGCCTTCAGTCACGCAGGCTGCTGTCGCAAGTGTGATAGATGAAGGTAGCACAGCATCCATATTGGATTCATCAGGACTGAATGTGGAGATTAAAGGAAACCATGACAAAAATGTCATTCCAGATGAGGTACTTCAAACACTTCTAGACCATTACTCCCATAAAGCTAATGGCCAACATGAAATTGCTTTCAATGTGGCTGATACGGAAGTGACCTCCAGTATATCAATAAATTCTTCTGAAGTGTCAGAGGTCACACAAACTGAAAATGTTGCATCAAGCTCTCAAGGTTCCTCATCTGATAAAGCCAGTATGTTACAGGAATATTCCAAGTTTCTTCAGCAAGCCTTGGACAGAACTAGCCAAAATGATGCCTATTTGAACAACCCAAGCCTTAATTTTGTGAGTGACAACCAGACTCTTACAGGGCAGCCAGCATTCTCATCCATAGACAAACAGGTCTATGCATCTATACCTGTCAACAGTTTTCGGTCAGGAATGAATTCTCCATTAAGAACAACTCCAGACAAGTCTCATTTTGGACTTATGGTTGGTGATTCCCAGCACTCTTTTCCCTTTTCAGGTGATGAGCCAAATCATTCTTCCTCGTCCTCTACCCAGGACTTCTTGGATCAAGTGACTTCTCAGAAGAAAGCAGAGGCACAGCCTGTCCATCAAGCATATCAAATAGGTTCCTTTGAGCAACCATACAGGGCTCAGTACCATGGAACACGAGCTGGAATATCATCTCAATTTAATACTTCTAATGGACAAGTGAACCTACGGGGACCAGGGACAAGTGCTGAATTCCCAGAATTCCCCTTGGTGAATGTAAATGATGCTCGAGCTGGTATGAACTCTTCACCTGATGCCACAACAGGCCAGACATTTGGCTAAGAAAATCTATAGAAATAACATTGGCACTTTAGCACAGGTCTGTCAAGAGTGAACATATTCTGTATAAGATGGAAGTCCTATACAGATTTAAGGCCTTGTGTTATAACAAAAAAAAAGTGAGCTGGTACAGCAGGTATTAGTAACTGCATTTTTTGGTTACTCACCATTCTTTTTGTATTGCCTTGTATGTGGTCATCCACTGAAAAGGCAGATGGTTATTTGCATGTATGAGATCAGGAAATTGCTACATTGAGATTTAACACAACAAACAAAACCAAAAAAAATCCCAGATAAGATTTCTCTGCTATAATAATTTCCTAGTTTGGTATCATTGAATATTTTTGGGAGAATGATAATTATGAGATTATTCATATTGGAATTTCCTAATTAATCAAGCCATTGCACTTCAGCAGGGAATATGAATAGACTATACAGACAAAATAAACTAAGTTTCAATGTCAGGAGAATATGGCTAGACAACTATAGTTCTGAAAATAAATGCTATTCTATCAACGCTCTTAAAAAGTAATACTAGTAATATTCCCATTTATTGTTTCCTTTGCATTCCTTTCTGTACTTTGAGAAAGGTAATGATGTTTGCTAAACACACTCCCCTATTTAAATATCAAGTTAATTAAAGTATTTTTAAAGCAAAGTACCAACTATTAATGCATTTACTTCCTTCCTGAAGTACTGCATATTTCTTTGTTCCTTTGAAGCTGAACATATTTGTTCCCCCCCAAATGCCAGTTGTTTTTTTTAGCTAAAATGCTTTGTAGATTACATTCCCAATTTAATAATACTTATATTAATGGTGAACTTTCAGGACTTAAAAGTTTAATTGTCCTTCATTCTACAAATCTGCAATAATTAATCTTAGAGCACTTAGATCCTTTTCAATTATTATTATTATTATTATTATTATTTTGCTTTCTCAAATAACATAAAATAAAACAATTTTAGACTTTAGGCTTGATGTGGCTGCATCATTATCACCTTATATGACAACAGAAGGGTTTTTAAATAAATAAATAAATAAATAAATAAATAAATAAGAAAATGAATGGAAAGCCTTAAGATCCACACAAACTGGATTTTCCCTTTCTGGAATTGTTGCCAATTCATTTTGCTAGATACAATAAATTATCTCAGAAAGTGGAAGAAGTAGACATTCTTGCTGCATATCTACCTTAACAGTTTTTCACTGCAGTTTTGCCAACTAAAAGCTAGTGTCTAATGACAGTGACCAAAAGATGAATGGTCAGACTTATACTGCATTTCACACATAAACTGTAACTTTATCCCTCTCCCATGTAGATATTTTAATAGTAGTTTGTCTTGAGTTATACAGTGTGGTGCAACAATTAGTTCTATATATGGTTTTAAAATGGTGTGGTTTGACTTAGCATAAATGTTGGGATAATTTAACCATTTTAAAGAATTAAACTTTATTTTAATTCTACTGTACATTCACTAATGGAACACTGAGTTAATCTTAAGGCAGTGATTTTCCTAAAGGCTGAGTGACAGGTAGGCAGGATTTTAAAAAATCAAAATATATTAAACATCTAGGTGGGGAGGAAGGATTTACAAATTATTTTTGAACATTATGTCTGTCAACCATCTCTCAAATATCTTAGCTAGCCCAAATGATACCTGCCTTACCCAAAGCATTTCATTAAAGAAAGCACATCTTTGCAATTTCCAGAAAAATCCTCAATTAATATTGTACTCACACATGAAAACTAAAGAACAAACTTGTTAATCTTTCAGGTGCTTCGATTTTTAGTTTGTATCCTGCCCCCTCATCAGGACAGCTAATATATGCCATATATTAATTTTAATAACGAAGTATATCCAGCACAGTGTTCCAGTGTTCCCGTGTTTTTAACTTAACATTGGATTCTGGTCCAAGTAAGCAACCAAGATTGACACCCAATCCCAAACACGCAAATCTCACTGCAAAGTTAGTTGCTCATAATGCCTGTGATTGAGATGGCATACATATACACATTCACTGGGTAGAGGAAGGGGTGAAACAAAATCTGAACGTGCCCATAGATAATACAAGAAAAGTCCGTGCATTTAGGGTCAGAGTGTAAAGTTTATAGTTAGAAAACCATGGGTGGCTACTTATCTGAAAGATCCATTATGAAAGAATGAACATGGCTAGTGGCAGTGCCTCTGGCTAGAATCCAGAGAGTGCTGTGCATGCAGCCAAGCTCACATGCATATCGCAGAGCTTTCTGGATTCCCCTTCTGACGGCAGCTTCTTGCACTACATTGGAGACTGCTCCACAGTACCCTAAGTTTCTGGAGGGGCTTATTGGGGGCATAAGGGATTCTGGTGGGAAGGGACCCAGGAGCCCTGGAGTGTGCATGCAATATCTTAAGCATGAGCAGAAGCTCTTTGGATCTTGCTTTCTGATAACATTTTAAACCCTTTTAAATTGCTTCTTAACTGACAACAAATTATAACGTTCCTCATAACATTTGTTGATTAACTTACAAATCTGTTTTATATACGTGTTGGGAGACAGAACTAATGCAAGTACTGTTTTATTTTGGTGGAATAATGCTCTATTAAAACATATTCAGGGCATCTTGGATACAGTTATACAGCCCTATTAAACTCAGTGGTGTATTTGCAATTCAGCTAGCTTAATCTCTTTGACATCAGGCTTAAATGGAAATGTGCTGCTTAAGTGTCTCACTGTCTTAATCCTTGACAGATATAATGAGTGTATGTTGGACTTAAATGTCCCTTTTTAACACTAATTTGCTGTCCCATTTACTATGAACCTAAGCATGTTAATGAAGGAATTGGCTTTCAGGCTTATAGCTGAAGTTGCCACTTTATCTTCTCTTGGTCTTACTGATTCAGGGTGAACCAATTTATTAAGGATGATTTGTCTGGAGTGAGACGTAGCATCGTGTGCTGCAGTGCAGTACTGTTTTGAAGAATAGTTTAGAAGGACTTATTTTCATTTATGTTGGATCACCTCTCCCTGCCTTTTGAAATTATTGTAAAACAATTTACAGATGCCCAGGTGTTGTCAAGGTATTTGAGGAGGAGTGAAGTTTAGAGAAAGTACAGTGAAAACCTGCAAGTTTGGTGATTGCAAATGAGAAAACCTGATAATTCATACACAAGATGGTTTCTCCCTGTTTCTCTTCAGTAGTGTAAAGTCATGTAGTTGAAGTTTTACAAGAGTATGACTGTAACTTTAACCAAGTATATTGCAGAACTTTTGTACAAATACTGCAGACTAAGCCACAGTTGTCAAAATGAATGAAATACATTGTAATGTCCCATATTTGCTTTTGTTTGCTTATTTATTTTGTGAATTTTAAAATGGGGTTTCAAGTCACTAGTGTGAATTACTGAGTTGTAGTGTAGCTGTTGGATTTTGTTTCCATAGTTTCTGGCTTGTCCTCTGAAAAATCTCCACTTGGATACATACAATATATTCCATGTTTCTTTAGACTATTTTTTATGATGTGTCTATCATGTTTCGTAAATATTTGAAGAGGATCCAGAAGAGGATCAGCCTGTTTGAATATTTCAGTATTAACTTGCTTTGTATTTGTAAACTTGCAATCTACAATTTTGTTGGGTAGAAATTTAAAAACTCCTTCACAAGTTGCAGGGGAATAGCTATTAGAATATAGTTCAAAGCTTTAGAATACAGACATGTGCTTGTGATCTGGGTATGATCAGATGGTAAAAACTCTCCTGTAATTTTTTCCAATTGACATTATTAATAAAGCAAAAACTATTTTTTTTTAAACAACAACAACACAGTCCTGCTCAGTAGAAGCCTTGCAACTTTTGGAAATGCTTTAATTTTATGTTAGTGCATGTTTGTTAAGTATGTAGCACATTTAACTACTCCTTTTGCAAAGAACATGTACTGCAAAAGTATTACAATGAATGAAAAACATTATGTTAAAAAATTAACTCTCATTATTTTTAAACAACTTTGTTTCAGGGAAATTTTCTAGTTGCTTTTGCTATACATATATAAAATCATTGTTTCCTCTTTTCAATAATAATAATAAAAGAGAGAGAGATCTTTTGGTAGCAAACACATACTGAAGCAAGCAAACCTTTCTCAGAGTTGTTTCTTGCTTTCTTTATCCCAGTGGATAGAAAGTTAAAAATTATGTAAACGTTTATTTTATTTTTTTATGCAATATTGTTCTGTAAATATGAGTTATCAAATAAGGATGTACCTATGATTGAATCTTTGATTCTGCACAGTTAGAGTTTATATATAAAATATAAATGTGTCTTGACAATCAAGGACTTACTGTCAGTCTTCCTTTATGATGTTTTATTAATGTTATGCATTCCATTTGTTAGACTTGAGTACCAATGTGGGAATTTGTATTGTCTGTAAAGTATGTAATGTTTTTACAGCTTGTTTAAAAAAAAAAGGAAAAAAGAACCTTGTAAATGTATATAAACAGATCACAGTACCGCTTTATATCAGGAGGCATATGATGTACTGTATGTAAGCAATAATGCCTAACAGTGCTAACTTTACAAGTAGCCTAAGGATAGTTCCAAAAACTGTTTGGGGAAGTGAATAGCTTTGTTTAAGTTAATGGATATTCTTAATTGTTTTTAATCAATAAATTCAACTGTTTTTCTGTTGTAGTATATAACATTGTTTACACAGCACAATCTGAGTTGCAGGAGGAGCAGTCTCTAGATCTATGATTGCACCTGCAGACACATTAATTATGAAACTAATGGCTTGGCTGCACTTCTGCAAAACGAGGAAGACTGCAAAAGTTAGTGTCCATATCCTGGAAAGAAGGATAGTTTCCCCCTCCTTCTTCATCTGCGCCGATTGAATATTCTTGGAATTTAATTTGAAATCTTTAATCCCAATATGGATTCAGTATAAATCAGATTTTTGTAATTTTAAAAAAGTGGGCTTTTTTCATAATTCACGTTGCAGTTGAACATTGAGTCGTGGGTTTTTTGGGTTTTATTTTTTTGCATAATTATTTTTGCCATAGGAATTTATCAGCTGCTGAGATGAGCTTTATTCAGTTCAAGCAAAACAAAAAAGTCAAACTTAGGCTGAGTTTGAACTGTGCTTTCAGGCTGTACAGAGCAACAGAATTATTTGAAAATGGTCATCATTGCTTTAGGGTTATGGGGGGAAAGATCACCGATTTATAAATGTCTATGACCTACATTTTATAGGAAGAAATGTTTTTAAATGCTAGTCATTTATATAATATGTGCTTTGAAGGATTTGCTAGTTCACTTCTGTCACTTTTAGTACACTGGTATCTTTTTATATGTAATGTATGCTTTTATTATTGTAGCAAAGCATTTCAGTAGAAGGAATTTTGCAACAGTGTTGGGGAAAATTTATTGTTGGAAACTAATTATACTGGATTCTGTCTCTGTAGTTTTGTCTTTATTTTAATGGTGTTGGAGGAAGGACCTTGGTATTAAAATTAACCCCATGATTAGTTCTACTTTTTAAAAAAGTGTATACAGTGTGATCTGCAAGTAAGTCCAGAATCTGATAACTTTAAATTGAAACATACATAATTTAATGTACTGTGGAGTCAACTAAAAAAAAATTAAATGCTTGGGGTTGGGAAAAGGATACTATATAGGAGAATGGTGTTGCATTGCATTTTCTGATAGTATTCTTTTTACTGAAGTCCATATACCTTCTTTCTCTTTCAGTTCATAGAATCCCCTATAATGCTGGCAAAGGAGATTTGTTTCAATGGTAATACAGTATTACTTTGACATACAACAACAAATCTGTCCGTTTTACTGTGAGTGTTGATTTTTAAAAAATCAATTGATTTCCCAATTTCATCAATTTAAAAATGTGCATAAGTAAAACAGAAGCTTTTGTATAAACCTGGAAAGTATGAATTTGTGTAATTATTTTGTATTTGAAATAAATTAGGTGATACAGGATTCCTGAGAAATCAGGAATTTCGTGATGATCAAGTGTGTTTGTGTGGTCGTATATGGACATGTGTTAGTAAGTTGTATGGATTTTGTGAGAGATATCACATTACTGTAAGTATAACCGTACTTTACAACTTGGGTTTTGAAAATGTGTTAAGATTCTCTCTTAATATCATATTGTACAGTTCATAGGAGAGGTCCACACACGTTCTTGCCACTCACCACTGATATTTGCGCATATTTTGGATCAGGAAATGCCAAATTCAGTGCTAGATCATCAGTTCATGGCCAGCTGTTTCTGCCTATGTGGGTTGCCTGGCAGTTGTTAGGAACAAATGGAACAGCTCCTCCTATTTTTCAGGGGCTTCCTTCAGAACTGAAAAGGTGATCAGATTGTTTTGCTTACTTTTCCATGGATCTGTGTGCTTCTAGGCTCAGACTGAGCATGTGAATTCCACCCAAGCTGCATTTGTATTTTCAAGCAGCCCCATCTCTATAATGACTGCTTCAGCTACAATGGCACAAGCAGTAACTTGTGCAGGTGAAGCCCAAAGAGAGCCGGAAATGGTAACCATCTGCTCACATAATAAAACTTAAGGATCCAGTATGGAAAAGGGACCTAACCTAAAAAGGAGAAGCAAGTTGGCTAGGAAGCATTCTCTGGTATTGTTTCAGCTTTGGCACCATTTTGATAATTTCTCATATCTTTGTCTTCAATAAATAAAAAAAATTATACTTCACTACATACTTAAGGTGATAATTGTAGTGTCCCTGTTCAATAAAGTGCATCTTTGCAATGGTATTAAAATAATGGTGGATGGGAAGGAAGGAGGAAGAGGAGTAGGGGTAAATCCTTCCCACATCCCCCCTCTTTCTCTGGTTTGATAGCAGAGCTAAGTTATAATTCTGGTTTGCCAAAATGGACAGTAGTTTAGATCATCCCATTATCCCACTCTCATGCTTGTGTTAAAATTGTATCTCCGTCTTCATGTTGCTGATATAATTTAAATACAAGATGGTGTATAAATTAAAAAGTGATGGCACAAGAAGTCAAAGTTGCCCAATTAATTATTTTTCATTTTCCAAAGGAATTCAAGATGTAACAATTAAAAATTGTTCAGTTTTAAGATCTTCACCAACTGCAGCTATTTATCATAAACAATTATGTTCTATATAGTTGTAGTCCATCTGTTATTCTGTGGTGAACAACTTAGCCATTGATTAAACAAATTTATGAAAGAACTTTGTGCCTGCAAGTATGCTAAAGTAAAAGATGCATTTAAAATTGAGTTACAATATAGTCTGAGATAGGATTTATCTATTTAAGTGGCATGGTAGGTTTCATTGCTTGCTTTCTTATTGCTAATTTATTTTGAGCTTTACAATACCAGTTTAAAAATGTATTCTGAGGAATAAAATCTGAGGAAGTAAGGGTTGTTTTTTTTTTTAAAAAAACGTATATTTACAATGGTTGTTCAGGAGAAATAAATAGAAATAGAAATATTATTATTATTTATTATTATTTACATTTTATATCCCACTCTTCCTCCAAGGAGCCCAGAGTACAAAGTACAACATACTTAAGTTTTTCCTCACAACAACACTGTGAAGTAGGTTAGGCTGAGAGAGAAGTGACTAGCCCAGAGTCACCCAGCTAGTATCAAGGCTGAATGGGGATTTGAACTCAGGTCTCCCCAGTCCTAGTCCAGCACTCTAACCACAACACCACACTGGCTATCTATCTATCCATCTCTCGGCTTTCCAAAGACTGTATATCTTTCTCACAATAACAGAACATTCAGCTCCAATCTTTATATTGATCAATATTCAATTTTAAATGAATACCCAGATAGGTTAATTTTAAACTATATGTGCATGCTACATTTTTATAAATAGGAAGGGGGAGAAATAAGAGTAGAAATGCACAGTACCTTGCTCTCCAGGGCTCCAGAAATTCCCTCCCAAACCCCTCATACAGCCGAATTTTTGTTTGTTTCTACTGCCTGTTATGTGTATCTCTAGGTGGTGTACACAATTAAAAAATAAATAAAAATAAAACAGTAAAAAGAAAACAATTTCACAGAATAAAAAGCTAACAGAATTTCATAAGAAAAAAAAATCATTAAACAGTTTTAATTAAGTCCAGTTAAAAGCCTGAGAAAACAGGTGTATCTTGAGGGTCTTTCTAAAAGCACTCAGAGATGGAGATGCTCTTTGTAGCGGATTGAAGTCTTTGTCTCAGAGCCGCTCACATGAGGGGGGAGGCTGCTGAATCATCCCTGGCGAGCTGCCTGACTAGGATTCTTCTAAAACTAATCTATATTTCTGGTAGAATTAAAATGCTGCCACTGCCACCACTCTTATTGACAAACTTGAACCTCCCTGAAATTGGGATGGAATCCCAGGGAAAACTATTTTGCTATTGGATTAATAAAAAAACCTTCCATGTGTAGGCTTACATGTGAGTTTAAAATCGATAGCTGCTGAGCGCTTGAGGACGCTTTTGCACCAGATGAATCTCCTTTCCAACCTCCCTTTTTTCTTGAGTTAAAAACCAACTTTGAGAGGCTTGTAAAAAGAAAAGAACAAAAAACAACAACACCCATTTTATTCACTTACTACAGACTGCTTCTGTCTGAGGCTTTTAGGACTTAAAAACTTTGACTTTTAGCACTCAGAAATACTTAGTAGGTTACAAATATAGGTTGTCAGTTTAGGCTTCAGTTTAGGTTGCATTTAGGTATGCTTAGATGTTTATAGTGTCTTGCAACACCCTAGTTGGGTTGAGCATAGGCTAATGTTTCTTATTTTAATTATGTTGCAGGTAAACTATAATAGAACAGTATCAAGAATATGCAAAGCACACACATACAAATAAATATAAGTTCCTAATGCACAGCCTGACTAAACAAACTGTTCCCTATGCTGAATTCCCTTTTCTTTGAACTCACCCAATTCCTGATAAGAATCAAGCTTCCTGCAATCCTTTAAAGGATCTACAGTTATTCCATGAGGGAAACCTCCAGGCTGGCTTCGACCATGAGAGAGCAAAACTCCATTGCCCCTCACTATGCCTTTCTACACGTGCTTTTCTCCAACAAAGACCACCCTTGTTCTCAGAATTACCACCAACCAGCAACTATGTCCCACCCACCTGATTGGCTGTTCACTAGCCTGTCGAGACAAGGATTCACTCTCTGTTAACTCTTGGGGGGGGGGCTGATCACCACACTCTTATTTCAACAGGGAGCATATTCCAAAACCCTGGGGCAGCCACAGAGAAGGCCCGGTCCTGAGTCACCACCAAATGAGCTGGTGGCAAACATAACTGGTCTTCCCCAGATGACCTTAATAGATGGCTGGGTTCATAACAAAGAAGGTGCTCTCTTACGTACCCTTGACCCAAGCTATTACGTACTTTATCAGTAATAACCAGCACTTTGTATTTTGCTCAGAAACCTATTGGCAACCAGTACAGTTCTTTCTGAATCAGTATTATATGGTCCCTTTGAGTTGTCCCACAGCCAGTCTGGCTGCCACATACTAGTCCAATTGTACTTTCTGGACTACATACAAAGGCAGCCCGATGTAGAGTGCATTACAGTAGTCAAGCCTAGAGGTTACCAGTATATACACCATTGTTTTAAGGTCATTTACCTCAAGAAATGGCTGTAGCTAATGTACCAGCTGAAGCTGATAAAAAGTACTCGTGGCCACTGCCTCAACCTGAGAAACCAGAGAGTATTAGATCCAGGAGCATTCTCAAGCTACGAACCTGATTTTTCACACGGAGTGTAACTCCATCCAGAACAGGCAGATCTAAACCATATCTTGGGTATCGACCTCCCACGGCCAGTAAAGTTGTGCCGTCGAGTTGGTGTCGACTCCTGATGACCACAGAGCCATGTGGTTTTCTTTGGTAGGATACAGGAGGGGTTTACCATTGCCATCTCCCGCACAGTATGAGAAGGTGCTTTCAGCACCTTCCTATATTGCTGCTGCCCAATATAGGAGTTTCCCATATTCTGGGGAACACACCAGTGGGGATTTGAACCAACAGCCTCCTGCTCTCTAGGCAGGTTACTTCCCCACTGCCCCATTAGGTGGCTCCCACAGCCAGTACCTCCATCTTATTTGGATTCAGCTTCAGTTTCTTAACCCTCATCCAGCCCATTACCACCTTCAGGCAGGCATTTAGGGAAGTTATGCCATTTCCTGATGAAGTTGATATGAAGAAGTTGATTTGGGTGTCATCAGCATGTTGATAACACCCTGCACCAAATTTCCTGATGATATCTCCTAGCAGTTTCATGTTGATGTTAAAGAGCATTGGAGACAATATGAAACTTTGTGGAACTTCATACTTTAGTTCTTGCTTTGCAGAGCAGAAGTCATCTGGGATTTACCAGAGAGGTAGGAATGGAACTACTGTAATACAGTGCCACCCAATCCCACCTCCCTCAGGCAACCCAGAAGGATGCCATGGTTGATGGTATCGAAAGCTGCGAAGAGATCCAAAAGGATCAGCAGAGTCACACTCCCTCTGTCAGTAGCCAATTGGAGATCATCCATCAGGTTTATCAAGGCAGTCTCAACCCTATTGCCTGCTCAAAAGCCAGTTTGAAATGGGTCTAGATAATCTGTATCATCCAAAACTGCCTGGAGCTGAGAGGCCACCAATCGCTCAGTCACCTTGTCCAACCACAGAAGATTGGAAATGGGTCTGTAATTAGCTAATTCTAAAGGATCCTATGCAGATTTCTTCAAATAAGGTCTAATAATAGCCTCCTTTAGTCAAGGAGGCATCCTACCCTCTTTCAGAGAAGCATTTATAATATTTACCAGACCCTCTCTGATAAGGCAGTTACCAGATGAAATAAGCTAAATTGGGCAAGGGTCAAGAGAACAGGTAGGGCACACAGTCCGAAGCAGTTTGTCTGCATCATCAGGAATCATGAACTGAAAGAGATCCAATCTAATCCTATAAGTGGAGCTGCTGGACACCTCTGCATTAGACACTTCAGTAACTGTGGAATCCAGTTTGGCTCCAGTACAAGAGATTTTATCTCCAAAAAAAAAAAAAAAAAAAAAGGCATTGAAAACGTCACAGTGAGTGACTGATGGTTCCAAGTTCAAATCCAAGTCGGGGTGTGCATGAACTGCTGTTGGAGCACTGGTTCGAGCACACGGGGGCTTTAAGAAGCCATGCAGCTTCCTGCTGGGGTGGCACTCGGCCCAAGTACCCCCATGCAGTGCCAGCATGCACATGGTGCATAGATGTATGCCTTTTGCATGCTGGCACCATGTAGGGGGTTACTTGGGCTGAGTGCTACCCTAGTATGAAGGTGCATGGGGCGGCGGAGAGCAGTCTTTCTTAAAGCTCCCACTCCCTACTCCCTTCCCCACAGCACTGAACCGGCGTTCAAACCGTGGTTCATGCACACCCCTAAATTCAAGGGGGAGGGGCTCATACTTACCCCCTCACAACCCATGAATATTCAAGAAGTTGTTTGTTTTTTTAAAGAGCCTCGAAATGGCTCTGCTGTAAAATGGCAACCGGAGGTCATTTCCGAGTCATTTCCAGCCACTTGGCAACCATGAATAGGGGGATTTTAGCCTATTTTTGTACCACAAATAAAGAAACCATGTCTATAAGACCCGTCAGCAGATACACGAAACCATGGGTTCTGGGGCCGCGGATACCAAGGACCACCTGTACTTACAATTCATCCTTTTGAATTTAAATATCTATGGTTAATCAGTTTCGTTCATTCATCATATATAGGTTTGTTTGTTTCTATAGAGAGGAAGGTGGGACTTATTTTGTCATCAGCCTTGCAAGAAGGCTATAAAACACCATGATGAGGGTGGTGAGTAGAAATTTGAACTGCTGGAACTAACTCATACCTGTAGTTTCTTATAATCAACCCCTCCGCCTTTATCTCCAAATTTTGGAGTTCCATTTCCCTCCTCTTTGTTTTTCTTGTAGTGAAGAGCCCAACATAAAGCCAGCTACCACCATGACTGATCAATTCAGGGAGTTGGAAAAGAAGATGAAATATCAGTATAAACTGATAAACCATTATTTGTTGTCTGTAGTTTATAAGTTATTATTATTAAGTATATTTATATACCACTTTTCAACAACAACAAAAGGTTAGTAAAACAGTTTACATAGAAAAAGGAGTGTGAAGATTCCCTGCCCCAAAGGGTTCCCCCTCTAAAAGGTAAGACAAGTGGGGCACCAGTAACACCCACAGGAAAGATGCTGTACTGCTGCTGGATAGGATCAATGTCTCTCCTTTACTAAATTACAAATGAAATAATTTCTGTGTTAGTAGGTTGCAGAATCTTGGGTTATGTAACTATGGAGAAAAAATCTAATCTATATAACCTAAGTGATATATACTAAAGCTTATATCGAACAGCATTATTTCTACATATGCCATATTTTCCCACTTCCTGTATCTGCATTTTATACTGTGAAAACGTCAGCATTTTCCAAAAAAAATTAACTTTAAAAAAAAATGGCCACCATGCATGCACAAATGGCCTCTGTGAGGCCCTGGGCCATGCCAGGCCTCGCAGAGGTCATTTGCGCATGCGCAGTGGCAGGCAAAATGGCCGCCACACCGGTATACGGAAACCCAAATGGGCCGCGGCAGTGATTACCGAGGCTTATTCACGAACTCCCCCTCCAGACTGGACCGAACCAGGGGAGTTCGGGGGGGGGCAAGTCCAGTCAGGTTCAAGTGCAGTTCAAGTGCACTCGAACCGAACTGGGCCAGCTGGTTCCATGCACCCCGCTAGCCTCCAGCACCTTCCTATATAGCTGCTGCCAGATACAGGTGAATATATATTTACTAGGCACCATCTGGGAAGCACACCGGCAGGGATTCGAACTAACAGCCTCTTGCTCCCTAGGGAAGCTGTTTCTCTGCAGCGCCTCACTAATTCCAGACACAGGTGGAGAATGCATAGCTGAACACAGCAGGAATGCCCCCTTTCTGGATTGCAACGGAGTGTAAGGAAAACACAGGAGATGCTCTACCCTCCCAAAACAAAGCAAAATAAAAACTGATGCATTTCACATTCTGACAGATGGACTCATCAAGGAACATTAATTTGTTTATCAAATTCCTGAGGCAATGCTCTAGTCTAAAAAGTCACAGATATGGACCCATTCACTATTCTCAAGTCAGCCTAAAGTACGATAATGTAAATTTAATTGCTGCTTTCCCTTTGAACATACTAAAGCCTGCAGTTTTTCTGTCCTATGAGAATCATTTAAATGCTGGATGTTCTTGTTATAAGGGTCAAGCAGTTTTAAACTAGCAAGAAACATGCACCTTGCATAGGAATAGAATAAAGTTAACATTTTGGCCTCTGGGTCTACACTTTGTCCTCTTTTAGGAACATAGGAAGCTGCCATATACTGAATCAGACCATTGGTCTATCTAGCTCAGTATTGTCTACACAGACTGGCAGCGACTTCTCCAGGGTTGCAGGCAGGAATCTCTCTCAGCCCTATCTTGTAGAAACCAGAGAGGGAACTTGGAACCTTCTGCTCTTCCCAGAGTGGCTCCATCCCCTGAGGGGAATATCTTACAGTGCTCACACTTCTAGTCTCCCTTTCATATGCAACCAGGGCAGACCCTGCTTAGCTAGGGAGACAAGTGATGCTTGCTACCACAAGACCAGCTCTCCTCTCCAGACCATGTCTTGCCATGGTGCAGGAGCCCACAAGAGAGCAAAGCCTCCACAGATGCAAGGTCTAAAGGAGTTCCAAGTCAGCACCTTGCTCAGATGGGATCCAGAACTGAGGCCTGCATTTCACTCCCCATACTCTGCCCCTGCTGTCTTGAGAGAACGGAGTCTTAATGAGGTGACCTCCTGAGCTGGAGTCTTGCCTCCCTCCTCCTCTCCAGCAACTCCCTTCTGGCTTGCTGCCACAGCTGACTAGCCACAGGGAAGCATAGGGCCGCTGGTATGAATGCTGCTACAATTCAGGTGAGTTAGGCTCAGGAGCAGTGTTCCCTCTAACAGGGATTCCCAGATGTCATTGACTACAACTACCATAATCCCCAGCCAAAGGCCATTGCAGCTGGGGATTATGGGAGTTGTAGTCAACAACATCTGGGACTCCCTGTTAGAGGGAACACTGCTCAGGAGCTGTGGACTTCTTGTCCATGGGACACTTGGCTGACAGTTTCCAGCTCCAGCCTAGTGTTGGGTCCAGCTGGTCCTTCCAGATCTGAGCTTCTGTTAGAGTTGGGAGTCATTACATACTTTATCCACTGAGCATAGCTCTACTTTTAGTTACTTGCAAGAATTTGTGTCTTGCAGATGAAAATCATTTTGTTGGGCAGTCTTGTTAACATGCGGTAATAAATGACAATTTTTCCTTGTTCCTATGAAACAGTTACCTTATTGTGAAAGTTCCTAGTGCTTTGGAAAGACAGCTTGACTGTTGCTGTGACAACTTGCAGCAGGCCTAAAAATATTGCATGCCACTCTATAACTTAGCTACAGCATTTCCTAGCCACAAATTATATTTGTCTGCTTGGCACAATTCTTTCACCAGAACTATTCTTCAGGCAAGTGTTAGCTTTCAGGACAGAGAACAGTTCTCGGAATTTCTTACCTTTGAAGCTTCTGAGTGAAATATACCAGTGGCTAAATCCCCTATTCACATTATTACATTCAATTGACATACAACCTATGCACAATGTATTCACATTCAACACAAGTGCAGTAGGCCATTTGTAATATATCCAGGTTCACTTTTAAAATGAACACGTGTACAGTCATTCACACAAAAACATGAAGTTAATGCATATGAAGTACTTTTAATCTTATATGTTAAATATTCTCTTATTTTTAAAGTTATACTTAGCCATAACATTTAACATTTATATGGTCTTCAAAGCACTCCATGTACATCTGGAAAAAGAATTGTTTATTTTGCAAGGAATATTTATAGGTCTAAATTGCAATGGATGCAAAACTCCATTTTGGGCAGTGTAGCTTAGGGTGAGTTGTTAGTGGAATACCATCAGTGTCATTACTAATGCTTCACAAATGTAGCCTAGGAAGGACTCTTACCAGATGTGTGGCTTATGTATTATTTATTTAACATATTTTTATACTGCCCACTATTAAAGTCCTTAGACAGTTTACAACAGTAAAACAAACCAATTTTTTTAAAAACAAAACATATAAAAGTTCAAATTAAAATAGTTGCCCCCCAAAACTACTCGCTAGCTAAAAAGCTTGGCTGAAGAGATTTGTCTCCAGCTCTTTCCTAAAAGTCAACAGGAATGGAGCAGCTCTAATCTCAGCAGGAGGTGCATTCCACAGCTCTGGGGCAACTACAGAGAAGGCTTGCCTTTGAGTCATCACCCTCAGACAAATCTCCCCTGAAGATCTTAATAGGCAGCACTGTTCATAATGAAGAAGGCATTCCCTTAAATACCCTGGGCCCAAGCTGTTAAGGGCTTTATAGCTAATAACCAGCACTTTGTATTTGGCCAGAAACCTATTGGTAGCCAGTGTAGTTGTTTCATAACCAGACCAGTATGGTCTCTTTGAAATGTCCTGGAGACCAATCTGTCAGCAGCATTCTGCACCAACTGCAGTTTCTAGACTACATACAAAGGCAGCCCCATGTAGAATGCATTGCAGTAGTCAACCTGGAGATTACCAGCATGTGCACCACTGTCTTAAGGTCACTTACTTCCAGGAAAGGGTGCAGTTAACAAACCAGCTGAAGCTGATAGAAAGCACTCCTGTTCACCGCCTCCCCTCATGAGGTATCAGAGAGAGGGTTGGGTCCAGAAGTACTCCCAAACTGCAGACCTGTTCCTTCTTTGCGGGGGTGGGTGGGTGGGTTCAACCCCATCTAGAACCGGCAGATCTATCCCAATTCCTAAACTGGCTTCCTACAATGAGCATCTCCGTCTTGTTTGGATTCAGTCTCAGTTTGTTATCCCTCATCCAGCCCATTACTGCCTCGAGGCAAGCATTTAGCGAAGTTATGCCATAGTCTGATAGAGCTGATATGGAGAAATAGATATGGGTGTCATCAGCGTACTGACAACACCCTGCACCAAATCTGCTGATGATCTCTCCTAGTAGTTTTATGTAGATGTTTAAAATCATTGGAGACAAAATGGTGTCCTGCGGGACACCATACAAAAGCTCTTGCTTCATAGAGTAACAGTCTCCAATTAACACCTTCTGGAATCTGCCTGAGAGGTATGAGTGGAACCACTGCAAAGCAGTGCCCCCCATGCCTAGTCCCCCAGGCGATCCAGAAGGATACCATGGTCGATGGTATGAAAAGACGCTGAGAGAATTCAAAAGGACCAACAGTCACACTCCCTCTGTCAATTCCCCTTTGGAGATCATCCATCAGGCCAACCAAGGCAGTCTCCACCTCAAAGCCTGCCCGAAAACCAGTTTAAGAACATAAGAACAGCCCTGCTAGATAAGGCCCATCTAGTCCAGCATCCTATTTCACACAGAGGCCCACCAGATGCCGCTGGAAGCCCACAGGCAGGAGTTGAGGGCGTGCCCTCTCTCCTGCCATTAATCCCCTGCAACTGGTACTCAGAACCATCCTGCCTATGAGGCTGGAGGTGGCCCACAGCCCTCCAACTAGTAGCCATTGATAGACCTCTCCTCCATGAAGTCATCCAAACCCCTCTTAAAGCCATCCAGGTTGATGGCTATCACCACCTCCTGTGCCAGAGAGTTCCACAAGTGGATCACGCGTTGTGTGAAAAAGTACTTCCATTTGTTGGTCCTAGACCTCCTGGCAATCAATTTCATAGAGTGACCCCTGGTTCTAGTGTTGTGTGAGAGGGAATAGAATTTCTCTCTCTCCATTTTCTCCACACCATGCAAGATTTTAGAGACCTCTATCATGTCACCCCGCAGTCGTCTTTTTTCTAAACTAAAAAGCCCCAGGTGTTGTAGTCTTGCCTCATAAGAAATGTGCTCTAGGCTCCTGATCATCTTGGTAGCCTCTTCTGCACCTTCTCCAGTTCAACAATGTCCTTTGTAAGATGTGGTGACCAGAACTGTACGCAGTATTCCAAGTGTGGTCACACCATAGTTTTGTATAAGGGCATTATAATATTAGCCGTTTTATTTTCAATCCCCTTCCTAATGATCCCTAGCATGGAATTGGCCTTTTTAACAGCTGCCGCACATTGAATTGACACTTTCAACGAGCTGTCCACCATGACCCCAAGATCCCTCTCCTGGTCCGTCACTGACAGCTCAGATCCCATCAGCATATACTTGGAGTTGGGGTTCTTCGTCCCAATGTGCATCACTTTACACTTGCTAACATTGAACCTCATTTGCTATTTTGTCCTGTCCCCCCCCCCCCCCCGCAGTTTGGAGAGATCCTTTTGGAGCTCCTTACAATCCATTTTGGATTTCACTACCCAGAAGAGTTTGGTATCATCTGCAAATTTGGCCACATCGCTGCTTACCCCTGCTTCTAGATCATTTATGAATAAATTAAAAATCACAGGTCCCAGTACAGATCCCTGGGGGACCCCACTTCTTACTTCCCTCCATTGTGAAAACTCTCCATTTATACCTACCCTCTGTTTCCTGTCTTTCAACCAGTTAGCAATCCACACATGTACTTGTCCCTTTATTCCATGACAGCTAAGTTTCCTCAGGAGTCTTTGATGAGGAACTTTGTCAAAAGCTTTTTGGAAGTCCAGGTAGACTATGTCAACTTGATCACCTTTATCCACATACTTGTTGACACTCTCAAAGAAGTCCAAAAGGTTGGTGAGGCAAGATTTACCTTTGCGGAAGCCATGCTGGCTCACTCCCAGCAGGGCCTGTTCGTCTATGTGCTTTACAATTTTATCCTTGAGGATGCTTTCCATCAATTTGCCTGGAACGGACGTTAGGCTAACCGGCCTGTAATTTCCCGGATCGCCCCTGGATCCCTTTTTGAAAACCGGTGTTACATTTGCTACTCTCCAGTCCTCTGGTACAGGGCCTGATTTCAGGGATAAGTTAAATATTTGAGCAAGGAGGTTGGCAATTTCACATCTGAGTTCTTTGAGGACTCTTGGATGGATGACATCCGGCCCTGGTGATTTGTTAGCTTTCAGTTTTTCCAGACAGTTCAGTACACCATCTCTTGTCACTTCTATCTGACTCAGCTCTCTAGCCTCCATCCCTAAAAAGCCTGGTTCAGGAACAGGTATATGCTCTAGTCATGTGCACGGACCGGTTCGGAGGCCATTCTAAAGGCCTCCAGACCGGTCCGGGCACGGGGTGGTTTTGGTTCGGGTGGGGGGTTCTATTCAAAACAGGGGGGGCTCTACTCACCCCTTCCAGTAAAATCCCGTATTTCTTGAAGATATCGGGCGGCAGGGTGCCGCCCGCTTCAATCTCCTCTGGCACGGGCTCCTCGGCTCGTATCCATCGGGGCGGCAGGATCTCTCCCAGTCCCTGCCGCCCCCTCCAAGTTAAGTCCCCCTCGGCTGGCGGCCGCCCCCTGAAGCTCCACAGAGGCCCCCCGCCGCCCCCTTCTTTCCAGAACTACCCCCATTACCAGAGGACGGCAGGAGAACTCCCTGCCGTCCCCTTCCCCCTTGCCGGCTGGGCTGCAAATGGCTTCTAGGAAGCCTTTCACGCGCGTGCGCGAAAGGCTTCCTAGAAGCCATTTGCAGCCCAGCCGGCAAGGCGAGCGGACGGCAGGGAGCTCTCCCGCCGCCCGCTCGCTAAAGTAAGCACCGTAGCGAGCGGGCGGCGGGAGAGCTCCCTGCCGTCCGCTCGCCTTGCCGGCTGGGCTGCAAATGGCTTCTAGGAAGCCTTTCGCGCACGCGCGCGAAAGGCTTCCTAGAAGCCATTTGCAGCCCAGCCGGCAAGGGGGAAGGGGACGGCAGGGAGTTCTCCTGCCGTCCTCTGGTAATGGGGGTAGTTCTGGAAAGAAGGGGGCGGCGGGGGGCCTCTGTGGAGCTTCAGGGGGCGGCCGCCAGCCGAGGGGGACTTAACTTGGAGGGGGCGGCAGGGACTGGGAGAGATCCTGCCGCCCCGATGGATACGAGCCGAGGAGCCCGCGCCAGAGGAGATTGAAGCGGGCGGCACCCTGCCGCCCGATATCTTCAAGAAATACGGGATTTTACTGGAAGGGGTGAGTAGAGCCCCCCTTGTTTTGAATAGAACCCCCCACCCCAGTGCCGGACCGGTTCCGTGTACACCCCTAATATACTCAGTATCCTCTGCCAGGAAGACGGATGCAAAGAACTCATTCAGCTTCTCTGCAACCTCCAAATCCTCCTTAATAATCCCTTTCACTCCCTCATTGTCTAATGGTCCAACTGCCTCCCTGGCAGGTTTCTTGCTTCTGATGTACTTAAAGAAGTTTTTGTTCTTCCCCTTGATACCTTTGGCTAAATGTTCCTCAAACTCTCTTTTTGCCTCCCTTATTGTCACCTTGCATTTCTTTTGCCAGAGTTTGTGTTCCTTTCTGTTCTCTTCGTTTGGACAGGCCTTCCAATTTCGGAAGGAAGGAATTCTTCCCTTTTATGGCTTCCTTGACAGTACGCGTTAGCCATGCTGGCATCCTCCTGGACTTAGTGGTATCTTTCCTCCTTTTGGGTATACAATCTAACTGGGCTTCTAGTATTGTGGTTTTGAGTAAAATTCATGCACTCTGGAGTGAAGTGACTCTCCTGATTTTCCCTTTCAGCTTTCTTTTCACCATACTCCTCATTTTGGAGAAGTTTCCTCTTCTGAAATTCAAAATGTCCGTGTTAGACGTCCTTGGTAATTCTCTCCCCACATGTATGCTGAATTTGATGGCACTGTGGTCACTGTTCCCTAAAGGGTCAATGACCCTGACATCATGCACCAGGTCCTGGGTGTCACTCAGAATTAGATCCAAGGTCGCCTTCTTTTGAAATAGATAATCTGTTTCATCCAAGACTGCCTGGAGTTGAGAAGCTTTAAATTTTTATTATCACTATGTTTTCAATTTTGTTAATTTTTTTAAACTAATTCTAATTTCAGCCTGTTTTAATTATATACACTCAATTTATTGTTATATAATTGTAATCTTTCTCTTCTGTTTTGGCTTGTGGCTGTAACATTAAGGAAGAGAAGCTACCACCTTCTCATTCACTTTGTCCAATTACGGGAGATTGGAGACAGGCCTATAATTACCTGAGGGATCAAGCACAGGCTTCTTTAAAAGAGGTCTAATATTTGCCTCCTTTATTTGTTTATTTATTTATTCGATTTCTATACCGCCCTTCCAAAAATGGCTCAGGGCGATTCACACAGAGAAATAACAAATAAATAAGATAAACAAAATGGCTCCCTGTCCCCAAAGGGCTCACAATCTAAAAAGAAACATAAGACAGACACCAGCAACAGTCACTGGAGGTACTGTGCTGGGGGTGGATAGGGCCAGTTACTCTCCCCTGCTAAATAAAGAGAATCACCACATTAAAAGGTGCCTCTTTGCCAAGTTAGCAGGGGATACCTTTAAGCAAGAAGATATCCCACCTTCCCTCAAAGAAGCATTTTTGACCTCAACCAAACCCTCTCCAACAATCTCCCTGCTTGATAATATAAGCCAGCTTGATCAAGAGAACAGGTGGTAGGACGCACAGTTCCAAGCAACTTGTTCACATCCTCAAGAGTCACAAACTGAAACTGATAAAATTTAACCACATCTTCCCTTGGGCAGGCGAATCACCTGACCAGATGAGCACCAGCTGCTGCCAGTAGCTCTGAGGGTCCCCTCCCCCGTCCCCAGAACTCCAATAATGCACTGCATAACTGAGTGGTGTATTATGGGGATCCCTGTTCCCTGCCTCGAGAGCGTCATAGTTTTGGAGAGAGACTCCACAAGCAGGTTTACCACCACGTCATAGTTTTGGAGAGAGACTCCACAAGCAGGTTTACCACCACGGTGCTGCAGGGATCAGGCCCAATCCTAGCAGTACACATGCACATGCAAAACCAGGCTGGGCTTCCTTAGCCTGGTTTTGCAAGCACGTGTGAATAGCCTCACAAAGTACATTCATTGTAAGGATTATATACCTTAGGCTAGTTTACCCATAGCTACTTCATTATATGTATGAAATTGAATCTCCTGGAGCCTCTGGTCCTCCCTAGTGAACAGCCCTCTCATGATAGGGCTAATCCCTTGCCAGCAAGCCGACACAGGGCGGGAGTGTGTTGGGGCTTCCTGGACTGCTTGGCCCCCGTCTACCATTCCAAGAGCATCCTTTGTGACAGTGGACCAAACCCCAGGATCCTTTGCCTGCCCTCATATACATATTCCCTCCTAGGAAGTCATCATTGCCCCTTCCAGGAGTAACAGAAAACTAGTGCCCCTCTGCATCCCTTGATACCAGTAGTTGTGCTTGTGCAAGACCATATGGCTGTGGGGCCCTAGAAGGGCAGTGGCGCAAGTACTGTGAGGAATGAGTTTAAATGCCCTTTCTCTGCCAAGGGTGGCCAATAGATGCCAAAAGGCATGATCAGTGCAATCTTGGTCTTGCACAAGCACACCTCCTCGAAGATTGTGGCCAATGATTGCCGCTCTACTGATGTCCTGATGCTTTGCTGCAGTCTGGCGTCGAATGAGTGCTGTGAAGCTTGCTGGTACGCAGCCTCAACGGATCAGGAAGAGAGAAAAGCCCCTCTGCCCACAAGCCAGAGGCTGTGAGATCACGGATCGATGCTCATCTGTGGGATGGTTCCCGGGCTCACAGATTAATCACAGGTTATTAAGCGGCCTATATAAAGGGGGAAAGTCTGTGTGTGGGTGGGGGATGCCATACAAAAGCAAAGAGAGGATGTTTCAAAAACAAAACAAAAAGAAAAGAAAAATTGTGAAAGCAACAAAGTATACTATTCCAAACAAAAAAATGAAACAAAGAAAACGTCTGACAAGACCAACCCTACATGTCATCTCCCTGCAGCCCAGCAGTGTGCAATTCTGTGCCTTCCTCACCAATATAACATGAGATTTCAGATCCCAGGTGACATTTTTGTTGTGGGTTTCACTGGTGAAAATTTTATTTATGGTTTTCAAGCTGTGGACACAGGCAATTATTGCCTGATGCTACTTTTTGATGCCTCTTGCTCCTGAACGAAATGTTTAGTTTGCTAGAGTAAGCAAGGAGCCCAGTATTATTAGTCCAGTATTCAAAACCGTGACTCATCCTCTTTCAGCCCAATACTATGATTTCACTTTAAAGTAGGTGGCTATAGATTTGCAGTGTTTTCGTCCACATGAGATAGACTGCTGCAATTCTATGCCTGCTTACTTGATAGTAAGCCTCACTGATGCCAGTGGGATTTACTTCCGTAAAAATATGCACAGGATCTACCTGCAGGTTTTGAAATGTAAAGTGAAGACAAACAACATTTTTAGAGTAGTGGGGACAATTTGGAAGCAACCTGAGTTCAACCCAAAAGTACCTTGCCTCATCAGATTGCGCTGCAACAAAACCAAAGCAGAACAGCATTTGTATTGCTTCAGACAGTTCTTACAGTGTCATCAAAAAACATCCCATGGAGCAGTTTTTCACTTCTAAAAAACTTTTATTTATAAGGTGAGAAATGAACGGGGGTGGGGGGAATAAATGTATGTTCAACACTTTGAAATAAAAACAGGTAAGCACTCTGCCTAAAGCATGGGGAAAGGGGCAAGACGTACAGCTGAACCAGCATTTAATTTGCTGTCATGTATGTCTATCATTCAAACTGCAAAGCCCAGAGGAAGCTGAGCTCATGCTGTAGTTGAGCAACTTGCTGTGGATTTCCCTTGATACAAGATCTGCCTTGATTCATAATATACATGTGTCATCTGGTTATCAAGCTTTTAAATCATACTGCCCTGATAGGAGATTATCAAACAACTGGAAATAGCCTTACTCAAAGTGGGGATTCTCAAAGTGCTAACAAAAGTCATACATAGTGGACCATATGCTGTTTTCTGTGCCTGGACTTTGACTGTGCCTTTTTACAGCAGAGAGCTGCACTGTATTTCTCCAGTGTTTAGATTCAGTGTTTGGTGCTTGAAGATTCTGAGTTTTCTTCTTGCAAATTTTCAGAGCAGCTGGAGATAATCAGAAGTCACAAAATTGTGCCTAACTTACTCTCCTCTATTAAGGAGGAAAAAAACTACAAACCCACAGTTTATATGTAAAAACAAACTGTAGATCAGTCTGAAGAGCAAGGAAATAACTTGCCGAGCAGGATTTGAGCAGTCATTTTTATTCAGTGCACCACGGAATAATTTGTTACATTTATTGTCTTATGAGATCTTTTAATAGCCAAAATAATATTTTGCTTCCACTTTCAGCAAAATAAAGTGTTTATTAGTAGCAGCTGGGGGGGGGAATTGTTACTTTAGGCAGGAATTGAGTCTACAGCGAGGGTCTTCTCTCATTCATCTGATATTTGTGTGCCAGAACACATACAGGTTCATTTCAGATGCAACAAGAAACCGTGATTTGTCATAATGAGTATGACAGCAGTAAACTGCAGGTTCACACACTTCCTTCTTCCTGTACATGTGAGGAAGAGATTAGAAGCTGCTGCGTCTGGTTTTTGGCAAATCACAGATTACCATTTAATTTGAAAGGGCAAACCATGATTTGTGCAAACCATATAGCCCTATTCAGGCATTATATTGCATATACATACAGATGTCTGTATACAGGTAGATGCTTTTATGTAATGTAAATGCATTAACTTAAAAAGCTAACCTGGGTAAGATCCCACTGAATTGTGATATGAAGTGTAATGCTGTATGTGTTTCTACATTGTGGGGCTATTCTTACGATCACAAAAATCGGGCTAGGAAAATCCTAACCTGATTTTTGTGATCGTAAGAATCACTGGGCTCGCAGCCGAGCCTGGTGGTTCTGGAGCGGCTAACCCGCTCCTGTAGCCCACCCCTTAGCCCAGGTTTGTGGAGCGAGCGCTCCGCAAACCTGGGCTATCTGCTCATGAGTAGCCACAGCACGGCAACTTGTGAGTAGACCCCCGGCTGGGAGGCTTAAAAGCAGCCGCCCGGCTTGTGGATCTCCCCAGGCCTCCCTGCACGCCCCCCATGCTCCCCAGCCCCTGCAGGCTCCGTCTTGGAGCCGGCCATTGTGTGGGCGGCTGGTCCGGCCGCCCAGGGCTCCCTGCCCGCTCGTGAGCGGGGAGAGTGGGCTTAGCCCGCTCTTCCCACTCACCCGTTAAAACCGGGTCTCACTGATCGTGAGACCTGGTCCATCGTGTGAATAACTGTACATATGTACATATCTGTATGTAGATTGTATGCCCATTGCACATAATGTGCGAATGGGACTAGAGTTTGTGCTCAAACTATGAGAAGGGAGAAAACTGGCACAAAGAAACGACTGAACTGGCTGTAACTCATGAGAGGCAAACCCCTCGAAGATCAGAGCTACTTCAGTGTCATTTTGAGTTGCTTTTTTCTCCTGCTCAGTAACATGCAATGTTACTCAGTAACATGCAATGGCTAATAGAACGTCTGTACATTCATCCCTTGCCAACTGCAAGGGTTCGGTTCTCGCAGACCCCCATGGTTGGCAAGACTAAGAAGTCTATGGGAATCAGAGGGTTAGGGGAATCACAGTCACAAATACACCTCAAAAATAAGCAGGGGGGAGGGAGGCACTAAAAATCACTAAATACCACCAGGAATCACTAGGAAGAATGAGCAGATTGAACCTCAGGAAAAATCTGGAACCACCAAAAATCAACTAGCCCATATTCATTAATCCTAACCCCAATTCTAATTCACTTTAAATCACCAAGAATCACTATGAAGAACGAGCAGGACGAACCTCAGGAAACAGAAAGGGAAAATTTGGAACCACCAAAAATCACTTAAAATTCTCTTTCTCTCCTCTGTTTGTTTCTCTTTCTCTCCTCTGTTTGTTTCTCTTTCTGAACTCCACTTCTCTCCCTTTTTCTCTCCTCCTTCTCTCTTTCCTCAATTTCTCTTTCTCCACCATCTCCATCTCTTTCCTGATTCTCACAACCCAAATCATGTGATAACTTGTGCATACTCAAGCTGCAGTAGGAAAGACTGCCTACAAAAATGCATTTGCACATTCTTAAAACTGCATTAGATAAATCCACAGTTGGTGAAGGATGATTGTAATTTTAAAAGTTGCTGTAAGTATTTGTGATCCCAGATTGTTTCTTCATTTATAGAAAACAGAGGGTGCACTGGAACACATCTATAGCCATAACAGAAGCCCTGCTCAGACGTTATGTTGTACCTGAGGTCAGATGTCTGTATGCTTTTACATGTTTTTGTTTGAATGACTGTACCTGCTTTGGTTTTAAAAGTAAGTCTGGGTACAGGCCCCTTCATATGCAGAATACAGTTAGGAATTGTACCTGTGTTCAACATAACACATGAATAATTGTGCCTCTGTAATAATTTTTAGCTGTGTGCACTGTACACAGATGAATGTACACAGGAAGCTGTCATATAGTGAGTCAGATCATTGGTCTACCTAGCTCAGTATTGTCTACGCAGACTGGGAGCAGCTTCTCCAAGGTTGCAGGCAGGAAAATCTCTTAGCCCTATCTTGGAGAAGTCAGGTGAGGGAACTTGGAACCTTCTGCAAGCAAACATGCCAGTACTCTTCCTAGAGCGGCCCCCATCTCATAAGGGGAATCTCTTTCAGTACTCACATATAGTGTTTCCACTCAAATGCAAACCAGGGCAGACCCTGCTTAGCAAAGGGGATAATTCATGCTTGCTAGACCGAAACCACCTAATGGTGCAGCAGGGACATGACTTGACTAGCCAGCCAGAGGTTGCCAGTTTGAATCTCCACTGGTATGCCTATATTGGGCAGCAGTGATATATGTAGATGTTGAAAGGCATCATCTCATACTGCACAGGAAATGGTAATGATAAACCCCTCCTGTATTCTGCCAAAGAGAACCACAGGGCTCTGTGGGCACCACAGAACCACAGGGCTCTGTGTCGACACCAACTCGACGGCACACTTTACTTGTGTTGAACTCAGATGTGTTGCAGCACAGTCCTAGGCATGCATACTCAGAAGTAAATCCTGCTCCATTCAGTCGGACTTTATTTGCAGAGTGGGGCTTAGGACTGCAGCCTTAGAACTGCCAACCCTTGCAATTCAAGAGTTTCTCCAGGTATCCCCACCCTGTTAAAATCCTCAACTTGAAACAAGCAATTTGTTCCCTAGTTTCATTAAAGCTATACATTAGAATGAGTATCAGGGGCCTAGCTAGGAGAGAGAGGAGGCCGTGTTCATCCCTCTCCCCAGTGGCCCCTTGGAGTGAGGGAGATAATGAAGAAAATAGGGAGGAGTAGAGCTGGGGGACCCAGGTTCTTTGAACCCATCTGCTCAATTATAACTATACCTCTGAATATGTTATTATTTCAGACACATGACAGCAGTTTCCCTAAGTATACCTACTGGCAACAAATCTGTATGCAATTCATACTATGCCCTAGTACACAACCAGGCTCTTCAGAAGCTCCTAGCCACAATAGCATTGGTACGGTAGCACATACCTGTGCAAACACCACTGCGAGCAAGGAGGGGGAGGGCCACAAGCAGAGCAAACACCTGAGGAATAGCCCTTCCTGACCTGCGAAGAGCCAGCCCCAGTCCCGCCCACGTGGCACTTGAGACGGTGCCCGGGGCAGCAGCAGCAGCAGCGCGGGAGACAGCAGGAGCTGCGGTGGGGCTGCTTGGAAAGAGGCTCCACGGCGGCGAGGGAGGAAGGGAGACGGCGGCACCCCTTTCCCTGAGCGGAGACAGGCACAGGTGAGCTCGGGAATGGAGGAAGCCATGGAGAAGGGCGCGAGGAGGACTAAGGCGGCGGAGTCGCGCTTTCCTAGCCAGCAGCTAGGAAAGCGCGAGATGCCCAAGTCCCGAGTGGGGCGGCAGTCCGGCTCAGCTAGGCGCCCTCTTCCAGCTGCTTAGGCGGGCCTCTTGGGATTGGAAGCAAGAGCGAGCCTGGCATTTCCTGCGGGAGAGAGGGATGGGCAGGGAAGAAGTTCCTCTCGCGCGCTGCGAGTCCTGCTGCCTGGGCAGAATCAGAGGAGGAGATGGAGGCTTGGGGACAGGCGGCAGCAGGTGCCTCCCTCCCGGATCCAGGAAACTCTTGTGGCGCGCCCGCCCGTGCAGGCGTGGAAGTGTGGGCTGGCTCTGCTCCGCGGCGGGCCTCGTCAGTGCTCGAGGGAAACCCGCCCCAGCTAATCCCAATCAGTCCACGCATCAAGGGCTCTCCTCGGCAGGAAGGCGGGCGCGCCCCAGTAGGGAGGGGCAGAAGACTGAGCTCCTGCCGGCTTCCCTCCGCCAGTGTAGGTGCGCGCGCACACGCTCGTACCCGTAAACTCTTTCTCTTTTCTTGGGACCGAGATGGGCCGGCCTGTGAGGTTAATCAAGACTGAAGTTTTAAAAAGTGGGAAAGTAGATTTATAATTTTTTATAAAACGGAAAACAGGCAGTAGGACTATAAGTAAAAAACAAACAAAACGCCCCTCATATTAAAATAAATAAATAAATTTTTCAGTGCGTTGCCCAATTAATTGGGGATTGTCTCTTTAGTTGATTAAAAGTTTGTAATTGAACAAGTCAATTAATGGTGAATTAAAGTTGCAGCCCTACTCATCTGTGTATAAATGAGAAATCTTATATAGAAGTACTTTTCTTCAATGAGAGGAGAGGTGGTCTTGTGGTAGCAAGTATGACTTGTCCCTTTAGCTAAGCAGGGTTAGCCCTGGTTGCATATGAATGGGAGACTTGATGTGTGAGCACTGTAAGATATTCCCCTAGGGCAGGCTTGCTCAGTTTAGGCCCCACAGCTGTTTTTGGACTACAACTCCCATAATCCCCAGTCCCAGTGGCCAATAGCCAGGGATTTTGGGAGTTGTAGGCCAGCATCTGCAGGAGGGCCGGAGTTGAGCAGCCCTGCTCTTCGAGATGGAGCCGCTCTGGGAAGAGTATCTAGGTTCCAAGTTCCCTCCCTGGCTTCTCCAAGATAGGGCTGAGAGAGACTCCTGCCTGCAACCTTGGAGAAGTTGCTGCTAGTCTGGGTAGACAGTACTGAGCTAGATGGACCTATGGTCTGACTCAGTATATGGCAGCTTCCTATGTTCTTTTTGATGCTACGTGCAGAGGTGCACTTATGTAATTTTGGAGCCTGGACCTAGAGGCCTTTGGAGGCCCCTCCCCACAAGTTCAGCTTTATCCCCCACACACATGACAAATGCAGTATTTTTAACACATAGCTTCTTGAGGGCAGAAACAGCAACTGAACTCACAAGAATCAAATACAAAAACAGATATATGTATATGCAAATATGCAGTAGCAGAAACGTTTCCACATGCAACTTAATATATTCTCATCCCACAAATTTATTTCCCCTCTCCCCCCTCTACCTCTAAAGCACCTGGCACAGGTCATAATCACACTCTGCCACCTGACTCTGTGTGGGCCAGCAGCGATCACACCACCCAGGACAGACTAAAGAGGATTTGGGGGCCCCCAGGGTGTGTGGAGGCCCTGGACTTGGACCCCAAAGTCCAGGGGTAAGAGCACCACTGGCTACATGTTTTGTCACCCTTCACTTGAACCTGGAAGTATCATGGAAATGCTTGATGGTGGCTGAAATAACGAAATATCCTAAGCAGTTATGTAGTTGCCAATTCAGAAGTGCAGGTGCTCTCAGAGGTGTGCTTAGGTAATTTTGGAGCCTGGACTTAAAAGCCTTTGGAGTTGGAGACCCCCACTTGCTGGAGGCCTCTACTCTCACCGCAGATTAAGCATCATCCCCTTACACAAACCGTGGCACACAAAGTATTTTTAACACGTGGTTTCTTGAGGGCACAAACAGCAACTGAACTCACAATTTTTAGCTGACCTTTAAAGTAGTAGCAGCAATAATAAACAGTATTTGCTATAATAGTACGTTTACATTTTGCATTTAAATAAAAGTAATTGTAATCACTTTTTGCATTTTGCATTTTAAATAAGAGTAATTGCATATGATTCCAAGATCATCACTGTTGACAGTAGCCTGACAGAAGCTTAGCAGGAGAAATGTTCCCTGGCATGGAGATAAATCTCTGAAAGAAACTCTCCCCTGCTAAGTTTTTAAGTATTACTTCTCTGCGAAAAGCACAGGAGTAGAGTCCTTAAAAAGGTGGTTGTTCTAAACATGATAAAAGTCTACTTCTATCAAATGATTATAACCCTGAGCTACTGTGGTTAGAAGAAAAAACAAAAGACCTGCTCCTGTCCCCTTAGCAGAGATCTGATATGCAAAATAAACAGGTGAAACTTCTGGAGACAAACTTACTGCCTTCAAAGACAGTTACTAGGGCAGTTCAAAAGCCAGCAACTGTATTCTTGTGGCCACAGAGCCAGTAAACTTTGGTGCGAATTAACATGAATGCAGACATGGTAAACATGGCACAGATATTATGGTGCAATTTGTACTTTTCACATTTTCAGAACATATTGTATAATATAGTCAACACGCCGATTGTTGCCTGTGATTTGTCAAATGCATTACATTGTATGCACATTGTGTCAAAATAAATTGGTTCAAACTATGGCCTGGTTCACATAATCATTTGAATCTAGGCTGAAAGTCAGTAAACACTATTAGTGTGATTGTGTGAACCCACACCAAGATTATTGATGTCAGTCTGTGTCCTGAGATGAAACTGAGATTCCCACCTTGGCATGAGTTTACACAATCATGCTAATGTTGGTTACCAACTTTAAACCTAAATTCAGATGATTGTGTGAACCAGGCCTATGACTTTAGTTCACCGTATTCTACTGTAGCACTTGGTATTGGACAAAAGATGCCAGATATTACTACAATCTCTTTGCTTTTAAATTTCTTAATTGGTTTTTACAATATCTTAACAATCCTGTTACATCTAATTAAGTAAATATTGACTTCCTGCTCACCAATCTGCGCGATTCATTAACTATACAATTCAACCATTGCTATAGTAATTCAAAACATATATCTTACACATTGCAAACTCGATTTTACTCTACCCAACTTGCTATTATTACTAAATTTCAAACCCCGCTGAAAGGTCCATGTTAGAAAAATAGTTCTTTAAGTATAGTAAGAATGGTTTCTAATCTTCTTTAAAATATTCCAAGTTTTCATCTCTTATCAGTACTGTAAGTTTTGCCATCTCAGCATATTCCAAAATTTTTATCAACCAATCTTCTTTTGAGGGCATTTCATTGTCCTTCCATTTCTGCGCATATACTATTCTGGCCACCGTGGTTGCATACATAAAAAATGTTAAGTTTCTTCTGGAAAACTCTCCTTGCGTTATTCCCAGCAGGAAGGATTCTGGCCTCTTAGGAAATGTCATTTTAAAAATTTTCTTCAACTCATTATATATCATATCCCAAAAGGCCTTTACCTTCCCACAAGACCACCACATATGAAAAAAAGTTCCTTCACAATGTCCACATTTCCAACATTTGTTTGGAACATTTTTATACACTAATGCTATTTTTTGGGTGTCAAATACCACCTGTACATCATCTTATAATAATTTTCTTTTAAAGTATAACATGCAGTGAACTTTAAATCCATTTTCCATAATTTTTCCTAAGCTGCCATATCTATATTATGACCCACATCTTGAGCCCATTTTATCATAGTCGTTTTAACCACTTCATCTCTTGTCTCCTCCAAAAGCAACAGCTTATACACCTTAGAAACTAATTTTTCATCATTTTCACACAGCTCCTTCTCAAATCTCGACATTTGATCCTCAAATCCAACTTTAAGATCCTTCTTATAGATTTCATTTAACTGATGGTACTGAAACCAGTTACTAACCCAATTTTGTACTTCGATTAGGTTTTTTAATTTACAGCCCTTTTCTTGGAAACATAACAAATCCCTATAGGTACCCCATTCAGATTGCATATTTGTCTCTTTACGTGCTAAAGCTTCTATCGGGGATAGCCATAATGGAGTTTTAGATTCCAACCATTTTTTATATTTTACCCACACTCTCATTAGATTCCTTCTTACATAGTGATTAAGAAAATCTTTATGCACTTTACTTTTATCGTACCACAGATATGAATGCCATCCAAACCTTCTATAGAATCCTTCCAGATCAAGTATTCTGGGATTTCTTAATGTTATCCATTCTTTTAACCACGTCAAACAAACAGCATCAAAATACAACCTTAAATCAGGTAGGGTAAGACCACCTCTTTCTTTAGCATCTGTTAAATTTTTAAATTTAATTCTTGGTCTTTTCCCTTGCCAAACAAATTTGGTTATATTCTTTTGCCATTGCTTGAAACAAGTTAACATGTTAATTATAGGAATAATCTGAAAAAGAAACAGCATTTTAGGTAAAACATTCATCTTCACAACTGAAATTCTTCCCATTAAAGATAAGTTCATTCTAGTCCATCTTTGCAAGTCGGTTTTTACTGTGATATAATTATTTAAAAACAACAAAGAATTTTTGTCTGTCAACCAGACGCCCAAGTATTTAATTTTCTTCTCCACTTTCAGTTCACTTATTTCAAAAAATCTATCATTAGATTTCTGGTCCATATTTTTTGTCAACACCTTTGTTTAGTCTTATTTATATAAAATCCGGCCAGTTGGCCAAATTGTTGTATTTTTTGCAAGAGTCTTCTGATCTTCTCTAGTGGATTTTCTAGAAAAAACACCACATCATCCGCAAAGGCTCTTAAGTTTATACTCCTGTTTCCCAACTTTCGGGCCTTGTATTTGATCATCTTCTCTAATATTTCTACAAAGCGCTTCCAGTACTAATATAAAAAGTAATGGGGAAAGTGGACAGTCTTGTCTAGTTCCTTTTTGTATTTTACAATTATCTGATAGTTCCCCATTTATAATAATTTTAGCGTATTGCTCTGAATACATTGTCTTAATAACCCTAATAAAATTATTACCAATTCCCATTACATCCAGTAGGCTTCACATAAACTGCCAGGAGACATTATCAAATGCTTTCTCTGCATCCAGAAAGATCATAGCTATCTGTTTATCATTGTGTTTTTCGTAATATTCCAATACATTCAGAACTGTTTTCACATTATCTCTTAATTGCTGTTTTGGCAAAAAGCCTGCTTGATCTTCATGAATAAAAAGTCTTAATACAACCTTCATTCTCCTTGCCAAAATGGCAGCAAAAAGTTTATAATCATTATTTAAGAGTGAGATTGGTCTATAGTTCTTGACTTGAGTTAAATCTTGATCTGGTTTTGGAATTACTGCAATATTGGCATACTTCCAAGACTCCAGCATAATTCCTCTTTGCAAAATATCATTCATCATCCATTGCAGACATTACTACAGTCTCCTCTCTTACATACTCCTCTCCTGGGATTTATTTGAGGATTGGAGCTACCTGTAAAGTTACCTCCATTAAAAACTAATGTGTTTGTACTGAATCTAATATTCCTCCCTTAATTAGAGCTCTAGTTGCTTTAATTCAGATTCACTTATCTTCCATTTCTTTCTCTCTGGGGTGCCATAAAGAAGGTCTTTTAAAGAAATCAACTATGATGTCGGCTTGGAGCTTTTATTTAAACAAAGTCATGCAAGATTGATTGATTGATTTGATTTGTATACCGCCCTTCCAAAATGGCTCAGGGCGGTTAGATGCTGGGTCATATTACCTATAAAGTATCCCCTCTAGTAGGAAAGGGAGCCCCTCTGGAAGTTAGTGAGGCTACACCGTAAGGCTCTCCACATGAGCAGTGTGGAGAGCCTAAGAGGGTTCTGTGGGGAAAGCAGACTTGACTCGCTCTCCCTGCAGATGAGAAGGCAGTTTGCCCTGGGCAGCTGGATTGGCCGCCCACACGATTACTGGCTCCCTCATGGAGCTGGATGGGATGGTGGGGATTGGGAGCATCCTGGCCCCTGGAAGTCCCAGCATGCCCTGTGCAAGTGCGTGGGGCATTCTGGGGAGCCCCCTGATGAGGGAAGGCATATTGTAGCCTCTCAGTTGGGGGGGGCTACTCGTGAGTCACCATGGTGTGGAGCTGCTCTGTGGTGACACACGAACAAACAAATGGGGTTAGTGGGGCACTCACTCCACTAATCTCGTTTAAGGGTGGCAATTAAGCGGGCTTGCTGCCAGGAACAACACAGCTCCCGGCAGTTCACATGCACGGTGGGAACCGGGCTGGGTTCCCTTAGCCCATTTTCCACTGTGCGTGAGAATAGCCTCTGTGTATGGTTGGAAATATATTAACCTCCTTGTTTTTACAAACCAGCCATCTGTTGAAACCAGTGGTTTCGGCTGATATGGCTTCCTTAGTGCATGCGTGTTGATAAAATATCCTAAGGTGCAAAAGCAGAGATTATGGAGCTGCAGAGTGAACACAAAAGGCTACAAAATCCATGGACAGGCATGATATAGATTCCTTTTGTATCTGTATGTTAAAAGCTGCAGAATCTATGAATTAAGCAGACTGGTATAAGCTCATTTTTAGTGGCATTCTGGTTATAGGAAGGTAGAAGAGAATAATGGATTAGCAGGCATTTTGGAAGAACAATTACATGTTTAGAGGAGCGAGTGAGAGCATAACAACAGTCCTATTGGATCAGGCCCAAGTGACCAGCCAGAAGCTTCTGAGGAGCCCCACAAGCCAGGCATTAAGGCAACAGCTCCACCCCACTGATGCCCCAGGTTCACTCCCTGGCATCTTCAGGTAGGGCTGGGAGAGACTCCAGCCTTGGAATCTCCACAGAGGTCCAAACTTGGAGAGTTGCTGCCAGTCGCTGTGGGCAATCCTGAGCTAGATGGACTGACTTGGTATGAGGCAGCTTCTTACAGTCCTTCAGAAGCATATTGCTTCTGAACCTGGAAACTCTGACTGCTAGCTATGATTAACAGCTCTTGACAGACCTATCCTCCATGTCACTTTGTCCAATCCCCTTTTAAAGCCGCCTAAGCCAATGGCTGTCTTGTGGCAGTGAATTCCGCGGGTTAATCATGCATTTTGCAAAGTTGTGTTAGTACTTTCTGCCTCTTTGCATGTACTCTCCGCTTGCCATTTTCTACCCATAGAGCCTTTTCTCACAAGCAGTAAGAAAGGGCAAGAGGGCTATCAGAGAGGAAGCCTTAAAGAGCTTACCTTCCTGAAGATGATCCGGTCCTGTCCTTTTGGGTGCTGGCGATTTCTGCATGCTGCTGGTAGCTCCGAGGGCTGGGGTGCCGCCATGCCGGACGCATTGTCCCATGTTGTGTCCCCCCCCTCCTATAATGTACTGCACAAGTGTGCGGTGCATTATGGGAATCCACCCTCTCCAAAGCCAGCTGGGAGCCCCGCAATCTGCCAACCCAAGCCTGGGCTGGCAGACGATCAGTAAAACGGGGTTAGGAGAGCAATCGTTTACCTAACCTCATTTTGGAGGGTGGCTCCAGAAGCAGGTTTGCTACTGCAAACTGCCAATCTCAGCGGTACACATGTGCGTGCAAAACTAGGCTGGCTTCCTTAGCCTGGTTTTGCACACGCCTCGCCTGTGAATAGCTTCAGTGTCTTTCCTCTTTATCCTATGACTGCTAAGTTTATTAAGGACTCTGTCAAAAGCTTTATGGAAACTGAAGTACATTATGAGGCGAGTCTCACGATCAGTGAGACTTGCTGGAAGCGGGTTTGCGGGGAGAGCGGGCAGCCCTGGGTGGCAGGCTTGGCTGCCCACATGACTGACGGCTCTGTCACGGAACTGGCGTGGGCTGTGGAGATCAGGGGCCGTGTGGCCCCCGGAAGTTCCAGGATGCCCCACGCGAGCGCATGGGGCATTCTGAAGAGACCCCCAAGCCTGGGAGGCTGCTTGCAGCCTCCCAGTCGGGGGTCTCCTCATGTGTTGCTGCAGCACGGAACCACACTGTGGCAATACACGATCAAATAAACGGGGTTAGTGGTGCGCTCGCTCCGCTAACCTTGTTTAACAGGAGGGGTACTTTAGCAGGTTACCTGCTTTAGAACCAACGGGCTCACCTGCAAGCCCGGTAGTTCCCACGATGACTGGAAAGTGGGCTAAGCGTTACTGGGAAGTGAGCCCTTAGCCCACTTTCCAGTGATCGTGAGAATACCCTTTATGTCTATTTCATTACCTCTGTCAGCATGCTTATTGACATTCTTAAATCCAAAAGTGCTGATGAGGCAGGACTTCTCTTTGCTCGTCCTCAGCAAGACTTCTGTATGCTTAATATATCTATTTTCAACAATGCTTTCCACTAATTACTTGGAACAGACATTAGGTTAGCTGTCTTGTAATGTCCTGGATCTCTCTCTTAAAAGGGTGTTGCACTCTTTATCTTCCAATCATCTGGTAAGGAGGCCAGTTTTAGTGACAAGTTGTGTATTTTTATTAGATCAGCAATTTCACGTTTGAGTTCTTTAAGAGCTCTTGGTGGTGGATACCAAGACCTGGTGACTTGTTAATTTTTAACTAGAACTTTTGTAACCTTATTTGGTTTAGTTCTTCAGGTGCCTTCCTGGGGGAAAAAAGTGGTTTTGACATGTGGATCTGTTTTACAATCTTCTGCAGTGAAGAGCAATGCAAAATCCAGCTTCTCTGCACTTGCCTGCCCTGTGTTGTTGTAGGGGAAATAACAGTCTCTTTTGTCACCTAACAGGGACAAAACTATCCAACTATCTCCTCTTGTGTTTTTCTGCGCCTACAGTATTTAAAGAGTTGTTTTAAAAATTATCTGTCTTTATGGTCCTTGCATTCTTATTGTCAACTTAACATTTAACTAGCATTTGCGTTCCTTTTTGTTCTCTTAATTTGGGTAACACTTCCCCTTTTTAAAGGAAGTCTTCTTGTCTTTTATAAAATTCTTTGGGGAAATAAACAAGGATGTTGGTGAGTGATGTCACTCGTGTCTCCCATTTGTAAGTTTGCAACTTTTAGGAAAGAATTTGCAATTTACTATGGTTCTTTGCAGGGGCATTACAATAAGGATACAATATGTTTCCTAGTATATTTGTATACCTGGGTGGGGAAGTAACTACCAGTAATTAGTATATATAAGAAATGACAGACAGGAATATCTTGGATGTATTTAATGAATATATGCAATATAGCATAGAACCATGAATCCATGCGATAGGCAATACAAACCCAGTGGAACATAGGAAACTGCCATATACTGAGTCAGACCATTGGTCTATCTAGCTCAGTATTGTCTTCATAGACTGGCAGCGGCTTCCCCAAGGTTGTAGGCAGGAATCTCTCTCAGCCCTATCTTGTAGATATATCATGTACAAACAACCACTTTGTATATAATTGTGCTTTGGCAACGTACTCTATGCTTTGGTAGTTTGTTGGTTCAATTAAAAAAAATCTTGTCCTATAAAAAAATAAAAATAAAAAATCTTGTCCTATCTTGGAGGAGCCAGGAAGGGAACTTGAAACCTTCTGCTCTTCCCAGAGCGGCTTCATCCCCTGAGGGATGAAGCTCACACATCAAGTCTCCCATTCATATGCACCCAGGCTGGACCCTGCTTAGCTATGGGGACAAGTCATGCTTGCTACCACCAGGCCAGCTCTCCTCTCCCGAGTGGCAGAGCAATGTTGGCATTGGACTGTCTCAAACATTTTTGGTGGGCCACCACCACCACCTCCGCATACCCACTGTTGCGAGCCTCTGCTGACCTCCACGGCCTTGCTAATCACTGCAATCGCCATGATGGGCAAATGGAAGCAAGCTGGTTGTGCCATAATACACCAACACCCTCTGGCACTAGTTATCCCTTGGCAGCTGCAGTGGTTAGTGGAGCAGCGGAGACCAGCGGTGGGAGGTCAGTTTGGGGCAGCAGAAGCAACAGCCAGCGGATAGCAAGGCCTGCAGTAGCTTTCCCTGGCGGAACCCCCAGCAGCCAGTCTTCGTAACACAGAGCTGCTCCATGATAAGTCTGTCCTGATACAAACGAAACATAGAACTGTAGTTAGAGTGATTGCTGTACAGCAGATGCGTAAAAGTTTCTACTGATGAAGTCTAAGAAGCAGAACCTTCTTCAGAAGAGGGAGAGTTTGCCAAGATACACAAGCATGGGGCCAAATGAGAATCCTAATAGTTAGGCAGGGTTCTGAGAGCTACTTGATAATATGAAATACACTGAGGTGGCCACCAGCCTCTGCACACTACTTAGGAGTAAGTCCCTTGAACTTGTTAAGTCAGATATGTGAGTAAACACTAGTACTACTACTACTATAATATTTATATACCACTCGTCAACCAAAGTTCTCAAAGCGGTTTACATAGAAAAAATAAATAATACATCAAGAAGATGGTCCCCTGTCCCCAAAGGGCTCACACCAGCAACAGCCACTGGAGGGATGCTGTGCTGGGGTTGGATAGGGCCAGTTGCTCTACCCCTGCTAAATATAACCACTTTGAAAGATGCCTCTTTGCTTAGTTAGCAGAGGTTAGCATGTGGAGGATTGCTCTGCCTTCCTCTCTGAAATAATCCTGTTAAAATTATATATTTAGCATTTGACTCAAGTTAGTTGAACACTGTATTTGGTGGTTTTTGATCCCACAGTTAAGGATCTTAGAGCTGCTTGAGTGTCCACTTCTTCAGGGAGCTATAAAGTTGCTCTATATGAATCCAATGAAACCTCCCCACACAGGTAATTTACTATATTAATATCCTCCTTTTGAACATTGACTGATTCCCAAACTCTTAGAAAACAAGGCACTAAAACTGGGATGAGCAACAGTGCTGGTTTTCTTTTTTGTTTGATGATCTTGAAGCTCTCATTGCCAAATTTAATTTTGGAGCAAATTTTAACACTGAAGCTCCTATGAAACAAATTTTCTGCCTGTCTTCTGACAGCCTATTAAGAAACCATTTTTACCTGCATGCATGTTATTTCCCTTTCTTGTTTTTATGACGGAGGCGATTTGCATAAAAGCTCTAACATTGTTGCTGAGAGTTCATCAGCCCCTGCTGCTTTTTCCCTGTGTGAAGCCTCAGTTGCACTGAAAAAAAGCAACCAGGGATGGTGCTGGCAAGGATTCCTTCCTTCCACTGGAGAGGAATGAACATTAGGGAACCAGTGAACCTTAACTGCTTCATTGCTGCTTGCCCAGAGTGGAGGAACCACATTGTGACTTAACAATTTGCATGCATTTTGTTATCCCATATGTCCATGTAGGACTTATGGAGAAGATCTGGGCTTGCTTTGCCATAGCATGTGGGGAGGGCAAGGGCCAAGAAAACAGCTGCACAGCAGAACAGATGAAGAGGGGCTACCCCCCACCCCCCGTGGGGTGGTGGTGAGATTCTGAGGCCCAAGGATCAGATGAAGAGAGAGGGCAGGGGGCATAATCTCCCTGTTGTTGGAACCCAGGAGTCATCCTGTCTCTTTATCCCCCTCCTTATAGAACACAGTCTTTGTACTTTGACCTTGGAACCTTTCCTTTCTCTCCCAACCAGTGGGGAGTTGAGGGCAGAGTTTCATACCCTGGAACACTCAGTTATTCCAGATATTTCTCCCCCTGGCGGCATAGTGATGACATTACAATTGTAAGAAAAGCCTTACCCAATGTCTCTCTCTTGGGCTGTACACAAATGAACACTTAGGAGAAGCAAAGTCGGGTCTAGCATTCAGATACATCACAGGCTCAAGACATTTATTATTGTTTTTATTTGCTGATTAAGCTCTGACTCTGGCATGGTGGAAATACGCAGGTGCTGCTCCATGGTGGTGTTTAGTATTACTCCAGTTTTCTCCCACAGTAGACACATTACATGTTAAGCCTACATCTCTGAATATGACCGCAATTTGTTCTATTTTTCCACTGAACCAGGTAAAGTGAAGCAATGAAGCCTCTGCTGTGCAGACCTCAATCCTGCAGGAACTCACCTGAGCATAATAGCTGACCTCATGCTCTGTCTCGAGTGACTTGTCTTTGGCATTATGGCGGCACTTCCCAGCAACAGCTTTGATTCCAATGGCAGATCATTTCTGCCCAGGGACAGCAGCCGAATGAAGACTGATGGGCACGTGAAGGAGCTTTTTCATGAAGAAGCACAACAGGTATGCTGAGAAGGTCTCTTCCCTTACAGCTGTGTCCTGGCTACTGTGATGCAATATATAAAGCTCTAATATTTCCTGTGACCTTCATAGTTGGTTTTTTTTTTTAACAGTTTCTCTGAAATTGATACAGAATTGTTTGCCATTTCCTGCAAAAACAAAACAAAACAAAACCACTCCCAACCCTCTTTGTGATTTTATTTTGTTAAGTGTGTACATTCTCACTGGGTGAAAAGAAGACTTGGGGAGTGGCATCTGGTTACAGGACTTGTTCTCAAAGTGACCTGGAGTTGTAGAAACAAATAAGAGAGGCGTCAAAGAGAGACAGGGCAGTAATAACTACCCACACACAGACTGGGTAAATTCACATTCAGGTAATGAGAGAGAGAGGCCAAATTTCTAGACGTGCGAAATGACTGTCCCTTAGAACAGTTAGTCGTGGAAACAACCAGAGAGATGGCGACTTTGGATTTAATCCTGAGTGGTGCCCAGGACCTGGTGTGAGATGTCAGAGTTGCAGAACCATTGGGTAGCAGTGACCATAGTGTGATCCAATTCAGCATAAATACAAGTGGAGAATTGTCAAGGAAGTCTAACACAGATGTGTTGGAATTCAGAAGAGGAAACTTATCAAAAATGGAGGGACTGGAAAGAAGGAAGTTGAAAGGGAAAGTCAGGAAGGTCAAATCACTCCAGAAAGCATGGAACTTAGTTAAAACCACAATACTAGAAGCTCAGTTGGAATGTATACCAAGAAGGAGGAAAGGTGCCAACAAGTTCAGGAGGACACCAGCGTGGCTAACAAGTAGAGTCAGGGAAGCTACGTATAAAAGGGAAGAAGACTTCCTTCAGAAAATGGAAGTCCTGCCCAAATGAAGGGAACAGGAAGGAACATAAACTCTGGCAAAAGAAATGCAAGGAGACATTAAGGGATGGAAAAAGAGAGTTTGATGAGCATATAGCTAGAAGTGTCCAGGGGAATAACAAAACTTCTTCAAGTATATCAGTAGTAGAAAACCTGCCAGGGAGGTGGTAGGACCCTTAGATGATGAGGATGTGAAAGGGATTATTAAGGCTTCTACATTTGTTTTAATCTCACACTGGTCACCGACTGAAATAAAGAAATTTGATTTGATTTATTAAGGAGGATAAGAAGATTGCAGAGAAACTGAATGAGTTCTTTGCATCTGTCTCCACGGCGGAGAATAGTGACCATAAACCCTCTCCAGCTTTGATGGCTTTAAAAGGGGCTTAGACAGATTGATGGTAGACAGGTCTATCAATGGCTACTATTCTGGTGGCTGTGGGCCATCTCCAGCCTCAGAGGCACGATGCCTCTCAATACCAGTTGCAGGGGAGCAACAGCAGGAGAGAGGACATGCACATACCTCTTGCCTGTGGGCTCCCCAGAGGCATCTAGTGGGCCACTATGTGAAGCAGGATGCTGGACTAGATGGACATGGTGCCTGATCCATCAGGGCTGTTCTTATGTTCTTATAATGCTCAAAGGAATATGGTTGCTGCATGGCTTTCAAAGTGTACAATCAACAGGAGATCCTGGATTAGTTTTTAATGGCCAGGGTGGCCTTCCCTCTGTAAAACACTTCTAGTACAATTTACTTAGGATTCTCACACATCCTCTTTGGGTACAAAAGCAGGGATGGTTCTATTATCCTTAGAGCAAGGCGCTCAATATGCATGGTAGTGCTGGCATTTGGTGTCTCTTTATTGTCAATGGTGCCCAGCAAGATGAAAGAACAAAAGTAACATGAAAGTTTGACTTTCGGGAGAGTAGAGCTCGTCTTGTGGTAGCTGTCAGAAAGTTGCTCTGGGCTTTTTCAAGAGCACGCTTTAGCAATAGCAATAGCACTTACATTTATATACCGCTCTATAGCCGGAGCTCTCTAAGCGGTTTACAATGATTTAGCATATTGCCCCCAACATTCTGGGTACTCATTTTACCGACCTCGGAAGGATGGAAGGCTGAGTCAACCTTGAGCCCCTGGTCAGGATCGAACTTGTAACCTTCTGGTTACAGGGTGGCAGTTTTACCACTGCGCCACCAGGGGCTCTTTAATGCCTTTCCTTCAGTTATATTAACGGGGAGATTTCAACATCTACCCCTGGAGGCTTGCTTGTGCCCTCGTGGTTCGGGTGAACCTGAATCAATCGCTCACATTTTATTATGCTGTAGATTCTACAGTAATATCAGATATCATTTGATTCTGCTGCTTCTTTCTAGGTTTTAACATCAGTTGGATGATTTGCTGGTGAAATTTTTACTTGAAGATAATGCACTCTGCATCTCTCGTGTTGTAGCAAAATTTTGTTACATCACAATTAGAATTCGTAGTTCATTGATTGATGCTAAAGTTAATGATTGAGTTAATGCTGAATGCTGGAATAATGTTTATTGTTTGTGTTGTTGTTTTGTTTTGGCCATTGTCCGTAAATAAAGTATCCATCTTGTGGGAGCAAGCATGACTTGTCCCCTTAGCTAAGCAGGGTCAACCCTGGTTGCATATGAATGGGAGACTAGAAGTGTGAGCACTGTAAGATATTCCCCTCAGGGGATGGAGCCACTCTGGGAAGAGCAGAAGGTTCCAAGTTCCTTCCCTGGCATCTCCAAGATAGGGTTGAGAGAGATTCCTGCCTGCAACTTTGGAGAAGCCACTGCCAGTCTGTGAAGACAATACTGAGCTAGATGGACCAATGGTCTAACTCAGTATATGACAGCTTCCTATGACTTTCTTTCAGGGTTCTCAGATGCACAATAGACCCTGGTGGAAGATACAACTTTTTGTTTGGGAACCGGTGCTCTTTGGAACTTGGGATGGAGTATTTACATCTTGCATGATCAACATTTTTGGAGTAGTTCTCTTTCTGAGGACAGGATGGTTGGTGGTAAGTGTGGGAGACTAAAAGGCAAGTTACATTGCTGTTGACTTGTGTTGCATTTTAAAATATTTTGTTTTACTTTCCTTAAGGTAATTCCAGGCACAAAATTTCCCCTTCAGTGCTGACAACGCATCTGTAAGGCTTACCCCCATTGTTTTTATTGTGTGATATTTGCTCAGGGAAATAATTGCAGATCTTGCCACACTTCCTTCTGCAATAAACACTGAATGCATATACTGTTGTATCCCATCGGCTAATCAGAAGTTGTCCCAGTGGGGATCCTGTAGAGGGTGTGGGAGTGAAATTGGAAAGGAGAGGGAGAGAGGGAGAGAGAGAGAGAGAGAGAGAGAGAGAGAGAAGGAAAAAGCAGAGGGTGAAATAGAGTTTTTGCCTAATAAAGTTCTCAATTAGACCTACAAAAGATGCTTTATAAGGGAAGCAGATGCAAAATATACCTACACATAGTTTTTACCATATGTTTTATTTCCCGCTCTATTTTTTTTAACTTTGTCAACAAAACTACCCTGAATAAATGAGGAGATAGCAATGGAACATTGGCAAACAGCCCAGTCTGCAATATTTTAAAATTTATTCTATTTATTGTTTGATTTCCAAACCGCTTTTCATTAAAATAATCCCAACACAGTTTACAATATAATTAAAACAATGCACAATTAAATGACAAAAATAGACGAAAAGACAGACATTAAATATAAATATGAAATAATATGTCTATTTAAAAGTTTAAAAACCTATATAAAACAGTAACACACAACAAAAACAGCAGCAGTAAAAACTGTACACTTATATAAAAACCTGGGTGAAGAATATGGCTAAATTAGGGCTATAATGAGAACACATAATTTCAAACCAATGTATTTTGGTGTTAATGTTTTGCCCTGATTGTGGTCCTTGGTCTGGATCATTTGGAGTTATTTATGTTGTATGCAACTTGCTTTGGTGCATTGCTCTCTTCTTGGGCCACCCTGTAGTATAGATTGTGTGTGGACAGATCCTTGAGGGTGTCCGAGAAGGGGCAGCCCTACACACAAACAGGAGGCTTGACGAGATGACCTTTCAGCCCGCTTCATCTCTTTGATGAAATGTGGGGAGCTGTGACAGGGCAGGGGGCAGCTTTAACTGATGTGGCGCATTTCATGCCTTGCAAGTAGGACAAACATTTCATGCCTTGCAAGTAGGACAAACCTATCCTGTGTTAGTACCAAACATTCAGCATGTAGCCTTGCACTGACATCGTTGTCTCCTTTGGTGCCCAATGTGTCTCTAGGGTGGTGCATAAAGAAGTCATAGGAACACAGGAAGCTGCCATTTACTGAGTCAGACCATTGGTCTATCAGGCTTAGTATTGTCTTGACAGACTGGCAGCAGCTTCTCCAAGGCTGAAGGCAGGAATCTCTCTCAGCCCTATCTTGGAGATGCCAGGGAAGGAACTTGGGACCTAGATGCTCTTCCCAGAGCTGCTCCATCCCCTAAAGGGAATATCTTACACTGCTCACACTTCTAGTCTCCCATTCATATGCAACCAGGGCAGACCCTGCTTAGCTAAGGGGACAAGTCATCCTTGCTACCACAAGACCAGCTGTCTGTCGTTCCCTGTCTCACCTCTATTCAGTGCTGAGCTGTGTAGTGATAGCTCTTGCCAATATAGCAGCACGGCCTGCACAATTTTCACGACTTGATTTACTGTGCGCCCACACAATGCCATGGGGTCAAACATTAAGTCAGTGCAGCTGGACCTCTCTTAGAGCGGGCTCCTAACCATGTTTCCTTGGAAGTACATTCTGCTGAAATCCTTTGAACTTAACTTGAGGCTGCAGCTTCCAATCTCTACTTGCAGCAAAGTGACTCATAGATCAGGTTGTAAATTTCATTTTTCTCAGCACTTTAAAAGCCTGCAAATGACTTGCTTAAAATACACTTGGGTTCCTGTGGCTTTCTTAACTTCTTATATTCTGTTTTACAAATGTCAAAATAAAACAAGACAATAGCTTGGGTTATTTACAGGAAAGCTGATCAAATATAACTCTTCAGGTAACACATGTTGCTATGGTTACCTGTCCTCCCCCACACTTCCCCAGACACTGCTTAAAGAATTATGGTGTAGTCTGAAGTGATTCTAAATAACATTCCTTCTGCCCACAGGGAAGAAAAAAACCACCCCTCTTTTTATTGCTGCTAACACCAAATTCCCTGAGTTTGAGGCATGTGTTGATCACAGCTGTACTTGTCTGTGGCCCAAATTCAAAACTTTGAAGGGTGACCCAATAGTTCCAACTACTTCATCAGGAATTTGCCTTCCTCAGTAAAACTCTGCTGTGGGGTAAACTTTCACTGAGAGAGGATGTAGGCACATGGTTGAGGTTGAGGATGGATTTGGAAAGTGGGTTGGATTGGAAGGGGATTGAATTCAAAGTGGTAATGGATAATTAGGATGAGAAGAAAAAGAAGGAATAAAATGTAAGAGCTGCACAAAGAAAACACCAAATGCCGAATCTGGGGGTGGGGGTGGGGGATAGATGGTTAGGCAATGCTTGTCCTGCTGAGGTGGCATTGATGTGCCATCTGAAATTTGAGGCTTGTGCTGATGGTGGAAAACATATATAAAGATTAAGCTACTGTTGATGCCCCAACAGTTGTATTCGTATGAATCCCAGCCACCTGTTTCCATGACAGTGTGGTTTGCAGAGTGGACAGAAAAAGCATCGCAAACTTGTCACAGTGGGCTTCCCAGGCATGTGCCTCTAGGTGGAAGGAGCCAAGAAGTAATAGGTCAGGCTCCTTTTATTTATTTTATGTATTTATCCATTTGATTTCTATACCGCCCTTCCCTAAATGGCTGAGGGTGCTTTGCACAGAGACATAACAAATAAATAAGATGAATCCCTGGCCCCAAAGGGCTCACAGTCTAAAAAGAAACCATAATATAGACACCAGCAACAGTCCCTGGAGGTACTGTGCTGGGGGTGGATAGGGACAGTTGCTCTCCCCCTGCTAAATAAAGAGAATCACCACGTTAAAAGGTGCCTCTTTGCCAAGTTAGCAGCGGTAACTTTTAGGGATGTGCACAAACTGGCTCAGCAACCGCAGGTGGGGGCGGGGATCAGCTCCTTTAAAAAGGAGGAATACAGATGCTTACCTGCTCCTCCGCTGCCCCACCGTTCATCTGGGACTGGTGCTGGCGTGCAAAAGACCACATGTGGCTGCTTCCTTGTTCCCAGCAGCCTGTGCGTGGCATCAGAACGCACGTGAACTGAGGTTTTGAACATCCAGACCCAATACTCTCAATGATGATAGCACACAGCTCTTGCTGAAACACACCCCACAAAGCCTTCAGCGGCATAGTTTCTCATGTACAGCTCTCATTGCTTTTCTCCCTTTTCCTATTGCCATCCCCCCCGCTCACCCTATGGCTCTATGGAGCGAAGCGGGGTGGGGGGAGAGCTGGTCTTGTGGTAGTGAGCATGAATTGTTCCCTTCTCTAAGCAGGGTCCACCTTGGTTTGCATTTGGATGGGTGACTACTTGCTTTGCGTGCAGGAGGTCCCAGGGTGGGAAACACTCCTGCCTGAAACCTTGGAGAAGCCATTGCCGGTCAGTGTAGACAGTACTGAGCTAGATGGACCAGTGATCTGACTCTGATTTGTATAAGACAGCTTCCTATGTTCCTATGCTACTTCCCGGGCCATCTGCCTTATGGCTTGCAACCCTCTTCCTCTGGCGCTTGCTACTTTTAAATTCCTTTTAGTGATGATCAGAACTGAGCCTATGTTCTTTAATTTTCTTTTCAAGACTGGAAAGTTGTTGTTTCTTCTAAGGCTGAATCTCATCTCACCTCATCTCTCTCATAACTGATAAGTTATCCAGAATGTTGTTGCCTTCATGAAATACTGTTTTGGTTTGGCATCCCGCTGGTTTAGATGACAGTTGCATCAGATCAAGGGGGATTGGAGCCAGAACACAGCACGCACACATCTGCTAACATACAGCCCTTTAACTCTCCCTCCCTAAACATCTATTTTTAAAAGGAAAGTGTTGTTCCGACTTTGCATCAATTGTTTTTTTTAAAAACCCATACAAAAACATTATCAATTTCACGTATGCTGAATATCTTACGTTTTTTGAACTAGCCAGGAACAGTGGGTGCTATCTGGAGATACTGATGGCAGAACCTACCACTGCACAAAGCAACAATTAGTAAGTAAAAGGACCAAAAGCCAATTGCTGCTCCTTCACAGGAGTCGTCACAGGAAGGAACACCACGCCTGTGGGATAAGAAGCAACACACAGAGAGCTTTGAAGATGGGCTGAAGGAAGCAAAATGCTGGAGTTTGTTCACAATGGGGATCTCCAAAGCTCAGAGGAAAAGCTGAAGAGGTCACTTTTTAATTTAGCATCTGCATGCTGATAACACTTGAAGGCCTCCTGATGGAGCCTGTGTATACTAAAAGCTGTAGAAATGCAGGAACACAAGACCTTGTGTCTTTCCCATCTTGCATTCCAAAGAGAGCACTTTGAAATGCCTCATCTTAAAGTGATCCTGTAAATTAACATTTCACAGGGACACATCTGAGAAAAATTTGGATATTGCCAAGTCGCTCCTAAGGCCTGTGTGATACCTTAAGGGTATTCACATGACCAGAGGTGGGGCAGGTGGATGGAGGGGGAAGGCTGTGCAAAATTCAAGTTCCTCCCAGATGATCGCCATGCCCTTCCTGCAGCCTCCCAGCTGTGTGGCTTGGCCATGCACAAGCGGCTGTTCCAGGAGCCACACACTTTCTGGAGGCTGGGACAATGCATCTTGGCCTCTAGGAATCCAACTGTGCGATGAGGTGTGGTGCATTGGGGAATTTTCCCATGAGACTGGCACTCTAGGTGCTCTAGGCAAGCAGCCCAAGCGACCACACAACCATAGAACCAGGATTAAGGGCACACCCGCGCCCTTAACCCTGGCTAACAGCTGGGCTATGGAGCCAGGTTTGGTGGTGTGGCAGCATTGGGATCTGTGTGGATTCTGGCAGCATTCACAGGCAGCCAATCCTGGGCTTGGCTGCTCATGAGAACAGCCTTCTTGTGTCTTCCTGAGAAAGTTAGGCATAACCAACACTCCCATAATGCTTTTTCAGATATGGGAGTGATCTGCAGGAGAATTCAAGTATTACATTTAACAGCATCCCCATGCTTCCTTTTTCAGCTGGATCAATGTGAACTTGTAACATTTTGGCAAATAAGGCACACTTGTTGATGTCAAATGCAATACTTTTGTACAGTACATTTTTGTAGCAAGCACTGCAAAAGAGCTGACTCTGCTGGGTCCTCGTGGTGTGTGCCTTGAAATGGTTTTTTAAAATATGGGCCTCAAATTATCAGGGGGCAGGATAGGGTTGCCTAAGAGAAATCGTGTTTATATATGTAGGTGCAGTAGTTGAATATTTCCTGAATTTCCAAAACAGTTCCAAAAATGCACTTGCACATAGCTGAAACAGATTTTGAGATGAGTCCAATGTGTAAGTGATTCCATGTCTAGAGTATTCAGTAATTGTGAAGGTTGGTGGTGCTGGGGGAGTTATGGCTGAGCACTGTAGATAGTCCACAAGTATCTAGTCTTCACTGTAATGTGTGGCTGGCACTGCCTCTGGTAACGTCCTGGTTAGACTATAGCAACATGTTGTACATAGAGTTGCCTTTGAAGACTGGAAACTTTGGTTTTAGCATCTGCTAGTGTTACGAGGGCGTGCTATACCCTTCTTTTTGGGACCCCAGGCAAAGGTTATAAAACAAACAGTCCTTCCAGAAATAATGGACACTCACACCCAGGAAACTGAATGAACATAATTAATTTTTATTGACTACAATAGCAATAGCAATAGCACTTTATAGCCGGAACTCTCTAAGCGGTTTACAATGATTTAGCATATTGCCCCCAACATTTCTGGGTACTACAATTTGGGGACATCAGCAGTATGGGCCCGTGGGGAATTCCCATGTGACTTTAGATACTTAAGATGAAAAATGCATCTAAGTAAAGTGTGCTGCCAAGTCGATTTCGACTCCTGGCACCCACAGAGCCCTGTGGTTTTCTTGGGTAGAATACAGGAGGGGTTTACCATTGCCTCCTCCCTCACAGTATGAGATGATGCCTTTCAGCATCTTTCTATATCACTGCTGCCTGATATAGTGCCAGCGGGGATTCGAACCAGCAACCTTCTGCTTGTTAGTCAAGCCTTTCCCTGCTGCGCCACTTATTAAATTAACCAGTAGTTCTGATTATCTGGATGATTAAACTACTGTATGTGTTTATGCTAGTTATGTGTGCTAATGCTACAGGTACTCTGTAGGAGGGGGGAGGGGAGTAAACAAGGGGGAGTGCATTGGGTCAGAAAGAGATTGGGTACAGAAAGCTGAAAAGGTCAGTGACATGATCCAGCATGACAGCAGTTGGAGTTAGACATCGAACCTGGGTGAACCTGAGTTCCTAGAGTAGTGTGAGATTGGTCAGAGGACCAGGGGGAGAGAGACAGCGAGGATAGAAAACTAGGGAATAAATAAGACATTGAGGAGGTCAGACTAGATGACCACAGGAGAACCTGAATGAGCCGGCATTGTTCCCAAGCAGATTCAGGGAGCTGGGTTACACTGGCCCCATCTGGACTTCCACAGGGGCAGCGGGGTATATTTGCAAAGGAAATCCAAATTGCTTAGGGTTCACGGACCAGGAGGGCCCAGAGAAAGAGAGTGAGCAAAGGCTAGAGGAAGTCCAAATAAGTCTGGGGAACATGACAGGTGGGGGTGACAGGTGGGAGGCCGGACACATGAGAAGGGAGAGGGGAAGAGCAGAGAGTAGGGAAGAGAGAGAGAGACCAATACCTAGGGAGTCTCAGGTATTGGGCTTAGAATGGTCCTGCTAAACCTCCGGAGGAGGGAATAGGGAGAGATTTGAAAATGAAGCCTGAATAAGTTCAGGTAAGCAGAATAGGCAAGGTCAGGGAGAAGTAGCCTGCAGAGGTCTGGTTTAGGCCACGGCTTGGCTTTCCGGCCACAGTTGACTTGGTGGGGTGGAGTTATGTCAATAGACTGAGAGCAGGGGTTTCTGGGGCTAGGTGCTCGGGACAGGCAGTGTGGAGGACCATGACTAGTTCTGGGATCTAAGCGCATTCTAAACCGGGAGTTTAAGTAAAGGTGGCCAAAAGCCACCAGGATTTAAAGGCTTGGGACCGAGGTGCCGCAAGGATTGTCTAAACCCATTTAACCTGCCCATGCACAGAGATTTTTCTTTGGAGATCGTCTCCTTGGTATTCCTGATCTCCTAGGAGAAGTGGATGGTGACCAAGCAGAGCGCGTTCTTACTTGCGATGCCTCCTTTATGGAACACAGTCCACAGGGAGACGCACCCAGCTCCTATGCTAAAGTCCTTTCGGTGTCCGGTGAAGACCTTTCAGTTTTTCATAGGAACGTAGGAAGCCGACATGCCAAATCAGATCATTGATCCATCCAGCTCAGTGCACCGACTGAGAGTGGCTTATCAGTCTTTCAGGCAGGGGTCTTTCCCAGCCCTACCTGGAGATTCCAGGGACTCAACTTGGCAACTGTTCTGCATGGAAGCAGATGCTCTATCACTGAGCTACGGGCCCATCCCCTAAGGGAAAATTCTTCTAGCAGTCAGTGCTCACATGTAGTCACAGTTCATTAAATATACGCATTTTTTTTAATGAATGTGCTTGCAGAAGTAAAAGAACAGTTTGAAATTTGTAGAATTTCAGCTTCACACATTATTTATTGTGTTGTATAAAGACCATATATGGTAAATTTGAATCTGAGAAAGATCTTCTGCTTTTCTTGGGCATTTTGTTGTTTTGGAGTGATTGAGTGTTAAAAATCCACTGAAAACAACAATAGTTAAAATATGTTTATCAATTCAGAATTTCTGCTAACACTCCTCCCACACACACAAATTATTTAAACATGTCCTGAAGTATATTCCAGTGTAAGAAGTGGTGCATCCAGCTACTTTAAGAGACAGGCATATCCCTGCAAAATTTGGTATCTGGAGGTAATCCGGAAGTATAATATTCAGAATTTCTTCAAAGAACTACCAAAAAAAAAAAGTTTCCTTGAGTGTATTCTCATGTACAAAGTAGTGCATTCTGCTAATTTCAGTAACAGGATTGTGTATGGAAAATTTGGTATATGTAAGTCATTGGGAACAGTGTTGCCTGTAGATTCCCAGAAGTTGTTGACTACAATTCCAAGAATCCTCAGCCAAAGGCCATTGTAGCTGGGGATTCTGGGAGCTGTAGTCAACAACATCTGGAAATCCCTGTTACAGGGAACACTGATGGGGAAGCAGGTGCTCTATCGCAAATAAACACATTCTTTGGAGTATATATTAGATTGTCCTGTGTTTGTTATTTATTTACTTTGTTATCCTTTTATGTGAAACTGCCCTGGAAATATCTATTAAACAATGTGGTTAGTAAATCCATGTGTACCTTTCCCTTTTAGGCTCTCTCTCTTTAGACCAATCTCTTAATTCTCCCCTTATTTCAGGGAAACACTGGCATTCTAATGGGCATGTTCTTAGTGTCCTTTGTCATCTTGGTGGCCTTAGTGACAGTTTTATCTGGCATTGGAGTTTGTGAACGGTGCAGCATTGGTAGTGGAGGAGTCTACTCAATGATTTCTACTATCCTTGGAGGTCAAGTTGGAGGGACCATTGGCCTCCTTTATATTTTCGGTCAGGTAAGAATATTATTTTATTATTTATCTATTAAATTTGTACACCACCCCAAACTTTCATCTCTGGGTGGTTAACAATAGCATAAAACAAGTTAAAACATATACAAAAAATTAAAACAATTTAAAAATTTAAAAATAAACCAAAGATTAAAATCTAAAAAATTTAGGAAGCTGAGAACGCTTGGGCAAAAAGATGGGCTTTCAGGTGTTTTTTGAAAATTGCCAGAGATGGGGAGGATTGCATCTCAGCAGGGAGCGCATTCCACAATCTCGGGGCAGCGGCGTCCCCACTCATGGCCCGTCTTGGAGAATTAATAATATAGATATTAAATGTTTCAAACATTCCATGAAGCCAAGAATGTCACTGTTAATGCAGATTAACTTTTTGAAATTTTATACATGATAATGTGTTAGGTAGGAATGAGAACTGCTTTAGCCCCTTAGGCCAAATGCAGCAGCATGGCATGTCTTCTCCCACTGGCCACCTGCTATAACTACTGATATAACAGAATAGGAAGAGCAGTCAACAGTGGCAAAGGTTACTGGCAAAAGTCTCCCCCGGCAAGAATCGGAAAGTATTGCCCTTCATGTGATCTGGCTGCCTGCCTGCTCTGGAAAGCTTCTGTGAGGGATTGGACTCCAGTCTAGAAACCTTTAAAAGTTATTTTCCTTGTTTCATAGTTAACTAATTTGTTTTTATAATTAGCATAAGTATCACCGTTGTTGGTGACCAAAGTATTTTTATCCAATAAAATCAACATTTTAACAATTATTTGATAGCTTTTAACTTGATAGCATTTGAATAGTCAGTCATAAAATAAAATTTGCTCAAACACCCAACACAACAACCCTTCCCACAACTTGTCTAAATACTCTGGCTGACTAGCTCTGGGCCACAGAACATCTAGCACCCGAAAGCAGTGGGGCTTTCAGTAAGTCAAACCGCCCCTCCACTCATTTGACAATCTTGCTCATGAGTTTGATCAATTAAGATTTCAGAAAATATGTTTCTGGCTTTATGAAGGACCCGATGGTGTCCAGCTTTTCTTTGATTAGACTGGGTAATGATTTGGCATCCACCTTGCAGAATGTGTGTGATCCAAGATGAAGAATAGAAGTGTCTCTGCTTCTCCCAAGCCTTTAGTGTATAGCAGAAGATTCTCTCTGTGTGCTCATGAAGATCAGATTGAGTGTTTTACTTTGTAGCAAGATCCCACAGCACGAATATAACCAAAAAGAGCTTTAGACTTAACCAAGAATCTTCCCCTGGTTGCTCTCTCCCCAAACTTTCTTTGTCCCTCTACTGAAATTTGAAATGGAATCCCTGCTTCTACAATGTGTACAGTTATAATCTTTTCCCACCACTGATCAGATGTAAAATAACTGTAATAATGGAATAAAATAATCACAACTGTAATAATTAAAATCAACCAACAAGCACAATCTAAAAAGCACAACAGCAGACAAATTACATTTCAGTCCAGTTGAAATTGCTATTTGCCTGATTGTCCATTTGCCTGATGGGACAAAGATGTTTTCTGTAAAGCAGAGACAAAATTAGTCTGCTTTATCTTTCTGGGGATGGTATCTTTTCTAACTCCTTCCCCAGATATGTTCACCAGACCATCTCTTTCCCTGCTCTTTGGAAATTAGTGAAAATGTCTTTGTTCCATCAGGCATTTGGATGATTAGCCAGATGGCTATTTTGTCTGCTGTTGTGTTTGTTAGCACCAATACTTGTTATAATTAAATACAATTATTTAAGTTATAATAAATTACAATTATTTTAAATTATTGAATAATGAAGTTTTGTGTATTTAAATTAATAATTGTTTTTACTGACAGAACTTTTGTAAAGCCTGCTTACAAAAGCTTTGTGAGGGCCTGTTTACAAGTCATATGATGCAGTATAAAATAAATACTATATTTGTAACTTGGTAATTTCACCGGAGCAGAGCTGTTCTTCAGTGTGTTGCAGGTGCTATGTACATCACTGGATTTGCTGAATCAATCTCTGATCTCCTGAGCCTCAGTAACATTTGGGCAGTAAGAGGCATCTCATTTGCTGTCCTACTGGGATTGCTCGGAATTAACCTTGCGGGTGTGAAGTGGATAATCCGTCTCCAGCTGCTGCTGCTCTTTCTACTAGCTGTTTCCACACTGGATTTTGTTATTGGATCTTTCACCCACCTTGATCCAGGTAAAAAAAATTCCTAAATGCTTCAATTTACTACTGAGTTGATACGGCTAAAACATTTCCCTGCTGAAAAATTTGAAAGCCAATCAAAAAGTGTAAAGCAGAACAACTTGTAAGAATACTTAATATTGTGTATACCCAGGGCCAGTTTAAGCCATAGGCTAATAAACGTTGTAACTTTAGCCCACACCCCCTTCAGAAATTTAGACCTCTATTCTGGCCCTTCTCTTTCATTAGCCTTTGGCTCTCACAAACTTAACCCACTGTATACCAAGAAAATGCAAAACAGGATCATATTGCTGTAAGAATGCACTATAACATAACACTATAACTCTGCTCTATAACAATTGGCCTGGGTACTTCTCTTTGCAGTCTGGTAGGAATGTGCACGGAACCAGTGCCTGCTGGTTCAAAGGTTGGGGGGATCACTTTAAGGGTGGGGGAGGGTGCTCTCACCCCTCCCACCATGTTTCCCCCACCGGCGCTGTGTATTCAAATGATCCGGCTGGGCGGTATTGTACCTCCCTGCCGCCCCGTTGCTTCCTTGGACCGGAAGTGGCTGGTAGTTCCTGGCACACATGTGCACATCGTACATGCATGTGCGTGCAGCACTGGGAATTTCTGGTCACTTCCAGTCCAAGGAAACAACGAGATGGCAAGGAGGTATGCTGCCTCCCTGGACTGGACCGTTTGAATGCACAGCACCAGTGGGGGAAATGTGGTGGGAGGGGTAAAAGCACCCTCCCTCACCCTTAAAGTGATCCACCCCCTCACCTTTGAACCAGCTCAAATGCCGGTCCATGGACCTGGTTCGGCACTCCAAGAAAGGAGCTCCGAATGGTTCCATGCACATCCCTACAGTCTGGCTACTGGATGCATTGCCTTGCAATGAATTTAGTGCTTCTAGAATGTAGTTGACTTCCCTAAAAACCTGCATGCATGAGCACATGAAAGAGAGGAATGAATGAACCTCTTAAACATCAGCCTGTATAAACATCTTTCTGTTCCTGCTTTTGAGCAGGCGTTGAAAGCATTTAGTAGATTAACTGCTTGGTTAATGAATTAAAACACTGATCAGAGATTAAAGGGGTGACTTTCATCAAGGCAGCAATTCCCATTTGTATAGTGCATGTAGCTTAGAGTGAGCTAAAAAGAGCTGAATCTGTTTTCACACAAGACTTCAAGATTGGTTTTGCATTTTCATAGTTTGTGATTCTAATTTAGCATCTATGTTATCTAGAATATTAATTTGATTTAGCAAAGTCTCACATCTATTCTTCTCTCTTGGTTAGTTTCACAAACAGTGCAAGAGAGGTATCAAAGGAGCTTGCAGGGTCATGTGTGAAATCCATTATTGTATGAAGCTAGAAATGGATACTAACTAGGATCTTATTGAAGAACTCACACACTGATGCTTTGATGCAACAAAACAATGTGTGGTCTTATTCCGGTTAATAAACATCTGCTATTGACCAGAAAATTCAGGAGAATAATGTGGACCAATCTATTGTGTGCTTGTAATCTTTTACATCCAGCCTGCATGTGAAGATGGCAGACCCCTTTTCAAATACAGCTCTACCCCAATCATATCTAAAGCAGGAGTGGGGGTTACAGTTTAAAGCACCAAAGGGATGTGCAGGCAAGGTGTGACCGTAAGAGCCCTCCCTTTTGGTGCTTTTGGTGAACCATCCACTGAGGTCCTTTTTTTCTCCAGTTGGCCTCAAGTACTGAAAGCAAATCCAGCTGGCATAAAAAGCACTCTAGAGAGGGGCTGTGTTGTTAAAAGCAGCTGAGGGAATGATGCTCTGTTGCCATTATGTGTATTTTGGGCCTTAACTTCTTAATAGTGCCTGTGTTTTAGTACGCCATTTTAAAAAGTTGTACAACACTCTTTATATCAAAGTCTCTGAACCTTGCTGCTGCTGCAGCATTTTGACTAGGAGTAAAGACTAAGAGATAACTTTGCTTTCCAACTTGTTCTGCATTTCCAGGCATCACTTCTTCTGTGCTGTTTGTCTTTTGCTCCATTTTGCTGATTCTCTGGCAATTCCAATGCCTTTACCTTATCCTGAAGGTAGCTTTCTGATTTTGCTAAATAATTTTGTTGAGTTCTGGTATTTAGCACCTGTCTCTAAAATCCAGTTTAATGTTGGTGTATAACTGAATCTGAATATGCCCATTCTGGTGTTTGTTAAATGTAAGTACATAAAAACACATGTAGTTACACAAGTAAACAGATGGTGTCACTTAACCTTCAGTGTTTGTCATTCCACAAGTCTCCTACAGATAAGAGAGTGCTTGTTTCATGGTGTCTTGATGCATTGTCTTTATTTCTAAAGCCTTCTCTGAAGTAAAACTATAAAGGCTGGAACTAGAAAATGAGTAGTCTTTCAGTTTTCTGCTTAATCTGCATGGAAGGCAATGTCACAGAATCGTTGGTGGTGAAAATGGCAAGAACATTTGGATGGCAACATGGCCATGAGATTCACAGCTACCTAATGCACACTCCCGATTTGTGAAAGATTGTTGGCTTGGATTTTTTTGAAAGCATCTTCATGATTGAGGGCTCATATAATAACTTTATAACCCCAGTGATAATAGAATAGCACTCTCTGAACATTCACAAAGTTACTTGATGCTGAACTGATAACCCTTTAAGAGGGGAGGAGACAGATCTTGTGGTAACAAGCATGAATTGTCAGCTTTGCTAAGTGGGATCTGCTTTGGTTTGCATTTGGATGGGAGACTACATGTAAGTGCAGTAAGATACTCCCCTTAGGGCTGAGGCTATAGCTTAGGGGTGTGCACAAAACTAGTTTGCCCAGTTCGGTTCGAGTCCGAATTGGACTCGAACAGAACCAGGTGCGCTCGGTTTTGTGCCACCAAACAACCCCCCGGCTCGGCTCGAATTCAAGCCAGCTCTGGGCTTCTAATGTTATTTATTTATTTATTTATTTATTTATTTAGAATAACTCACTGACGGGTCCTGTGGCCTCGAGAGGGTGCTGGTGTGGCTATGGGGTGTGTGTGTGTGTCTGCAGTCTCCCTTCCCCCCCGCCGGCCTCCCCCGGTTCTCTAAGGGCTGTTTTGGCCCATTTGGGGGCTGTTTCGGCCTATTTTTGGACCATCCCAGCTTTTCCCCCATGGTGGTGGCCATTTTGGAGTTTGCTGCACATGCACCCTGGCCATTTGCATGGCCCCCGGCCATTTGTGTAGCCCCCAGACCTGTTCGACTGTGAGCTAGCTCAACCTCAAGCCAGTTTGCACATCCCTACCATAGCTTAATGGAAGAGCAGAAGGTCCCAGGCTCACTCTCTATATCTCCGGGTAGAGCTCTGAGAGACTCCTGCCTGATAAGGATGTGCACGAACTGAAATTTGTGCACAGGTTCGGCACCAAACTGGTTCAGGCAAGGTTAGTTCATGCACATCCTTGATTCATGCACATGCCTACTGCCTGAAACCTTGGAGAGCCACTTCCAGTCAGTGCAGACAATACTGAGCTAGATGGACCAATAGTCTGACTCAGTATAAGGCAGCTTCTTATGTTCCTAATGATTGATTATCACCCATGGTGATTGATCTAATCTGAGCCATGGCTAGTCCCAAGAGCCTGTTTTCAGTGCCAGGGCTCAGCTGAGAATTTGTGAAATTGCAATGAAACTAAAACTATCTCTGAGGATGCCCACCACACCTGATTCCCTCATTGCTAAACCAGAGTGGTAATTTCTTATAAAGCTGAGAAGAGAGATATGACTTTTAGGCAAACCAGGGGAGCCTATTTCCGGTACTAGAATTTAGCTCTGAGATGCAGGAGATAATAGGAAGTGTGTCTCTAATCATGTGCGCTACATGATGTCTTTAAATTGCAACTGAGCAACTCCAGCCAGTGACCATACTTCTAGAATTAGGAAAGACTTCCAGAGACACAGCATCTCTTTTTTTGGAAGACGTTTAAAATAAGCAAAGATCTTCTTCCACCCTTTATCAAGGATGACTTCACAATGCGAAATAAGAATGCTCTTTCTTCTAAAAAAAATAATGTCCAAAGTGCTCATGGGCCAGAAAAAAAAGATAGCTAGAGCAATGTAAGCTGCTTGTAAAAAGTTCAGATATAGTGCCTATGCATTCCCATATCTCTGAAAAAATTAGCCTGTTCTGCTGCATCAGTATTTGAATGTGTTTACTGTCAGGATAAGATGTAAGACCTGTATTTTTAAGTTGATCTATATTTTTAAGTTGCCTTGTGCATAGCTATAGGAGTTAGATCACTTTGGGTCATAGTGCATTTCGTTTTTTCCCCTTGTTCTATGTATGGATTAATTGGCTATTATGGTATGTAGATTTTTTAAAGATCATGTAGCACTGGGTATGCTTGTAAGAAGTCATTATTAGCATCTCTATACCACATTTCCAGTACGCAAAGCACATCACATACATTACTGCAGATTAGTACAACAACTTTGTAAGGTTCCCAATATGTATTATCCCCATATTGCATTTGTGGATGAGAACTAGTGACTTGCCTAAGATGTGGCCTGTAGACTTCCCATGCTTAATGCTCGGCCTTTCAGCATTCCACAGAACAGCATCATTCATTCCTCCCCAGACCACCATTTTAGCAAAGAAACCAGTTGTTAAAATATTCTTCATGGTCAGAATGACAGTCTATGGTGAAAGATGGAGGAATTAGCATGTTATGTAGCAATAGCAATAGCACTTATATTTATATACCGCTCTATAGCCAGAGCTCTCTAAGCGGTTTACAATGATTTAGCATATTGCCCCCCAACATTCTGGGTACTCATTTTACTGACCTCGGAAGGATGGAAGGCTGAGTCAACCTTGAGCCCCTGGTCAGGATCGAACTTGTAACCTTCTGGTTACAGGGCGGCAGTTTTACCACTGCGCCACCAGGGGCTCTTTCATGTACACGATGGAATCATAAAATACCTGACTCGGCTTTTATTCATAAAGTGTAGATCTGTGGTCTGTTGTCAGTCTTCCCCCCCCCCCCCACTCACCCATGAATTACAGTCCTGCATTACCGCAGATGTCCTTCGAGTGGTATCCTAGCATTGGTTATAAGGCATTCAAAAGTTCTCTGCATGTGTCTGCAAAGTGGCAGCATTTTTAAGAAGTCAAATTTGTTTGTTTGTGGGAAAGGCTGCTATTCATCCCCACTCAGTGCCTCATGATTTTCAAAGACATTACAGATAATAAGTGTACATAGAGGGTGCTTTAAAAAAACCAAAAATGAGTTGGTCTTTTCTAAGGCTAAAAATAGCAGAAGTCACTGCAGCTGTGCAAGAGAGGATTTTGTCTGGCACACAATTTGAATGATTGCTATCCAGCTTGAACACTGTTTGTGAACTGCCATTACAAATTTTAAAAATCCTTTCATAAAGGACTAATTTATTAATAATTATTAATTTATTTATTATGACTAATAAAGGACTTTAATCCTTTATTAGTCGTTTGCCGCTGTCCTCTAAGCAAGTCTGTCATAGTATGTCAACTTATCTCAGGAGCTTGGAAATGGTTGATCCTGTAGTTGTATAACTGGGAGTATTTTATGGGGATCTTGGGATAAATAATCCATGTGCAGATGCAAAACATGGTACAGCGATAAAGACAGCTTTCAGAATATGAGTGATAAAGACTTTGCAAGATCCAGTTGCTTGATGTATTGCATCTAGGAAATAGCAAATCTTTCTGTGACTGTTTCCCCACTTATGAAATGAGCATGGTATTTATGAGTGTCTGTCTCCACAGGGATATTAATTGCTCTTTGGAAATAGAAAGCAATCTGTGTTCATAATTAGTAACAAGGCTTTTACAAGGGTCCCCACCATGTTCTTAAGATGTCTTAAGAACAGATTTTACAAGGTTTATCATATCCACCTTCATTTGCTAGGTTTTTTTCTTTGCATCTTTATATGAATACCCCGCAAGCTTGTGTACACGCTTCTTGTAGATCTCTGACAAAATCTGCTACGTGATTATGCTTGGGTGGAGTTTCCTAGCTGTATCACTCCCATTTCCCCAGCCCACACACACCAATATTATCCCACTGGTCAGTCATTTCCTTCCCTCGTTGCTTTTATTTTTAGAATTTTAAGGCAGACACACATTTTACATTAAAAGGGTTTTCTCAGATGGGCTTCCTGTCTCCCCATATAAACTCATCTGTAAGAGTCTGTCAAAGCCATATCACCCTGAACTGTTGGGATTGAAGGACTCTAGCTGATTGCTGATCCTCTTGCAGCTAAGGCAAGTTGGAACAGCTGCATCCCTCTGCACATTTGGTATCTTGGCCCTGTTCAGACTATATTAATCACCAACCCCATTCTCCAAGGTTATATCTAAAGAGAGGTTGGAAATGGCTGAAGAGCATTTTGTCTCTCTTCCCTTGCTATGAGAAGCAAACAAGCAAATTGGGAGGTGACGGTCTTGTAGACTTTTTGAGATTAAATTTATCTGGATGGTGCAGATTTATTGCAGAGGTGCACCTAGGTAATTTTGGAGCCTGGACCTAAAGCCCCTTCCCTACAAATGAAGCATCATCATGCTCGGCCAGGTGACCACACCACCTGGGACAGACTAAAGGGTATTTGTTGGCTCCCCCAGGGGCTGTGGAGGCCCTGGACTTTGGCCCAGAAGTACAAAGATAAGAGCACCTCTTATGATGGGCATGCCTCGTTTGTCCTTTAATTTCAATGGGGCTTCCTCAAGTAAATTTAGTCAGGATGTCAGCCATTTAAAAAAAAAATCCTGCTCTTCTTCCAAAGGACACAGAGTGGTGTACATGTTTCCTCCCTTTCATTTTATCCTCAAAACAATACTGGGCTGTCGGTTAGGCTGAGAGACACTGACTGGCCCAGGGTCACCAAGTGAGCATCATGGCTGAGTGGGGATGTGAACCCAGGTCTCCCTGGTTCTCCTCTGCCCAGGTACATAGCTACAACTGAATTAGGAGAGACAAATGTTCCTGGGCCCCTGAGGGACAGCTTGCTCTCTGCTCTCCCACTCGCTCCTTTCTGAAAAAGAAGGTGAGGGCATGGGGGCCCATCTTTACTTTTTGTCTCCAACTTTGCTATGCACCTCTGCACATTTGGTGTCTTGGCCCTGTTCACACTATATTCATCACCCACCCCATTCTTCAAAGTTACACCTGAAGAGAGAGTGAAAACGACCAACTGTGCCACTCTAATCATTTCAACACACTATTTAGAAAATAAATAGGCCAGAACCCGAGAATTCAGAAGGCTAAGAAGCATAGAGGGTTGGAAAAGAGAGTGGTCCAGCAGGGCTGGCTTAAGCTTACCACAAGTACTCAGTGGTGGATTAACGGAGAGGCAGAGTAGGCATTTATCTACAGTGGCAAAATTTAAGGAGCAGCAAATTTTGCCCCTCCTCAAATTTTGCCGCCCCTTTCTGTGGGCAGCGGCAGCTGCAGCAAAGATAGAGTGGTTGAGGAGAAAGTCCCCCTACTTTACCTTATTTTTAAAAAGGCAAACCTTTTTTTGTTTAAGGTAAAAGGGTGGCAAAGGCCTTTTTGCCTATGGGAGGCAAAAAAGCTTAATCTGCCCCTGCAAGTACTGCAATTGGTGATTGTGGTGCTGGTGGTGGGCTCAAGGTCTCCTGCCTCTTCCAGAAACTGGTAAGGCTACCAGTGTGATGAGAGTTAGTTGCACTGAGTTGTGCGAGATGGGGCTGCCTGGAGATGGTGTGAAGAAGGAGCTGTTTGGTCACATGGGGTCAGTTTTCCTGCTTTTCACTGTGAACTACCCTCCTCATTACACTGTCAATTCTCCCCCTGCCCCCCCGTAAATACCCATCATGTGTTTGGGGGAAAGTGGGCGGGGGGATGCACAGAATATATCTCTCTCCTGTTTGATTCACACTTGTGCACTTATGATTTAGTAAAGATCCCCAGTGACCATCCTCAGCCACTTCAGAATCATCTGGCCACTTTCCCCTTGTTTAGGTTACATCCCCTTTGGCAGAGGTTGTAGTGGAACTTCTCCATCCCATCCTTTCTTCTCCCCACTTTCTCTTCCACTCCCCACACCATTTCATTAGGGAGAAAGAGGAGGTGTACTTGCTTCTCTCTCTGTGGGTAACTATCATTCTCAGCAAGGGGGAGAGAATTTAAGCAATCCTTAGCATTTTGCATTGCCGTTATCTTAACCATTAAAGCCAGCTTCTTCCTTATCCCTCCTCCCAAATTCTCTCTCTAATTCTCTCTCTCTCTCTCTCTCTCTCACTCTCTCTCTCTCTCTCTGCTTCTGTGTAGTCTTCACTAATATGATTCAAAGCTGTGGGCACAAGTCGGCATGCATGCACCCAGAGAGTCAGGGCTGGAGGGAAGAAAAGCTACCGCCGCTGTCACTAACTTGGTAATTTCTCCGCCTTCACTGTTGTCCCTCAATCTCTGGGAAATGCAGACAATTTCTACTAGCTTTCTAGTTATAGCAGGTTTACTGTTTACTGTGACTGCAAGCCCTTCTCCAGGGTCTAAGGCAGAGAGAAGCCTAGGAAAGACTCTTTTTTCCTCTGCGTCCTGAGAATCTATTTTACTGAAATGCTCGGTTGGAACCTGGCACTTGCTGCATGCAAAGCAGGGGCGCTATCCCATAAGCCTTCCCCAAACATAGGAAACTGCCTTGCACTGAGACAGGACTTTGGTCCACCTAGTCAATTATTATCTACTCTGGCTGGCAGCAGCTCTCTAAGCTCCTTCTCAGCTCGGGGACCCTGGGACCTTCTGATTGCAAAGTGGTTTGTTCTGCACACTGAATTCCTTAGAGTAATGATATGCAGTGTGAAGAAGTCGCTTCTTTTTTCCATCCTAAATCTCCTGCCTATCAGATGCATTGGGTGACCCCTGTAGTGAAAATGAGGAGAATGGAAAGGAGAAGTTGCTTGGAGGCTGTTCTCTTTCTTTTCTTCTAGATTGTGGCCAACTTAGCCAAGGCAGAGGAGCAGCCAATGGAGATGGGGACCAAGGTACTAACAACCTCCCCGCTCTTTAGCCCAAAGGAAATTATAGTGACCATTACTTACCCAACCATACAATTTAAAGATCTAAAATTATAAACAGGAAATATTTATATGGTTCTCGGAAAAATAAAAGGAAGAAGCAGGTTATTTTCTTTTACACACAATATGCTTCTTTCTGACAATCAAGGACTGGGCTGTACATAGGGACACCCAAAACTAATTTCTCAGTAGGCCCCAAAATTTATAAAACTGGCCATGATCTAGAGGAATGAAGGGGAGAAAATGTATTTGAGAGGGGAAGAAAAACTGGGAGAGAGAATGGCCATAAAAGAGAGGTGTGCATGGGCAGAAGTCAGAACCTGAAGAAGGGAGCAAGGTGAAGATTTTACGTAGTTCTTACATAAGCAACCAAATCTTTTGTTTTCAGTGTATGATCTTTCTGTGCTTTCAAGTTCTTTGTGGACGAACTGTTCCTAAATTTATTCTAAAATATTTTTGATATCTGTAGATATTAGATAGGTAGATAAAGTTTATTACGGTCATAGACCATCTCTGCAGATATTATGAACTATGTGTTTGTGTTTCAGCTTAATATTTTTGAGGTAAGTTATACTTGGCCTTAAGAGTCCAGACTCTCTCATTTTCATCCATCAGAATGGATTCTAGTCTGCCTTTCCCCCTGATATGCTCTTATTCGTTAGGGAATCTGCTATAAGATGTTCACAGTTCTGAAAAATGGCACTAAAGTCTTCCTAGTTCTCTTTCATTTCTTATTGTACATATGCAATTACTATATACAATTCAATGTTTATGTAGCATTTGTTTTATATTTTTGTTTTACCTTTTAAACTTTTAACAAGTATGGACCTGCAACAAAATATTGCATGTATGGTGTGCATGTATTACTTGAGCCTGTTGCTGAGCATGGTGAAAAAACAAAAGTTAGCAAAAGTTAGCTCCAGGAAGGGACTTCCTAGGAGGAGATATATATATGAGGGTGGGCAAAAGATCCTGGGGTGTGGTCCACTGTGAAAAAGGATGCTCTTGGGATGACAGATCTAGTCCAAGCAGTCCAGGAAGCCCCAACACACTCCTGCTCTGTCTCGGCTTGCTGGCGGGGGATTAGCGCTTTCATGACAGGGCCAGTCCAGTGTGGAGGACCAGAGGCTCTGTGAACTACAGGTCTCCATAGGACTGCGCCTTCATGAGTTAGGCCATCCAACTATAGGGCCCCCCACTGATGTAGGTCCCCTGTTACATCTGCTTAAAAATAGAGCTCATACTCCTCACCTTCCCCTCAACACTTAACCCCTGTAGACTCCCAAGGAATCTGGGCCACTCCCTGTGGTCTCAGTCTGGCAAGATCAGGGATGGCTCCTAGTACACATTCAAAATTCCCAAGCTGGGACTGGCATTGTGGTGTACGCAGATCTGATGTCGTGGGGAATTATAGGTGAGGGGAGCCCCTATTTTCAGCGATGGATCTACCAGTGGGGCTGGGCATCTGGCCCGCATGCGTGTCTCCATGACCTGCCACTCTCATGAGGGGTCCCTGTTGCCAGGCAACAGCTGGAGGAGTGCGGAGACAGTGGGGGACGGGGCAAGTGCTCCAAGTGGCCGCCAGCGAGAAGTGCGGCGGGCACTTCTGGGCTGCTCTGAGCCACCCTCTCTATAGTTTTGGCAGCAGCCACAGCACAAAACCCAGGTTATGACGGCCGCAGAATTCAGGCGACACGATGCCGCCTTCAAACCTCAGGTTGGAGCAGTGAAACTCTCTACAAACCGAAGATTCAGATTATGGTTTTACCTCAAAAACCTTGGGTCGCTTTTGTGATAAAACCATGGTTTCACGCATCCAGATGACCATGAAATGGAACCTTTGGTTTGGTATTATATGCAAAGATGGCCTCTCTCTCTCTCTCTCTGTGGTGGTGGGGAGGTGTTGGTGCTCAGGCCCAGCTCCTTTTTACACAGCCCTAAAGTTTCAAGAGTTAATGGCTGGTGAGGGGGTCAGTTTAATGTTTTCATCAATATTTGGTGAGGCTGTAGGGAGAGAAAGGGGTAGTGGAATAGGTTATATTTAATGATGAATATTGTTTATTGTGTGATTGTGTGTGTGTGCACATATAGTGATCAGATTAACAGATTCAGTGTGCAACTTCACCCTCCATTCCTCAGGAGCTGCATGTACACAGTTGTCTTTATGTTGTTGGGGTGGTTAACCTCCCACACCTAGAACTTAAATCTTCTAGACCCTTTCTCCCTCAGAAATGCTGGTGAGACAATGAAAGAGTTTGAGACCTTTCCCCCTCAGAAGCAGAAGGGGTAGTGACTGCCTTGAAGGAGTATTCTTCAAGCTGAGGAACTTTCTATGTTTCTTGTTCAAACCCACCTTCTGGCCCTCCTTGCCACTGAGCTCTCTTCGTTCTGCCCATCTGGTTGTCTGTTAATTTTCTCGTTCCATAAGCATTCCATTCCATTGAGTTACACTGCAGTTTAGGGGTGGGTTTGGGTGTGTGTTTGTTTTTTCGCACCCTCTTAGGGGTGTTTTTCTTCTTCAGATTTTTGTGAAACTGATATATCTGCAGATTACTGTGAGACCTCTGTACCTCCCTCTCACCCACAGGTGCTCTGGTTATGTGTCCATAAGGATCATAATTTTTCCAGCTCTTTCAGAAATAGTTAGAAGATTAGCATGCACTCTGTGTATACTAGCATTTTTCAATTGCTATTTGCCTGCCTGCCTATAGCAAGAGAACAATTTCCTCTGTCAAATACCTCCACCTGTTCCTCCCACTATAAGCTACCCCAAAGTAGCAACTACCATAAAAAGATCACAGACAGAGAGATACATTGTGAGGAGCCCAGAGCTCTTGCAGGTGAAGGAGGGAGAACAGCAAGGAAGATAGAAAGCAGAGTTTCTTCTTCCTGTGTTGTTGTGTATGTATCGTGAGAGGTAAATGCTTATTTAAAATATTTATGTCCTGCCCCTCCAGTGCAATAGTGTTTGGGGTGGCTCACACCAATAAAACAACTAAAACAATATGAAATGAATAAGACCCAATTAAAAACTAGACCCAGTTAAAACCAGATTTACAAATTAAAAGCCCACTAGAACAACAAAGAATAAATTATATCAAATTTCCCTTTAAAAGAAAGATCTTTAAAAACGCTGAGGTAGGGAATATGGTGAAGTTTGGGAGGATATTCCAGAGCCACATCTGAAAAGGCCGTGTCTCTGAGAGAAAAGACAGAGAGAAAATCAATATACTTTAATATTTGCACTTAGGCAAATTGTGGATGAAAGAGCGACAATTCCCATAAGGGAGTGGTTGCTAGATTTCTATCAGTTTGGTCTCTCTAATTAGGACACATGCACATTACATAGGAAGCTGCCTTATCCCGAGTCGGACCATTGGTCCATCTAGCTCAGTATTGCCTACACAGACTGGTACCAACTTCTCCAAGGCAAGAGTGTCTCTCACCTCTATCTTGGAGATGCCAGGGAGGGAACCTGGGATCTGCATGCAAGCATGCAGGTGCTCTTCCCAGAGTAGCCCCATCCCCTACGGGGAATATCTTACAGTGCTCACACATATAGAGGCACCTCACATAATTACTATGAAGTGCCTCAATGTGGTCTGCAGGGAGAGCGGGTTTAGCCCGCTCTCCCTGCAGACAAGCAGCTGCTTGTAGCTGGGGGGCCAGATCGGCCACCCACACAGCTGCTGGCTCCATCACGGAGCCGGCGGGGGCTGCAGGGATAGGGGGCCACATGGCCCCTGGAAGTTCCAGGATGCCCCGTGCGAGTGTGCGGGACATCCTGGAGAAACCTCCAAGCCCGGAAAGCTGCTTGCAGCCTCCCGGTTGGGGGTCTACTCATGTGTCGCCATGCGCCACGGCAACACACGAGCAACCAAATGGGGTCAACGGAGCGCTCACTCTGTTAACCTCATTTAAGGGGAGGGGAATTAGGTGGGCTAGCCATTCAGCAATGCAAGTGTTTGTGCATGGGAGAGCAACTTTAGCCACTCTCTTCCTCTTTCTGTCCCAGAAGCACACTGTGAAACATACAAATACATGCCTGAGGGGTGCGTGACTCTTGGGGATATATTTGTGTGATGCACACAGTGCTTCCTGGGGCAAGGGGGATATCAGTTGAAAATCACCCCTACATGAATAAAGCACCCTACGTACATAAGCAGCTGAGCTGTTAAAGCAGGAATGTATCTGCTTCACATGTGCTTATTATGGCTGCATGCACACATTAACTGGGATGTCAGCTAAATTTCCAGTAAAGGGCATTAGATTTAATTTGCATAGAATGTCTCTGGAATCTGATTGTAAGAACACTGAGAATATATATCATGGGGGCAAGTGACCATTTTACTCACTTTGCCCAAGCTTTTCCTACAAAAGGTTAAACTTTGGGGATATGCTCTGAATAGCAATGTGGTCCCCTCCCAGTTCTATGCAAAAGATTGTGAACACATTATTTTGCTGGTCTCTTATATTATATAATCACTTTATAATTCTACCGGGAGTTGTTTTTTTGTTGTTCAAATCAAGTTACTGACATCACTCAGTTTTATTTATTGGAAGCAAAGGAGGGAGGAGAAGGAAGCTGAACGTGTATTTGATAGGGTGAATTTTCTTGGCGGGGAAGTTGATAGTCTGTGTTCTCTCTTCATGACTATCCATTAACACTGCTGATTTTAACAAAGGACGTTCCTACTTCAGACTGTCTGAAAGGCAGTAGTTGTGCCTCATCATGTTCAGTGTTGTTGAAAAGCAACCCTAACTTATAAATCATCAGAACAAACCAAGTTATCTTCTGTTACATCAATTCTTTATAAAGTTCTTTAAGGAGGTGTATGCTGAACCTGGTTGAAATCTACTGCACTAGACTTTTTTTTAAGGCTTTAAAAAAAATCAGTTTTGGTTAGCATGTGTTTAAATACAACGGGTGTGCCGCAGTTCTGAAAGGGAGACTCTGTGTGTGTGTGTGTGTGTGTGTGTGTGTGTGTGTGCGCGCACACACACACACACACACACACGTGAGGGGAAGAGATGGTGATGTGTAGTTAATCCCCACCCCCCACCCCACCCCCGGCTTTGCCGTCCTGACTGCGGACTTCTGGCTTGAAACACATCTGGAACTTGGCACTGGATTCCTAAGCTACAGAACTACTGGATGAAAACAGCAACAGAAATCCCATTCAGCTACTGAACAAGGTAGACACCATGAGTGAACAAAGTAGGAGACTGCTAATATGATATTTTATTTATAAAGAACCACCCTGCTTGCTTCCACCCACATTTTTCCAATTATAGTGCATTGAATTGATGTGACATCACTCTTGACCATAGGCCAGTCTATTCAACAGCCTGGCAAAGAAATTTATTAACTGGTTACCTGCCAATTGTCTGGAGTCCGGATTGCAGCGTAGACATATTTCTTTTCTAATGATAACATTGTTAGGGGGCCTTACGCTGACAAGCCTGCAGAGGCCTGCAGAACCTCTGAAGTTGCTATTTCAAAGACAGATTGTTGCTCAAGTAAAAGATTTACCCCTGATTTCTGAGACGGAAGAGATGGAAGGAAGATGAACTTAGTTTCACTTCACCAGCACTTTGGCGCACCAGCAACTCTCTCTTTTGTGACAGAATTCTAATCTTTGGCCAGTCAGACTCTCTACCACTGCTGAACCTATAGTTTATCTTTTGGTCTTGTCAACTGTAATCTGAAGCACAAGAGTACCATTTACATGAAGAGGCTCTTCACACGAGCAATGTGGAGAGCCAGATAGGGTTTGGCGGGGAAAGAGGGTCAAGCCCGCTCTCCCCATACATGAGCATCAAGCCCTCCCTGGACAGCTGGATCGGCTGCCCACATGATTACCGGGTCCATTACGGAGCCGGTAGGGGCGGCAGGGATTGGGGGCCACACAACCCTCAGAAGTCCCAGAATGCCCCGCGTGAGTGCATGAGGCATTCTGGGGAGACCCCTGTCAGGCTTCTTGTAGCTTCTTGGTTAGAGGTCTCATGAGTCGCCGTGGCGCGGAGTCCAAACAAACAGCCATCTCTGGAGATACAAAATGGAGACTAACACTGGGAGAACAAAGAGGGGAGGAGTCCAGCACTTTTATCCATGACCCTAAAACCACCCAGTGATCACTATGAGACATTGCAGCTAAAAGCTGATGCTGCCAGGGTCTTAGCTCCAACAATTAGAACTCGTATGTGGCACACACTCACCTGCCCTAGATGGATCCATAGTGGTTCAGGAGGACAGCATGTACTTTTCATGCAAAAGGTACAATTCCTAGGATCCCCTGGGGAAATAATTTCAGGAAGTGTAGTTGGAGAAGACCTTTTCCTGAGACTCTGGAGAGCTACTGCTGGTCAGAGAGCAAGGACAATATGGGGCTAGATGAACTTGGTATAAGGCAACTTTATATAGTCATAGGACCAAGGATGTGGGCTCCTCAATCAACTGAGCTTTATGCTTAATATTAATCATACTCCCATTTCTCTGCCTTTTCAAAGACTCATGTATACTGAATTGAGTACCACTTTATTTGTGGTGATTTTGATAGCCAAAATAAGGTTTGGATTGATCCAGCATGGTGCTGCTCCAAGGCCAACGTCAGGCTGTGTAGATTCATAATTATGCAACAAGTCAGCATCCTGATGATACAGGAGGATAAACGATTGCTATCCATCCCTGCTAATTGGGTAAAGAGGCACCTTTTTAACATGGTGATTCTCTTTATTTAGTAACTGGCCCTATCCTGCCCCAGCACAGCACCTTCAGTGACTGTTGCTGGTGTCTATTTTATATTCCTTTTTAGATGGTGAGTCCTTCAGGGACAGGGATCCATCTTTCCTATCTATCTATCTATCTATCTATCTATCTATCTATCTATCTATCTATCTATCTATTTTCTCTGTGTAAACCGCTTTGGACATTTTTTTTGTTGAAAAGCTTTATATAAATATTTGTTGTTGTTTCCATTTGTGTCTTCCTCCCCTGTATTGGGTTCTCTGGCTGTACGACCACTGCCACTTTTTCAGAGGCTTTTAGTTGCCTTTAGTATTTGTGCTTTATTTCTTTCTCAACCGTTATCCTGATATATATTAACTAATATGCAGACATTGATTTAGGCATCGGATATGGGAGCAAAATTTATCATAACTCTAGAAGTCCAGCACTTCTATTATCTATGGAAACATTTTTGCATAGTTGTGCAAGCAACCATCGTATGTATTTATTCTTCTACTGTGAGAACTTGTGTTGAAAAGCAGTATATAACTATCTGTAGCAATGGAGTGGGGAGTGTCTCCAGTCCTGTTTTTGCTGGGGTTGAAGACTGGTGATGTGATGCCATCTACAGCCCTCCTAATGGGAGATGAAAGGGGATAAATGGGATGACTAAGTTTGCTTCAGAAGAGAGGCCACCTCTATTGTGAAAGTATATCTATTGCTTGGGATTGGGAAATAACAGAGGGAAATAAATTGCACCAATGCCCTGCTTTTCTTATTCCTGTCTTACTCCTCTATAAAAATGGCATGGAAGGATGAGTGTATTTGTGTGACTATATATGAAAATAATAAATTGGGGATGGGCCCATAGCTCAGTGGTAGAACATCTGCTTTGTATGCAGAAGGTTCCAAGTTCAATCCCTGTCATCACCAGCTAGGGATGAGAAAGTCTCCTGCTTGAAATATTGGAGAGCCATTGCCTGTCTGTGTGTAGACAATATGAACTACATGAATTAATGGTCTGACTTGGTATAAGGCACCTTCCTGTGTTCTTACAGGTGTTTTTCCTCTCCCCCCTCCCCCCGCATTCCCCTTGAGCAAGTGGAATCTCTAAGTGAGAGCTTCACATGAACCAATTATGTGGAAGAAGTAATGTGTTCTATAATGGTATGTCCCAATCCTGGTTTCCTACAGCTTATACATATACAGTCATTTGCTATGTATGATACAAGTGACACATATAGGAGTGTTGCACATTGTGATCTGCATGGGTGTAATACCTGTCAAAGTTGTTTTGTTTTTAAACCCTGTCTTTCTGCCTTCAAAGGTGGCTTACATTCAGATAAAAAGGCAATGCATTAATAAAATGTTATCATAACGGATACATAGCAAAGACACACACACACACACACACACACACTTAGTGACATGTGTGGGTGATAATCACACAAGGCCCCATTTATTTATCATGTAATAAATAGGACTTGAAAGACTTGATGCTAAGGTGGGGACTGAAAAGACATCTCTGTTTTGAACAGCATGGGAGATACCAAGGATATGGGATGTGATATCAATGACTGTTAGGAAAAAAGATATTTTAAAGTTGAAGAAAACAACAGGAATCTATGCTGATAGGCTTGTTTTCCTTAGTCTTTCTCTCTGACTTTGGTCATAGGATGGGAGTTGGTTAATAAAAGGGTTGGGCAGACCGTATCTTAAAGTTCCATTCAGTGTTGTAGAATAATGACCTTTTTTCATCATGATAATCAAGTGGCATTCTTCTCTGCCCTCATTTGTTTTTCTTTTCTTTTTAATTTCTAATTATTATTTTTTGCATTTAAGAAACTTTTCCATCTGGACTACTTTGCAAGAAACTTTACAAAAATGTTGTCACTGTCTACAATATTTCCTCTTCTATACTTCTTTAAAATCCATTTTTCAGTCCAATGTTCAGCCCTTCCTTTTTCTCCTTCCCTACTCCAGATTCAAAGTTTCAGAACTTATATTTTTCAAATGAGATGACAAATTGTCAGAGCTTCAGTTTTTTGTGGGCCCTAGGGCAATAGAGCATAACTGGACGACTCTTTGCATTGCCTCTTTAGCACCATCTCTCTCTCCTCTAACCTCACCCATTCTCCCTTTTGGCTAACCTTTACATTAAGACATAAGTTTTATAATTTTGGTTAAAGCAAAAATGTCACTGCTTTAAAAAAATTGATCATTGCCCACTCTTTGGAACATCTTACTAACTACAGCTAAATTGGGTAGCTTTCCCACCAAAATTAAGTGGCAAACACATTTCAGTGTTTGTGGCTGTTTAGTCAGAAGAAAATGAATACAGCAGATACAGTAGAATCTTCAGCAAAGTGTACAGGGTCAGGAGGTGAGGTTTTGTGCAAATTGGTCCTTAGTATGAGAGCTGGATTTTTTCTTATTTTCATGCATGAAATGTTGCAAAGATATGTCATTAAAATTCTCAATAATAATGATGGTGACACAACTTTGACAACAAATTACTACTGATATAAAGTGTTATGGATGTTTTAAAAAGAATGTCGTGGGGACGAGGAGACTGAATAAGGCAGATCACAAGGGTTAAATTCTATATATTTCCATGGAGACATATGCCACCGTGAGCCAATCTTATCTCTCTCTCAGTTTAACCTATTTTACAGAGCTGTTGTGAGGAAAAAAACAAGTTGTCCTGGTAAGAATTAATTGCCTGCATTCCTTTCATTAGACTCTTAATTGATAATGACCATCCTCACAAATTTAGCCTTCAACTTTCACATGCCCACCATCTTGAAATGGGATGGACTGCATGATCACAAACTATGCCATTAAGTTGTCCCTATGTGTAACTCACTACAACTGTACCAAATTTGGTTCAAATTGGTTAGACTGTTCATAAGTTAGCCCAGTTATGTCATGAACCCTGAGTCTGATACGGAGGAGTTCCAGGATGAAGGGGTCATGACCCCTGCACTGGAGACCAGGGGCTCTCATGGTGAGCTGGTTGTGACTTTTGAGCCTGACTCTGACTGAGAGGACTCACAGGATGAGGCAAGCTTCAAGGGGCCCTTGCCCCCATCAATGGAAATGGCAGTACCTGCTGACTTCCTTAGCACACCCTTGCCTGGGTCCTCTGAGTTGTAGGATGAACCCAAAGCACCCCAAACCCCATCAGCAGCCACCCAGCTATGCCACACCCAGCACTTAAGAAATAGGATGGAGCCCTTTAAGACATTCTAGGCTCAGGTAGGGCTGCAGTGCTGGCTCTGTATTTAAGGCCTCAGTTTGCCTCCACCATTTGCTGAAGCAGCTTCATTATGTATGCTACCTTGATTCTTTTGGTTTCCCTGGCTACTGACACTTTGCTTGTTTTTGGAGTCTGACCCTGCCTCCTCCTAATGGACTGATCTCTGGCTCCTGACCTCTTGTTTGTTTGGCTTTGCCTTGCTTGCTCCCACAGTGTGCTTCCTGCCACACCTGACCCACCCAGGTATGACAAGTTATTCCTCAAATGTTCATGTGTCCGCCATCTTGAATGGGGTGTATGACATCATCACAAACTGTGCCACTGAGATGTCACTCCCTACAACTGTGCCAAATTTGGTTCAAATCAGTTAGATGGTCCACAAATTAGCCCACTTGTGCTTCAAACTCTCACATGTCTGACATCTTTAATTGAGGTGGATGACATCATTATAACCTGTGCCACTGAGGCATCCCTATAGCTGTAGTCAATTTGGTTCAAATTGGTTAGGCGGTTCACAAATTAGCCCACTTGTGCCTCAAATGTTTATGTGTCTTCCATCTTGAATCAGGGTCAATGACATCACAAACTATGCCATTGAGGTGTTCCTATGTGTCCCTAAAACTGTACCTGTTCTGTGGTCAGTGCCAATTTGGTTCATATTGGTCCATTGTGAAGCTGATTAGGGGACCCACACACATAGAGAATGCTGGGTGATCTCTTAATACATTAAAACTGAATGTGGTTTATATTTGTGTACATTGGTTGACATCCTAATGAAGCATGCACACTTTGGGCCCTGCACAACTCCCCATTCCCTCTCACATATGCTGTTCCGTTGGTTCCAAGAGCTCCCTGTGCTCTGGAAGGCATTTCTTAGGTCGAAAATCCATTGCTGAGCATCAGCACAGTGTTTCTGAAGGGGCAAATGCCTTTATAGCATGTCAAACACTCATGGTTCACTGATGTCTACAGCTTCATTTATGCATATTCTTTCGCCAGTTCAAAGTCACAGGCTTCAATTGGAGCTTGTTCAATTGGAGCATATCAAGTTTCCAAGGACTAAACTGGATATGATGAGGGATGTATAGTTGCTGCTGAAAACAAGCACTATTTTGCCTAGAACAGTTGGTCATGGAACAGACCAGAGAGAAGGTGACCTTGGACCTAATTCTGAGTGACACCCAGGACCTGGTGTGTGACGTCAGTGTCATCGACCCTTTAGGGAACAGGGACCACAGTGCCATCAAATTCAGCATACATGCGGAAAGGAATCGCCAAGGATGTCTAACACGGACATTTTGAATTTCAGAAGAGGAAACTTCTCCAAAATGAGGAGCATGGTGAAAAGAAAGCTGAAAGGGAAAACCAGGAGAGTCACGTCGCTCCAGAGTGCATGGAGTTTACTCAAAACCACAATGCTAGAAGCCCAGTTAGATTGTATACCCAAAAGGAGGAAAGATACCACTAAGTCCAGGAGGATGCCAGCATGGCTAACAGGTACCATCAAAGAAGCCATAAAAGGGAAGAAGACTTCCTTCCGAAATTGGAAGGCCTATCCAAATGAAGAGAACAGAAAGGAACACAAACTCTGGCAAAAGAAATGCAAGGTGACAATAAGGCAGGCAAAAAGAGAGTTTGAGGAACATTTAGCCAAAAGTATCAAAGGGGATAACAAAAACTTCTTTAAGTACATCAGAAGCAGGAAACCTGCCAGGGAGGCAGTTTGGACCATTAGACAATGAGGGAGTGAAAGGGATTATTAAGGAGGATTTGGAGATTGCAGAGAAATTAAATGAGTTCTTTGTGTCCATCTTCACGGCAGAGGATACTGAGCATATACCTGTTCCTGAACCAGGCTTCTTAGGGATGGAGGCTAGAGAGCTGAGTCAGATAGAAGTGACAAGAGATGACGTACTGAACTGTCTGGAAAAACTGAAGGCTAACAAATCACCAGGGCCAGATGGCATCCATCCAAGAGTCCTCAAAGAACTCAAACGTGAAATTGCTGACCTCCTTGCTAAAATTTTCAACTTATCCCTGAAATAGGGCTCTGTACCAGAGGACTGGAGTAGCAAATGTAACACCGATTTTCAAAAAGGGACCCAGGGGTGATCCGGGAAATTACAGGCCGGTTAGCCTAACATCCGTTCCAGGCAAATTGATGGAAAGCATCCTCAAGAATAAAATTGTAAAGCACCTAGAAAAACAGACCCTGCTGGGAGTGAGCCAGCATGGCTTCCGCAAAGGTAAATCTTGCCTCACCAACCTTTTGGACTTCTTTGAGGGTGTCAACGAGTGTGTGGATTAAGGTGATCCAGTTGACATAGTATACCTGGACTTCCAAAAAGCTTTTGACAAAGTTCCTCATCAAAGACTCCTGAGGAAACTTAGCAGTCATGGGATAAGGGGACAAGTACATGTGTGGATTGCTAACTGGTTGAAAGACAGGAAACAGAGGGTAGGTATAAATGGAGAGTTTTCACAATGGAGGGAAGTAAGAAGTGGGGTCCCCCAGGGAACTGTACTGGGACCTGTGATTTTTAATTTATTCATAAATAATCTAGAAGCAGGGGTAAGCAGCGATGTGGCCAAATTTGCAGATGATACCAAATTCTTTTGGGTAGTGAAATCCAAAACGGATTGTGAGCAGCTCCAAAAGGATCTCTCCAAACTGGGGGAGTGGGCGACAAAATGGCAAATGCAGTTCAATGTTAGCAAGTGTAAAGTGATGCACATTGGGACGGACACCCCCAAATTCAAGTATATGCTGATGGGATCCAAGCTGTCGGTGACTGACCAGGAGAGGGATCTTGGGGTCGTGGTGGACAGCTCGTTGAATGTGTTGACTCAATGTGTGGCAGCTTTGAAAAAGGCAAATTCAATGCTAGGGATCATTAGAAAGGGGATTGAAAATAAAACGGCTAATATTATAATGCCCTTATACAAGACTATGGTGCGACCACACTTGGAGTACTACGTACAATTCTGGTCACCACATCTTAAAAAGGACATTGTTGAACTGGAAAAGGTGCAGAAGAGGGCAACCAAGATGATCAGGGGCCTGGAGCATCTTTCTTTTGAGGCAAGACTACAACACCTGGGGCTTTTTAGTTTAGAAAAAAGATGACTGCGGGGAGACCTGATAGAGGTCTATAAAATCATGCATGATTTGGAGAAATTGGAGAGAGGGAAATTCTTTTCCCTCTCACACAACACTAGAACCAGGGGTCAGCCCATGAAATTGATGCCTGGATGGCTTTAAGAGGGGTTTGGATAACTTCATGGAGGAGAGGTCCATCAATGGCTACTAGTCGGAGGGCTGTGGGCCATCTCCAGTCTCAAAGGCATGATGGCTCTGAGAACCAGTTGCAGGGGAGTAATGGCAGGAGAGAGGGCACGCCCTCAACTCCTGCCTGTGGCTTCCAGCAGCCTCTGGTGGGCCACTGTGAGAAACAGAATGCTGGACTAGATTGGCCTTGGGCCTGATCCAGCAGGGCTGTTCTTATGTTCTTATGTCTACCTGGGAGAGACAGAGCAGATGTGGGGCTACTGCTCTTGGTGGCATGTTTTGTAACATCTCATTTGGTCCTGTTGCCTCAAATGGCAGGAGAATTTCTAAAATATAGATTTTTCAATAAATAAAAAGTTTGTGTCAAGGTATTCCAAATGCCCCACCAAGAAATGCTGAATACTTCAACTTGTATCAGTTACGTACAATGGATCCAACATGCATTTTATTGTTTGTTTGCATTATAGAATAGTCTGTCCGTCACTATGAACAGAAGAAGTTGCCTTCTACTGAGTCAGGCCATTGGTCCATCTAGCTTAGGACTGCCTGTTGTGGGTGACAGCACCTCCCCATGGCTCCAGCCTACTTGGAGATGCCAGGGATTGAACCTGGGTCCTTCTGCATGATAAAGTATATGGTTTACCACCAAATTATGGCCCTTTTTCCTTATTGTATGCCCCTGCTTGCCATAAGAAGGAGCAAAGAGCTATGTAAGCCACTGAGGCCCTGCCTCCAGGCCACTGGAAATATTGTTTAGTCTTCTTATTTCTAAGAATTCTGCAGGTATTTCCCACATACTTCCAAGATCGCCTTTTTAGCCTTGTGGGTTAGAATCATGGTCAGAAAGCGAAGATTCTCTGGACAATCAGTTCTGTGCCCAGTGCCAGTTTCTGTGGTTGTGTGGTATAGTCACAAAATTGGAGGTAGGTATGCGCAAATCTGCTTGTACTGAATTAACAAGATGCAGCAGTGTTGTGGTTCTTAATATACTTTTGTTGTTTGTCTTGAGGATGTGTCCAGGAATTTCTCTTTCCTTGGAAATGTGGGCATGAAAATGTGTGGAGATGAGTCACTCCTGGGGGTCCTGCAATAATTTAGCTACCTCTCTTGTTGGGAAATGTCCCTTTTCCCTCTCTGCATATGAATAATGCAGCATGACCTAAATCAACCTAAGCTTTCCCACTTCACTGACATTGGCAGCAGCTGGGATTACAGGTGGAATACATTCTTCTAACTCCCCTGCATTGCAGCTTTCAGGACAGGGTTAAAATGGGGGATCTTGAGCAGTTGACTCCTGACAGGAAATTGCATTGTATGCTGGCTTTAAATGGGAAGGTATGAGAAATCAACTCAGAATCAGCAAACAGTGACTTAGAAGGAACAAACAGGCAGTGCTTCAGAAGGGTGGTGATTTCCTTTTGGGTAAATACGTCATTAATCTGAGGGAGCACATTCTTTTCCATCAAAAGATAAGGAGACCAAATTCTCTTTCTCAGGGCTGGGTCATGTTAGATTGTGTTTACCCCTTCAGCCATAAGCCTGTGTAATCTCTCCTCTTTGGAGGGTTGTTTCCCCTCATAAAGGAAGATTGCTGGTTCAGGACTTACTCTCTCAAAAACTTCGTCTTGATCCAGGAGTATGCTTTTTTTCTCTTTCTGCATTTGAAGTAATGTCAACCATTCAGCTGTATTCAGTTCTGAATTCTATAATGAGATAGCAAATAAAAAGTATATTGAATGTGGGATTTGTTCCAAGGTTTGCAACGTTTAAGCACAGACCAGAATCCAACGTGAAGCATTTAATGTGGTGCATCATATTATGTGCTTTAGGGCAAGAGTCTGGCTTAGGCTGAAGCTCTGGAAGCTTTCCATCACCTGTGCTGCTACTCCAGTTGGGTGGGCTATGTGGTGATCACTTGTATTGATATCTCTCCTTTGCACGGCATTGGTTTAGCATTTTAGAAATGGAAATGTCCTTCAAATAAGAACTGTCTTTATGGTGCAGACTACATGATATATATTCAACTGCTTGTCCCTTCTCTGAAAAATGCCAAAGACTTGCATTGGGGTTGACACAGTGCCAGCTCTGTGTGGATACTATCAAGTCCAGAAATGTTTAATTTAGTTCCCTGCTGCTGCTGTTTATGAAAATATACAGAAAGCAAGTGTACTGAAATTTACTGAAATTCTACATTAAAGAAGATTATCTCCATTCCTTTTGCTTGATTGAACTGTAGAAGAGCATTATCTTTTTTCATAGGGTCTCAGTTCTCAGAATGAATGTGACAGAATAACATCAAGTTGCCGCTGGAAGAGTGGAACAGAAGGACTTAGTGTGATCCAGCAAGACATTTCCTACATACTTAAGTCACTGATATGTCTGCAGTAGATAAATGACAACAATCTGTGCTGGAAGGTGGAGTTAGCAAAGTTTGCCAAAATATTATGAATTCCATAGCATCTCATCTTGACTAATGCATGATATATGAAAATTATGTTGAGTCTGTATAAGGATGCAGGGACCAAGTGTTTCCAAGATGTCACACCACACTTTCCAAAGAGATAGATGGCCTGATTATCAAAGTGGCTCCTAAGTACACAACCAGATCTTTGCTTTGCAATTCTAAAAATGTATTTAATTGGAAGTAAACTGTATCAGTCAGACTTACTTCACCATAGGGACTTATTTCCAAATATGCCTAGGATTGCAGCCTTACACTCCATTTCTTAAACATTTGCAACAATATATAATTAGTGCTAAAATAGCATTGCATCTCATTGCTGTAGCTTTTGATACATCCTGCCCAAGACACTTGGGCTGATTTTTGCTCTATATGCATTATATATTTTGAAAGACTGGCTTAGCCAGGACTTAATTTGAGCTCATTCTCAAAGGACATAGTTTTGGAATATATGTTAACAGAGGTTGGCTATTGAGGAGGGATTATAAGCATTTTTTGTTTTAAATATACTACACACATCCCTGTGGGATGCTTTCGCTAATGTCAGATTCTTTGTGATCAATCTGTGTGCTGAGTGGGGAGGTGGTGGGCTTACCTCACAGTATTTTTACATTGTAAAAGATCCTTTCCATTATGCTCCCCTTCCTCATTATATGGAAGCAAGTCCCACTGACTTTAATTGGGTTTACTTCCTTCCAAGTCTGCACATATAACATAGAAATGCGGGTTCAGTTATCAAAATGCTACTGGAAAAGGCATGTGTACTCCAGCCCAGAATTCTCTTTCTCACAGTGCTCAGCCACATGCTTCCAGAGAGCTCCAAAGAAGTGTGCAAGGAAATCCCAGAAACCATTCCCACCTAGTGCCAACAAGCTTTTATTGTGGTGTAGACTGCCTTTGAATATGGAGGTTCTACATGACAGCCAAACCTACCTGTGAATATGGAGTTTTCATTTCTTAAGTATGGCCAAGTGAAGTTTCCTTAATCACTGGCAGTTAGGTTCTGATGTAGAACTTTCATGCTCAAGAGCAGTCAACACCAGAATGTTGGTTTTGTGCTGCTGCGTGGGAATAGTTTTTAGGATTTCCTTGAGGTTCTTTCTTTGCAACTTCCTAGCATGGGGTCCTTGGTCCCAATACTATGAGGCTCTACACACAATCCGTGTGTAGAGCCTGGGAGGGTTCTGCGGGGAGAGCGGGCTTAGCTCTCTCTCTCTGTACACGAGCAGCCGCTGGTTTCTGGGTGGCCCAATCGGCTGCCCACATGACTACCAGTTCCATCACGGTAGCCGATAGGGCTACCAGCTCCTACCATCATGGAAATGGTAGGGGCTGCAGGGATCAGAGGCCTCCTGGCCCCCGGAAGTCCCAGGATGCCTCGTACGAGTGTGCAGGGCATCCTGAGGAGACCCCTGACACCAGGAGGCTTGTTGTAGCTTCCCGGTGGTGGTCTCCTTGTGAGTTGCCGCGGCACGGAAACGTGCCATGGTGACTCACGATCGGGAAAACAGGGTTAGCGGAGCACTCACTCCGCTAACCCTGTTTAAGGGGAGGGCTTCTTTGGTGGGCTAGCTGCCAGAGAACCACCAGGCTCACCAGCAAGCCCATTGGTTCTTACAATGGGAGAAAATCGGGCTGGGCTCTAGTTTTCTCCCATCATGAGAATAGTCTATATACATTTTCCCCAGAAGTAAGCTCCAAAGAAATAAATGAGGCCCCCCCCCTTATATGATTATCTGAGAGGCTGGGAGGAAGTGTGTGTGTGGTGGGGGGACCCCACATTCTTGTCTAGGATCTCTACTGTTCCTGATTCCTATGTATGTTTACTCAGAACTAAGCTCCAACTTGACTTTCTGGTAATGCATTTCAAGATTTGCTGCAGGCCTCTGCTTCCCTCATTTGGTGGGAGTGAGAGAAAGTGGGCAGAGGGGGAAAACAAATGCCCATGAAAAGAAAGGGAGGGAGAGGAATGGTTGTTTAACTATGTAAGTGCCAGGGTGCTGATAGACTGTCCTTATCAGACACCTGTGTTCAGAACCAGGAAGTCACCTGCTAGAAAATGCCAGGACTCCCAACTTTCATTTCAGAATTCTCAGTGGGCAGACTCAGTTATGCTCTCAGCTAACTTTACCATAGTTATTTTCCCTGTTATTATGGGGATTTAAAACAGTAACTCAAAGATCACTAGATTGATATTTTTCAAACCAGCAAAAGGCACCATTCCCATATGGACCTGAATTATTGGGAAATGCTAAAAAGTCATCAAACTCTTAAAAATATACATTGAGGTGATTCTCACGTGCGGCTCCCAGCAGCAAACTGCAGAAAGTACCTCTATCCTTAAACGAGGTTAGCAGAGTGAGTCACGTTTATATGACCGTGAGTCACCCTGGCACGGCTTCTTGCCGACTCAGAAGTAGACTCCTGACTGGGAGGCTACAACCCTCCTGGCACAGGGGTCTCCCCAGCCTTCCCCATGCACTCATGTGGGGCATGCTGGGACTTTCGGGGCCTGGGTGGCCCCCACTGACTCCGTGACGGAGCTGGTAGTCATGTGGGCAGCCGATCCAGCCATCCAGGGCTCGGTGGTCAAGCCCGCTCTCCCTGCAGAAGCCCTGCAGGCTCTATATACGGATTGTGTAGTTAGGGCTAAGCCGTGCCTTAACTTCCTTGAGCATCTATACTGTGAAGGAGGCCTTGGAGGTAAACTATACAAAGACTAAGGTGATGGTTTTTGCAAAACGTCCCAAAACCCATAAATGGTCCATAAATGGACATAATATTGAGCAGGTCACGGTTTTCAAATATTTAGGGGTTGTATTTCATTTCAGTGTATCCTGGAAAGCTCATCTTAGCTTTGTTTCTCACAGTGCCCAACAGACAGCAAATGTGATTAAATCTTTTTACTTTTCGAGAGGTGCTCTTTTTGTCCCAGCGGCTGTCAAATTATTGAAGGCTCAAATATACCCTCAAATTCTTTATGGTGCGCAAATTGGGCCTTTTGATAATTTTACAATATTAGAAGCAGTTCAAACTAAATTCTTAAGGGCCATCCTTCAAGCCCCCAGAAGCACAGCTAATGTGGCTCTTCGTAGAGAGGTTGGGGTTACCACCTTGATAATTAAAATCTGGTTTTGTATAATCAAATTCTGGCTGCATTTAGTTTTCTTCCCAGTTGGTCTAGAAGTGCCTTCAGTGTTAATTGACAGCTTTACATCTAAATGGGAAATAGCTCTGAAAATGAAATTGCATCATCTGGGCACGTCCCAATAAAACCTTATAGGGAGGGGTTTAGATCAGGCGATATGTTTTATCAGGCAGTGACTATTGGACATAGATCTGCAGGAGGAGTGTGCTCGACTACCAAGGGGAATGTATATAGGCTCCCAAAATTTCAGTCACAAACTGGCTGAATATTTAGATCATGTGTTTTTACCTAAGTTTAGGAGAGCATTGACCCTTGCATGTTTGAATGCCCTTCCTTCTGCACTCCTAGACAGGAAATATAAATGAGTTCCATATGCATTGCGTCGTTGCCCTTGTGCCCTTGTTGCCTTGTGGCTCAGGGGATATAGAGTCAGTTGTTCATGTTATTCTGTATTGTCAATTTTATAGGGATGCTCGTATTAAGTTCATTGCTCCTCTCTTAAAGAATCATCCTGGCCATACGGATCAATTTTACTTGGATCAAATTTTAAATCTGTTGCCTCTATTAATGTGACCAGGTTTTGTTTTGTTGCATCCAAACTTCATAGAGCTTGTATTAGCAACTTGAATATTTTGTAAATTATAAATGTATTATTTTAAATGTTAAGTTGGTCTAAGGACCGTAGTAAACCTACTACTACTAGTGGGTCTACAGTATGGATCATGTGTAGAGCCTCATTATCTGTGGTGAAAAAACATTGCCAGCACTTTGAAACCTCTTTTTAGGAGTTAAAAACCCAAACTGATGTATCTCAGTCATTTTGCAACAGATTTGCACCAAATTTGGAGGAGTGGTGGCTCTTGTCTCCTAGTTGATATGTGCACGATTTCAGGGGGATTGGGTGGATACTATTGACTTTATAAGCAGTAGAATATTCAGGATGTATAGTGGCAGAATGTTGAAAATACTCCACATCTTAATTATACTGGCATGACTGTGACTTTATAAGCAGTAGAATATTGACTTTATAAGCAGTAGAATATTCAGGATGTATAATGGCAGAATGTTGAAAATACTCCACATCTTAATTATACTGGCATGACTGTGCCAGTATAATTTAGTCTCTGGGGATGATGATAGAAACTCCAGTTTTTAAAATACCTGCTGAACATCAACATCCATCCCTCCCCTCCCCACCCCACCAATCACAAGCAAAGTGTAGTTTAATAATCATCATTTTGGGTTCTATTTGTACGACATGACTGAGTTTCACGCTACAATTCTGCTTCCAGAGTTTGCTTTGTTTTAATGTTACGAACTGGCTTTAGCTTGAATTTGACCCAAAACTTGACTAATCTGTAATGAAGTCCAGGTTTTACAGAACTTGGCATGATGGATATCCTTTCAGCAGTTGCATAATGGCTCACCCCGCATAACCACTGCTCACTGGCAGCAGCCTCACATCTCAAGTCATTTTTCAAGTTCTCAAAGCATTAGGCGGAAACCTCAAACTTTTCCAAACCTCTAAGGTGTGTCCTTTATGCTCCAAAGCACCAAATGTCTCTCAAGTCTCAACAGTTTATTTTGTCCTCCCACCCTTTTTTTTAAATGCACAAGTTAAAAATTGTGTAGGGATAATACAACGTCACTGTGCTCCAGACAGCATTTAGGTTAAATAAGAAATCTTCCCTCCATTTGCTGAGGGAAGCTACTGAGGCCTGTGGATGCGTTTTTGTTTCTTTATTTGCAACAATACACGCTTGACACTGAAGGCAAGGAATGTGATCATGAACACATCCTCTCTGCTAAATCTTGTTCAGCACTCCTCCTCTGGGATCATGTTTCTGTTGTGCATGACCCTATCTGCAAAATTCCTCCTGGGAAGCCTTAAATATAGCTTTATAGCAAATTCTGCCTGCAGACACGATGAATAATAGAACCAAGTCCTAGGTTTCATGGATCAGTGATCACCAGTTTAAGGCATCAGGAAAGATACTCTTCCCCCTGCCCCCCCACACACACATTTTTCATGAAGACTAATGACAGTCATGGAAAGCTGTGGCTTCATTTGACCTCCATGAGTTTGGTTGAAGGCTTGTCATATTGACATCTCTGGCAAGTCTTCAAGCAAAGTCACTGAGGTCAACTAGGCCTGGCTCCTGATCACAGGCAATTGAGATAAACTTGAACTGCCCCAATAGCAGCTTGGCTTAGCCCAAGTTTTTCCAATTAGATGAATTTCCCCCAGGGCTGGAGAGCAGTGGTTTAAAGTGGTAGTTAGCTACCATTTGGTGTATGTTGTATTCTGTAAAATCAGTAATTCTCAAAAGCTGGGAGATAGGTGAGATCTTAGAGTCTGCATGGCACAGCTTTTAATATCGACCATGCTGCGGGGAGTGCCCACCAAGAGCAGTGGAGGAGCAACGGAGGGGCAGGGAAGATCTGCCTTCCTCCTTTTAAAGCTACTGCTCTCCACCACCCCCTCCCGAATGTAATCCAAATGCTTTGTGCACATCCCTGGTCTCAAACCAGTAATTCTCGTAGCAGTTTGTTCTCTGCAGCACTGCCACAGCAGATGGCCAGAAAATAGTACTGCAGCTACCAACTCAGTAGGCACAAGAAGCCAATAGGGTTCTACCTGGTCCTATAGAGTTGTTGATTCTAGGCTGACTCCTTGTCTGAAGAATCTTATGCCTTGCTTTTACTCGTGCCCCTGCAATGATCAGAATTCATATATTCTAAAGATACATACTTGAGGGGAACTCTGCTAACTCTGTTATTCCTGACTAAAATAGTTTTGTTAGACATCTCTAATTTTTCTAGATGCTATTTCTTTTACAGTTTATTCTTCCAGAATATACAGTCCAGAAGCACAATATATGCCAATTATTTCAGACATTACAATACCAAAACTCACTTGAACTTGCTCTTGTATCCCTGCATTTCAGCAACAATGCAATTGACTTTGTGTGACTTTTCTGGAAAAGAGACCATCTCCAGAGATGGACAGAAATTAATAAGGAAGGCATAGGAAGAAGAGGGTGTAAATACAGGGAACATAAATAAAGTTTGCAGCAGTATGACACTAAACATGTTTTCTTCTTACTTTACAGAACATGGTTTTGTTGGCTATTCAAAGGAGCTTATGTTGAATAACACCCTGCCAGACTACAGCTCTGGGGAGTCTTTCTTCACTGTCTTTGGAGTGTTCTTTCCAGCTGCCACAGGTATGGCAGAGAATTTTATAGGATGTGTTTGATGGCTCTGTAACTGTCTCTTACAAATGTAATCCTTATTGTGTTGGAGAGAACCTGAGAAAAGTATTTATTTTAAAGGCCCAACCTGCATTCCCAGGGCTTTCTCTAGCTTGTGTGGGATCTAGGGTGAAAATATTTTGTGGGGCCCTCCATGATGGATCAATATTATCCTGTCCCTGCTGACACTAGAAGAGTCTTGGTTGCTGGGCTGTAGTGTGCCCCCTGCGTAAGTACAGGGCCATGGATGACTGCCCCCCTAACCCCTACTTCAGACAGCCCTGCCCATGCCCCAGGGGATGCTTCCAGCAATGAAGGGAACTGAATTCTGTAATATGCACAGTGCCTTGTCTCTCTTTATGGCTGCTCAGCCTTTACTACTGCAACAAATATTTATATACTGTTTTCCAACAAAAGTTCTTTACAAAGTTCTGTGTAAAGCGGTTTACACAGAAAAATAAATAAATAATATGTTGATTTATCTCGCTGTTTGTTATCCCTCCAACATACATAATATATTCCTTACTGTCAGGACAACAATGTGATGGGAAGAGGCACAGGCAAACACGCAACAACTTTATTTAATAACAGCAATATGTGTACATGCTCAAATTTGGCTTCGCCCAGGTAGCTGGATGGCAAAGTCGCTCTCAAATCCCTCTTCTATCCTGCTCAGGGAGGAGATGGTTTTTCCTAGAGCAAAAGCAAAAGATTTCTTATTGCCTATGCCTGAACTCTTTTCTGATGTGGTGAAAGAAGAATGGTGCCTACCAGCTCAAAATCATAGGCCCATGGCAGTAGCTAGCAAATTTTACTCCTTCCAGCAGAAGGCTTCGGATATGCTTAAGACACCCAGTACTGATGCCCCCATTGTCCAACTGGTGTCAGGTTCACTGGTGCCAAAGGATGGCAAGACATCCCTCAAGGATCTAGGAGACAGAAAAGCTGAACTCTCATTTAAAAGAGTCCATGACAACTCAGCCCTAATGACCCACGCCACCTCAACGGCCTCTATGGCAGCCAGGGCATCTCTCTTATGGGTGGATGAGTTACTCAGTAACCCCCCATCTGACCCAGTATGCATGCGCCAGCAGCTATTAAAGATTCAGAAGGCCCAGGGCTTTATGGCAGATGTGCCATCCATTTCTCCGCTAGAGTCTCTGCAGCTGCGATGGTTGGCAGGCGCCATTTATGGCTTAAGAACTGGCAAGTGGCTCCCTCCTCCAGGATCAACCTTACCTCTGTGACATATGACTCCACTAAACTCTTTGGGGAATCTGCCTTACAGGATGTGCTCATAGAGTCCAAAGACAGAAAGAAGGCCATGCTGACCTCTGTCCCCAAAAGGACCGACAAGACCTCCTTTTGTAGGCCATTCCAATATCGTCAACCTACTCAGTCCTTTCAAGGTTTTTGCCCCTTCAGAGGCACAGACAACAGGTCACAGAGAGGCTTCTGGAATAGAACACGCCAGTCCTTCAGAGGTGCAGGGACATTCAGGTCTACTCCATCCTCTAAGCCCAGACCACAGCAACAACAACGACGCGAGGCCTACCTGGCATGTGGGCGTTTGTCCGTGTTTCTCCATGCCTGGGAGGCTTCAACTTTGGACAAATGGGTTCTTGACATAATCAGACACGGATACAGAATAGAGTTCACCTCTCCTCTGTCCTACAGGTTCCTTCCGACGCCAAGGTCTCGGTCCTTTGAGAAACGCTCCAGAATGCTCCAGGCCATTCATCATCTCATAGAGATCAAGTTGGTTGAACCAGTTCCCTCAATGCAGGAGGGCAGAGGGGTCTATTCTATTCTGTTTATCATGCCAAAGAAGGACGGCTCCACAAGAGCTGTCCTAGACTTAAAAAACCTGAACAGATCAGTTCGCCGAGACCGCTTCCGCATGGAAACTCTATGATCAATAACGGAAACACTGCATCGCAACGACCTCCTGGCATCAATCGACCTGAAGGAAGTGTACCTCCACGTTCCAATACATCTGGACAGCAGGAGGTACCTTCGCTTCAAATAAGCTGGTCGACACTTCCAGTATGCAGCCTTACCATTCAACCTGTCATCTGCCCCCCGCGTATTCACAAAGGTCCTTGCACCAATAATGGCACATCTACACATGGAAGGGATCCGGGCCTTTGCGTACCTTGATGACTTGCTTCTGCAATCTTGCTCCATTCAAGAAGCCCAGAGGGATCTTGAGGCTACTCTCCATGTCCTGGATCTCCACAGGTTCACAATAAATGTCAAAAAAAGCCATCTGACTCCTTCTCAACAAATTCGCCATCTAGGAGTCATCATAGACACAACAGCGGCCACTCTCTCTCTACCTCCAGACCGTCGGATATCTCTCCAATCTGAGGTCAGACGCATACTAGCAGCACCAAAGGTCCCCCTCAGCGTTCTAGCAAAACTCCTGGGCCTCATGGTGGCCACAGTAGATGCGGTACCTTGGGCTCACTTCCATCTCCGTGACCTACAATGGTTCCTCCTTCCACACCAGAAGGTGATTGCCCCAAAATCCAAGATCCTGCTCGTTATTCCGTCTCCAATCCAGTCCTCTCTCCAATGGTGGCTGATACCCAACAATCCCTTTGAAAGGCAAGCCCTTCTTGGATCCTCCCAGGGTCATCATCTCCACAGATGCAAGCAACCGAGGATGGGGAGCTCACCTCCAAAACCTGTCTGCTCAGGGTCTCTGTTCCCCTCAAGAAAGGGATCACAGCATCAACTGGAGGGAACACAGAGCCATCAGGCTAGCCCTCTTAGCCTTCCAGTCTTCCATACAAGCAAGCCATGTCCTGGTAAAGACGGACAACATAGCGGCCAAGGCTTACATCAACAAGCAAGGAGGGACCTGATCTCGGTCCATGCACCAAGAGGCAACACTTCTCCTATCCTGGGCAGAGCACCACCTAGAGTCCATAATCGCTCATCATGTGAAGGGGGAACTCAATGTAGTGGTGGACTGGCTCATTCGCATGGACATCGCACCAGGGGAGTGGAGTCTACATCCCAAGATCTTCAAACAAATCACGGAACGGTTGGGCATGCCAGTCCTAGACCTCTTCGCAGCCCCATCCAACAGGAAGCTGACCGACTTCATGTCCAGATTCCGATGCCCAGGCACGACTGCGACCGACGCCATGTCAGCACCCTGGCCGAAAGGGATGCTGTACACGTTTCCACCAACTCCACTGCTAGCAAGAGTGCTATGCAGAATTTGACTTCTCTGGGCGGAAGTCATCCTCGTAGCCCCATTCTGGCCCAAGTGCCCTTGGTTTCCAGAGCTACTTCATCTAGCGACCGCACCTCCATGGGAACTCCCTCCAAATCACGACCTGCTGTCACAGGGACCCATTCTACATCCCGATCCAGCCTGGTTGCACCTTGCCATTTGGAGATTGAGCGGCACCTCCTTAGGCAGAAAGGCTTCTCTGGCGTGGTCCTGAGCACTATGCTGGCCTCTCGCCAACCCTCAACTGAGAGAGTATATCAGTACACGTGGAGGATGTTCCTGCATTGGAGCTCTAGACACTCCATTCCATGAGGCTCGGCATCCATACGACACCTTCTTCAATTCCTTCAGGATGGCCTGGAGAAAGGCCTAACACCTTAAAGCAACAGGCAACGTCCCTGCTTCCTATGCTGTCCGGCACAGACTCCCAGATTTCTCAGGCCCACGCTGACTGTCGGTTCCTAAGAGGCGCTTCTCTCCTGTCGCCACCTACAATGCATAGGTTCCCCTCCTGGGACCTACACATAGTCCTTTGAGCTTTTCAATCACAACCCTTTGAGCCAATTCAAACCATTCCTATTCGGACTCTCACATTTAAGTTGGTTTTCCTGGTGGCCATTACCTCAGCCAGGAGAGTCTTTGAGCTTCGGGCTGTCTGTAAATAAATCTTTCTGCATCTTCCTCGAGGATGTGGTGCGCTTGATACTGGACCCGTTCCTGCGACCAAAGGTGGCATCAGCATTCCATCTCTCCCAGGACGTGTTCCTGCCGTCCTTCTGTCCTCAGCTGACTCACCCTGCTGAAAAGAAGTGGCACAAGCTAGATGTGCACCGTTGTCTCAAGGTTTACACCAAGTGCTCTGCCTTGTTCTGGACCTCGGACACGATGTTCGTCTCCTTCCATCCACGCTCTGTGGGGTCAGCGGTGTCATCAACTACCAATGCAAGATGGATCAGAGCCTGCATCTCGATAGCGTACGAGTCCCAATGCCTCAGACCACCAGCCTCTATTGTAGCCCATTCCACGAGGGCAGCGGCTGCATCGGCGGCCTTCTCCACTAATGCCTCGGTCGAAGAGATCCACATGGGCCTCCTCATCGACATTCACCAAGCATTACAAAATCGATGAATATGCATCCGCCAGGGCCTCCTTTGGGAGACGGGTGCTGCAACAGGTCCTTCCTCGATAATAGGTCAGACCGCCCCTGCCCATGTTGGTTAGCTGTGGTATGTCCCAATGAGATGCCCCTGGCTTCCAGCAACTGAGAAAGGAGCATTGGTTTCACTTACTGTGAAGGCTTCTTCTGGTTGCTGAAGCCAGGGGCATCTCGGCCCACTCAGCTACGGCACTCTGACCTACTCTCTATCAAGGACCGGGGTTTCACAGGGCCCAGGCCTGGGGTTTTCCTCTTGGTTTCCCTTTTCTATTTCCCTTTCCTTCTCATTCTTCTCTATGGAGTGCAAGCCTAGTTCACCTGTTGGCCCGAAAGAACTGGGGAGGAGTTATCCCCCTCGGGCTCAGGTAGGCGGGACTTGTTTTTTATCCAATCAAATTCTGTCCTGACTTGGAGCTCCTGAGAGGGATAACCCAATGAGATGCCCCTGGCTTCAGCAACCAGAAGAAGCCTTCATGGTAAGTGAAACCAATGCTCCTTTCTGTGGCATGAAAATGCCCCCTGCCAGCCGATGAATATGCATATGCATCATAATCTTTTCAGTTTCCATTTTGGCCTTTTTATGGTCATTGTTTACTGCCTGATTGCCCCTTTCCACTCTAAGTGTGGAAGGTACCCACTCTGGGCTGGATGCATTCCCTGGCCAGCACAGGGACATCGGCCTGTGCTGCTGCTTACCCAAGTGCTTCAGTGGTGGCGGTAGCTGAAGGAACAGGGCAGAGTCAGGGCCTACTGATAACAGCAGCAGGGGGATAGGAGGAGACAACAGCCCCTCCATGGGGCTGCACTCAGCTGTGTCCGGACATCAAGAGCAGCAGTGCCTGGACTAGAGGTAGAACCTGCTTGAACAGCAGTACCCCAAGGAAACACTGTGGGCCATCAAGCAGCTGATATACTTAGCACAGATATGTTGGACATATGGAGGGCAGGGCTGAGGGTAGATAGGGCCTGTGGCCAGATAATAGGGAGTCCAGGAGCAGAAATGGATTGGGATCTGCAACCATTACATGGGAATCTCTGCCCCAATAGGATGATAGGGTGCCATTTGCAGCAGGCCACAAAATAGAAGATTTGGCAGGGGTGGGGGGAATGTAGAACTGTTCTCTTTGCTGTTCAGTGACCCAGAACACAGACTCTTTGTGAAATATGAGGTGCTTGACTACAGTACCCAAAGAGGTAAAACAGCTGAAGCAACCCAAGGCTGAGTGCAGCTGGAACACAATTTACATGGAGGTGGTCCTCCAAGCACAACCCTGGTGGGCCCTGTTGTTAGTAAAAGTAATAAGGTTAGTAATAAGGAGGCTGAAGATGAGATTTTAATTAGGAATGTCCAGCTCATTGCTTATATTCTTAACTGCCATGCTCCGTGAACTGATAAAGATGTGGGGCCAGCAGAGGAATATCATAATTCTAGCCATTTCTTCGTGCTTTCTCTTCATGTGGCTCCACTGTCAGGGAAGCTGTATGAACATGCGCTGTCATGAGGAACAATTAATACTGAGTGAGTGAAATTATTATTGGCTCACATACTCAATTCTTAGAGTTAACTGTTAGTTAACTGCATTTATTAGTCAAACATGCATGTTTTAAAAAAAGATTTCTTTTTTTTTAACATGTGTGTGATATAGTACTTTTGTTTAATACTATAAGCTGCTTTGTGCCATAGTCTGCAGAGTCAGCAGGGTAGAATTTTTAAAAGTAAATAATACAATACAGATTTTGCCTGACAGTATGACTTGGGACTCCCATTAAGTTCCAATAATTAGAAGCAAGTTAACACCACACTGCCAAAATTATATCCTAAGGCTTGTTGTGTGGTAAATTCTTCAGCCTATTGGCTGAAAGTTTTGCTTGTCTGCAACCCTCCCTAAATAATCCCTTTACAAAATTCTTTTAAAGCAGTGTGGGGGAATATTCCATGTACCAAAATGCACCATTGCATAAGGAATAGTGCAAAAGCAAGCAACCTGCCTGTGTTTCTCCTCACTGCCTGAAAACACGCTGCTGCAATTGCCCAGGGATTGGAGAAACAAAAAGAAACATGTTCTGACATCTGCTGTCAGCCAGAGAATTCCGGGCCACTGCGAGACTGCACACTCGCCTCCTGGGAAGAACACGGCAAAGGAAAGATCAGCCTGGTCCCCATTTTGGGCCAAGACTGGAGAAGCAAAAGGAAGCATACTTTGGCCTTTGCCATTGGTCAGAAAACTAAGGGATTGATGGGCAATGTTTTATAAGTGTTGTAAGTCGCCTTGGGGGTTGTTTTAATCAAGTGAGAGGGATAAATCTTGAAAAATACATGAATAAATAAAAATAAACAAAGTGGAAACCAAGCATCCATAACAGAGGAGTATTATGTTCTCTCTGGAGGCTAAACAACAAACTGCTATCCAAGCACCACATTGTAAATTAGGTCAGCCTAGGAACAGTGCCTTCCCTCAGTGCACCAGCTAAAGGCACACCCTTTCTCCAGTCCTATTTATAGAGGACATTCCTTGCAGTATCTCAATATGCTTATACTGATGTTTAAACGAAGTACAGTGTGAGGGACATTATCACAATGTCAAGTCTCACTCCATGTGCATTGGGCTGAACATTGGCCTAGAGCCTACGTTGGCCTGGAGCCTCTCCACATGAATGGAAAAGTGGGGTTCCCCATCATGTGGAGAGAGTGCTACACACATTCAGCTGTACACATGTAGGCTCCATGCAGATGTTCAACTGAACTTGCATTGATTGAACATTCACTGTATGCAGTTTAAAAATCTATAGGCCTTGCAAGGAGGGACTTTGAGAGTCTTCTAATACCTCCTCCTGTCCACCTATTGAGGGCCATGTGACTTAACTATCCCATTCCTCTTTGAAATGTTGGGCCATCAAATAGAACCTTCATATTGTTTGGTTGGTATTATGGTTCATGTGAGTGCAGAATGTATTAAAGGAAACATTATGGAAAAAGTCATTTGATTTATTCTCCTCCAGCCCTAAATCTGGCAACATCTAGTGGGAATGAAAGAACCATCAAATCAAATTAGAGCACCTTTTGTTGATGCTGGTTTTTAAAGCTATAAAAAGTACTGATTGTGAAGGGTTTCCATAGTGATGAATCATTGGATTATAGAGTGAAGTTGTGCAGGGCTTGTTCTGAGCAACTAGCCAAACGTCATTAAGGAAGTAGCTACGAGAGAGAGAGGGCACAAAATATTTATTTGTATGCCACATATTTAGATGTATACTTAAATCATTTTAGGTGAACTTATAATAATCATAATAGACCATGGTCTAAAGGCAGGTGATGCAGCAGCCTTGATTAAGCTTGTCAGGTCTTGCCATGGTCAGTGTTCCGATTCGAGTCTGCTTAGAAACCCCATATATACTGTCTTGAGTTCTGTTGTGGGAGGTGTGGGGTGGGGCAAGATATCTAGTAAAAATAATATAGTGGTCCAGGGAGGGACCCTATATCTAGTGCCAGAACATAGCTCGTTGGTCTCTAACCAAGATAGATGGAATATTTATGAGCACTGCAATAAAAATCACGTTAATGTTGTGGTTCTTCACTCCTGCTAATTCTTGGCAACTAGGAAAGAAGCCAAAGCTAACAGATATAATTTATTTCAAAAGTGCTGGTGATTTATTACTTAATTAGTACTAGTAAAACCAGTAGCTATGCTAAATCCTCCCTCAGAAAACAGTTTTGTGTGTGTTATGTGTGTCATTAATTTGGTGACCACAAAACAGTTCCTAATTATTCTTCAAGTATTTACAGCACTTAGACTTGCTGCTCATGATCGCCATGTCTCTGGGGCACCGGTAAATAGCTTTCCCCTTATTCGTCTAATGCTTGGGGGACTAGGCAAGTTTGAGCCCTTGGCTTTAAAAAGAGTGTTGCCCGAGCATTTGGAAACTGGCACAGGGGCACAGCTAAGCTGTTAGCTACTCAAAAATAGAGGTACAAAATTATGACCCAGAAAACAGTGTCCACCCATGAGCTGGAGAACATAGAGGTGTCAAGGGCATGTCACACAAAGTATGCAAAATTACTTAGAAGTCCCACTGCACAAAACTTTGGGATTGCTTAAGCATTCTTAGGGGGATAGATGAAGCTTTTGGTCACATGATAACTACAGAAAGTGTTCATGCTACAGGAAGATTGTTATCATCATGTGACAACCCCTGCTAACTGAGCATAGAGGCACCTTTTAAAGTGGTGATTCTTTAATTTTTATTAGGGAGAGAGCAATTGTCCCTATCTAACCCCAACACAGCAGCATCCTTCCAGTGACTGTTGCTGGTGTTTACCTTCTATTTCTTTTTTAGATTGTGAGCCTTTTGGGGACAGGGGACTATTCTCTTTATCTGTCTAAACCACTTTGAGAGTGTTTGTTGAAAAGCAGTATATAGATATATGTAGTAGTAGTAGTAGAAGAACAGCAGCACATGGGAGAGCTCTTCTGATAACTATTTACTGCTAAGAACTCATTAGAAAAGCTCAGTGCATAAAACCCAGATGGGTGTGTGCATGGAGAAAACCAAAGCACAACTAAATTGCGGATTGTCTTCAGTTTCTAGCCCATCGAGGCCTTGAGGAAAGGGTATACAAGCCCAAGAAGCTTCACACAGGCTTCAGCTGTAAAACGGTAACCATTCTCCAGTTCTCTCACATGACCTTCTCATCCTGAGGCCTTCTGGGAGCTTTCCAGAATGACCCCTACAACAGTGTCACAACATATCTGCTAAGTGTGCTTCCATACTTCCTGTGTTGTGACACCGCAGTCCCTATGCTGTCAGCAGGGTTTCATTCACATTTTGGGTGCCTTGTTTCGGATTTTATCGCTGCGATTTAGTGCTATAATGTATATCCATTGCAAAAAAGTAGCTGTGTTTTTCCCTTGTAGATTCTGGGGATCGTTTTCAATTTGATCCTGCCAAGCCAAAGCATTTTACCACAGCTTTAGTGGGTAATCTGGAAAACCACCTGGCTTTGCCTCTTAACCAGATAGTCCACAATGATAAGTGTTTTTTGTTTTAAATGCTAAAATGCATGGAATCCCAATGGCTCAGAAAAAGGAGACATTCTAGCTATTATTAAAGAAACAAAATAGTGTAGATGTAGTTTATCAGGGGGTGCCGCTATAATCAATGCTGAACATTTTTTCCTTCGGAAGCTACAGCGTATGACAGCACTCTAGGGGTAAGATGTAAAGTACCTTAGGGCTCTTTTTTTCTTCCCCCCCCCCCCTCTTTTTTTTTTTGCCACAGCCAACACACATATCTCTCTCTGGAATTTGTTCGTATAATGTGATCACTCACTCACTGCAGAAAGTCTTAACAAGATTAATGCAGGGGAAGAATGGCAGTTCAGTCCTCAAATAGCAAAGCAAAACCAGTTTGGAGAGGAAGCAGCAAAGCAAGAGGTATTGAGCCAGTTCTTTAGTATTGAAAAACTACAAGGATTTATTTAAAGAAAAAGGTTACAAACAAATGTGAAAAAGCCTGCCACTTAATTTCACCTGTAGCTCTTGGCTGAAGAGAGCCATGACCAAAACAAACAGCCATCTCTGAAGAGACAAAATGGAGACTTAACACTGGAAGAACAAAGAAGGGAGGAGTCCAGCACTTTTATCCATGACCTTGAAACCCTCCAGTGGTCACTATGAGACATTGCAGCTGAGAGCTGATGCTGCCAGGGACCTAGCTCCAACAATTAGAACTGTGTATATCATGTTATAAGCAATCCCTTGACATTGTCCTAATCTGAATGGACCATAGGAGTCCTCTTTCTGGAGAGTCTTGTCTTTGTTACCAGGGGAGCGAATTGGGGACCAACATGTGTCAAATACATCTTGCCTGTGCTCCCTCCCAACAAGACCTAGATCTGGCCTGCCCAACCAAACCAAATACCACCCACCAGCCGTTAGTGGGGCACACCCAGTGCTTGACAACCCCTCTGTTTTGCTGTTCTATAGCACACAGCATATAGCAAGTGGAAACCAGTCTTCAGCAATGTGTAAAAGTGGATGAGGAGTACAGGCAGTAGTCCTTGGTGTGAGAATTGGTTGTAACTAACAGTTTCATCTGCATCTTTATTTCATCTTTGAAATAATATAGGCTATGGGCTTGCTCATCAGCTTTGGTAAACTGAAATAATGTGTTCTGCATGCATTTTAATACCTGTTTTCCATGTGGCCATGCTTGTTGTCAGAACAACACCATGCCTCCCAGCTTGCTGGTCACACCCCCTACACATTCACAAGTATTTCTAGATGATGCTGTGTTTGCCCCATCCCTAGAACTGTTGTCAAGGATAAATGTCCTTAAGCTTCCACAGTTACCAGCCTCGGACTCAATAGTCAGCTGGGTTACCCACGAAACTGGTGCAAAAACTACTCACATCAGCCTGGTTTTGTGACATAGTAATCTGCCCTTGTCTGGGATTCCTACACAATAATAAAATAATCAGGAGAGATAAAATGGATTAGGAATTAAAGACCACAATGAAATGTCTGGTTAAAACATGCTGGCAGTTTCATGTGGGAAGCATTGAATGCAATTTGGAGGTTAAGTAGTTATGGTTAAGTAGTCCTAATTATCAAAGAGTGTGGTTTTGGTCAACTGGAGTTTGTTGCCAACAAGTTTTACTGGTTAAGCTGAGAGGAAATGTATTAATTTGCTCTGATAGTCTGGAATGAGAGATTGTGACTTGAGTAATACTTTAGGAAAGAGTCCTGATCTGTATTAAAAAATGGGCAGATCTGACTAAACCCCACGCCCTGTATACCACATGGTTCAGTTTAATGGCCTGTGATAGTGTGACAGAAGCAACAATTCATTCCAGCTACACAGGTTGCATAATCTTTCCTCCACAGCAGTGTGCCAGTACTGAAGGTCATGTTTGGGTCTTATTTATGGCAATGTGCAGTTCTGTGGCTAAGTCACTATCTGGCTCCAGTGTTGCTAAATCAGACTAACGTGTAATTTTTTGAAACTGCTTTGGAAAATAATAATGATGATGTGAACTCTGGGTCAGATTTTGTTCCCCATGTCGTTGGATTTTTATTTATCATGCTTCAGTGATGCAAATAGAGTTACTTTATTTTATAGCCACACAACTAAGAGCAGAATATGGCTCTGCTCCTTTGTAATAGATATTTAAAGCATTTCAGATTAAACTACTGGCTTTCTTCCCAAACATTTTGTAATGTAATAGTAAAGAAGCAGATTTGTCATCCAAGAAATTAAACTGTTGCATGGATTGCATGCAAGTTTGTGGGTATGGGAGATGTTGATTTTACTGAATTAGATTTAAAAAAGATGTAAACAACCTTAGATGGTTTAAAAATACTCATAGGGAAAACTACTCCAGATGCAGATGGACACTTCTTACAGTATACATTTTGTGTATAGAAATGTATTTATTTACAAGGCTCGATTAGTCAATGTATAACTGATGGTCGAATGGCACTCCGTAATTGCTGAGATCAGAGTGGGATACTGGAGCACTTTTACAGAATGTGACAACACAGAAAATATCAAGCTGGATCCAATATGTCAAACAATGGACTGGGTTGTGTTGTATCTAGGCTTGCCAAGTTTCTGTTGCCCGAATAAGGGACACAAGTTGGAGGGGGCATCTGTGGGGGGCATCTCAAGGGTGGGGCCATTCATACAAACCAAGTGCAACACAGAACACTTGTAGGTTTTGTTGTTGTTGTTGTTTTGCCACACACCTTCTGGACCATACACACATGCCAAGTGCAGCACAGAGCATTTCCAGGGAAATAATTGCACAACCCCCAATGGATCCACACACCTTTTTGATTGTTCACCACAAACCTACAGGTCTGGGAGAGAGTGCATTTGTTTAAAACACACACACACACACACACACACACACACACACCCCAGAGTTTCCTATAGCCTTTTACCAGTGTCCTCTCTAACATTTTTTCATCTGTGTACAGAATGAATTTTGCTCTGGGCGGCAGTATCAAGGCAGTGTCTGAATATGCATTCAGAATGGGGCCCTCTTGATTCAACCTGAGCAGGATCTGAAGTTAACTGAGGGGACATTAAAAAAAACCCACTTGTGAGTGTGCACATGTGCACGCCTTAGAGGGAACACTGCCTTTTACTCAGTCAGACCATTGGTCCATCTAGCTCAGCAGCTCTCCCAGGCTTTGGGCAGAAAACGTTTCTAGCCCTACCTCAAAATGCCAGGGATTGAACCTGGGGCCTTCTACATACAGGGCAGATGCTTTACCACTGAGCTATCCTATCCCCAAAGGTTAGATCAAAAGCATTCTGGTCACTTGAAATATACAAATACTATGGTTAAGCATGAAAGAGAAAGATCACACAGCACACCCAGAAGAAGCCCAGGCTTTGGCAAAGATTCCACAGAAACATGCAGAGGAAAGGAACCCTAGAGGTGCAAGGCAGCAACTAAGAAGGCCTCTTTGCATTCCCTTCGTCGCTGCTGGCGAGGGAAGGGACAGAGAAAGGGAAGGAAGGATCTGCTCACCTTAACCTTTCTGCAGACATCAAAAAACTAAGGCCACTCCTGGGATGGGGTGGAGAGGGAAGGAGGGCAAGCCACCCAGCCACTTCCAAAGGAACTGAGAAGCTACTGGAGGAGGTGTGGGTCACATACACAGCCCTCACCGGAGCTGCAGGCTTCCATGCCAACCCCACCCACCGACCAGCTGATTGTTGGGTGGATGGGGGAGCAGCTCGGCAGCAGTACTGTACCAAAGAGAGTGGGTGAGCAGGGAGGGAGCTCTCTCTCACTCCACAGGCATTGTGGAGCTGCTCGGAGCTCGCGCTGGCTGCTGCTGCCCACCCCAATATGGGGGAAAGTGTGTCTCCGATGGGATGCCCACATCCCCCTGGAATTACGGGATGTCCCAGCCAATCCAAAACAGTTGGCAGCTGTTTCCAGACAGATGGGAGCAGAGCTGAACTAAGAAGCAAAGTCTTAGTAAAAGGCAGTGAAAGATTCAAAGTCGGAATTGGCAGAGGCAAAACTAGGTGGTTGGGAATTGAGAGGAATATAAACATGCTCAGGTTGAGGCCAAGCAGACTATGAGACTATGAACTGACCTCCTTTGGACTGCTCTCAGCTGCAATGCAAAAAAGCACTGTTTTGGTTCATTTCCAATTACCTTGGACCTTGGAAGAAAGATGTGTGTTGGACCTGTTGAGTAATTTTCTCCCTAATTTCTGAGTGTATGTGTTTAAATGCTTTCTACCTACCTACCTACCTACCTACAGCAGTAATCACAGACATAAAAGATGGATCTCTGTCCTGCAGGCTCATGATCTCAAACAAAACAAAAAATTATAACAAGAGATGTCTTTTGTGAATGTGTCAGAACCCGCAATATATTTGGAGCTAACCACTCATGTGTGGCCCGTTTGACTGATTTCCCAAGTTGAATGTCAGTGAACATTTGGAGAAGGGTTGCTTTCAAGCGATAGTTTTGAGATAAGCTGTTTTGTTTAAATCTGTGCCCTTTCTTCTTGTGTCATTGTCCAGTCTGGAACAAAGAACCTCTTTGTGAGCATGTAGTTAGCAGCTGGTTGCCACTGGAAACCTGATTGCTCAGTCACAAGGCTTGTATACATGGCATGGATATCAGCACATGCAGCGGTGATGTTTTTTAAAAAGCTACTGTCTTACAGCGATCTAACACAGTGTCCTGTTTATTTTTGTCCCTGTCCCAAAATGCAGGGGTGATGGCTGGGTTCAATATGAGCGGTGATCTCAGGAAGCCTGCAACCAGTATCCCTCTAGGATCCCTATCTGCTATAGGCATTTCGTAAGTCCCTTGAAAACAAGCAAAACAAAATGCCCCCACCCCATTATATTTCTTTCTACTGTATTTGTTAGATGCAATTAAAGTAATTTCATACTTCAGTCATCCTCTGATCATCTGGAAAGCCAAACTTTGGGTGTTGTTCAAATAATTATTTATTGTTGCCTTTGTCCTGGATAGCTTAGCAGAGAGATTGATTAATTCTCATTCATTCATTCATTCTCTCTCTCTCTCTCTCTCTCTCTCACACACACACTTATTATTTATTTATATGCCGCTCTTCCTCCGAGGAGCTCAGAGCGGTATATGGTTATTTTTATCCTCACAACAACCCTGTGAGGTAAGTTAGGCTGAGAGATACATGACTGGCCCAGAGTCACCCAGTGATTTAGAGGATATATACAACTGTAAAAATGATCAGCTTGCTTTGGGACTGATATAAAGCTTAACAACAACAAATGTGAACAAGCTGAGTCTTTCCCTTCCATCCATTACATTTTAAACATTCATTTCCTTTTTATTTTATTTATTCTCTTACATCTGTCCCCATCCCTAGATGAATTCCACATCAAACTGGTTTTCAGGAGCTGCCCTTAAATAAAAGGCACTCATTTGATATCAGTTCATAATACATGAGATACACAGACATCTGTATGATATTTCTCACCCTGGTTTAGAGATAAATAATTTGACTGGTAGCTCGAGACTGTGGCCCAATAGTTAGAAGTACTTGGCTACATTCCTAGAAGTTGTCTCTTACTGGAGAGCTGCCTCCCTGTCCGCACAATTAAACATGAGGACCTGAACTCTGTTGGCCTACAAAAGTGAGAGGCAGTCATTCTGTGGTTTGTAGTGCACGCAGGAGCAAAGAACCCAAAGACTGTGGCCAACAACATCCAGACGGAACCTGCAGTGACACAGCAGGGTTTTCAAAAGCCATGCCCTCCAGTCCTCAGAGACAAAGTAGCTGCAGAGAGAAGGAGGGTTGCTGAAAATCTCCACCCCCCCCACCAACAGAAATGTGGGGAGCATGATTCCTAGCAATCCCCCTTTCCTCTCCAGCAGCCTGTGTGTCCCAAATCTATGGTCCTGAAGACTGGGGAGCGGGGAGGCTAGTTTTGAAAACCTGGCACATTTCGGATCACTGCAGGTTTAGTCTGCATGTCAGCCAGTGTTTCTTAATCATCCCTTCTCACAGTCTACCTTTCCCGTGAAATCTTTGGTTTATTAGACCATTAATCCTCACCTCCAACTATCACAAAATGTAAATTTCTAGAACTGTATTGGTTTGTTGCCGGTTGTTACCTTTTCTCTGTTTTCCTTCCTTTCCCTCCCCCACCAGCCCACTTCACTGTTGAAGATGATACATTATTGTATCCTTCTTAAGGCAGGGGCCTTCCTCCATTTTCCTGCCACTTTTTAAAAAGAATGTTTCTGTTTATTGTAAACAAAGTCAGGGGCAGATTAAGCTTTTTGCCACCCATAGGCAAAAAGGCTTTTGCCACCCTTTCACCTTAAACAAAAGAAGGTTTGCCTTTTTGTTTTTTTAAGGTAAAGGGGTGGAGGACTATCTCCTTGCCCACTACACCCTTGCTGCAGCTGCCTACAGAGAGGGATGGCAAAATTTGAGGAGGGGCAAAATTTGCTGCTCCTCACATTTTGCCGCCATAGGCAAATGCCTACGCTGCCTCTCCATTAATCCACCACTGAACAAACTATTGTCTGAACACAGCAATGAAAAACATATCACTGATTTATTACTGGTTTACAAAAGTGAAGCATTGCATATTTTTAATATAACTGATGTCCAAACATAATTGTGTTTTTAAATTGTCCTCATCTGCTTGAATCTATTTTTGTTTGTTTGTTTGAAGGTGGTACCTGTATATAGTTTTTGTGTTTTTGCTGGGAGCCATTTGTACCCGTGAATCACTCCGCTATGATTTTATGATAGCAGAAAAGGTAACTCACTAAGGTTCTCAAAATACATAAGAATTTATAGTAAGAACTAATCTGCCTATTTTCCTTTCACTATAATATTAATTGATAATTACCATCTTCACAACTTAGCCCTCTTGCTTTTCAAACATTCATGCATACGCCATCTTGAATTGTGGTAGATGACATCATCACAAACTATGCCATTGAGTTGTCCCTACAACTGTAATCAATTTGATTCAAATCGGTTAGGTAGTTCAAATGTGGTTCAAATTGGTTCCCACTTGCACCTCAAATTTGCATGCGTCCACCATTTTGAATTGGGGTGGATGACACTATCACAAACCACAACACTGAGATGTCCCTATGTGTCCTACAGCTGTACCAAATGTGGTTCAAATCAGTTAAGCAGTTCACAAGTTAGTCCACTTGTGCCTCAAACATTCACGCATCCACCATCTTGAATTGGGTTGGATGACATCATCACAAACTACATAGTTGAAGTGTCACTATGTGTCACTACAACTGTACCATATTTTGTTCAAATTGGTTAGGCCAAGGGTGTCAAACTCAATCTGGTAGAGGGGGCAGATTTGATTCCAACACACCTCCAGGGGGCTGCACATAGTGTACCAACTGAAAATGACTAAGAAATAGTGGCAGATGTGGGCATCCAATGTCATGTGAGGTTTTACTAAAGAAACATCAGGGAGGACATTCAGAGAAGAATCAACACAGTGAACAGAGGAGATACAAAACGATTCTATTCTGTTCAACAGAGAAAACCCATTTTGCTGAAAACAGAGCACGTAGATCTGGAGACAATCAAGGCAACTGTCAAAGACAATCAACACCACACAGGTGGTGTGCGGATGGAGTGGTGATACAGGGCAACACACATTGGACATGTGCAAAGGGGGGGGAACACAACACCAAAGATTCTACCCCTCAGCAAGGTTCAGGCTTCCTCAGCAGCTTCTCCATGGCAGATTTCCAGTAGTGATACATGGCAACACACAATGAACATCTGCAAAGAGTCACTGAAACCAAAACCTACAAACCAAAGATTCCATCCTGTGGTGCTGGTGATTAGGGATGTGCATGAAATGCAATTCAAGTAGTGAATCACCTCACCCACCCACCTCACACCTTTAACAGGGAGGGAAGCAGGTCCATGCGTGCTCGTCTGCTGCTTGGCGCCACAGAAAGTTTGACGGTGCTCCTCCCAGCTGTCATTGTGCGCCAGCACACACGTGGCCTCTGTGCATGCATGCCAGCATTGTGTGAGGGCAGTTGGGAGACACCCCGCCGGCACACAATAATGGCCGCCGAACCTCCTGTGGCGGCGAGCAGTGGAGGAACAGGTATGGACCTGCTCTCCTCCCTGTTAAAGATATGGGGATGTGCTGCGATTTGCTTCTCAAATTGCCTTTTGTTTACATACCTAGTGGTGATACAGGGCAACACACACTGGACATATGCAAAGGAAAAAACAACAACACACCAAAGATTCTACCCCTCAGCAAAGTTCAGGCTTCTCCAACAGCTTCCCCATGACAGAACACCATGAATAGCTGCAAACCAAACATCCCATCCCCCAGCAAAGTTCCCCATTATTTAGCAGAGGAAACCCAGTTTGCTGAGAACAGAGTGCACAGAGGAGAGACAATTACTGCTAAATCAAGGGAAGATTTATTAAAGTTCAGAACAGCTTCCCTAAGGGAAGAAATTCCATTTAAACAGCCTCCCCATGGCTTACCCCTCCACAGCTGTGGCAGCATCAAATGTTTCTGTGTTGAACTGTGTTGTGCTTGAATTTTGTGCCAAAAAAGCCCGGATGGAAAAGGAGGAGCAAAGATCCCTTTAGATACGCCGCTGGAGCTCCAGTGTCGCTTGCTGCTGGAGCGTTTCCTTTCTCTCCCCCACCAGCCCTGCTGCCAGTCACTGGACCTGCAGCCTCAATTGCTGCCGGCATGTTCCCTTGTTCTCCTACGGCAGCCCCTTCTTGCTGCCGCCGCCAGTGGTGCTTCTCACCCACATCTGTTCTCAGCCATGGTGGCTTCTTGCTGCCGGTGGCACCTGTTCTTGCTTCTCACTCTTGCCTGATTTTGGCAGCAGTGGCAGCATTAATGGCTGCTTTTTGACCTTGGTAGTGGTGCACCCACAATGGTGGTGGCGGCAGAAATGTCTGCTTCTTGGCCTTGGCAGCGGCAGCATCAATTGCTCCTGGTCTGGGCAGTGAGGCTACATGGGCTGGAGTTTGACAGCCCGGGGTAGGGTGGTCCACAGGTTAGCCCACTTGCACCTCCAATGATCACGTGTCCACCATCCTAGCTTGGAATGGATGACATAATCACAAACTACACTATTGAGGTGTCCCTACAGGGGCCACACACACACACACACACACACACACACACCTGGGTGATCCCATAAGCGTACTTTCCTTAAGCTTTCTTTCCTTAAGGAAAGTAGGATAAAAATGATACATTCAGAACAGAAAGTGCATTATTCAAAATGTACATATTTTAAAAGCAAGTTATGGGGTTTCAGTGCTTAGTATGGGATGACTGAAACATAACACCAAATCATGATTTTTTTGTTTGTTTGTTTATTGCCTTTTTAATACCAACCCATCCCAAGGTTTGATGCTTTGTCCTGTTTTGTGTGCTGCCTCCTTCCCTCACATACTCCCCCAATTGAGATTTCCCTTCTCAGTCCCAGTGTAGTGGCAAACCCTAATTTGTAATCACGTATGAAGTGGGCAAACTATGGTTTGTGCAAATCATAGTTTGCCTAGTTCAGAGGCAACAGAAAACTATGGTTCATCACTATATCAAGAGTGAGAGGAAACATCAGAGCGTGTGAGGGGAAGAGGGAATGGGCAGACACAGGCCTTGCTCCAATAGTGCCAAACTATGATTTAGCATTATTCCTGAAATAACCCACAGAGCAGGGCTATGTGACTGTGTGCCAAAAGGTTCAAAATTTTGTACCAGATAAAGGTTACAAACTTTTCACTTTGCACAGAACATATGCTACAAATAAATTTGCACATGGCCTATGGTATCCTGCAGGGTTCTGTCTTGTGCCCTATGCTGTTCAACATCTAAGTGAAATTGCTGAGAGAGATTTCCAGGAGCTTTCCCAGAAGGGACAAGCAGGTTTTACTGTGGGTTTTGTGCAAGGCTTTACTGCAAGTTCAAAGTTGCCCCCCAAAAGCAACGCAAAAAGTGCATTTGTTTAACTCTAATATAAATCAGGCTACGCACTCTAATGCACAATGAAAACCCCGAATTGTGTGTGAAGTGCTCCCTGTCAGTTCGCAAGGACTTTGGGGTAAATTTGGCAGATATGTGAAACACTTCCATGCCAGAGGAGATGTGAGCTAAAAGGCCTGTGTGAAACATTTCCTGGGTGTTTGTTGCAGGGTGTCATCACTATGCTAATGACACCTCTCTTTATCATCCCCAGTTGGAGAGACTGTGGATTTATTGAATCAGTGACTGGCATTGGTAATGGGCTGATGAGGGTGAACAAGCTGAAATTAAATCTGGACAAGACAGAGCTAAGGAGAAGTGCAGATCTGGCAATGGTGCAGCCTGTTCTGGATAGAGTTGCACTCCCCTTTAAAGACCAGGTTTGCGGTTGGGAGTGCTCCTGGACCCAGCTTTGTTGCTAGATGCTTAGATAGCTGTTGTGGCCTGTGGGGCATTTGCCCAACTTTGACTGAAGCACCAATTGTGCCAGTTTCTGGCGAATGTGGATCTGGACATGCTGGTCCACATCCTTCCCACCTTTTGGTTAGACTACTGTAATTCACTACTGTGGTGGGCTGCCCTTGAAGACTTTTCAGACGCTTCAGTTGGCACAGAATACAATGGCAGGAGTTGTAATGGGTGCTAAGTGCTCTGATCATGTTATGGCAGCTGAATTTAGTTACCAGTTGGCTTCTGGGTGCAATTCAAGGTGCTGGTTGTTCAATTCAAGCCTTTCAGGGCTTGGGTCCAAGATATGTAAAGGACCATCTTTCCCCTCGTCAATCTGCTCGGACCATAAGATCTCATAGGGAGCTGCTCTCCGCATTCTTCACTGTCAGAGGTGCAGTTGGTCACCTGGGAGCAGGCTTTCTCTATGGCCACTCATACTTATGGAATTCCTTCCCTCCTGGGAGATGATTGGCACTTCCTTGGCCTCTTTTTAGATGCAGGCTGGAAATGACTTTCTTTGTGGGCATTTTAAATGATCATCAGCCACCTAATTTAAAGTGGTAAATGAGCCCCTGGTGGCGCAGTGGTAAAAACTGCTGCCCTGTAACCAGAAGGTTACAAGTTCGATCCTGACCAGGGGCTCAAGGTTGACTCAGCCTTCCATCCTTCCGAGGTCGGTAAAATGAGTACCCAGAATGTTGGGGGCAATATGCTAAAATCATTGTAAACCGCTTAGAGAGCTCCGGCTATAGAGCGGAATATAAATGTAAGTGCTATTGCTATTTCTATTGCTATTGCTAATAGCACAGTGGGGAAATGACTTGATTATCAAGCCAGATTAGATAATCTGGTATGTTTCCCAGACTGGGAAACACCTATATCTGGCAGCACTGATATAGAAAGATGCTGAAAGGCATCATCTCCTACTGCATGGGAGATGACAATGGTAAACTCTTCCTGAATCAAAATCAGAATCAGAATCAATTTTATTACAGCCTTAAGCCAACCAGAAAGAAAACAAAAGGAAAAACATACAGCAGTACAATAAATATCAATAAGAATATAAAAAATATAAATTTATTGTATTTATTATAAATATATATTGATATTTATTGATATTCTTATTGATATTTATTGTACTGCTGTATGTTTTTCCTATTGTTTTCTTTCTGGTTGGCTTAAGGCTGTAATAAAATTGATTCTGATTCTGATTCTGGTAAACCCTTCCTGTATGCTACCAAAGAAAACCACAGGGCTCTGTGGTCACCAGGAGTCGACACCGACTCGACGGCACACTTAACTTTAAATGATCATACGGTTTCCACATATGGCATACTATTTGGCTGTTATTCTCCTCTGTTTTGGTTTTTATGGTTGCTGGTTTTTTATTGGTTTTGATTTATGTTAATAGTATCATTGTGTAAGCCACTTTAAGTTCCTTTGGAGGGGAAATGTGGGGCATGAATTTTTATATTAATTAATTAATATGATGTCACAAAAATTCACAACCAATGAACAAGAATCAACATAGGTACAGCAAAATCCACAAAAAAAGGTGCTGTAAATGTCAGCCTGTGTGTGTCTCTGTGTGTAATTCATTCAGCCCCTAAACAACCAAATTCCAGGTCAGCTTAGGTCCAGAAACCAAGATTCAGGAAAATGTATTGCCACAAGAACAAGAAAAAAATAGCTGTATGAAAGTGATTGTTTATTCCCAACACATTTTGAAATAATCTTTCTCACAGGAATTCTGTAAACAATAAAATATATGCAATGAAATCAGTATGAAAACACACCAATCAGTATATATATGAATGAATGTAAAAGGTTCAAATCTTAATTACTGATCCTCCATATTGTGTTCAAATGACTTTCTCCTGTGCTTGCTGCTCTTTGAAGCGGAGCATTAGTTATACAGCATGTTATTAAAATATTCATATATAATACAAGTAGCAGCAACAGATATAGACCAGAGAAGGAGAGGCCTAGAAGAATTTTAAATTCGCCAGGCAAAACTAAGGCAAAAACAGGTGGTAGCATAGAAGGGAAATACATGTGCCACATTTGCAGCTCAAAATTACATTTGTGCCACAAAAGGTTTAGGGGCTACTGCCTCACCATTACATTTTTAACTCTAACCCAGATGGTCTTCGTTTTTTGAAAATCGTTCCTTAAGTTTCCTGTGAAAAATGGATCTGAGCCAATTATATTCTCCTACAGAATTCAGCATTACTCAGTCTTAGTATAATCCCTCAGTTAAGAGCCTTAAGAATTAAGTAGGCCAATATTCCCAAATAGTAAATGTTCTCTAATATTCAGTGTATCCCATGCCTTTGTTAGAGCTCAAACCAAATTAAAATCTCTAAAGAATCACGTCTCTTTCAGAAAGCAAATATTATACTTTCATATTTAGCCCGATGTAACTACAATAAAAGTAAGAGGATTATTAAATGCTACACATTCCATGGTGGAACATACATATGAAGCCAGTTGGTTGTGATGGGGACTCGTTCAAAAATACTTCCATTAGTTTCCCTGCCAGTTTATTATGATTGGAATTTTTCTAACACTCCATTAGTCTGAAAGCCTAGGAACACATAGCCTGTTAGTGGGCTGTCCAAGCTGAGCTATGTGGGAATCAGGGAGTCAGAGCTAAGGGATCAAGCCAGGAAAGTCTATTGTTGCCCAGGCAGTGACAGCCTCAACTGGAAGTCTTTATAGCCCTTCCTGTTGAAGAGACCCAATGATCAGCCTGGGTAGGGTGGAGACACTCCAGTACCTGGGAACTATATATGCTAGGGATGTGAAAACTGATTCGGGTACAAATTGATTTGTACCCAAATCTAGCTGATTCAGATGATTTGGAGATAGAACAAATAGCCCCTGTGGCCCATTGGCTAAATTCAGGTCCAAATCGAATCGCATCAGATTAGATTCAAATTGATTTGAGATTTGGATTGCTCCGACAGACTCCAGTTGGGTCCTGAGGTTTTCTCCAAGGTTCGCTGCCAGTAACCGCAGTTTTGCCGCTGAAGCATTACGCCCGAAGGCAGACTCATCGCTAACCACAGTTAACCGCTCATTTTCAAGCTGCAGTCTTAGAGGTGGTGGCGCAGACCCACCCGAGGATGCAGCTGCTTTTGGCACATCTTACTGGCAGCCGGCAGCCACTCAGAAAACCAGCGCCTCCCCTCCCATCAGTTGTGCAACAATGGACTTGCCAGACTAGAGGGACACCAACACACCCCATGCCAGACCGGCCATCCAGTCAAGCCACTCAGCCACTCGGGGTGAGCAGTCATGGACTGGACCGAACCTTGGGGGCTTTGAGGGGATGCCGGACCAAACTGGCCTGGTTGGGTTTGAGGCTGGTTTGGCCTTGAACCGAACCGGGTCACCTGGTTCCATGTACATCCCTAGTCATAAACTTATAAGGTGGCCTTAGGCAAGTTGCAGCCCTGCAATATGGGTAATATTTATCTTACAAGGTTGCTGAATGGATTATATCACAATAATACACATGAAGCACTTGCACACTTTAAAAGTGTTGCGATATTATTATTAGGGCATTCTGGGTTATTGTTATATATTAATGTCATGGTGTATATTCAACTGTAACAGATTCAGTAGAGAAGGAACAAGATTAGCTATTACTTCTGATAAGTGATAAAAGCAAACCACATGGAAAACTCTAGCTTAAATTTTGCTTTTCGGAAAAACAAAATACTCAGCAAATTTCTTTGGAAAGAAAGTTTGAATCCATCTTTATGCATCATAAAAACACAGGAAACAGGAGGCAAATTCTTCTCATTTTGTGCAATACAAGTGCTGATGATGTAATAAAAGGATTAAAATATGGCTTTCTGTTGGCAGAATTACATTTTACTAGTCTCATGTGAGATATACACTTAAAAAATATTGATAGTCATATATCTGTCATTTATTTTTAAAGGAATGTTTGTCCTCAAATGCAATTTTATTTCAAAAAAGAATAAGGAAATGAAGTCATGGCTCTTGAGAGGTGATTAGACTCACTAGATTTACCAGTTCCTTTTGAAGAATTTGTCTTCATTATACGATTTTGTGTACTTTGGGCCATCTCAATGAAAAGACTATTTCCTCCTATGCCGTGAATGGAATGTCAAGTGGCATTTGCCAAGGCAGTGTTTGGGGTAACTGAAATGATATGCAAAGCTGAATACAATCAACTGTTTGTTTGCAAGTAAGATGGCATTTAAAATTTATTATTTTAATTGGTACCAATGCTATTTTCATTGGTTGTTTATTTTCCCAGTGGAAGCTTATATTCTTAGTATTCAACCCCACACCTTTCCCCTGTATGCCTTATCTGCTAGCAACATAGTTTTGTTGTGTGGGGAGCAAGAAGCTTGGTTTGGTTTATTATTTTTAAGTTTTATTGTTAAGTACATACCCATTTGCATTTAGAAATTAAGGACTAAGAAAATTCAGCAGGTGAGCATGAAAGCAAATATGTCTTTGCAAGGGCAGCCCCAAGTACTGCAGTGCCTGAAACAAGGTGTCAAACACCTGGTGGGGGTCAGCACCCTTCCAAAACCCATGCTTGAAAGCTTTGGCAGAAGTGCAGGAGACGAGGAAGAGGGAAAGTTGCCAGCAGCCTCTTCTAGTGTTTCTTGCAAGCTGTGTAAGGAGTGTGAGGAGAGGAGGGCAGTCTTCTTTTTTCTCCCCATGCTCTTTGAGAAGTTCAGATGGGCCTTAAAAGTTGCTCCGACAGTGGCAGTGTGGGGGGCTTGCATCTTGCCACCCTGCTAGTGCTTCAGCACTGCTAGTGCTTCTGCTAGTGCTTCAGCAATCTGCTGCCTAATGTGAGTGCTGTTGTGAGCCAAGCCTGGTTCACACTCTGCATATGCTCTGGAGCTAGCAATGAGAATAAGGCTTGTTCACTCTAGCCACAAACTGAGATGGTAACTATGTATGATATGTATGAGATGGTAACTATGTATGAACGCAAGTAGGAGGAAGGACAGACACACTTATAAAGTTTCAAGGGGCTTTATTAAGGCAATGGTGCTGATCAGATAAGTGAAAGAGGTCAACAAGATCACTCAGGTTTCCCAGTAGTGCAATCATGCAAATCACTGTTGTTTCCCAGTGTAGTGTAGTGTAGTGTAGTGTATTATTTCTAACTCATAAATGTGTGGGTTGCTTGTGAACTCAGTGTTAACTAACTAGTAAAACCTAACAAAGGATAGAGAAAATGGAAATAAGACAAGGGGGGGGGTTCCTCAGGAGAGCAGTGGGAGACTGCCAGAGTTTTAGTAGGGAAAAGGGGGGCGGGGTGAGAGGGAAAAGGCTGAGTTGCCTTCCAGGACAGCATATTACCGAGTCTTGGCGTGGCACATGGAAGTGAGCATCGCTTGGGTCCAAGGCTAGAGTGTGGAGCAGTCAGGCTTCAAAAAGGCATGCTGGTTTGCAGATTTAGATAGAGGTAGTCCCAGCTTTTTTGCCCCGTGGGAGAAGCTGTGGACAGTCTCTTGTCTATCAGGGGAAACTTTTGCCTTCTTGGTATGCAGCCAGGCAGCAAGCTCTTAGGGGCGCTTTCCAGGCCATCTGCTCATCAGCAGCAAAGCGCCTCCCTTCGGGCAAGTTGCATTTGGAATGTAAACAGCAGGGGAAGCAGTCTTGCAGCAACTAACAACCTGAAAAAACAGCAACTTTTTCACGCCAGATATATTACGTCCTTGCTCTATATCGCAGCAATTAAATTCGCAAGAAGGCATTGGAAATGTGAATGGCATCTTGCTGCCCGTGTAGGGACTGTGGTGTCACAACACAGGAAGTGTGGAAGCACACTTCTGAAATACGTCCTGACCCCGTTGTAAGGTCTAGTCTGGAAAGTACCAGGATGAGCAAAGGTATGCAATGAAGCCATGTCCAAAAGCCAGGTTCTTAAAAAGTGTCCATTAACTTGTGTCCGAAAAACTTACTCAGGACAATTGTTTGTTTGCCAGAGCTGAGTTTCAGCAGATTGAGAGCCATCTCCTGTGTGTGTGCTGTAGTCTGTTATCAGGAAAGAATGGTTTCTTCTTGTGTTCTTAAGACAATCTGCATTTCTGCGCTTTGCAGATTTGTCTCTGCTGTGTGAACAAAACTTGAGCTTGAACTGTCTGCCCCAAAGAGGTGTTAGGAAGTCAAAAAGATTTCAAGGGAAAAACACTAACTGGTGTGTGTAAATATACTTAATGTGCATTTCTAAAATCATTCCAAAGTGATTGCATGCCAATATATGTGAAGCAAGAAATCAGTGGTAGCAATTGTAGCAAAATATAGCAAGCTGCATGAAAGGCAGGATTATTCCTACTTTCCCCAAGGCAATTCACAGTTCTAACACAGGGGAGGCAATCTTGCCTGTTTCCCAGGAATTAACCAGTTCATTCAGAGTTCACCAGTGCCTGGCATCATGGACACAGGCCTAGCCTTTTGGGCCCTCAACTCCAGTCCAATTGGAGTGACCTTGGTCATAACAGTGCCTCACCTTGCCTCATGGAAGGGCTGCCCCTATATGATAGTCAAATAATGGTGCTGCTGATCTGGCTCCATTTGTTATTCCAATATGGACTGCGTCTTCAGAGGCTCCTCTAAGCAATAGGATAACACAACAGCTTAATGAAGCTGCTCAGCCTCAACATCACCTCTGGCTTGATGAGAAGCTCTGTCTATCCAGCAGTGTTCCCTCTAACAGGGATTCCCAGATGTTGTTGACTACAACTCCCAGAATCCCAACCAAAGGCCATGGCACCTGGGGGTGTTGGGAGTTGTAGTGAACAACATCTCGGTATCCCTGTTAGAGGGAATAGTGCTATCCAGGATTCTCCTTCTCCTTGTCCCTGGCAGCAGCTGACATCGCAGCTTCCGTCTGGCCAAGTAGCTAGAATTGGACCAAAGGTGATGGATGATTATGATCTGTAGATATGTGACAATTCCACCATTGCTACCCTTGTCTTCTCCATTCCCTGGACAGTAAGGCGAGGGTTAAGCACCGGCATTAGGGTAAAGAACGGCACTATTGCGACAAGTGCTCAGAATGAGTAATTGTGGTGGTGGGCTGCCTAGGAGTACCAACAGCTGAGGTGAAGATGTTTGCTGTTAAGCACCCACTGTTGTAATGGGATCTAAGTCATATCTCATTGGTCTGCTGTAAAGGCCTGCCGTGTCCATGTTTCCAAGCCTTACATATAACCAGTAGTGAACATAAACCATGCAGAATGGTACTATAAGCTGAGAGGAGGTCTCTAGATAGTGCCATTTCTAGCAGAAGTGTAGGGAGGCTGGTGGTGGCCTGTGTGCGGCCACAGACCCTGGCCCCGCCCCCTCGTCTGATACCAGACACAGGGGCCTGGCTAGCCACACCCCCACGTCTGATGTCAGACATGGGGAACGTGGTCTCCCTCCCAAACGGGGCTCCATGGACCCATTTGAAGGGAGATCGGCCCGCGGTGCGTTGGGCAGCATGGGCCAGAGCAACTCTCCCTGCCTTAAAAGGCAGGGAGAGCCATTCCGGCCACGTTGCCAATGCAGCACCAGCTGGTCTCTCTCCTAAATGAAGCCATGTGGCCCCGTTTGGGAGGGAGTTCGATCGGCCCTGCTGCGATGGCAGCGAGACCAGGAGTGGCTCTCCCTGCCTTTAAGGCAGGGAGATTCACTCCAGCCATGCTGCCAACGCAGCATGGGCCGATTTTGGCTCCAAACAGGGCCACACGGCCCTGTTTGGGACCAAAATCACACCCCCAGCATCTGACATCAGACGCGGGGGCGTGTCTGGGGCTGCACTCGCAGCCCCTGATTGGTGGCAGCCTTCACCCAATGGTGGCTCCACCCCTGAGTTCTAGCTTTTTTGTTTTGTTAGTATGTATCTAAAGGTACAAAATAAGTTTTAATGCTTAATGGACTGACACTGCAATCCTACATTTACTTAAGAATAAGACTTATTGAATTCATTAGAGCAAAAGGCAGAGTTGCCAGCCCCACCTCCCTTACCAGGGATTTCCCCCTGGCTGGGGTGCCTCACCTTGGTGTGGTCGCATTAAAAATTAGTTTAAAATACTGTGTGTGGCGGTGGGGGAGAGGTTTCCAAAGGCCTTTAGGTCCTGGCTCCAAAATTATCTAGGTGCATCTCTGCATGGAGCAGCAGCTTCTCCTCTTTGCTGCTGCTTTACACCAACAGCTGGATCTCTCTTCCGCCTCCCACTGCCTTCCACCAATCAACATCTCTGTTGTGCTTTGCTCCCCAAATGGGAGACCAATGGGACAGGTTTGTTGGTCACCTTGCCTCCTGGGAGAGCCACTCCTGCCTCAGTGAGATTAAAACTTCCAGGTAAATATGAATCGGAGTGGGCTATATAGTTGTTCTATTTTGATGCTGTTTGCAAAGGAAGTGACTTGCACATCTAAGACAGGAAGATAAGGGCACAGCCCACTCAGTGCTCATCCTGCACGAGCCGCATGGATGTTATACAGGAACTGCATAAACGCCCATCCAAGCAGCATTCATTGCATTATATTTTCTGGAACATGTTTTAGAAACACCTTTGATTTAGATGGAAAAATTTGATCTGGTTTTATTGCATGTAAAAAATGAATATTGATTTTCTTTATTAGACAGATGGGGTTGTCTTCCAACGATTGGAAAGCTTTTAGGCTTGTATGTCTTTTCCTGTTTGATGATCTGCCCTACATAAGTGCACTTGCCTGAAATGAAACTCCATTCAGGCTTGCTTCCAGTATGTAAAGGGAATCAAATATCTGCTGCTCCACTGCATTTTCTGTAAGTGGTACAGGTTTCTTTTGAAACTACTACTAAGTGGAGCTTCCCACCACCACCGGATGGGATTGCTTTTCTCTGTTTGTAGCTTATATTTGCCATGCAGAGGAAATTAAAGTTAATACTTTCATGTTGTTAATTAGAGAGCAGTCTCTACCAGGATGTTTTCTTGGGCAAATTCCACTACACTTAAAATTGTTCTTGAGTGGCTGCCATTCATTTCAATGATCTTGTAAGGGAGAGCTCCCCAACAGAGTTGGACCACTGCATCTTCCTTCTTCTTCTTGCCAATTTATTAAGAGTTTAAATTTTAGCCCAATTTCAAAGACATTTACTTGAAGGTAATTATTCCTAGTGTTTTGTTTCTGAGCTACATTTCACTTGTTCAGAGCTCTGAATGTACGTTACCTTAGTAACACGCCAGCCCTATAAACCAGGCTGTTACTCCCATATTACAGATGGGGACTGAGGCTGGAAAAATAACAACTTGCGAAAAGGCCACCTGGAGGTTTTACAGACAGGGCTGTCCCCCTGAATCCAATCCTGATTGGAGTGTGCCAGTCCACATATTTGCTGGATTTATCCAACCTTCCTGCAGGGACCAGAACAGACAGGACTTTGATTCTCCCCGAATGAAGGCTGCGAATTCTGGCTTAGCTCAAGTTATGTCCAGGGTAAAAAAATCCTCTTATTTCTAGCAGCTTTTGAAAAAATCTCCGGGGCTTCTCCTCCGAAGGTGTTGATGGAGGGGCTGATGGCTATGTGAATGGTCCATCTAATCCCTTGAATCTGCTGCGAAGCAGATTCCCTCTTCAGATACCCATGTGTGAAAAACCTCCTAGTGAATGAATTCAGGGCTGAGGTGAGATCTGGACGCTGACTATCCAATATACTCTTAGTCACTATACCACACCAGTAGCCCCCTACTTGGTTTCTTTTTAAATAACTGTGATTTCTTTTTAGATAATTATGCTTAAGAGTGCAGCATTCACCAATAAACATATTAATTTTTTTTGCTTTACTTTTTGTTTTTATTTTAGGTGTCCTTGGTGGGCTTCTTATTCTTAATTGGTTTATACATTTCATCTTTAGCGTCCTGTATGGGAGGTCTCTATGGTGCACCCCGAATCCTTCAGTGCATTGCTCAAGAGAAAGTGATCCCGATTCTTGCATTCCTTGGACGAGGGGTAATACACAAGGAACACAGATTCATCTGCCTTCTCTTTTCAGTATCCAAAATTTGATATTAATATGCATACCTTTGGTTTATCTGGTATTTTTTGCCAAGCTAGTAGCTGCCTGATAAATGAGATTCCAGCAGCAGAGAGATCTTAGGAACTCCTATCATTCTGGATAGGACACACTGGAAAATAATAAATTGTGTGTTTAAAAAACTAAATAAAACTCCCAAATTATGAAATTATCTGGAATGGACTTTCATTCCATACAGTTAGTGCCTCATCTAGTACCTCCCAACATACTGCTGTTGGGCTACCATCAACTCGTTAATTCTGCCTTTAGTCTTCACTTTGCCAGCTAATTCTCAAGGTCTTTTGCTGACTAGCACAGTTCCTTTGTTTTGAAAAGGCCTACTGAGTCCTCCTCCTCTCCAGAAAAGCTGGACCTCAAGCAGACAGTAGTCCAGGAACCCTGTTTAAAACGCAGAGACCCAAAAAACTTCTAAATCCGATACAGTTTTTGTTCCTTTCCATACACATGACCCGGGCCACACAAATGTCACAACTTGGGTTATGCAAATGGCCCGTGTGTATGTATGGCAGCCCAAAAATGGCCAGCACGCATGCAAACAGGGCTGAAACAGCCCTGAAACAGGCTGAGTTGGCCACTGGAGACGGGGGGTGGTGGCAGGGGGAGGGGAGCCACAGACACCCCCCCTGCGGCTGCAGCAGCACCCCCCAAGGTCGCCGAAGCCCACAGTAGTGGTAAGTCGACCTTTTTTGGACAATATGTAATGGTATCTGGCACCCCTAAACTGAGCCCGGTTCAGTTCAAGGTCGAGCCATTGAAATGAACCTGTCGGAGTTTGAACTGGCTCAAGATTGAGCCGGTTCACACATCCCTAATCCCTAGTGTTCATGCTTCTAACAGCACACATAGTGCTAGCCCTCATGTGTGGAGACCCTGCGCTTCCTAAGCATGGGCGCTTTTGTTCAAGAGCACTACTGTTTTCAGTTTTCTCCCCACACTCCAGAGGCACTTTATTACAGTGGAAACATGTCCTGGAGGGTTAGTATGGTGTTCCCGCTGTAACAGAGTGCTTCCACAACTCAGGCAGAGCACTGAAAATAGTCACAGTCTTGCACAAGGGCACTCATGGTTCAGAAGTGCAGGGACTATGCACTGTTGTTAGAAGCGCACATGCAGCATTAAGATAACAGCCAGTGTCTTTTGTGGGCTTATGAGCAAGGACATAGACCATTCATATCCATTACCTCTGAGCTTCCTCAGTAATACGCCTTCCTTACACACCAGAGAAGTAGCTCAGGAGGCGGTGACGGACAAAATGGGCAGATTTAAATATGTAGAACAATATCTAGAAAGTTGGTTTATTAAATTATTGTCCACATGTAACAAATTTTAACAAATATTAATATTTCTTTTATCTTAATATAGAACGGACCAAACAAAACTCCAGTGGCTGCAATCTGTCTAACAAGCCTTATCACCATGGCTTTTATATTCGTTGGCCAAGTGAACGTCCTTGCTCCAATAGTTACAATAAACTTCATGCTTACATATATTGTAGTGGATTACTCCTACTTCTCTGTTTCCATGAGCTACAACCTTCAGCAGAACTTCAAAAGAATGCACAGAGGGGATTCCAGGCGTGTGCTCGGCTGCTCTCGGCCTTTAATACTTGACAGACCTTCCTGCTATGGATCAGATGGAATAATTCAAAATAGGTCAGACGGCACCTTGCTAGAATTCACAAAAGACATGGATCATATTTTTAGGCCTGACAGTAAAGACCCAGGGACTGGTAATGAGCCCAGTGAAAAGGACAAGGATATCGGCCAAACAATCAAGAGGAGAAAGCAAAAGATTGCAGCCAAACAAACGTTACAGGACAGCTTTCTCTTGGATCTCAATAATCACATTGTTCTTCCTCAGGATCTTTGCAGTGACATCCTGGAATCCAGTGACCAAAATATACAGCCTTTTCCAGAACCAAGTCACCGGGTTGAAGAGGGTGCCTCTGCGTCTGCATATATAGAAGACAAACAGAAGTATGACCAACATGCAGGGCAGCCTTTTGATGAGATGCAGAGTATTTCCAGTAAAAATGTGGAAGGTAAAAAGATTAGAGACACAACTGAATCTCTATTTTGTAAAGAAGAATCTTCCTGGTACCTTCTATAGGCAAGGTTAGAGATTAGTTCTTTCTGTCTTAGTATCTATCTTAGTATCTTTCTAACAGAAGTATCTCTCTCTCTCTCTCTCTCTCTCTCTCTATCTATCTATCTATCTATCTGTTGCATTTGTACTCTGCCCCAAACTTCCATCTCTGGGAGGTTTATGTGGCCATCCATGGCAATAATATATATTATTTTTATAAGTGAGCAGAGAGTTTATTTTAATCATTTGCAGGAGGTTCTAGTTTAATTCTCTTGTGGAATAGAAGCCCAGATTTAATTCAATACAGGAAGATTTATTGTTTACAGCATTCCACCCAGCGGTCTGCACTTGCATCCTTCCTACATAAAAGCAAACTGTGAGAGCTCTAATTTTTATCTTGATATGGGAGATAATAACTTGTAAAGGTTCACACCCTGAATGTCAAATTGAAGTGTTCTGCCCATTCTCTACAAGCAGAAAGGACTGAGACCTTCTTCTCTAAGTTTGACTGTGGGTTAAAAATGGTGTGTATCTCCGTTGCATGCCTGGATATTTTTCCACCTTCTGAAAGTTTGCCTACTATATGTAATATTGTATAGGGGCCTAAAGACATGCAATATGCAGTAGAGTGTGCTCAGTGAGATATCACCTTACCTAAACATTCTTAGCAGAATAGCCCATATCTTGGACTAATGGTATTTTGACCATAGTCCAAATTCTGCACCTTGCAAATTCAAATGCTACGACCAGAATACATTATGCAAATTAAAGTATTAGCATATGGTTATAGCATAGTTTCTGCTTTTTGCATAATCCATGTTTTCAAATAATTTTGTTCTTCTTTTTAGCAAGGAATATTGTAACCAATATGTTTGGAGAGAGGGAAAGGGTTGGAGTCATGATCTGGCCAGCCATATTATCAAGGTCTTGTATGTGTCCGTATTAAATTCTTGTTCTTAGTAGGGAAGCCCCAAACTACAAGGATCACTCTTTCAGCATCTCTTGTCTATGGGGACATCACTCCACCTGTTCTGCCTTGACTATCCAAGGCACTCTAGATAGGAATACATATTCTAACTTTGGTTGGTAGAGAGAAGGTTGCTACCTGGGCCTCTCGAACCACTGAAGGACCCCTTGGTTTCATTCACAGCTTTAACCAATTGCCTTCAACTGCCTCTCCCTACAGAGGCTTGTGTCTTGGCTATGGCTCTTCATAGGGCTTGCTTCACAGGATCTTAGGCAACTCACAGTGGAAAGGGGGGAAAGAGAAAATGCCACAGCGGATTTTTTGAAGCAAGGTAGTGGGGGAAAGCCAAGGTGCACCTAGATAATTTTGGGGCCTGGATCTAAAGGCCTTTGGATGCCCTCCCCCCCGAAAATTAAGCATCATCATGCTTGGCTGGGTGACCATACCACCCGGGACAGACTAAAGAGGATTTGGGGGCTGTGAAGGCTCTGGACTTCGGCTCCAAAGTCCAGGGGTAAGAGCGCCTCTGGTGGGAAGAACCATGACTAGGTGTGTGTGAGATGACTTAGCTGAATGAAATACTAAGATGATTGGTTCTGCAATACTTTTGATGGTTCAGCTATGATCTCTTTTAAGAAGGGTTGATTTGATTTAAATCACTTCGCAGAAGGACTCAATTTTAATAATTTAATTTAATTACTACTCAGGAAGATTCTATTTAATCATCATTTTCTAGAAAAGTACGTCATTGTTGTCTAATATAGCCTTAATACATATTTAGAGATAGATCTAGGTTTCCTCTTTAGAAGGTAGGTATACACTTCTCATGATGCTGTTTCATTCAGGCAACCAGGCCTTGAATTTCTTTGTTGCACTGTTTGCTTTTCGCTCACATGCCTTTCTTACCCACAGGTACTGGAACTTCATTAAAATATTCCCAAACGGGTTCTCTTGTAAAGCCTGCTGCCATGATAGGTGTTTCCCCCTTCTACAATGGAGGGTACAATTGGAAAACATTTCCTCAGGACTGCATTAATATTCTGTTTCACTTTCTATTCCCCTCCCTTCCCCATTCCATGCATTTATATCCAGACTCCTCCTCCTCGCTCAGATCTACCTCATCCCCACAATCCTCTATTTATTTATTGACTTTCTTTGCCTTTGCACTTTGAGGGGAAGAGTAAGGGCTTGAATATGTGTGGGTGTGTGCTGCATATACACCACCTGCAAAATAGGACTGATCAGATCTGTTATCTCTCATTCCCATATACTGCTGTTAACATGTTCATAGAATATAATTATAAGTTATTATTAATATTCATGATGATATCTTTGACCTAGGTTCTTTATGAATTGGATTTTTAAAATCAATTTAAATTTTTAAAAAAATCTGATTTAGATTTTAAAAATCTGATTATTATTTTTTTAAATTAAGCCATCAATTTTTATCAACCCTGCTTTCAAACCAGCCTCTTTCAAGAGTACTCAAATGCCTAGGACTATCCCTTCTGAATCTATAAACTGTATATCTTATTCTGATGGCTTTTTTCTTCTCATGTCTCTTCTCTTCTGTAGATTTAACTGTAAAGCAACAATGCCAAGAATTAGAGATCCAGAAAATGCCAACATCTTTCTACTCCAGACTCTGTAATCATTGGGTTTCCCTTGTTGGTGTGAGTCACTCCAATATTTTCAGCTTTTTTCTTTTGCTTTTTTCTTGTTGGTAAGATGGTAGGCAATTGGAGAAAAATCTTATTCAATTCAGGGTCACATTTCAAACCCCATGGGAAAGGCTGCATTACACAATACAGAGAAGTTTCTGAACATGAGGCACCTGACCAATGAAGGGTGTTCGGTAGGTGAGAAACCTAGGGTAAACAAGGAATAGCAAAAGACAAGGCAGTGTGGGATAAGAATATGCAAGGATACTTATGTGATATTTCAAAATAAGGAGCTTCTATGACCTTGAGCTGTATAGGATATCTAATGAGAGCATAGCATATCTAGCATCTAGGATCAGTGTTCCCTGTAACAGGGATTCCCAGATGTCATTGACTGCAACTGCCATAATCCCCAGCCAAAGGCCATTTCAGCTGAGGATGCTGGAAGCTGTAGTCAACAACGTCTGGGGAGCCTCGTTACAGAGAACACTGCCCAAGAGTGAGTATTCTGGAGCCTGATGGAGTTAAGCTTTCACGGTCATTTGCAGGTATAACCAGCTGTGCTAGCAGTTGCAATTAAAACTGTATACTATATTAGGCTTGTTCACATCACTGTTAAGTGAGTAGGGCAAGTGTCCTACCCAGCTTTGGGAGCTGTGCGTGCTCCCAGTGTTCATTTGTGTGTGAGTAAAAAGCAAGGTTGGAGCATGATTGTCTACTAAGCGACAGCTAAGTAGGATGACTTTCCCTCCTCCTCACACAAAAGCTGGGGACGGAATCTGGGTAGGGAAGCGCTGATGCTTAGCAGACGGTCATGCAGTCATGCTCTCTGCCTCCTACCTTGCTTTTTTACTTGCACATGACTGACATCAGGAACATGCACAGATCTTGAAGTTAGGTAAGATGCTTGTCCTACCCAATTAACGGTCATATGAACAAGCCTATCTACTAGGGAGAGAGAGAACTGGTTTGGCCATAATGTGGAACCGCAATTAAGTCTACTTCTGTGCAATGTCTCCAAGGCTCAGGAGCACACCTCTCTCTTCCCATGCCTGTGCAAGTCTCCTCTTCCAATTTAGGTTTCAGTAGACTAAGATCAGTTGTGATGTCCAAACTGACTAATCTCAGTTGTTTCTTCCTCTTCCTCTTCTTCTAATATTCTAACTTGCATACTTGAAATAATCTGTACACAAGTTTTGGAGTGAGTTACAGATCACAGTTTATTTCAGATAAGTAGGTCAGAATAAACCGAGATCCGTTAATTCAGATGTCATGACCAATCTAGGTTTATTGTATTATAAATCAGAAGTAGATGTTAATATGAGTGGCGGGTGTGTGGGTGTGTGCATGCAATACTCCTTGGGAACACTGCATTGCATAGAACCAAGCTTAACCATAGTACTACATTAGATTGAACCCCAGTGGGGAGGGATATGGTTAACAAGGATATGTTTAACAGTGATGAAGGCCCAGTGATGAAGGCCACTTGTTAAGATGACTTTAAAAGGCAATTAGACAAATCTATGGCGAGGTCTATCAACAGCCATGAACCATGAGAGCTAAACAGAACCTCCATGTTCATACAAAAATTACCAGTAGCTGGAGGGAAACGGGAGGTCTGCGACCTTCATCCGCAGCTTGCAAGAGTCCATTGTTGAAACCAGGAGGCTGGACTAGATGGAACTTGCTCTGATCCAGGTCAAGATGTCTGCTCTTAGGTTGTTATTGCTATCATTCCTGCCACCAAAACAAGAAGGCCTGGGAACTTGTTTCTGCCTTTTCTATTTGAGGCAAAACGCTGTGGTGTGTTGACTTTGAAAATCAAAATTTAGACTAGCCATGTGACCAGAAGGGCACATTAAAAATGTGAGCCAGAGGAAGAAATAAAGAGGGAGGGGGGGAAATAAGATGGGAAGAGAGAGGGGAGGACAGAGGGGAGGAGAGAGCGTGAGAGAGAGGAGGAAGAAGGGGGGCAGAGAGTAAGAAAGAAGGGCAGCATTGGTGGTAGTGGAGTTTCCCAAGGGGCAGCTGGGAAACTGGAGGAGCCTGACGGGGCAGCTGAGGAGGAGCAGGAGGATGGAGAAGTGGGGAGACCCAAGGTGGAGGCGGTGCAGGGAAGGAAAGTAGTGCTGCTGCCACCTCGCTGGAAAGTGGAGAGGTCTCTGGGGTGAGGGGGTTGTGGGGGGGGCAAGTAGAGCAGTGTGCATGGAAAAGGCTAATGAGGCCAGTGGGCATCTCCGGTGGCAAAGCCCCTCTGCCGTGCAAGTGGCCATGGTGATGGCGAGGAAGGGCCCAGTCAACCACTGCCTCTGCCACACCTCCTCGAGGTTAGTGAGCCTATAGGTGCAGGGAGGCAGGCAGGTGTGGGATGGGATGGGCCCAGGCATGTGAGCAGCCTGAGGGGAGTGAGTGGCCATGGTGGCAGCCGCAAGGAAGAGCCCAGACAATCACCAGTGCTGCCGCTCCTGCTTGGGGCTACTGAGCCCAGTCACAGAGGAAGGCAAGCAGGCGAAGGATGGTCTGGGCCCTGGTCTCTTAGTGGCCTGAGGGGACTGAGTGGCCATAACGGCCGCAGCAAAGAAGGGCCTGGTCAAGGGGGAGGAGCAGGAGCGCAGCTCAGGTGAGGGTGGTGGTGGGTCAGGAAGCAATTACATCAGCAGGGGTGACTGGGAGAGAGGTGGGTGGGAGAGAAGCAATATCATGGGGGGCACTGAGGGTGTGCGAGTGGGGAGAGACTGGGTGAGAAGCAATGACAGCAGAGGGGATGTGGCAGTGTGTGCGGGTCTCTGGTGAGGGTGGGGAGGTCTCTGGGCTGAGGGGGTTGTGGCGGGGGGCAAGGGGAGCGGACAAGTACTAGTGCCCAGATTCTTTGTGCAGATTCATCTAGTTAATCTAATTGTTTGCTCGTGCACCTTCATTTTTCTTTGTTAAATAGCAACTGAAGGGTCAGTTTTCCTCTCAGGGAACCAAATGGAAAAGGCAAATAGCAGCTGTGTCCTCCCCCACAATCCCGATCGGGACTATGATGGAGGAAAGGTTTAAGGCCTCCTTCCAGCCTGTGGTAGTCCCAATCCTGATCCCCCTGGCAGCTGCTATTTAAAAAGAAAAGATGAGATTAATGCCATGTCTCGTTTGGCTCTCATTCAACCTCTGATAGAAAGACTTTCTCCATGCACTAAAATTGGCCATGTGATTAGGCCATGAAAAGCTGCTGCAAGTGAGATGAGTAGTGGGAGAATCTAAGGCCTCCCCCTGCCCTGCCCTGCCTTTTGAATGCCAAGGTAATGTTTGAGTTCTCCACACAAATCCTATAAACATTTTGCATAGAATATTTTTGTAACCATATATTATTTAGTGGCAGCACTAACTGATGTCCCACCAAGTAAAATACTGCATTTTCAACAGGCAATAGGATCTCTTGCCATCATGTTTGTCATTCAGTGGATCTACACCCTAGTTAACTTGGGAGTCGCAATTATTCTCTATTTCTATATTGGCCAAGTGAGTCCAGGACTACCGCCTGGTAAGTATTTTCATTCTATGGTGTTCAGTTTGCTTCTGTTTTCTTTGTTTTAGTTCAGGTTAACTAGGATGGGAAGCAGTTTCACTGTTTTTCTTAACTATTTATATTTGACTCCTGCCTCATTCTACATTCTTTAGGTGGGTAAGCAATGAAAAGAACATGTAAAATCCCACTGGAGCAGAATAAAGCATGGGCAGTCTAAAATACAGCCACCTAATGGCGCAGTGGGGATGTTCACCTAGGGAGAAAGAGGTTGCTGGTTCAAGTCCCCGCTGGTATGCTTCCCAGACTATGGGAAACACCTATACTGGGCAGCAGCAATATAGGAAGATGCCGAAAGGCATCATCTCATACTGCACGGGAGATGGCAATGAGGACACTGCTCGACGGCACAACTTTACCTTTAATCTAAAATACAGTTATATCCCCAGTCTCCTGAGGGCTTATCTTCCTAACTCAAACAGATAGTGTTGCAACACTTCTGAAAGATGCCAAGACTTTGCCTGGGAAGTCTACCAGGGGAGGGAGAGCTTCATAACAGGGAAGGGGGATCAGCTACCAAGAACTTCTCTCTCTGCTGTATTGTTTTTGATGATACCCAGAGTCTCTCTGAGACTGAGACTCTGCTCACTGCCCCTTGTGGTGACTTGCGGTAATGCAGCAACTTTTGAGACTCCAGGGAGTTTTTCACACTTGACTTTTAGTTCATATTTCCTCTGAAATTAAGGTGTGCATTTGTAACCCCTCTTACTCAGGAAATGGGGTTTTGGGGTTCAAGTCTCTCTCTCTTTATATATCTGTATATTTTGAGACCGTGTATTTCCCAGTGGTTGCACAAAAGAGAAAGAGAACAAAAAAACAACAACAAACGATTTCTTATGCCAAATGCAAGGGTTTATAAACATTTACATTTGTTTTCTTTGTAGAACCGAATTTGCCAAGCATGCATAAAGGTTAACTTAAAATACCCAATTACAAATTAATAGAAAAGCATAAAACACACATAGAATATCAGCATAGGGCCACTAAATAAAACCCAAACCAAACCCCAGTCTCTTTCTTCAAAAGGAACTATCCTAACAGTGCTCCTGTATAGTCCATAGTCCCAAGGTCCCTTGGGTGAGCAGCCGAAATGACGAAGATCTGGTGCAACGAGGTCAGGTGGACCCATCTAGAATATCAAACCAGCATGCAAATCTTGCCCAAAGAAGAACTGCAATATATAAGCAAGTTCATAAAAGAACAGAAGATCTCCAAATCTCTCTTTCCTTCTCTGCTCAGGAGCTTTCTCCTGGGCTTGAAAGCTCTAGAAGATTCTAAGGACCTTCTGAACATGCTCTACAATCCATTAAGAAGGGAGAAGGGAGATCATACACCCTTTAGTTGCCAGTTCAGGAAACCTACCAACAGTACTGGTAGTAATGGTGCGGGTTACACAATTGCATATCGGCCAAATTTACCCTGAAGGTCCTATGGGCTATCAGACAGCACTTCATATGCAGTTCCTCCATTGTGTGTTAGAGTGTCATTTATATCGAGGGTAAAAAAAAATCCACTTTTTGCGTTGGTTTGGCGGGGCAGCTTTGAACTTGCAGCAAAGCCTCACAGTAAATCTACGGTAAAGCCTGCTGTCTGGGAAAGCTCCAGGTCCTATTCTGTTCCTGCCCTGTAGGGCCCATTATTGGCTTCCCTGCAGACAATGGCTGATGATGAGAAAAAGTACTCAAATTAGTCCCATTGAAATTAAAAGGACAAGTTAGGCAATGCTTTACATCTCCTTTTAATTTCAATTAGACTACTTTGAGTGATTTTCCTCATCATGTCAGCAGTGAGAATATAAGAGGCTTCCCATCTGAAACAGACTTTGCTTCAGTTTTACGGTGTCCTTGCTTCTGGCACACGTGTTCTTCCTTGTGTCATTGATCTGTCTGCTCACCTTGACCTCTGGAATGTTCCTGACCTTCGGCTATTAATTATGAGCCCAGACAGGTTGCCTAATTCTCCCAGTCTCTGCTTCAGGTCTTGCACCACATAGCAGCAGCTGCTGCCCATGTCTCAGCCCTCAGGTGTACCTTGAAGCTGATTGGCAACTCTTTTCTCAGCCCCTTTCCTCTGGTTGGGTGGGGAAATGTGTCTTTGTTTCTCGTTTAAAAGCAGGAGCCAAACAACCAAAGATTTTAGGTTATTTGACTCCCTTCTCTTATCTTTTTTTTTTTTGCTCTTCCTAAAGTATTAATGATCACAGTCAGGAAAAGACTCTTCTTTTTCTGGCAGAAGAGCCAGCCTCTTCTCCCAGCTGGCCTTAACTGGTCAGCTTGGGCATAGGTCCAACTCACAGGTGGTCACACCTGCATGACCCCATCACCCTCCACCTGCTTCAGAACTGAAAATGTTCCAAATAATCAGTACAAGACTGAGCATCCAGTGCCTCAGACGCTAATCTTATTGTCTCTGCATTTAAACTTCCGATTCCCAAGTCCAGCCAAATCCACATAATCTTGACTGGTAGTTGTGTTGTCTGTTGAATACAACACTGTTGCTACAGAGGCCTTGATGTACATTTGGTAAATTGCAAGGAGTGTGTATGTGTGTGTGTGTAACAAAATATTATTCTATAGTATGGTTGCAATTTGTATTGTCAGGTAAATTATTTTTTCTGAAAAGCTGATTTTTAAAATATATTATCGAGCAGCTGCCATAAGTGATATTTATAATAGGAATGGCAAAAATAAATGTATCTTTATCAATTCACAGTCTTCCATCCATCCAGTATAAACCCCCTGGCTGTAGAGATTGGAGTTTCAAGAACATCTCATTAAATATGAGAATTTCTAATTACGAAGTGAGAGGCTTTTTGATTTGAGGATTAAAGAAGTTAAATATTTGAGAAATGTAATTGGAGAAAATACTCTTCAAGCTAAAAGAGTATTAAGAAAGTCTGTGCAGATGATTAGCTTTTTGTACTAATTCGGAATGTAATAATACCAAATGGTATTCAGAGACCAAATTCCATAATCTACACCTTTGGTTGCCAAGCTTTTATATAGCCTTGGGAAACCAAGTTTGCAGTGATGACCTTTTAGGATGGAACTACATGTTAAGTATTTCTATGCTTTTTTGGGGGGGGGATGTCATTTGTTCATACAAAATGAAGCCACTGAGATTTGAAGGGAGAGATATGCATGGGTGGGGGAAGAACTTTTTCTTTCACTGTCTTTTTCCTGCCAAAATATTTCTCCACCAAGCTGCTTTTATTCCCACTGTGGAAAGATATGTATGGGTGTTTCTCCTTATGCATAAAAGTAGCTTGGGCAGGATTTTTTTGGCAGAAAAACAGAAGGAGACCCTTTTCTTCTACATTGTCCCCCTTCTCAAAATGCAGCCTCAATGACTGCATTTCACAAAAAATCATCTGTAAAAAGAATACTGGAACTTCATGCACCATGTAGCTCCACAGTTTACTCTCCTTAAATTGCATGTATCGTTGCATGAATAGGAATGTGGGCAACACCTTCATTTTCAGGCCATGCTGGCTTGGAGACATGCAGTACTTGACAACAGAGATAAGTCAGTAGACTCTTTTAGGGACTCTGCAGCTTGCTTTACTAAAATATTTGGGAACAGTGGTCTGCACTTAGTTTTATGTGTAGCTGTGAACATAGACACATGCTCAATGTTGCCTTTCTTTCTCACTGTTTAGCTTTTGAATTTTAAATACATTTTCAATCTCTTTGCAGCTTTTTTCAAGCACTTTATTACATCACAGAGTAAAAGTCAGAAAATGTCTGCAAGTGATTATATGTAATGTCTGCAGCTTGCATTTGTCTCTTCAGTGACCATTCCAAAGTCTCATTTTCAGGAGAAGTCTGAAAAACACATTCCCATCATCATTATTAAATCTTTTCATTTGGAGGCATACAAGATAATGCAGGATGTTTGGTGTGTGTGTGTGTATGTGAGAGAGTGGGTGGGGGAGAGGGTTTTAGATTATTAGGTGAGACATATCGAGAGAATGATTTGTCTTGTGTGTTCTTTTTTACAGGTGCAGCAGCAAACTTCAGCTTTTTCAAATGGATGAAGCTACTTTTCTTTAATGCCTGCAGGTTAGTGTAGGAATTACTCACTCCATATACTTAATCTGAGATTACATTATTAGGCCTAAACTGTATTATAAAAAAAGTAAACAAAGTACAAGAGGTATCTCTCCTTACAATTCAACATAGCTAATAGTCCATAATTTAGGGAGGAGAGCTAGTCTTATGATAGCAAACATGAATTATCCTCTTTGTTAAGCAGGGTCTGCCCTGGTTGCATTTGAATAGGAGACTACATGTGAGCACTGTAAATTCCCAATGGGGGATGGGATTGCTCTGGGAAGAGCACCTTGCATGCAGAAGGTTCCAAGTTCCCTCCCTGGCATCTCCAAAATAGGGCTGACTCCTGCCCACAAACCTGGAGAAGCCACTGCCAGTCTGTGCAGACAATACTGAGCTAAATGAACCAATGGTCTGACTTGGTATTTGGCACAGCCTATGTTCCTATATTCCTAATTTGATGCTTTTTCTCCACCTCCACACCTATAAAGAACCTTGAATGTCCTATAACCTGGTTTCTAAATCTGAGTTGAACCATATCAGAGCCAGTTTATGGCTGATATGGATTCTGCGGAGGTAATAATTTTGTAGGGCTTCCAAGGTAAGGATAATTGTGCTTCCTCCCATTTTTACATTATAGAGCTATAGGTGGCATTATACCACTGACCTATGGTCCGATCCTGATCCTGGTTATATATCCTGATTAAATGCAGTTTAACCACAGTGGTTTGACCAGGAATACTTGGGAAATCTGCATTCTCACAACCAGCTCCATGGGACTCAGCAATTCTATTTAACTCTTTAACCAGGCTCTCCATGATTGTTAGAATGCAGCCATAATAGTAAAAGGCCATGCTGGTGAAAGGAACCATGTTTTGGTTATATTTCTTTCTCCCGGAACAGTGTCTGAGCAATGCCTATTCATCTTTTTGTTGTCCATTTACATCCCCTGGAGCCATTGAAACATTTAAAAACTTGAATTAATTTAACTCTGTGCAAAGTACCCTAAATTATATTGCATGGTTCTTTCTTGAAATGTCATCAGGGTTGCTTTATTAATTCTGATGTTCTGGTTAAAGGAATAACAATTCTATTTTGTCCAGGGAAAGCAGATTAAGGCCTAAACTGATAGAGTAATAGTGTGTAGGTGTTTCTGGCCAGTTCTGTGAAGTGGTTTATAATCCATATTATTCAACTGGCATTCTTACTGTGTTGGATTTAGAGCTGTGTGTGAATTTAAGCCTTGTACATAAAACAATTTTCCAGTCCTAATGCCTATAATATTACTTTTTTGGCAAGTATGTCCATTACTGTTAACTTGGCAATACTAATAATGCCACTAAGATCAGAACTACATGTTATGTGCACTTCCTTGATTATTTTCGCAGACAGTTTTATAAAATACAGTCAGTAAATCTGTAATTTGAAGGGGGAGGTGGGTTCAGTGGAAGAGCATCCTTTTAACCCTTTTCTCCCTAGACTCTTCATGGGTGCCCCATTCTATTACAGTTATGGTCCCTGCTTAACCTTTTGTTAGCACCATGTGCTAGCTCCCTTATATGGCAAAGAAGCAACATCTTCCACTTCCCACTAGTTATCACTTGTACTGACATAATGCAATATTTATTTTAATTGCTCTCACAAAACAATCAATTGGTAAAAACAAATTAGCAAATTCACTTAAAACAAACAAAAAAACCAAAAACCCAAGCACAATCTATGTGGTTTATTAACTTTTGGTACTGTCCTCTCACTCCAAGACACTCAATTTAACCTTTCTTCATCTTTTGTCAATCATGCTTAGGCTCCTGAATCCACAACATAATGTGCACTAATCTGAACCAAACTTCTTTACATTACCTTTTACAAGTTAGCAAAGACACATGAATGATATGCTGATACCAACGGAATGCTAAAGTGACTGAAGTCTCAGGCATATATTTATTATTAAAAATTTTATACCGCCCTTCCAAAAGGCTCAGGGCGGTTTACATTATATGCATTTCAAAGTAGTCTTCAGCCCAAATTTCCTTTCTGATGCTTACATAAAGCATTTAAGATGGATTGGTCAGCCCCCCAACATTTGCTACAAATTCCAGTTTACACTGCGGCTGCTCTGTTGATTTACTGATGGTAGAACCAAGCCAGCACACTGTGAAATTAGCTATTGCTTGATTTCCAGTTCTGCAGTGGCCATAGAGATGAGGCAAAACCAAAAGCATGTAAGGGAAGGCTGCCAGCAAATGGCTTTTTACAGTGCCATCTGCACAACTAGCAATGTGAAAGCAACCTTGAAATGTGCCTCTTGCTATGCTAACTTCATATATTCCACATATTGGAGAAGGTGTTACAGGTGAAAAGGACTCTATAGGAGCAGTGTTTGCTCAGCTCCTGTTAAAAACAAACTCCCTAACAGTACAACTGTATACACATTCACTTGGAAGTACGTCCCAGTGAGTTAAATGGGGCTTACTCCCAAGTAAATGCACATTAGATTGAAGACTTGTTGGATGATGATGTCTATTCATTTATTTATATTTTTCAAATGTGTAGACTGCCCCAAACTTCAGTCTCTGGGTGGTTTACAATAACATAAAACAGATTTTAAAAATGAAAATCTTAAACAGTTTAAAAACCACAGTCCCGTTAAAAAGCTTGGGTGACAAAATAAGTCTTTAGAGACTTTTAAAAAGTTGTCAGAGATGGGGAGGCTCTTATTTCAGCAGGGAGCACTTTCTAGAGTCTCGGGGCAGCAACAGAGAAGACCTGTCCCTTCGTAGCCACCAGACGAGCCGGTGGCTACTGCAGACAAAGCTCTCCAGAGGAACTCATGGTGAAGAATAAGTTATCTTAAATACCCTAAGCAGGGTTAGTATAGGAGTAATATGTCTCTCCGAGATGACCCAGAGACCAACCTGGCTGCCTCATTCAGTACCAACTGCAGTTGGTACTATGTACAAAGGCAGCCCTGCCCTACATAGAGAGTATTGCAGTAGTCAAGTCAGGAGATTACCGGCATATGAACCACTGTTCTGAGGTCATTTATCTCAAGAAATTGAGGCAGCTGGCATATTTATTTGTTTGTTTGTTTATCAATCAATCAATCAATCAAATTCGTACACCACCCCAAACTTTTGTCTCTGGGTAGTTAACAATAGCATAAAACAAGTTAAAACATACATAAAACTTAAAACAATTTAAACAATTTAAAAGTCAAAAACAGATTGAAACCTAAAAATTTGAAAAGCTGAAAAGCTTGAGTGAAGAGGAGGGTTTTCAAATGCTTTTTAGAAATTGCCAGAGATAAACTGGAGCTGATAGAAAGCACTCTAGCCACCGCCTCCACTTGGGACACCAGGGAGAGGTTTGGATCCAAAAGCACCCACAGACTGTGTGTATATTTTTGAGCAAGTCAAGGAGGCCTCAGTAGCTGATTTCAGCTCTTCTGCAGGCCAGCAAATAACATATTGTAAGTCAAGTCAAGTTTTATTTACGGTCCTAGACCAAACAATATAACATATTGTAAGAAAGATGCTACAAAATACATGTGCATGCAGTTGAGGTTGGTCCTAAATACTTTAAACTCTTATTCAGAATATAGAAATCCAATGAAAACCTAGTCCTTAATGGCCTTTACCATTTAGTTAAGAAAACCCTGGAAGCATGGAAGCATGTGATCAGCTTCCTGGACAACAACACCCCCTGCCCCACACACACGCACACTTTGGATTGTTGCCTGCTAATTGGAAAGTATCTAGAAGAAGATACAAGCAAATGGTTGGGTCTTCAATCATAAGGTGCAAATTTAGCTGGAACAACCATTTGTCTACTTTCGTATGATCAGAGTATTAGATACAGTTTGGAAATAACTGGAAAGAGGCAAGTGTATGTGTTAAGAAGAAAACCTTTCCTGGCAGTTTTTAAACATTATTTTGTATATAAGGAAACAGTCCCTGATGAATTTTGGCCAAACCCTAGAGCCATAAGGAAAAGCATTCTTTCTTGAAGTGCCATGTCTTTGTGCATAGCAGAGTGGATTCCTTTTCTCATTTGCTTTGTTTACATAGTTCAGAGTGCAGCTGTAGATGTACTGGGAAACAATGGGGCATCTGAAGGTTCTGAGTTCCTTTGTTTTTCAGGGGAAGGCCATCCCCGGAGGAACGATTTGTTGTGACACCATCCTTTGCAACAGTTGGCATGGAGACCACTCAGCTCACTGAAGAGAATACAGATTTTGCCTCCCGGGACCGCTACCACCATTCCTCTATCATCACCAGAGAAGAGTTTGTTAATCAATTCCAAGGAAAAAACGACATGCCATTCACTCCACCAGCCAATTAAAAACACTGAACAGAGACACACCACCTGATTAAAAGGCTTGCCCTTTTACAATTGATTTTAATGAATACTGAAGCTTCCAATTAAAGAGGGGGAAAAGGGGGCAAGGTTTACAGCTCTGGCTTCCAAATCCTAGTGTGTTTGTGAGAGAGAGAGGGATTGTGTGTGGGGAGAGAATGTAAAACCTTTCCAGGTCTTTTGGATATTTCTGTGCAATAACTTCACAGTTTTGTTGAAAATATAAAACAACTGTCTAAATTGTTTATTTTTGTTGTGAATTTTCTACATGACACTGCTAATTCTGTTCTGTCAGTATCTTATAGTGTAATTCAAAAATCCAGAGATGTAAGATACAGGACAAATGCGAAAAGGAAAGAAAAAAGCTTTGGCTCTTCACTATAAATAGAACAGCTGAATTATTACAGAGCTGAGACTTGGTCATAGCTTTGTTGAACTCTTTAGCTGTCCAGAACAATTTTTTACATATTTATGGAACGTTTCCTTATTCATGCACTGTGAAATAGACAGCATATAACAGACACATTCTACCCAATATCTGAGTTTTCTTTAAGGCTTCAGGACTCAAAATGAGATTCATGTGTAGTGAATTAACTGTGCTTTGCCCCCTTTAGACTATCCCAGGCTCTGGACTCACCCCTCCTCTCTTTGTTTTGCCTAGGAAAACCCCTGCTGCAGGCCTACATTAGAAGTCCTGCCCAGAAGTTGTATATTCCCTTACAATACCAACTGTTGTGCAGAGTCAGAGTTCAGCAAAGAAAGGTTCAATAGACAGCATTGTTCAGGTGGCTCCATGTGATGAATGTGCACATAAACATCTTTTGCAATTCTTTACCTGCATAAGTGCTGCTGCCTCAGTAGTTGTTCACCTCCTGGTGGGTGAAAAAGGCAACCTATGTCATGTGAGAGCCAGGTGACTGGCCCATGCAGTGCATCCTGTGACTGGCTGAGACACTGGTGTGCATCAGACTAACAAAGCACACTCCAGAGGGGGGAGAGAGAGAGAGTGTGTGTGTATGAATCTCCCCTTCCCTCTGTAGCCAACTGTGATGCCTGAAAATACATCCCTGAGGGTTGTATTCCAGGGAAGGGGCAATTTTAAACACAATATCCCCTTCCCTGGAGCGCGTGCTGCATGTTCACTTCATGTGCACTTCATTGTTCTTTACATTGGTCATTGTTTGGAGTTTCCTTCCAGACTTTTTCCAGTGTTGGAGACCATATCCAGAGTTTGAACCTGTGACCTTTTCTCTACGAGACCAGTGCTGCTCCACAGGGCTGGGGTTCTATGTGCAGCCTCATTTCTGGCATAAATGACTAGATCTGTGGCAGCTCTGTGTGTGTGACTAGGGGATGGCAAAAGAATGATGTGTCTCTTGTTGTGGCTAGAGAGATGCTTTTTAGACTAGACAATTGTGCTTCAAGACTGACCTACCTGTTCCCACATTCTTGCTCCTGACATGGTTATTTCTGGCTAGGCATGAAGAAGACAATTTTATCTACTGTTCCTCAGGCCTGGACTTAAGAACATAAGAACAGCCCATCTAGTCTAGCATCCAGTTTCACACAGTGGCCCACCAGATGCCGCTGGTAGCCTACAGGCAGGAGTTGAGGGCATATCCTCTCTCCTACTGTTACTCCCCTACAACTGGTACTCAGAGGCATCCTGCCTTTGAGGCTGGAGGTGGCCTATAGCCCTCCGAATAGTAGCCTTTGATAGACCTCTCCTTCTTGAAGTTATCCAAACCCCTCTTAAAGCCATCCAGGTTGTTGGCTGTCACCACATCTTGTGGCAGAGAATTCCACAAATTGATTATGTGTTGTATGAAAAAGTACCTCTATCTGCTGGTTCTAAATTTCCTGGCAATCAATTTCATGGGATGACCCCTAGTTCTAGTGTTATGTGAGAGGGAGAAGAATTTCTCTCTGTCCACTTTCTCCACACCATGCATGATTTTATAGACCTCTATCATGTCTCCCCACAGTCTAGTTTTTTCTAAACTAAATAGCCCCAGGTATTGTAGCCTTGCCTCATAAGAAAGGTGCTCTAGGCCCCCGATCATCCTGGTTGACCTCTTCTACACCTTTTCCAGTTCTACAATGTCCTTTTTTAGATGTGGTGACCAGGATTATACGCAGTACTCCAGGCGTGGCCGCACCCTCGTTTTGTATAAGGGCATTATAATATTAGCAGTTTTATTTTCAATCCCCTTCCTAATGATCCATAGCATGGAATTTGCCTTTTTCACAGCTGCCACACATTGAGTCGACACTTTCAACGAGCTGTCCTGGTCAGTCACTGACAACTCAGATCCCATCAGCACATACTTGAAATTGGGGTTCCTCGTCCCAATGTGCATCACTTTACACTTCCCAAAATTGAAGCGCATTTGCCACTTTGTCGCCCACTCCCCCAGTTTGGAGAGATCCTTTTGGAGGTCCTCACAATCTGTTTTGGATTTCACTACCTGAAAGAGTTTGGTATCATCTGAAAATTTGGCCACCTCGCTGCTTACCCCTACTTCTAGATCATTTAAGAATAAATTAAAAAGCACTGGTGCCAGTAGAGATCCCTGGGGGACCCCACTTCTTACTTCCCTCCATTGTGAAAACTCTATGTTTTACCTACCCTCTGTTTCCTGTCTTTCAACCAGTTACACATCCACACATGTACCTGTGCCCTTATCCCATGACTGCTAGGTTTCCTCAGGAGTCTTTGATTATGAACTTTGTTGAAAACTTTTGTATACTATGTCAGCTGGATCACCTTGATCCACACACTTGTTGACACTCTCAAAGAACTCCAAACGGTTTGCTAGGCAAGATTTACCTTTGCAGAAGCCATGCTGGTTCTCTTCCAGCAGGGCCTGTTCTTCTATGTGCTTTACAATTTTACCCTTGAGGATGCTTTCCATCAATTTGCCTTGGACAGACGTTAAGCTAACCTGCCTGTAATTTCCCGGATCCTACCTGGATCACTTTTTGAAAATCGGTGTTACATTTGCTACTTTCCAATCCTCCGGTACATAGCCTGATTGCAGAGATAAGTTACATAATTTAGTAGGGAGGTCGGCAATTTAACTTTTGAGTTCTTGGAGGGCACTTGGATGGATGACATCCAGCCCAGGTGATTTGCTAGTTTTCAGTTTTTCCAGAGAGTTTAGAACATTATCTTTTGTCACTTTTATCTGACTCAGTTCTTTAGCCTATATCCCCAAAATGCCTGGTTCAGGAACAGGTATATGCTCAGTATCCTCTGCTGGGAAGACGGACGCAAAGAACTCATTTAGCTTCTCTGCAACCTCCATATCCTCCTTCATAATCCCTTTCACTCCCTCATTGTCTAATGGTCCAACCACCTCCCTGGCAGGTTTCCTGCTTCGGATGTATTTAAAGAAGTTTTTGTTATTCCCCTTGATGCTTTTAGCTAAATGTTCCTCAAACTCTCTTTTCACCTCCCTTATTGTCACCTTGCATTTCTTTTGCCAGAGTTTGTGTTCCTTTTTGTTCTCTTCATTTGTACAGGCCTTCTAATTTCAGAAAGAAGTCGTCTTCCCTTTTATGGCTTCCTTGAAGTTACCTATTAGCCATGCTGGCATCCTCCTGGACTTAGTGGTACCTTTCCTGCTGCTCTCAGGCCTTCACCTCTTATGTAGAGAGTAGGCTTCCAACTGAAACACAGGATGTGGCTCTAAGGAATGTGGGACTTCCCTCAGCCCTAGCTGACTCCACCCCCTCCATGCAGGAACAAACAAAAATACAGGAGTTTGCTAGCCCTGGCAAATGCTAGCCCTGGCAAATAACACACACACGGACTAGGTCTTATCTCTTAAAGAGAAACCAGTCCCTCAAAATCTCCCCTCCTCCTGTTAGTTAGTTTGAAGGGGGGAAAGGCTAGATGTTGTCCTGTTTAGAAAAGCTTTCTCACCTCCTCAAGCTGCATTGGTTCTTCTCAGAGTAGGCTTCAGACTTCAACCCAACTTGAACCCAGTTTGCCTGACTCCCAGCCCAGAGCTTTGTGCAGTGAGCTACCACTGTTTATTCCTGTCTGAGTGTTGGTTGTCTCAGTTCCTCCTCTGGCTAAAGAGTCCTTTCCTGCAGATGCTCCCACAGGTGGACTTTAACTCTTGTCCAAGAAGGTGTGTGCATTTGATCTACATACCTCCTCTCTCCCATTATGTTGTGTGGTCAGGGCTATCCTTACAGAATCTTGGCAGGATGCAAGGCCTGGGGCAAATAGGCCAGCGCAAGGGGCCCTTCCAGGTAATTTTAACAGGGGTTAAAAGAGTGGGGCCCGTGGTGGTCGCCTACCCTAAGGAAAGCCCTGTATGAGGTCAAAAGTGGGTTATTGTCTATGTGCACCAATAAGGGGAATCAAACCGTTATCCAGGGACCCTAGAATCCCCGACAGCTTTCTGTTTCTGGCATCTTGCCACCTGTCATTGGCATCCTATGCATTTCCAGCACAAGATGGGAGCACCACACCGTATGGCATATTCAAAAGATACTTCTGCTGTCATGCAGCAGAAGGCATCCTTGTGTCTGGCACTGGCAGGTTATGTGTTTTAAATATGCCTTATGGTGTGGTGCTACCATCTTGTGCTGGGAATGCATCGGTTCCTAATTAAATTATGCGGACCAAAGTTACACTGGTAGAAGTGGTCTGTAGATCATATTTTCTTAATCAAGATTAAAAAGGATGGACTGCTTTCCAAAGAGGGCATTAAATTATATGTTTCACCTCCTTTCACTGAGGTTTTGCCAGAGGCAGTGTAAGACTCTAATTGCTGAAAGGTTCTCGTGAGTTTTAACATCTCTGAAGCTTCAGAGAGTCTTGTCATATGCTATCTTTTTTTTTTAACTTCCTCTTCCTCTTTTCCTTCTCTCTTTCTCCCCCACTCTGTATCCCTTCTTTTCTGCTTCAAACTTCAGCTTCTTTTCAGGTTGTTGGATAGAAATGGCTGGTAGCTGAAACAATAAATCTGCTACCACTCCTCTGCTATACTTTGGAGGAGATTGGGGAAAATGTTCTTCCATACTTTGGTTACAGTCCAGCCTGCATAAACTCATGAGTTTAAGTTCTTCTGAATAATGAGGTTCTCGAGGCAAGATTTCAGCCTGCAAGGTTATATTGATTATGTTCTATGCAACTAGACATTCAAAATAAGAGATGTCAGCACTTCCCCACAGAATCGGCTCACTTTATCAGCATTTCCACCATGTGATATTATCCTTTTGATAGATTAAAACCCAGCCTTGCCAATGAAATCAACAATATGCTACAGAAACTGGCACATCCCCCCCCCCCCAGGAATTCAACTTTTGCTCTGTAGACGGTGCTGAAATGATTTCCCTCGCATGAAAAATAAAAATACCTTTTCAAATTAATTTAATTGCCAAGTTGATCCACAGCATCTTATTCCTTATTTGGAATCTTCACTGGAGAATTGTGTTATCAAAGGTTTCCAGTACTTGCTAACCGTAGAAGTGTGTGTGTGTTCACACTCATGCTCATATGCTGATTTAAGTGCAATTTCCCATAAATTGCAAGAGAAGAATAAGTGACATAGAAATGAGATTTTTTTTTTTTTTTTGCTTCCTGCCCTTTAGATCTTGGAGCAAATAATTGTTTTTTCTTCAGAATATGTAATACACAGAAGCAAAATACTGATTGCACAAGGAAGGAATAGTGCTTTTACTAACATATTTCATTTGGGAGTGATTTGGCTAATTCAACCCAGATGACTGTGTGCATGTGATGGAATTTTTAGCTTAAGATATTCAAGTTATTCTGCTTGGATATATGATTGCAAGAAATGAGAGCGTCAAATATGTAGCAGTATTTTTTAACAAGTTGTTCTAGTAAGAAGTAATCTGCCTACTTTCCTTTCACTATCCCTACAACTGGACTAAATTTGGCCCAAATCAGTTAGGCAGTTCATAAGTTAACCACTTGCGCCTCAAACGTTCATTATTAATTAATTTATTTGATTTATATACTGCCCTTCCAAATATGGCTCAGGGCAGTTTACATCAAAATAAAAACAATTAAAATAAATTAGCAAATAAAAACTAAATCAATTAAACAATTAAAGTCATTTAAACATTAAAATCATTTAAAACCAACATTAAAAATTTAAAACCATACATCTAATTAATAGCAAGGGAAAATAAATGTGTCTTCAGCGCCTTTTTAAAAGTTGCCAGAGATGGGGAGGCTCTTATTTCAACAGGGAGTGCATTCCACAGTCCAGGGACAGCAATGGAGAAGGCCCATTCCTGAGTAGCCACTAAATGAGTTGGCAACAACTGCAAGCGAAACTCTCTAGAAGATCTTAACAGGCGGTGGGGCTCATGGTGAAGAAGATGTTCTCTTAAATAGCCAGGGCCTAAGCTGCTTAGGGATTTATAGATAATAACCAGCACCTTGTATTTTGTAGTTTCCAGCACCTTGTATTTTGTAGTATTTTGTAGTTTCCAATACGGAAACATATCGGCAGCCAGTGTAGTTCTTTTAACACAGGAGTAATATGGTCTCTCCTAGATGACCCAGAGACCAACCTGGCCACCGCATCCTGGACCAACGGTAGTTTCCGGATTGCGTACAAAGGCGGCCCAGCATATAGAGTACATTGCAGTAATCAAGCCTAGAGGTTACCAGCAGATATACCACCGTTTTGAGGTTGGTAATCTCAAGAAACGATGTAGCTGGCATATCAGCCAAAGCTGATAAAAAGCACCTCTGGCCACTGTCTCAACCTGGGACACCAGGGAGAGGTTTGGATCCAGAAACACACCCAGACTGCGCACCTGTTCCTTCCAGGGCAGCATGGCCCCATCCAGAACCAGCAGATCAAAACCGTCTCCCAGGTTCTGACCCTGCACAATAAGTACCTCTGTCTTATCTGGATTCAGCCTCAGTTTGTTATCCCTCATCCAGCTCACTACTGTCTTCAGGCAGGTATTTAGGGAGGTTATGCCTTCTCCTGATGATGTTGACATGGAGAAACAGATTTGGGTGTCATCAGCATATTGATAACACCCTGCATCAAATCTCCTGATGATCTCTCCAAGCAGTTTCATGTAGATGTTAAACAACATCGGAGACAATATGGAGCCCTGAGGGACACAATACAAAAGTTCAGATTTGGAAGAACAACAGTCTCCAAGGGACACCATCTGGAATCTGCCAGTGAGGTAGGAACGGAACCACTGCAAAGCAGTGGTTCCCACCCTCAATCCCCTCAGATGTTCCAGTAGGTCAATAGTATCGAAAGCCTCTGAGAGATCCAAAAGGACCAACAGAGTCACACTACTCCTGTCAATTCCCAATTGGAGATAATGCAGCAGGCCAACCTATGGGGTGTCTCCACCCCATAGCCAGTTGGAAATGGGTCTAGATAATCAGTTTCCTCCAAGACTGACTGGAGCTGGGAAGCCACCACCTTCTCAATCACCTTCCCTAGCCATGTAAGGTTGGAAACAGGCCTGAAGTTGCTTAAATCTGAGGGAACCAAGGCAGGATTCTTCAGAAGTGGTCTAATGATTGCCTCCTTGAGACAAAGAGGCATCCTGCCCTCCCTCAGAGAACCATTTATAATCTCTACCAGGCCCTCTGCAACAACCTCCCTGCCAGATAGTATAAGCCATGTCGGACAAGGATCAAGAGGGCAGGTGGTAGGCAGCACCACTCCAAGCAACTTGTTCACATAGTCAGGAGTCACAAACTGGAATTGAACCAAAGTCATCTCATAAGAAGAGCTGCTGGACACCTCGGCATCAGACTCTGTAACAATTGTGGAGTCTGAATCAAAGTCGGCCCGAATACAAGAGATTTTGACCACAAAAAAATCATTAAAAAGGTCACAGCGAGTAATTGTTGGCTCCAAGAACTGATTCAAGGGGAAAGGGGTGCACATTAGCCCCTTCACAACCCTGAACAACTCCGCTGGATGTGAACTTTCAGACATGATATGGAAAGAAAAGAATTGCTTATTTGCCGCACATATTGCCTGAGCATAGATCTTCAAATGCGCTCTATGTAGTAATATATTGGATTTGTCTTTCTTCACTTGCGCTTTAGTAATTTACCTCGCTGCTTCAGCCCCTGTAGTTTTTCCATATATCAAGGGGTCAGTTTCAAAGCCAGTCAGAGAGGATGCTTAGGAGCGATCTTGTCTGCTACCCTGGTGAGTTGATTATTCCAATTCTCCACCAGAGTGTCAACAGGATCACCAGCAGAGCCAACACGAAATCCCTCCAAGGCTTCTTGGAATCCTATTGGATTCAATAACCTTCTCAGGTGGACCATCCTAATGGGGCCCCCACCACTGTGGAGGTGGGACGTAGTTGTGAGTCCATTCTTAACCAGATGATTAGGGGAAACCAGAGAGGAAATCACAGGGGTCCCCACCCACAGAACACCACCCTGTTCAGGGTGAAAGACCAGATCAGGCATGTGACCAGCAATATGTGTCGGTCCTGAGATCACTTGGGATAGGCTGATAATTGTCATGGCCACTATGAACTCCTGAGCCGCCCTGGACAAATTAGTCCCAAAGTGAACATTGAAGTTGCCTACACCACAAGCCTGGGAGACTCCAACGCCAAACTTGAGACCAAGTCCATTAGTTCAGTTGGGGACTCTAATGGGCAGTGGGGTGATATTGAGCAACGTTTCATGCATCCACCTTTTTGAACTGGGGTGGACAACTGTCCCTGTCTCCTTTAGCGAGCCTGGCTAGGCTTATCGGGTCTGGCCTCAGAGCAGGGACAGGGAGGAGATTGAGTGTCACCCTGTGCCTCCTCTGTCCCAGGCTGCTTGTTCCTTGTGTCTGCCCCTCTCCAGGGGCCTCTGACACTCTCCACCAGCCTCCTTCTCATCCCTGGCTGACTCCTTATATGCCTCCTCACAGGATATGCATCACCCACCCCCAATTATGGGGCCAACACCCCTCTTTATTACCTGTAATTGATTACCCCTACAGCTGTTGCCAATGCCTCTCTCCCTTCGCCTTCCTTCTGCTCAGACCCCATCCCTTCGGGAGGCATGCTGCTGATGTTATCCTCACATGCCTCCCCTTCAGTCTTATCAGGGCTCTGCTCCTCCTCCACTTGAGCTAAGTCTTTCCTCCGTCTCTCCCTGGCTGCCACACATCCCTGTCACCTTGGGCCCTCTCAACACTCCGTCCTCAGAGGTAAGGACAGCTGGCCTCACTGGACAGTGACATCATCACAAACTAAGCTGTTGAAGTGTCCCTATGTATCCCTACGGTTGTACCAAATTTGGTCCAAATAGGTTCCCACTTGCACCTAAAGCATTCACATGTCTGCCATCTTGAATCAGGGTAGATGACATCATTATCAACTATGCCTTTAAGCCAGGGATGTCAAACTGTGGCCCTTCTGCAGATGTTGGCCTACAACTCCCATCATCCCTGGCTATTGGCCACTGTGGATGGGGATTATGGGAGTTGTAGTCCAAAAACAGCTGGAGGGCCACAGTTTGACATCCCTGCTTTAAGCTGTCCCTATGTGTCCCTATACCTGTAGCAAATTTGGTTTAGTTAGGTGGTTCACAAGTTAGCCCAATTGTGCCTCAAATGTTCATGTGTTCATCATTTTGAATTGGGGTGTATGACATCATCACAAACAAAGCCATTGAGGTGTCTGTGTGTCACTCACTACAACTGTACCAAATTTGGTTCAAATTGATTAGGCGGTCCATAAGTTAGCCCTCTTGTGCCTCAAATGTTTACACATCCACCATCTTGGATCAGTGTGGATGACATCATTACAAACTACACTGTTGAGGTGTCCCTATGTGGCACTCACTACAACTGTACCAAATTTGGCTCAAATCGGTTAGATGGGCCACAAGTTAGCCCACTCGTGCCTCAAATGTTCACACGTCTGCCATCTTGGACTGGGGTAGATTACATCATCACAGACTATGCCATTGAGGCATTCCTATGTGACCCTATAGCTGTAGCTAATTTGGTTCAAATTGGTTAGGCGGTTCACAAGTTAGTCCATTTGCCCCTTAAACATGTATGTGTCTGCCATCTTGAATTGGGGTGAATGCTGTCATCACAAACTACACCATTGAGGCATACAGTTGTGTCCCTACAACTGTACCCAATTTGGGTCATATTGGTCCAGACATTGCGAGGTTGATGGGGGACACACACACACACGGAATGCTGGGTGATCTCATAAGCCTACTGCCAAATAAGCCAAAAATTGACTCTGGTCCATTCAAAGTACCTCTGCTCTATAGGCTGCCTCCATCGTTTCTCGTTCATAATGACGCTTTGTCTTATATTGTATTAAAGTGTACTGTGCTAGTGATGTAAATAAGAATTCAAGAGCAGATTTCTTTGCTCCTGTAGCAAAAGTCTTTTATATCCTGAGGCTGTTCACATGCGCAGCAAAGATCGGGCTTGGCTGCCTTAGCCTGACCTTTGCTGCACATGTGAACTATCGGGAGCCTTATGGCCCCCAGTGGCAGCATGGTGGCAAACCCGCCTCTGGAGCCCACCTCCAAAATGAGGTTAAGGAAGCGAGTGCTCTCTTAGCCCCATTTTGTTGATCATCTGTCAGCTGGAAAACTGCAGGGTTCCCAGCTGGCATCGGGCGGGGGGGGGGGGGGGGGTAGAATCCCCATGATGCATCATGCACTTGTGCAGTGCATTATGGGATTTCTGGGGGTGGGGCAATGAATACAGGCCCCGACCCTCCACTGCTGCCAGGGGGATCTGGAGTCCATGTGGGCGCGTGATCTGCACACCTACGGTGGTCGGGGCAATCATCTTTCAGGGGATGTAAGGTTTTACAGCCTTCCTCCCCACATGCCCCAAGCCAATTCTCACGGATCGTGAGAAAGGCCTCTATATCTGCATGGCTTTGATAACACCATGATAATTGGCCTGTTTCTGGGGAGGGGAGGTGGATTCTGCTTGTGTGCCTCCACCATTCCTTTTAATCTTCCTTTCCTTTCCTTTCCTTTCCTATCCTATCCTATCCTATCCTATCCTAATCTGGGATGTGAGCAAAGAGACATGAAATGCCACATGATGCCTTGAGGGTGTGATTCCGGCCAAATGGTGAGACCAGAATCACGATGAGTAATAAACCGCACCACTGTGAAATATTGCAATTGTGGGAAAGCTCCATAACAAACTTGCACAACTGCACAAGTTACAGCCGAACCCCTTGAAAAGTAGGTTCATCTGAGTATGCATATCAGTTACCTTTATATGGGAACAGAAAAAAGAAGGATGGAAGGGAAAACAACTTCTACCCACATATGATGAACAAATAATTTCCACAGTAATGAATACTGCCATGGACTATGGAAGCTCAGATTTGATAATATCAGAAGGATGAATATCCATTAGCATCTCATACTATCTTCTTCATGTCCATCTCATAGCATCTCATACTATCTTCTTCATCTCACACTATCTTCTTCCTGAGCCTTTGGAAGGACAGTATAAAATTTGTAATAATAAATAAATAATAAATAAATAATAAATGTTCCTTTCTTTTTGAGTGGGATAGATATGAATGAATTATTTCTCCTGAAATCACTGTTTTTCTTGACCATGTGTTTGGACGATCCCTTAGACTAGGGATGTTCACAGAACTGGTTCTGTACACCTGGGAGGGCAGGGGGGTTCTTGAAGGGACAGAGGAGGCGCTGCCTACTTGCAAGCCCCCACCTTGCCACTTTCCCCCCACTGGAGGAGGCGGGGGCTGGCAGGTAGATAGCGCCTTTCCTGTCTCTGAAAGAAACCCCTGCCCTCCAAACTCGCTCAAACGCCGATTGACAGAACCGATTTGGCACTCCTAGAATGGAGCACCGAATGGTTTCATGTACATCCCTACCATAGAGTCAAAAGTCTTGAGTGTTGCTGTGCCAATAATCCGAAACCTACCTATCAACCTATCTCCTGAAATCTGTACACACAGTTCAGTTTGCATGAATGTCTAGCATTTCATCCTTTGAGTTTTCTGCTTTGCAAGTGATTATGTGTACTACTGTATAGTTCCTCTTGCAATTAATTTCATTCTTGTTACAGAAGCACACAATTCGGTGGGAATCTGGATCGCTACAATGAAGAAAGGATATAGACAGAGAGGAAAAAGGGAATGGTGGGGTTTGTAATATGGAATATGGTGGGGTTTTTTGAAAATTAATGTATTTAAATGATTTGGTTTATTTTAAACAAAATAAATTTTGTGAAAGTAACAATGCTGAGATCACAATGAAAATGAAAGTGTTAAGAAATATCCACAGTGCGGCAGCTGTGAAGAAGGCTAATTCCATGCTAGGAATCATTAGGAAGGGAATTGAAAATAAAAATGCTAATATAATAATGCCCTTATACAAATCTATGGTGCAGCCACATCTGGAGTACTGTGTACAGCTTTGGTCACCGTATCTTAAGAAGAACATTGTAGAACAGGGAAAGGTGCAGAAAAGGGCAACCAAGATGATCAGGGGCCTTGGAGCCCCTTCCTTATGAGGTTAGGCTACAGCATCTGGGGCTCTTTACCTTGGAAAAGAGGCAACTAAGGGGAGACATGATCGAAGTGTATAAAATTATGCATGGAATAGAGAGGGTGGACAGAGAATTTTGCTCCCTCTCTCACAACACTAGAACCAGGGGTCACCCCATGAAACTGAAGGTTGGGAAATTTAGGATCGACAAGAGGAAGTACTTTTTCACACAGCGCATAATTAATCTGTGGAATTATTTGCCATGGGATGAAGTGATGGCCACCAGTTTTTGATGACTAAGGGGCTTAGACAGATTCATGGATTCATGGTCTATCAATGGCTACTAGTCTGGTGGCTGTGCGCCATCTCCATACTCAGAGGCACAATGCCTCTCAATACCAGTTGCAGGGGAGCCACAGCAGGAGAGAGGGCATGCACATACCTCTTGCCTGTGGACTCCCCAGAGGCATCTGGTGGGCCACTGTGTGAAACAGGATGCTGGACTAGATGGGTATTGTGCCTGATCCAGCAGGGCTGTTCTTATGCTCTTATCCCTGTAGCCATTACAGATCCAATGTCTTCTATAGGACGGTGTCACATGACTGCTATGAAGTCTGTAAGACAAGACCCAGCGGTTCCTGGGAGTGTATGCTCCTGCTAGGTGTGGTATCTGAACCCACCCAAGTCTGGTTCTCAGCTGGAGTTACCAGCTATTTACTGACTTGGTCAAGCCAACTTCAGTCCTTGGTTACAAATCTTAGACTGAGGCTGGTAACTCCAGCTGTGAACCAGACTTGGGTGGGTTCCACCCAACAGGAGTGGGCAATCTGGCCTGGTATGTGCTGTTCCCTAGAAATGTACCTGGATTATAACCTGGATTGTAAATATCAGTTTCACAGAAATATTTACTCAGCAAGGACCCACATAGGGTGAGGCTTTAAATGTTTTTGGTTTGGCCAGTGAAGTTGTGTGGAACCCAACCATCCCATAGGTTCTTCTCCATCTACAGTACATGTAACAAGGATGCCACCAGATCAGGGTGGCAGAGACAATAAGGGATGCAAAAAAAAAAAAAAAAAAAGAGTTTGAGAAGCATATGAATACAAAACAACGAATATTTATATATCGTTTTTCAACCAAAGTTCCCAAAGCAGTTAACAGAGATATAAAAAATAAGCATATAGCTAGAAGTGTCAATTACAAAACTTCTTTAAATATATCAGAAGCAGAAAACCTGCCAGGGAGGTGGTTGGATCCTTAGATGATGTGGGATTATTAAAGAGGATAAGGAGATTGCAGAGAAGCTGAATGAGTTCTTTGCATCTGTCTTCACAGCAGAAGATACTGACCATATACCAACTCCAGAACTGAGCTTGTGGAAGAACTGGGCCAATTTGAGGTGACGAAAGAGGATTGTCTTGAAAAACTAAACATTAACAAATTGCCAGGGCCATCTGGCATCTACCCAAGATTTCTGAATGAACTCAAATGTGAAATTGCTGATATCCTAGCAAAAATATGTAACTTGTCCTTACAATCAGGGTCTGTACCAGAGGACTGGAAAGTAGTTAATATAACTCCTGTTTTCAAAAAGGGATCCAGGAAAATTACAGGGCAATTAGCTTAACTTTTGTGCTGGGTAAATTGATGGAAAGCATACTTAAGGACAAAATGGTCGAACATATAGACTAGCAGGCCTTGCTGAAGGAGAACCAGCATGGCTTCTGCAAGGGAAAATCTTGCCTTACTAAACTTTTGGAGTTTTTGAGATTGTCAACAGGTGCATGGATAAAGGTGATCTGGTTGACACAGTATATTTGGAGTTCCAAAGGGCTTTTGACAAAGTTTCCCACCAAAGGCTCTTGAGTCAACTTAGCAGTCATGGAATAAGGAGTCAGGTTCATGTGTGGATTGGTAACTGGTTGAAGGCCAGGAAACAGAGGGTAGGAATAAATGGAGAGTTTTCACAATGTAGGGAAGTAAAAAGTGGGGTCCCCCAGTGATCGGCAGTGGGACCAGTGCTCTTTAATGTGTATAAATGATCTAGAAGTTAGGGTAAGCAGCAAAGTGGCCAAACTTGCAGTTGGCACCAAATTATTTAGGGTAGTGAAATCCAAAACAGATTGTGAAGAGCTCCAAAAGGATCTCTCCAAACTGGGTGAGTGGGCGACAAAATGGCAAATGTGGTTCAATGTAAGTAAGTGTAAAGTGATGCATATTGGGGCAACCCCCCCCACTTCACATATACACTGATGGGGTCTGAGCTGTCAGTGACTGACCGGGAGAGAGATCTTGGGGGTAATGGTTGACAGCTCGTTGAAAGTGTTGACTCAGTGCACAGCAACTGTGAAAAAGGCTGATTCCATGCTAGAAATCATTAGGAAGGGGATTGAAAATACAACTGCTAATATTCTAATGCCCTTATACAAATCTATGGTACGGCCACATTTTGATTACCGTTGAGTTCTAGTCACCGTATCTTAAGAAGGACATTTGTAGAACTGGAAAAGGTGCAGAAGAGGGCAACCAAGTTGGTCACGGGTCTGGAGCACATTTCTTATGAGGCAAGGCTACAGCATCTGGGGTGCTTTAGTTTGAACAAGAGGCAACTACAGGGAGACATGATAGAGGTGTAAACAATTATGCCTGGAGTAGAAAGAGTGGACAGAGAGACCCCCCCCCCTTTCACAGCACTAGAACCAGGGCTCATCACATGAAACTGAAGGCTGGGAATTTTAGTACCAAAAAAAGGAAGTACTTTTTCAGAGAGTGTATAAGTAATCAAGGGAATTATCTGTCATGGGATGTGGTGATGGCCACTAGCTTGGATGGGTTTAAATGGGGCTTAGACAAATTCACGAAGGACTGGTCTCTTAATGGCTACTAGTCTGGTGGCTATAGCCACCTGCAGCCTTGGAGGCAAGATGCCTCTAAATACCAGTTGCACGGGAGGAACAAGAGAGAGGGCATGTCTACAGCTTTACCTGTGAGCTTCTCAGAGGCATCTGATCGGCCACTGTGTGAAACAGGATACTGGACTGGATGGGCCTTGGGCCTTGGGCCTGATCCAGCTGGACTGTTCTTGTGTCCCTATGATGGTGTGGCCTTTTCATTCAACATTTTCTGCTATGCTTAATTTTTAGCAGTCAGCTCCATCTACAAGCGAACCAAACTGAAATATTTGAGGTGATACTGGTCTCAATAGCCTCAAAGAGTCCATGGGAAGTTGAGCATACTTAACTTCCACATCTTATTTTTACTTAGCTTTATCTGTATTGTGCCCAATGGTGTTCAACCTTCAGTCTCATGAACAGTGCACACTCACCTCGGAATAAGCCCCAATGGACACCGTAGGGCTTACTTTTGATTATGGATACGTTTGTGGTACATATATTCTCTTGAAGTCTTTAAACTATTGTGGATATAACTGCTTGCACTGCATACCAAATAGGTGTGCATATTTGTTACAGTAAACATGAAAAATGCTAACCACCCACAAAGCCTTGCTCCTTTGTAATGCCAGGTGGGTCCAGAAAAAACGTGAAATCATCCATTATTTGATTCTGGATGAAGGGGCCGATCTGGTATGTATTATGGAGACTTGGTTGGGGGAGGCTGGTGGCCCAATTTGGTCCCAGCTTCTTCCTCCAGGATACAATGTTGACAAGCGGGGGAGGAGAACTGGGCGGGGAGGTGGAGTGTCTGTGGTCTAAAAGAGCAATATATCCCTTGCCAGGATCCCTGTAGAAGTGTCTGACCATATTGAATGTGTGTACCTAGGTTTGGGGACCAGGGATAGACTTGGACTTCTGTTGGTGTACCGATTGCCCCACTGCCCGACGGAGTCCCTAACTGAGCTGATGGACTTGGTCTCGGGCTTGACGTTGGAGTCTCCCAGGCTTGTGGGGCTGGGGACTTCAATGTTCACTTTGGGACCAATTTGTCCGGGGGGGGGGGCGCTCAGGAGTTCATAGCGGCCATGGCAACTATGGGCCTATCCCAGGTGGTCTTGGGGACCGACGCATATTGCTGGTCACACACTTGATCTGGTCTTTCACTGTGAACAGGGTGGTATTCCGTGGGTGGGGACTCCTGTGATTTCCCCTTTGTCATGGATGGACCACCATCTGGTTAAGTTTGGACTCACAACCACGTCCCACCTCCGCAAGGGCAGGGGGCCCATTAGGATAGTCCACCCAAGAAGGTTACTGGATCCAAGAAGATTCCAAGATGCCTTGGAGGGATTTAGTGTTGGCTCTGCTGGTGACCCTGTCGACACTCTGGTGGAGAATTGGAATCACCATCTCACCAGGGTAGTGGACATGATCACTTGTAAGCGTCCTCTACAACCTGCTTTGAAACTGGCCCCTTGGTATACAGAAGAACTGCGGGGCTGAAGCAGCGAAGTAGACGACTAGAGCATAAGTGGAGGAAGACTCAACTCAAATCCAACACATTATTACAAAGAGAGCATTTGAAAATCTATGTTCAGGTGATATGTGTGGCAAAGAAGTGATTCTTTTCCTCTTGTATCACCTCCGCAAGTTTACATCCGGAGGAGGAGTTCAGGGTTGTGAAGGGGCTAATATGCACTCCTTTCCCCTTGAATTGGTACTTGGAACCAACAATTACTCACTGTGACCTTTTTAATGAGTTTTTTTGTGGACAAAATCTCTTGTATTCAGGTCGACTTAGATTCAGACTCCACAATTGTTACAGAGTCTGGTGCCGAGGTGTCCAGCAGCTCCTCTTATGTGATGACTGGATCAGTTTCAGTTTGTGACTCCTGAGGATGTGAACAAGTTGCTCGGAATGGTGCAGCCTACCACTCTTGATCCTTGTCCGACATGGCTTATACTATCTGGCAGGGAAGTTGTAGAGGGCCTGGTAGAGATTATAAATGGTTCTCTGAGGGAGGGCAGGATGGTTCCTTGTCTTAAGGAGGCAATAATTAGACCACTTCTGAAGAATCCTGCCTTGCATCCCTCAGAGTTAAATGATTACAGGCCAGTCTCCAGCCTTCCATGTTTGGGCAAGGTGATTGAGCAGGTGGTGGCTTCCCAGCTCCAGGTGTTCTTGGGGGAAACTGATTATCTTGACCCATTTCAAAATGGCTTTCTTTTGGGCTATGGGGTGGAGACTGCCTTGGTCGGCCTGATAGATGATCTCCATTTGGGAATTGACAGAGGGATTGTGACTCTGTTGATCCTTTTGGATTTCTCGGTGGCTTTCGATACTATTGACCATAGTATCCTTTTGGAACATCTGAGGGGATTGGGGGTCGGAGGCCCTGTTTTGCAGTGGTTCCGTTCCTACCTCACTGGCAGATTCCAGATGGTGTCCCTTGGAGACTGTTGTTCTTCCAAATCTGAACTTTTGTATTGTGTCCCTCAGGGCTCCATATTGTCTCCGATGTTGTTTAACATCTACATGAAACTGCTTGGAGAGATCATCAGGAGATTTGATGCAGGGTGTTATCAATATGCTGATGACACCCAAATCTGTTTCTCCATGTCAACATCATCAGGAGAAGTCATAACCTCCCTAAATGCCTGCTTGGAGGCAGTAATGAGCTGGATGAGGGATAACAAACTGAGGTTAAATCCAGATAAGACCGAGGTACTTATTGTGCAGGGTCGAAACTCAGGAGACGGTTTTGATCTGCCGGTTCTGGATCGGGTCACGCTCCCCCAGAAGGAACAGGTGCGCAGTCTGGGAGTGCTTCTGGATCCGAACCTCTTCCTGTTGTCCCAAGTTGAGATGGTGGCCAGAGGTGCTTTTCAAATGTTTCGGCTGATACACCAGCTGCGTCTGTTTCTTGAGATGAATGACCTCAAAACGGTGGTACATCTGCTGGTAACCTCTAGGCTGGATTACTGCAATGCACTCTATGTGGGGCTGCCTTTGTACGTAGTCTGGAAACTGCAGTTGGTTCAGAACGTGGCAGCCAGGTTGGTCTCTGGGTCATCTAGGAGAAACCATATTACTTCTGTGTTGAAGGAATTGCACTCGTTACCGATACGTTTCCGGGCAAAATACAAGGTGCTGGTCATTACTTATAAAGCACTAAACAATGTCCCAGCTTAGGCCCAGTTTAGGGTATTTAAGAGAACGTCATCTTCGCTATGAGTCCCACCGCCTGCTAAGATCATCTGGAGAGGTTTGCCTGAGGCTGCCGCCAACTTATCTGGTGACTGCTTAGGAACAGACCTTCTCCATTGCAACTCCTGGACTTTGGAATGCACTCCCTGTTGAAATAAGAACCTCCCCATATCTGGCAACTTTTTAAAAGGCGCTGAAGACACATTTATTTACCTGGGCTGTTAATTAGATTTAAAGTTTTAAATAATTTTAATTCTGGGTTTTGAAAGTTTTTAATCTTTTAAATGATTTTAATTGTTAATTGATTTAATGTTTTAAATGATTTTAATTGTAAACTGCCCAGAGATGCAAGTTTTGGGTGGTATAGAAATGTTTAAAAATAAAATAAAATAATAGTTTAAAAAAAACAACAACTTGGTGAATGATGACATTTACTAGCAAAGACTTTAAGAGGTTCAGAAGGCAATATCTCAAAAGTTTAACATTTAGCAGTAAATCTCAAAGCCAACTAAATGTCCACAGGTCATCAATGTTTAAAAGCAGAATTTGTCTCCACCATTCATAATATCTCCACCATTCATAATAGATAACTGCAATCTTAATATATAATTCACTAAGGCATACTCGTGGCTAATCCCATGCGTGGCAGCTCTCATGAGAGTATGGAGAGCTGCCAGATAGGACAGCAATGGGGACAGGCGGGGGAAAGAAAATGGTGGCGGTGGTTGGCCGGTGGGCCTGGTAGTTAACAGAGGTGAGGCCAACCAATGGCTGGCTGGCCGGCCGGAGAAGGCAGGGGTGGGTGGGGAGGAAATGGTAGGGGTCGGGGGGAGGAAGGAAGGAAGGAAACAGCGGCGGAGGCAGGTGGGGGGGGAAGGAAGGAAACGGTGGCAGGCGGAGGAAGGAAGGAAACCATGGTGGAGGTAGGCGGGGGCGGGGAAGAGAAGGAAGGAAATAGCAGCAGAGGCGGACAACTGGCCGGGTGGGAAAATGACAGCTCCGGTGAGCACTGATAGGCAGGAGAAGGCAGGGGCTGGTGGGACTGGAAGGGGGAGAAGGGGGGGCGGTTGGGTGAAAACAGTGATGGCAGGGAGTGCGGGGGGGAGGAGAGGAAGGAAACGGTGGCAGGGCTGATGCTTGGCCCAGCTAGTTTTTTTTAATCTCTTTTGGGCTGTGTGCATCATTGGGGGGCTGTTTCCAACTTCACACAGCCCCTTTTCATAAGCAGGTGCTGTCGTGCCCCTCTTGGGACCCAAGGCATGGTTACCACCTAGGGAGTTTTCTGTATGGGGCGGTATAGAAATGTATTAAATAAATAAATTATCTATAAAAGAAATATAAAGCGGGCAGTTTCCCAGAAAATTGACAAGCACAGACTTAAATCCAAATAAAAATATATTTTATTGAATACAAAATGAGGACTTTATTGAATACAAAAACAAAACCCTGAGACTTGAGCAGGATAAAACACACAGGGCATTTCCACATGTGACAGGACACACAAGATGAACATGTCTCTGGCCACCAACACTTGATCTCTGCCATGTGTATTTTCTGATATGGACACGATACTACCTAGTTCTATGTGTGTACTAAAGAGTGGGAGATGGGGAATGGATGGAGGTTGGAAAAAGAGGGGGACAGAACAGAGACAAACCCAGATACCAAAAATACAAATGCAGGTCTGTAAAAAGATCCTCACAGGATTGGGGAAAGGCAGAGAGATATCTGAACAAATTTGAGGAAAAGGCACAAGCTCAGGGCAATTGACAGAGCGGAAGGCAAAACATGGAGACAGGAACAGGCACAATTGGGAATCAGAGAAGAAAGATGAGCAGACTTGGTCCCAAGGGACTGGAGAAGGGAAAAGGGAAGGGAGCAAGTAAAGCCTGACCAAGACCTCCAAAGAAGCCGGTGGAATCAATATGAAACAGGAGTCCAAACAGACTTGGATATATGGACTAGGAAAGGGTGGTGAGAACCAGCTTCATTCTCCTAAGGGAAGACCATGACCGGCCCTGCTGGATGAGGGGCAAACTTGATGGTGGAGTTATGTAAATGGAGGGAAAGTGTTGCTTTCTGAGAAGGGAAACCTGAGGAGATGGCGATCCCTATGTCGCCTGGGGGCCACCTATGGGAGAATGAATGACAATTTTGAAATGGGGTGGGGTGGGTGTGGATTTCAAAACTGGGAGGAATCTATCATAGACACTTCCTGGTGGCTGGAGTCAGTGACTTAAATTGGGAAGGACACTAGAACAGAACCCTTCCTAGGGAAATTTGGCTAAAAATCACCTTTGGCTGGGCAGTAAATCCAAAAAGTCATCTGATTGCCTAACATGCTCTCATGAGAGAGTAGTTCACCGTCAGAAGCCCAGTGACTCTCAGAAGCAAAAGCTGTCTCTCTTGCTATCCAACTGTGCTCCAGGCACTTGCTGATTAGCTGAACTTAGGCATGTGGTCTTGGGGCTTCCCTTCGGCATACTCAGGATGGGAAGGGGGAAATGGGGTGAGAAACACAAAAGACTGCTGATGAGGGCCATGGGAGGATGGGTCATCTCTATAGTCACCTTGTCCAGGTGACGTGAGTCACAAAGTCCAAGGCCTGAGAACGAAGCTAGGATGTGAGAAAATTATAGCAGTTTCCAGAATGAATCCTCAGAGGTGCTCTGCTCTTTTTGGATAGTTAAACATATGGGTTGAAAAGGAAGTTGGCTTGGCCTCCCTTGTTAATGCCTGCCTACTGATACTTCCAGTAGTAAGGCTTAAGGAAACAAAATGATTCAAAGGAGTGCTAGACAGAAGCCATACAAAACATGGGGATTTGTGGGAACGTCAGGAATCTCCTGTCGAGAATTCTGGAGATCTGTGACACACACACCCCCGGGGGCATTAGCATGGATCTGGTAGGACCTGGATTATTTGGTCTTTATGCACAGGAATACATGGAGTGTGGAGAACGTGTCCTAGAAGGAGTAGGCGATGGTAACAGGGTCTGGGGAAGTCTTTGGGACTGTTTGGGAATAACCATGTGGTTACCCTTTCTTAGTGGGTTGAGGAGTCTTTTTCAGACACTCAAAGGAATCATTAGCATTTGCCATGTTTCTTTTTCCTTTTTGTGGTCCTAGGCTTTTCTTGTGTTAAACACTGTCCCATTCCTGGACTGTTTCCTTTCAGACCCAGGTCAATCCATGCCAAGCATTTCTGTAGGGTTGCCAAAAGGGGATGTACTGGTGATTCAGTTTTGGGACCCCATAACACCCTGCTTCTTCAGAATTCCAAAGGTACATCTTAGAGGTAAAATTGCATATATTTCAGCTTCTTCTTTTTAAAGTCCACAGTCTAAAGAACATGAAATGCAAGAAGAGGCTTTAGAGATGCAAGATTACACTTACCCGGCAGTTGGATCAGGTGTGTGGTCTCGTGCTATTCTGTGGAGTTCCCAACAGCAAGAAAAACTACTAGCAACCTCTGGGGAATGTAGCCAGATAGCTTCTTAACTTAGCAGCTGGCCCTTCTAGTACTTAAATCACTCCATCCTCACTGGCTGATCCTCTGATAATGCATTAGGCCATTCTGCTCCAGCCTAAAACTTGTGCTTGTTTCATTGCTGAGTACAATCTGAGTTTCATTGCTCTGTACAATAAATCTAGGGGAAATAATTTTGAATGATAGTCACCAAATTCAGGAGGGTAGCCATGGTTGTCTCTGGTAGCAAAATCAAACCAAACATCAAATGGTACCTCAGTTCATTGGGTAGAAAATAGAATGCAGCACCCCAAAACACTGATATAACTATTGTATGAGATACAAGAGGAAAGTATTCCTATTCTGTCATTCTGTCTCCCTGACTCTAGTCACAAAGTTGTTGGAGAGCAAACAGGACAGAGCCACCTTAAAAGAAAGCCTGGGACAGAGAAGGAACAGGTAATGGGGCCGTTCACATGACCACCCCTAAATAGGCTTGCAGAGCCCTATATGGGTAGTGCTAGTTGTGTTGAACCACTGCCACACCAGGTAGCCTGCGTTCTTAACCTGGGTTAAAAGAGAGGCAGGAGGATGCAAGGGTGCCTCCTACCCCAATACCTCGTTGTGTGGGTGGGTGGGCTTCCGGAAGCCGGCTCAACCATAGAGCCGGGTCAAAGGAGTGTCCCAGCAGCTAGCATTCCATCAATGCACCACACAATGCATCATGGGATTGCTGGATGTTGGACCTTGGCTCTGGATCGCTGTGCTGCTTGCCGCAGGAGTGATCATGTGGGAGAGAGGTGTGGTGAATCAGGGACAGAGCTGTTCTCATGTGAGGAAAGGTAGGTAGTATCCTGCCTTGCCCAGAGCCCTTCCCAGCTCTGACTGTTTTTGGTCATGTGTACGACTTCACCTAGTTAGTTACCAGGAGCAATAAATGTTGTGTACTTTTGTTGGAATGAGAAAGGTAGCTTTGACGAAGAACAGCTCAATAGCTTCAGGCTTTTGGAACAGAATCGTTAGGCATGCTGTAAGAGCACATTCATGTAGGTGCCATAATCTGTAGTGTATTGTGTTTTTAATTTGTCAAGAATTTGGCCACAGTCGTAGAGATTCATGGCACCTGCATGGGAAGAATTATTGTTCAGCCAAAACTGCTTTGCAATGTTTACTGCAGGCGGTCAGCTGGCAGAAGGGACATGCTATTTTCCCATGGCTATCTAGGATTGTGGCCTTTGTGTCTTAGACATTTTGCTGTGGTGGTTGGGATTAATAAGTAACAAAATGCTTTTTAAAAAAATGGAATCCAGTGTAGTTTTGCATTTGAATTACAGAGACAGGAAATGCAAAAAGCCTTCCAAGCCCCTCTTCTTGCAGTCTCTGTGGCTCACAAGCCCCAGTCTGGCTATCTTACTGGACTCTATGAATAATATAGACCAGCACAACAGCTGCTCTCCATCTGTTGCTGGATTACGACTCCCATCCCATCACCCTTGACTACTGACCACAGTGGCTGGGGGATGGTGGGAGTTGTAGTCCACCACCAGCCGGAGAGCTGAAGTTATGCTGCCCTGGACTTGCGTGTTGTAGGAGGGGAGGTTCAGAATGGAGGGCTGCACAACTATTTTTCTGTGTTTATACACATGCTGTAAATGCAAGCATAAATGTGCACTGATGTGGCTGAGGTATCCAGCTACCAGACACAACCATGGCTCTATCATTGGCTACTAGTCGGAGGGCTATAGGCCACCTCCAGCCTCAAAGGCAGGATGCCTCTGAGTACCAGTTGCAGGGGAGTAACAGCAAGAGAGAGGGCATGCCCTCAACTCCTGCCTGTGGGCTTCCAGCAGCATCTGGTGGGCCACTGTGTGAAACAGGATGCTGGACAAGATGGGCCTTGGGCCTGATCCAGCAGAGCTGTTCTTATGTTCTTATGAGCAACAGCAGGAGAGGGGGCATGCCCTCACATCTTGCCTGTGGGCTCCTTAGAGGCATCAGGTGGATCACAGGATGCTGGACTAGATAGGCCTTGGGCCTGATCCAGCAAGGCTGTTCTTATGTTCCTTATGATATAAAGGAAATACATTAGGTATGTACATTTTGTTTAAAATATATCTATTTAAACTATTAAAATTATATAGTTCAATCATTTGCAGAAGACAGAGAGAGAGGGTCAGGCAGCAAACCATTGGTCAGCCCGAGAAAAATGATGGAAGAAGCAGAAGGGTTTCTAGGAACCCCAATGGTATCAGGAGGGTTGCTGGAGTGTCTTAGATAGCCAGCAAATGTTTGTCAGCGAGGTCCCAAATGCAATGCTTGGCATCTCCATGTAGAGCTGGGGGTGGGGTGTGTGATAATCCTCTCTGAAGCCCTGGAGACCCATATGCCACAATACTGAGCTAGAAGGACCAGTAGTATGACTCAGTATAAGGCAGCTTCTAATGTCCCTAACGTTGCTTTCTGCTTGCCTTTGCAGAGGCCCGACCCTCCATTGAAAGCAATGGCACTTACTTTAAGTGTAGTTAAAGGTAATTAAGCTTCTGAGGTGGCTGTTTGTGTAGGGGGATGGAGGTCTGAATTTTCTAAACACTTAAATATCACAGAAGGCCATTTCATACTTTTATGTCTAATTTCTTCCTGTTGTGTTTCAGGCTTCCAGTGGCATCTGGTGGGCCACTGTTTGAAACAGGATGCTGGACTAGATAGGCCTTCTTGGGCCTGATCCAGCAGGGCTCTTATATACACGCAAAGCATAGATCTGACATGACAGCTGTGGCTGCTACTGTAGATTACCCCCCTGATAACAGGGCAAAGAAGCACCTACTGAAGGGCAGCTTCTCTTCGATTTAATAGGGGAGAGCAACTGTCCCTATCCAGCCTCAGCATAGCATCCTTCCAGTGGCTAACTGGTGCTGGTGTCTCCCTTGTGTTCTGCTTTTAGATTGTTGTGAGTCTCTTTGGACAGAAAACCATATAAACTCCTTTTCTGTCTTCTATCTTATTTTTCTGTCTTAATCCTGCTGTCTCCTGTAGTGTTTTGGCACCTTGAATTGTGTTTTCCTGTGTGTTCTTGTAGTTGTTTGTGTTTTATTGTGTGTTCTTTGTATTTTATTTAATTGTATGTTGTTATAAACTGGACTTTGAAGAAGCAAGATAGAAAAAGTATTGATGCTTTTGAACTTTGGTGCTGGAGAAGGCTTTGGAGGGTACCATGGACAGCCAGAAAAACAAACAAACAAATCAATCCAGAATGTTCACTTGAGGCACAAATGACCAGGCTCAAACTTATAATTTGGACACATTATGCGAAAACCCAGCTACCTTGAGAAGACCATAATGCTGGGGAAAGCTGAAGAAAAGAGAAGAGGATGACCAACAGCAAGGTGGATGGACTCGATTACGACAGCACTGAGAGACCTTAAAGGCCAAGTTGAAGACAGATCATCCTGGAGAGAATCTATCTATGTGGCCACTAAGAGTCGACAGCCACTTGATGGCACTTAATCAGTCAATCAATAAGTCACCCCAAGCAGCAGTGTGCTGAAGAGGTGGGATAAAGATAAAGAAATGACAGCATTTGGGAACTTTTTGTTGGTATATAAATATGATTGATGATGATGATGATGATTAATGAATGCGTCTGCATATCCAGTGCAAGGCAGATTTAAATCTCTGAAGGAGCTGCCACCACCCAGGCCAACACACTTCTACCACATTTGTCTGGATGGTGGTATTTGAAGGACGCTTTGGGAAGGTGCCCTATGATCAAAAATTATGCCCCTGCCAGAATGGTGAAGTGGAGACTACGGAACATCTGATGCTGAAATGTAGATTTTATACTGAATTAAGAGGAAAGCTTCTCTCCCCTCTATTAATTCATTATAATTCTAATTGCCCTTCTGATGGGGACAAGGTCCTTTTTCTGCTTACTGCTAAGTCAGAGTACTAAGTCAGGAGGGTAGCAAATTTTCCCCCCCATAGCAAGCAAGATTCGGTTTAGAGTGATTGAAGCGCGAGATGCCGGGCTCTGCATTTCAGATTAACCAGTTTCATTTGAATGAAATTAGTCATGTATACGTTATTTGAAGGTATTAATGTTTTATGTATTTTATTGTTGTTGTTGTTTCTTTTTCTTGTATTTATGCTGGCCTTGGGCCGAAATAAACCAATACATACACACATTTGTCTGGGCTGATTCTCCTCTGGCAGCTCTGAATCAGGAAGCACCATGGCCTGAGATTTGACCGCTGGAAGGATGTCAAACTAACTCAGAATGTCCTGTTGCTTGCCAGGCTGTGGCCGCAACAGCACTCAGACAGGTCTTGGTTGTGTGTGGTGGTCCGTCCATCTGAGCTTTCTTTCTAGGCGGGGAGAGAAGTCCCTAATCATCTGGATAACAACCCGTCCGCACGTTCCTTCAGCGTTCCGGCCGCAACTCCCTCCATCCTTCCGATCCTCTCTAGCAGAGAGAGCAGCACACCAGGGCAGCGCGGGGGGGCGGGGGGGGGGGTGGCGGCGGCGTGGAGATAAAGGGGGGGGGCCCAGCGTGGCTCTCTGACGTCAGGCCCTGGGCGGAGCCTACCTTGGAGTGCTTTTACTTTCAGGCTCGGTGCAATGAGCATGCGGCGGCGAGCCACTTACTGGGCTGCGGCTCCCTCCGGCTCTGCTCCCGACCATGCCATCCCTCTCTCGAGCAGCTCCACGGCGGAGGAGCCGCGGAACTTGTAGAGGCGCGGCTGCTCCTTCCCGCTGATCGCTCTCCTCCTCCTCCTCCTTCCGCGGGGTTTACAGCCACCCGGAGTTCTTCTTCTTCTTCTTCTGAAGTACTCCCCCGCCGGGCATGTGAAGCCCTGAGCATCATGCCAGCAAGGTGCACTTTGCTGCTCCATCGACTCAGCCTCCTTCTGCTCGTGGGGCTGCAGCAGCAGCAGCAGCACCTCTTGGCGGGATCTTCCCCCCTCGGCTCCCCCTCCTCCTCTCCTTCTTCTTCCTCCTCCTTTGCCTCCACCGATCGCTCCCAGCAGTTCGCCGCGGCGGGGCCTCAGGGGTCTGCTGCCCCTACCCAGGAGGGACCCTCTTTTACTCTGCTTCCCAGAGAGAAAGGGAGCCCGGAGTCTTCCTCTGCGCCGAGCAGCGTCTGGGATCCGGCGACAGAAGGACACAGCAGTCCCAGCAAGCCGGGTGAGTGAGAGGATGGGAAGGGGGAAAGGGTGGAGAAGGAAGCGGTGTGTGTGTGTGTGTTCATAGCCCAGCCGCGACAACAGCTGCCGCTGCTCTAGGAGGCTTAGCTTCATCCCTCCCTCCTCCCTCCCTCCTTTCCAGCACATTTTAGCCCATCTCGCACTGGGGATTCCTGCAGCCTAACGCAGATTAGGCGACTCTCAGGAACAGCCCTGCCTGTCCGCAGATCTCCCTGATTTTCTTGTCTTCTCTTTTCTGGATAGAAGCCACAGCGCGCACATTGTTTCTGCGTAGAAAGCATGTAGCCCTTGTCATGATCCCCCCCCCCCACGCCCCGCCGTTCTTTCTTCTGTGTCCCAAGCAAGGGGAAGCCAGTGATTACAGCACCCAGGGAGCGATTCTCGGAACCACACAACCCCCTTTCTAATTAAGCACCCACACCCACACACCCCGCCCCCTAGGCAAGCTCTTATGAAGGACACCTTATGGTACTTGGGGGGATTTTCAAGCGCCGCTGAGGGAGAAGGGGCTCTGAGCACCGCGCGTCTGCTAACCGACAAGTGCTAAGTAAGAGAGGAGCCTTGAACAGCTGCTCTTTTCCAACTTAGGTCAGACTGATGGAATTTCGTAGCTTAAGGACTGGTCTTGGAGAGTTGGGTTAGGATCTGCGATGGGAGATCCCTACAATTTTTACTGGTTTTTATTTGCAGTTCTAAGAACACACACACACACACACACACCGCACACACACACTTTTTTTTTTTTGAAGAGCAGTCCATTTATGGGTCATGATCTAAAAACCAGAACAAGTATTGATTTAAAACGACAATGAAACTGCACTCTATTAAACCTAAAGTTAACATTTCTGTTCTGATAAGTAAAGGTCTGCCTTTTCAGAAGACTAAGGACTACAACCTGTGGAGCTAAAGCAGAATTAGAACATAGTATGTTCAGATTGTAGGGTGGGTGATGATAAAGGCATGGTGGTACTTGGTCATTGTTTTGTACAAAAGCCTGTAACCAACATAAGCAGCTTGAGATAAGAAGAATGAAATTTAACCCGCAGATTCACTTACTTTGCGAAATGTGCAGTATCTCGCTGAATTTGTTCATATCATTGCAACCTCTCTTGTTGCACTTGAGTGAATGAAACGTCATGTAGGGAGCAGAATGGAAGTGGTGATGTTCTACATCTGAGTTATGTGGAATCATTCTGAGCAGTTTGAACTTCTTTCATCTTGCACTATTTTTAAAATGTTATAACATCTAAATAATCACATTCTTTTTTTTAAAAAAAGCTGGTTTGTTAAACAAAGGGATGCTGATAACCTTAGTGAATACTAAATACTCGTACATAAATACAGAAAGCAGATAAATGTGAAGTGATGTGTTTTTCATTTGGTTCCTGCTGGAGGGCGGCTTATAAAACAAAAAAATTCTTAATGTCATATACAGACTCTTAAATTCTTAATTAACACATACCTAGACGAAACAGTAGATTCCACGCTCCCCCACGGCCAGTATGCATTGAAAGAGTGTCTAGAAGTTCATAGTTTTAACTTTTCTGGAATTCCCTGGATTGTGGGAAATGATTCGCACATTGTAAGGGATACAAAACTTGCAGTACGTGATACATCATTTTCTTATAAAATGATTATAAAACGATTAAAAGAAATGCACATGTGTAATAGAGGCTTTCCTTGTCTCCAACCCCTTCCTCTTCGAGCCTCATAGAGATCCAGGAACCCAGAAAGAGGCACTGATGGCCAGGAAAGCAGGCATGGATGAATGCTGTGAGATTGTAGGGCTTGTAAAGAAACTTTACTTTGGCAACTGTAGATGCCTTGAACTGTAGATTTGGAAGGAGTTGGGGGCTTGGGAAGGTTAGATCACCAGCAGGTCATGTAATTCAGAGTTTCCCAAACTGGAGTGTCTCGCCTTCTAGTGAGATGCAGGAAATCTGCTATTAGGATGGATGTGTGTAAGAAGTGATGTTTGATAGCTGCTGAGCGTTTGGGAGGAATGGAAATTTCCAAATCTTCCTACAGTACCACAGGTGTCTCTGAAAGTATAGAGATGATCTTAGAAAGACAGAAAGTAGGAACCTTGATTTGACTCTGGGTGGGAATGGTACACTGTAGCTATGCAATGTGTGGTGATAACTTTCCTTTCCATGCTTGTGATGTGAGCAGGAAGGGGCACAAAGGAGTCACTATCAACCTTTTGAAGGGGAGGGAGGAATTAGCGTACGCCCCCAGTGTTTTGGCAAAGCCTGGTCTTGTTCAGAACCATAGCAGCCATCGTTTGTGCCTCAGTGCCCAACAGATCATGCACAGTGCTTACATCCAGGAAAAGTTAGTTTTTGATTAAGGGCCAGTTCACACTGCTAAATTATTTTGGCTACGAAGGCTAGAATTAATCTCCATCTTAGGTCCTCGTTTCTGCTGGAAATGACTTTTCAACGAGTGTCTGGAGTAGCCTTGCATGCTTGGGGCATGAGCTAATAGGGGATCCTTGAGCTTGTTTGTGCAGAGGCCTCTTTGAGGGCTTGACAGGTTTGGGTCACTGCCTCTGCTCAGGAGGTTGAATTTCTGCAGGTTGATTGTTATATAGCCCTGTATGAATGAATGCTGGGTGATGTTTCTTCTAGTTGTCCTTGCAACAGACTCTTCAGGTAGGTCTGGAGTGGAGCCTTGGACTGGTAAGAAAGGCTTGGTCTATTTAAAAACTTGACCAATAAAGTATTTAAAACATTAATGTGTTAGACTGGAACAAAGAGAGGAAGTGATGTTCATTACCAAACAGACAGAACCATGACATTAAATTCTAAACAGTGCTTATTCCATTTCTAGTTAAAAGGATCAGGTAGCAGGTGATGAGAAAACACTGTGCCTGCAATACTGGAGAACCACTGCCAGTAAGAATAGAATATACTGGGTTAGATGGACTGACTCTGTATACGGCAGTTTTGCATGTACTGTACTTATTATTGGATGATGATTTATCCCATGCATCCTCAGAAGCTTACAACTAATCTAAATACTGGGGTGTAAAGGGTTTATCCAGCAGAGGCAACGGTGACACACATATATTATTATAGATAACTATATTATGCATACTGCATGGATGTGATGATCTCTCACTCCTGCCTTTGCTATCAGATGAGACCATGGTGTAACAGAAAAGGCCAGTTGCCACCTATGCAAGACCATTTTTGGCTTCACGGAACATTTGATGCTGGCCAAATGATAGTCAGTTGGCAATACTTGTCTGTCTCTTGAACAGTATCCCAGCATTGGGAGATCACAATTGTAGATTGGAAACTGAAGCTTTGGATCTTTCTCAAGGCCTCACGGTAAGCCCTGTGCAAGAAGACATACTTGAATGAAGTACTCTGTTCTCATAATCCTGAGTCTAGCCAGCTGTTCCAAATGGCTCATGGAGGAGAGCTCTAAAGAACTGTTAGCCAGTTTGGGCAGTTCGGTTGTGTTTACCAGAAGCCAAGGGTGTGACTTGCGACATGCAGCCCAGCACTGCTCATTATTAAAGACAGGATGCTCGATGGGATGGTCTTGTCTCCATTGTGGCTGCTCTTCAATGCTTAACTATAAACAGTGTTAAAAAGAAAATTGCACTTAATGTTAGGAGGAAGGAATGATTGTCTAGGTGATAAGGAGCTGGGCAGGGATTCAGAAGACCTTGGCTAAGTCTTAGACCTCTTTCTTAACCTGAGGAAACTCAGTGGATTGACTCTCTATCTCAGTTCCTCTTTGGTTATGACAGATGATTAAGAATTTCCTATCTTGACTGGGGTATTGTGAGGACAGACAGCAACAATAGTGAAAGGAATGTGGTTACCTCAGGATCATTATGATTTGCCTAGGACCCTCCACATTCTTCTGTTTCTCGATTCAAAAATGGATGTGGTTAGTTTGATTTTATTTCTTGCTTACATTTATATCCTGACTTTCTTCTTTAAGCATGAACTCAAGGCAGGGAATTTATAAGGGTATTTTGGAAAGTAATGACATTTTCAAAGTATAGTGTGGGCACCTCTTTTGCCATTACTTCCTGGAAACCCCCCACATACTATAATTTATTGAGAGAAAGAACCTAAGGTTTCATGGTTCTCGTGTTGCTCGATGCATGAAGCAAACCGACGTCTAAGAAAAAGTTACTCTCCTCCCTTTAGTGGGAGAAGACACAAAATGCAGAGTTAATTAGAATAGTTCCAGAGTTCCTGGTAGGGGGCTTATATTCTGGCCCCTTGTACTCTGGCTTGTTCACCTGTGGCCCATACTAAGTCTAGGACTAAGCTCAAACATGAACCTAGGTTTCTCAGGTGCAAGTCTATCTAGATTAGTAACCCCCTGGGTCAGGGACCTGTCCTCTTGTTGTTTGGAAAGTGCTGTGTACATGAGTGTAGCAAATTAAACAGTAGTATCCACCTGACGGCGCTTCAGGGAAGTAACTTGCCTAGGGAGCAAGAGGTTGCTGGTTTGAATCCCCACTGGTGTGTTTCCCAGGCTATGGGAAACACCTCTGTCGGGCAGCAGTAATGTAGGAAGATGCTGAAAGGCATAATCTCATACTGCATGAGAGATGGCAACGGTAAACCCCGCCTATATTCTACCAAAGACAACCATAGGGCTCTGTGGTTGCCAGGAGTCCACACCAACTCTAGGGCACAACTTTACCTTTTACCTTTGTCTGTACAACCACACTGGCTCCTTGCCCTAGAAAATTCCAACTTAAATCTTTCTCAGTCAGCATGCCTATCGGTATGTTAAACTTAGGCACCTTTATAGATGGTTAGTCTCATGAGCATCCCCATGGCAGACTATCCAGTTCCAGTGAAACTGGAAAAGTTAATCTTAATTTTTGGCAGCAATACCATAAGAAAGTGAGTTGATATACAGCAACGCCACTTCCTTTGACACTAGAGGAAATTATTCAGTAAATTACCTCATGTCATAGTGTTTATGATGGATCCATTCCTTGATCCTAGTCAGGTTTCCCAACCCTAATTACATGCTGATCCATTTTAGTTCTTCTGTTGGGCTACTAGGCTAAGGAGCACTCTGGGAAGAAGAGGTAAGGAGCTCTTTAGCTGCCTGTGGTGATTCAGAGACAACAGAACTATCCAGTGTTGGGTGGATGTTTAAATCTTCAAGCTCTGTTATCTACTATTTTTGAGGTACACTTAGATGCACAACTGTGCCCAGACAACTGCAGACTTTGGGGATCCTTGGACAACTCTCTTTCTTGCTGACATCCAGACTAAAAATGTATGGGTGCTAGGTGAGAAGTGTAGGTGCTGCTGCTGAGTTCCTGACTAAGCCCCTGGTGGCGCAGTGGTAAAACTGCCGCCCTGTAACCAGAAGGTTACAAGTTCGATCCTGACCAGGGGCTCAAGGTTGACTCAGCCTTCCATCCTTCCGAGGTCGGTAAAATGAGTACCCAGAATGTTGGGGGCAATATGCTAAATCATTGTAAACCGCTTAGAGAGCTCTGGCTATAGAGCGGTATATAAATGTAAGTGCTATTGCTATTATTATTGCTAAATGTAAGTGCTATTGCTAAAGCAACGGCAATGCTCACATGGGGGAGGTGGGGCAGAACAGATTTTGACAACCTCTCCTTCCCCTGGAAATTCTTTTCCACCCACAGGTATGTCCTTAAGGGCTGTGTGACCCTCAGGAAATATTTTTGGGTGACACAGAGCTCATCCACAGAAGAGGAGGTCATCAACTGCTCCTCATCTCATGATTGCTAGTGCTGCATTAGTAAAACAACTTCAGCAACACCAATGCTTCTCTGCTGGCTCCCACACTTTGTGGGTCTGGATGTCAACCAACAGAAATAGGCCTCAGTCACATTTATATAAAAATAAAGTGTGCCGTCAAGTCGATTTCAACTCCTGGCGCCCACAGAGCCCTGTGGTTTTCTTTGGTAGAATACTGGAGGGGTTTACCATTGCCTCCTCCTGCACAGTATGAAATGATGCCTTTCAGCATCTTCCTATATTGCTGCTACCCAACATAGTACCAGCGGGGATTCGAACTGGCAACCTTCTGCTTGTTAGTCAAGCATTTCCCCACTGCGCCACTTAAGGTGACTCGTATTTACCACCCTATATAAAATGTCAGGGTGGTTTATCATTTAAACTAATGGCAAATGGCAAGTAAAACCTAAAAATCACATAAAACAGATTAAAATTACCATAAATAAAACTTAAACTTTAAAGCATCATAAACTAAAAGCCTGATAAAACAGGTGTCTCCCCCCCACCCCCAAAAAGTCATTTAAAAGCAATCAGAGATGGGGAGATTGTGATGTCATTTGGGAGCGTGTTCCAGAGCCCCAGGACAACCCTAGAGAAGGCATGGTTTGGGGTTACCACCAGTGGCAACAACAACTGGACTCCCCCCAATGATCTTAACAGGCAACAGGGTTCATGAAGAAGGTGCACGCTTAAATACCCTGGGCCCAAGCTATTCAGGGCTTTATAGGTCATGACCAGTACTTTGTATTTTGCCCAGAAACTAATTTTTCTCGGGGGGAGGGCAGGATGCCTTCTTGTCTTGAGGAGGTGATCATTAGTCTTCTTCTGAAGAAGCCTGCCTTGGATCCTTCAGAGTTAAACAACTACAAGCCTGTCTCCAATCTTCTGTGGCTGGGCAAGGTAATTGACAGGGTGGTGGCCTCCCAGCTCCAGACAGTCTTGGAGGAAACTGATTATCTAGACCCATTTCAAACTGGTTTTCAGGCAGGCTATGGGGTGGAGATTGCCTTTGTCGGCCTGATGGATGATCTTGACTTAGGAACTGACAGAGCTAGAGTGTGAGTTCTTTTGGATCACTTGGTGGCTTTTGACTAGGGATGTGCACAGAACCACGGAGGCACGGTCCGGCACTGGGGGGTGTCTAGCTTCAAGGGTGAGGGGGTAGTACTTACCCCTCCTGCTGCTTTCCCCCCTCCGGTGCTCTACTTTGGAGCAAAGTTTTTGGGGCGGCAGCATTCCTCCCTGCCGCCCCTGCGCCCATTGTTGGCCGGAAAAAGGGGAAGTTGCCTCCACGCATGTGCCCGTTGCAGCACGCATGCGTCCATTGCCTCTGCTGCGTGCGCAAGCAGCACATGTCACACATTGCATGTGCATGGTGGCAACAGATGGACGTGCGCCGCAACGGGCGCATGCGTGGAGGCAACTTCCCCTTTTTTCCACCATAATCGGAGACCATCCTTTAGTAAGGGTATTTTCTCTATGCCAACAGGAAACGACAGGAAGTTTTCACAGCAAAGATATCCTGGAGGGCTAGGCTGATCCCTAATCCCCAGTTCCTTTTCCTGTCACCTCAGGATTGGCAGCAAAGAGAGAGAGCTCTTACAGATCTGATCTTTTTCCTTTTTCCTTCTCTACCTTTTTTCATTCCTCCAAAATCCTCTCCGAAAGTCACTAGCACTTTATTCTCCAACCTTCCTCTGGTCACGAGCCCCCGCTCAGGCGCTTTCTTAAACTTTTAACCCTCCCGCCTTCACCCTCCCCCTTCCTTACTTCCTCCAACCACCGATGGAGTGCGCCCATGCCGCTGACGCCATTTTGGCCTCATTGTCGGAGGGGGAGCAACGGGGCGACAGCTGTCCTCCCACTGGGGCTTCGGTCACCACCCTTACAACAGGGGCGGAGAGCGGGGCACTTAGAAGAAAAGAGATGCCTAGCGCCACCCTTTCCAAGGGGGCAGATACCGCTCCAAGAAAAAAGGCCAAGAAGGCCAAAAAGAAGGAGAAAGGGGTGGCGGAGCAGCCGCGGGTGGCCGGGAACCACCGGGAAATGATCAAGCCCCCAGTCGCGCAGCTCAGCGAACGCCTACTGCTGCAGGCTGTCTGCCAACAACGACAGCCACGCCGGATCCTCTCCCCTAGGCTGCTAGCACACCAGGGAGGAAACCAAGGCGAGAACTCAGTGGATGCCGCAAGGGGTGCCATTTTACTCCCCCCAAACGCGGAACTGGCAGTTCCTTCTGAAATCGGGGGTGCTGTGGCTCCGGTTGGACCCAATAATGCCGCCCCAAAAATTTTGCTCCGAAATGGAGCGCTGGAGGGGGGAAAGTGGCGCGGGGGTAAGTACTACCCCCCGCCCTTAAAGCTAGACACACACAAACACACCCGCTGGACCGGCCCAATTCCAAACCAGTTCGGAGGCCTCTAACATGGCCCCGGACCAGTTCTGTGCACATCCCTACTTTTGACCATAGTATCCTTTTGGAGCATCTGAGGGGGTTGGGAGTGGGAGGCATTGCTTTACAATGGTTCTGCTCCTATCTCTTGGGCAGATTTCAGATAGTGTCGCTTGGAGACTGTTGCTCCTCAAAATCGAACTTTTGTATGGTGTCCCCCAAGGCTCTATACTTTCTCCAATGTTTTTAAACATCTACATGAAACTGCTGGAGAGATCATCAGGAGATTTGGTGCAGAGTATGCACTATATGCTGATGATACCCAATCTATTTCTCCATGTCAACATCATCAGGAGAATGCATAACCTCCCTAAATGCTTTCCTGGAGGCAGTGATGGGCTGGATGAGGGATAACAAACTGAATCCAGATAAGACAGAGGTACTTGTTGTGCAGGGTCAGAACTTGGGAGATGATTTTGATCTGACAGTTCTGGGTTCCTTCCCCAGAAGGAACAGGTACACAGTCTGGGGGTGCTTCTGAATCCAAACCTCTCCCTGGTGTCCCAGGTTGATGCAATGGCCCGAGGTGTTTTCTCTTGGCTTTGGCTGATATGCCAGCTGTATCTGTTTTTGTTTGTTTGTTTTTGTTTTGAGATGAACAACCTCAGAACAGTGGTCCATATGCTGGTAACCTCCAGACTTGCCTACTGCAATGCACTCTATGTGGCGCTGCCTTTATGCATAGTCCGAAAACTACAGCTGGTACAGAATGTGGCAGCCAGCTCTAAGGGACCTCTAGGTCATCCTCGAGAGACCATACTTCCAAACTATGTACCAATTAGCACCACAGATGGAGGGTAAGATGAGTGGGAGGCAGCTTTGCTGCTGCTTTTTCTCATTGCTGCTTCTCAACTGCTCTCTCTTTCTGAGCCAGAGTGGATGAGCAGGTGAGGAAGTAGAGGCACAGCAGGAGCCAGGATGCGCCAGTCAAAGGGGACAGGTGCTCCAGCCACCTCATCAGGAACAGGAGCACCTGTTGCAGTAAGTTGCAGTAAGTGGGGCTTTTTCATTGAGAGAGAGAGAAAATGCAACTAAGGAGGGATATAGGATTATTCATGGTGTCGAGAAAGAAGTGGACAGTAGGTCTATCAAGACAAATTCTCCCTCTCTCACAACAATAGAACCAGGGGTCATCCCATGAAACTGATTAGCAGGAAATATAGGACAGCCCAAAGGAGATACTTCTTTACATAGCACATAATTAACATATGGAAGTCACTGCCACAAGATGTGGTTATGGCTAGTAGATTAGACAACTTTACAGAGAGAGTAGTGATATTCATGGGCGACAGCTCTATGAATGGTTAATCTTAGTGGCTATATGCTGCCTCTCAATTCTGGTTGCAGGGGAGCAACATCAAGAGGTGGTTGATGCCTTCCTCTCCTGTTAGAAGGCTTCTCTGAGACAACTGGTGAGCTGCTGTGGGAAACAGGATGCTGGGCTTGATAGTCCTTGGCCTGATCCAGCAGGACTCTTCTTATGTTCTGATACCAGCCCTGTACCTGCTGTCCACTTCTTGTTAGGCAGAGCTGGCTGGCTGTCATTTCTGGTATCCCATGAGTGGTCGCATGTGGGTCAGTGAATCATATTTGGATTCAAACTGTGATGACATTGGACTGGTAGATTCTCTCTCTTCTCTGCTTGTTTTCCCAAGTATCTGAGTGAGTGTTGAATCTTGTGCTCTAGAAAGATACAAGTGTTTCCTGTACATTCTGCTGTGCTTGTATATTGAAATGAAGACTTTATCTTGGGGCGGTCTTGAGGCAAGACAAAAAAAGATGGTGTTTTCCAAACAGTAATTCTGGAAGCAGATCGCATCAGGGCAGAGTGGGAGTTTGGTAAGTGCGGGGAGAGACATTGCTGGACCTTATAAAAGTGAATTGTTAATGGGTTTCTTTAAAATTAGACACAGACATGCATTGCAGAGGCATATTTATAGAACGGGAATGTCTATGAAGAGGCATATTTATAGTGTGGGAATGCCTGTGAAGCTGTGCAGGCGCCTGTTTCAACCCTCCTGTGCGACACCATGAGGTTCTGCTGTTTCACATGAGGCATAACTAGCCAGCCTGTGCTTTGTTGGACGGCTCAGGACATTCACATCCACCCTTCAGGCTGAAATCATAATTAGAGTCCACGGACAAGGAGGAAAACTTTCCCACCCAAAAGGGAAATGAGAGGCTGTGTTGCTGAGGCAGCCAGTCCAAGTAATAATATAATCTTAGAAGAATGCAGCTCCCTCGAGTAAAGGAAGTTCTAAAAACTTCAACAAGTGAAGCTGTTAAAATAGCTGTTGCTTGTTTGGCTGTAGTGTTGTCTTCAGAACCAGGCTGCTGAATGGCTGTGGTTCTTGGAGGCTTAGAGTTAAGACGGGGAAAGAATCTCTTTGTAAATGAGACTGAAGATCCCTTGGAGGGATGTGTTATCCACAGGTGGTGTGGGACTCTCGAACGTCCTAGTGTTTGCTCATATTGGAATGTATGATCATATTCAGTGCTTGTAAATGACCAAACATTCGTCTGAAACCAGACAAGCCTAATCTGCTTTTTTGAGCCCGTGACTGTGAGGCTTCAGTCAACCAACAAGCAGGCAAGAAGAAGACAAAGCAGGTCCTAATCCTAAATGAGAATAAGAGGGGGACGGAGAAGAGTTAGGCAATGAAGCAGGAAGCCACAGAATGAAGGTGGCATTACACAAACTAGACACAAGAAAGAAGATTGCAAGGATGGCATAGAAAATGTATTATTCATAAACTGCAAACTATTCAAATTCCAATGTGCCTCTCTAGAAGGAGTTGTCAGCGTGGATGTTAAAGGCAGACATGGCCACTGAATTCCCCCTCTCCCCTATATTTATATCCATAGTTGATAGGAAATATTATCCTGAAGAAAGGCTATGTTACCCAAGATGCATCAGGGTATACATAATCTGCCATTTTTAAGCAACAAAGCAGGAAGGCTTGCCAGGTGGTGAGCACACATGAGGGGATAAGCGGGGCTTAAACTTAATGGGCGACTTTCAAGGGCAGAAAGGGACATATTTAAGTTAGAGGGAGAGGAGGCAATGAGAAGTGGTGAGATGACAAAGCTGGGGGAAGGGACACAGATGGAGAGGAAGGGCTGAAAAGGATTAGACAGGAAGGCTCAGGACTCTCAGGAGTGGCAGCCCATCCTCATCCTTTCATTCCCAGAATTGCTTTGTGGCTGGGGGTGACTATTTGCAACCACTGTTGCTGCCATGATTGTTTAAGCACCGCAGCCTAAGTACCTTCCCTGGCCATCACATGCCCTGGGCCAGTCAATATAGATTCAGTCTTTCAAAAAGATTGCAATGTGTAGTTTGTACACAGAAGCCATTGGGCATTGCGAGTAAGGCTGTGACTAGCACAGGCAGTCCATATTAGGTTTCAGATCCAATGGCACCAGCCGTGTAACTGTCACAGCTTTGTATGGTCCATGCCTTCTTATCTGCTGAAGTAAACAGACTCTCAATGGCTTTTGATACTCTTGATCATGGTGTCTTTCTGGACCACCTTGTGCAGATGGGTCTTGGAGGCACTCTTTTGCAGTGATTTTGGCCCTTCTTGCAGGGCAAAATTCTACATGGTACTACTGGGGGACTCCTGTTTGATGCCTTGGCCCCTGGCCAATGATGTTCTGCGGGTGTTCTAGTCTGCCCCTCATTCTACATGAAACCACCCAGGAGTTCAGTGTTGGGTGTCAGAGCATCTGATGACACCCAGTTCTTTACTTCTATTCTAGCCCCAGCTAGCAGAGCACTGGAGGTCCCGAACTCATGTCTGGAGTTGGTGAAGGGCTGGATAGGGGTAACAAGCTGAAATTAAATCCAGTTGGTGGCAATGTGCAAGAGAGTGATTTCTGTGGTGACCCTCTCCTTCTGGAATCCCCTTGCTTGTTAAATCCAGCTGGCGCCATCCCTTCTGACATGCCATCATTTAGTGAAGTTGTGGCTTTTTAGTCAGGCTTTTGATTTCCTTGTTGGATGCTGCTTTTATGCTTACTGGCTTAAATCCAGTCTATTTATTGCTTATTTATTTATTCAATTGTTATACCACCCTTCCAAAATGGCTCAGGGAGGTTTTCAATTAAAACAAAACCATTAAAATCAATTAACAGTTAAAAAAGAGATTATAAAACAACAACAATTAAACAATCGGAACAACTTTAAAACCCTGAAAAACCAGGTTACCGCATTAAAACCATTTACAACAATTTAAAAACCCTGGAAGGCCAAGCCAAACACATAGGTTTTAAGGGCTCTCCTGACAGCCAATAAAGAATTCAAATTACAGATTTCTGCAGGGAGTGCATTCCAAAATCCAGGAGCGGCTACAGAGAAGGCCTGCCTCTGAGTCGCCACCATATGTACTGGTGGTAACTGGAGACGGACCTCTTCAGATGACCTTAACGTGCGGTAGGAGTCATGCAGAAGAAGGCTCTCTCTCAGGTAACCTAGACCTAAGCCATTCAGGGCTTTAAAGGTAATGACCAGCACTTTGTATTTTGCCAGGAAACATATCAGCAGCCAGTGCAGCTGTTTCAAAATAGGCATAATATGGTCTCTCCAGATTGTCCCAGAGGCCAGTCTGGCTGCCGCATTTTGAACTAACTGAAGCTTCTGAACTACATGCAAAGGCAGCTTCACGTAGAGCACATTGCAGTAGTCAAACCTGGAGGTTACCAGCTGGTGCACCACTGTTTTGAGGTTGTCCTCTTCAAGGAATGGACGCAGCTGTCGAATCAGCCGAAGATGATAGAAAGCACTCCTGGCCATAGCCAGGACTAACAAGGCCAATCCTGGCCATAGCCATTCCATGGTCCATAGCCATATGTCCATAGCCAGGACTAACAAGGCACTGGTGCAATGGGAGAAGCACTAGTGTTTTGGGAAAGTGCAACTAACTCAGTTCCACAGCTGGCTCAGTGGTGGGGACAAATGTTGACCTCTCTCTCCTCTTGAAGCTCCCGATGCCACCTGAAATATGTCCCCAAGGGATACAGCCCTCAGGGATGTATTTTCTGGTGACAGAGGGCTTCCGAGCATGAAGAGGAAATCCTCCAACATCCACACTAGCACCAGTGCAGCATTAGTCAGGAACTCTTCAGAAGTATTGGTGCTACACTGATGCTTCTCTCATTGCAGCCAGTGTTTTATTAGTCATGATGTCAGCCGCTGTGTTTTTTATTTTGCTCTCTCTCTCTCTTAATAATATTAATGTTTTAGCTTAGCACTTTGGTCTATGTATTCTTTTTATTGCATTGTATTGGTTTGAAATACAGGAGCTGAAGTGATGTGTCCAAGTGAGAAATTTACCTCTGTTTTAGAGTTTCCAAAGGAGCTGAACACACATTTGAAGGCAAAATCACCAAGTGAGACCTTTTTAAAAAAGTTATTTCAAAGACAGCAGAGAAGCCAAGATCGTGACTATTTTATGGGCAATTCAAGGCTCACAATTCATCATGAAGCATAATTACTGCTCTTGTGTTTTATCACCCTTTTTGATTGTAGAAGTTGGACATAATTGCATTTGTGTGTCTCTAGGAAGTTTTAATCTTTGCCACTAAAAAGGCATTTTGCCCTTGATGCCAGTTCTATAAGACCGTATGAAAATTTAGCCCTCAATAGATTCAAGCATTTAAACATTCATCATTATTTGGTTCCGGTTTTAGTTACAGGGCTAGATGCAGTATTTTCAGCCCTTTGGGGGATATTATCAACTCTTTTATCCAGTGTGGGATGTGATATAGTGCTGGACTGGCAGATAACATAACAAATAAAGACTCTTTCAGTTGCTGGTTCTTCAAGCAGTAACATGATCTGAGCTTGGAATAATCATGAAGAAAAATGAGCAAACGTAAACCCATAAAAAGGTGAATGGAGTTGTCAGAGGCCTTTCTTTTTCACTGCAAATTTTCTGTAATGGAATGAAAGAGTTGAAAAGGATACCCTTGCATGCCTTTTAACTTTGTATTTAGATTGTATTTAGATACGTTTCAAAGCTGGTGTTCATGAAGTCTGAGTTGATTAAAAAAGTAACCAGAATTCAGACCAGAGGATTAGTAACAGGACCGCATTCACATCTTCACAACAAACCCTGGAAATAAGATTGGGTTATGCCCTGGCCTTGTTTGCTGCTGGGACAAGAGGCATATTATATACACATGCACAACTATGTTATATCACTGCAAACTTATTTATCCAGAGCAACCACTACTTTGGAATTCTTTACGTGTTGTAGCCGGGAGAGAATCTATTTAGGTGGTCGCTAAGAGTCGACATCGACTTGACAGCACTTAATCAATCAGTCAAGGTAGCAACATATAATGGGAGTGGGGAACACAAAGGGATGATGCAGAGGCTCCCTTCCTTTGTGTTCCCCACTCCCATTATATGTTGCCTATGGATGAATATAACTGTGGAAGCAATCACTTCAGAGCAAGCTGTGGTTAGCTATGGTATTGACACAGTTCCAGTGTTCCCTCTAACAGGGATTCCCTGATGTTGTTGACTACATCTCCCAGAATCCCCAGCTGCAATGGCTTTTGCTTGGGGATTCTGGGAGTTCTAGTCAGCAACATCGGGGAATCCCTGTTAGAGGGAACACTGCACATTTCTTTTCTGTCCTAGAATTGCTTGGGACTAGGGTTGTAACTCTGACAGATGCTTTCCAGAGGTATGTTTTCTATATGTTTTCCCAATGTTTCTCCCCAATATTAAGCAATTACTATCTCCAGGATTGCTTTCAGTCGTCTCCATGGAATAGATGCCAGTTCCAGGGTCTCCAGGCCAATCCAGGAGGGTTGGCGACCCTCAGTGGGGGCCCAAGAAAGGACAACACCTAGGAGAGATCACGTGTGAGCGTTTGCTGGAGACCTTGATGCAAATTGGCTGCTCTATTAGTGTCAGCTTGGATTGCCATGTATTCTTTATATGCAGGAAATGATTTGATATGTGCAAGCTGTTGATAAACACCAAGGGTGAAAAGCATTCAGCTGTTGTGGAGATTAATTTTAATTATGGCAATGCTGGAGAATAGCAATATTTAGAATGTGTATGTTTGATATGAACAATATGTATCCAGTTATGTGTTGCCATCTTAATTGTTCTGATGAACAAATTGGCACTGTTTGTAAAAAACAAATATTTTAAAAAAATAGACACAGTGGAATGGTTTACTGATAACCTGATGGTTTGTGGGGCTTTTTTTTTGCCGGGGGAGAGAATAAGTAGTGTAAGTTAGTCATGCTGTCTTGCTGTTTGATACATGTTTGACAAATGCAACTAACACAAAAGCCTTACTCACATGTAACATTCAATACTTGTACATGGAGAGTTCAGGTATTTAATCAATCAATCATTCATCTTTATTACAGTTGAAGATCAGCATAAGAAATCTTGAGGCAGTAATTATGAGAAGTACAAACATTAGCATAGGACAGATTATGAAGCAATAAAACTATATTACATTAAAATTACTATATTAACATTATTATAAACTACATAGGAAGCTGCCATATACTGAGTCAGACCATTGGTCCATCTAGCTCAATATTGTCTGCACAGACTGGCAGCTGCTTCTCCAAGGTTGCAGGCAGGAATCTCTCTCAGCCCTATCTTGGAGAAGCCAGAGAGGCACCCTGGAACCTAGATACCCTTCCCAGAGCGGCTCAATCCCCTAAGGGGAAGATCTTACAGTGCTCACACATCAAGTCTCCCATTCACATGCAACCAGGGTGGACCCTGCTTAGCTAAGGGGACTATAAAATGATTACTGTAAGATTGCTAATTATTACTAGTAGTTATAAACTATAATTGCTATAAAATGCTACTCTGTTGCAAGGAGGACTGTATAGCTACTACTACAGCTCAGCTTAAATACAGTAAAATATATTAAAATAGGGAGAGAACAGAGGCAAAAGTATGAGTACAATATCACTACATTTATATTCAAAGGTTCAGGTATTCACAAGTTATGCTGAACCCAGGAACAGAAGTATGCTTCTTATCTGTGCCATGTAGATAGGGACCTGTACCCAGGTTCACTTTTAAAATGAACGCAGCTATAGTCATTCACACAAAAATGTGCACATGTGTCCAGACACCTGAATGCAGGTACAACATAATTTCAGAACTGGGCTAAAGTCAACCAAATATCAGGGCAAGCCACCATCACTCCTGTCTTGGGGACTTCGGGCCTTGCAGAAGATCAAACCAAAAAGTACAAGCAGGCTCTAGAGCAAAGGTTTCAGGCCTGCGATCTGTTCAGTGCGTAAAGGTAAAGTGTGCCCTTGAGTCAGTGTCGACTCCTGGCTCCCACAGAGCCCTGTGGTTGTCTTTGGTAGAATACAGGAGGGGTTTCCCATTGTCATCTCCCCCCTCAGTATGAGATGATGCCTTTCAGCATCTTCCTATATCGCTGCTGCCTGATAGAAGTGTTTCCCATAGTCTGGGAAACATACCAGCGGGGATTCGAACCAGCAACCTCTGACTTACTAGGCAGAGTACTTCACTTTAAAGCAGAAGAACAGCTCCAGAAAAACTGATGGGAGACCTTGGGGCTTTACTGGAGATCAGAGGACCTTTGGAAGGACACAAGCGTGGCTATGCAGCATACAGGATTGGCAAAGGGAGTTGTTGGCAGAGCCGAGAGCAGCTTGGAAGACGGCACAGAACAGCTTGTTGGGGAAGGAGCCTTGGCAGAGCACAGCCCTCCTCGAATCTCATAATCTCATTTGGAGCAAAGTGATTCCCATGCTCTGGCCAAAGGGACTTGTGGCTTTTGTGGGGATGAAAACAGCAGATGTGAACTTGTTACGGGGGGCGGGGGGGATGGTTATTCCTCTGCTGCCTACCACCCCTTTCCTTGCCTCGTGGCTTTGAGCTCGACATCCAAATGCAGCCTGTCAGGCTTTGATTAGCAAAGGAAAAGGCTTTCCGAAGTTAGGAGCCTCCCCCCACCCACCCCCAGGCCCTTATGCCAGATGGCAGGATGGTTTGTGTCAAAGGGGGAGAGGTGAAAATGATAGGGTGCTGAGATCCAAGTGCGGTTCCAGTTGAAGCTACTACACCCTTTGGAGACAATGGCCTGGAAGGATGTGACTGGGAGGGGCTTGAGCTTAAGAGTTCCGCTTTTCGGCGGGTAGTGGGGAAAGGGCCACGGACTGGAGGAAGGAGGAGGAACAATGGAGAAAGCCAGCAGATGGAAAGCTCCTGGCTGGTACTTTGGAAGGAGAGAACCTCACAGCCCTGCAGCCTGTGAGAAATGCCACATGTGTCTGGTTGAAAGCTAGACAGTGCATTTCACCAACCACTGAAGGTAGGAGATTTGCCCTCAAGCCAGCAGGGTCCTGTTGAACTGAAGGTGACTTGAGCTGGATTAAATGCCTGTAGGCTGGCGACTTCAGTGGTTTGTGGACTGCAGCCGCCTTGCTGAAAAAGCAAAATTGGCACTGCTGCAAAATCTGGCTATTTCATGCCAAGATCGTTTTGATTAAGGCACTAGCCAGCTAATTGCCTCTTGGCTGACTAATTGTGCTTACTGGTTTAAACAAAAAGTGCTGCGGAATCTCAGTGTACCTTTGTGCAGATCCCCAAGTATGGTTAATTACACTCGTCCTCCAAACTCTTCTGGCATGCTGCACTTTGCTCACTCCGGATATGTTTGTGGTATTCAGAAACTAAACAAATCAGCGGTTAAGTATAGTATTAGTCTGATGGCACCTTTTCCCTTGCACTGTGCACCTGAGACTTGCAGCAATGGGAGAAGAGAGCTGGTCTTGTGGTAGCAAGCGTGACTTGTCCCCTTAGCTAAGCAGGGTCTGCCCTGGTTGCATATGAATGGGAGACTAGAGGTGTGAGCACTTTAAAATATTCCCCTCAGGGAACAGAGCCGCTCTGGGAAGAGCAGAAGGTTTCGAGTTCCCTCCCTGGATTCTCCAAGATAAGGCTGAGAGAGATTCCTGCCCGCAACCTTGGAGAAGCCACTGCCAGTCTGTGAAGACAATATTGAGCTAGATAGGCCAATTGTTTGACTCAGTATATGGCAGCTTCCTATGTTCCTATGTGGGAGCGAAGGGGTTTTTCCCTTCTTCTAACTGCTAACTGCTTTCCCCCTGAAAAGCTAAAACTAAAACTTCCCCCCGAAAAGCTAACTGCTCAACCCCCGAAAGTCACTCCATAAGTTGTTTTCCCCCTCTGCAGTGTTTAAGATCTGGGTTTTGAGATAAACTTGTGTGTGTGTGTGTGTGTGTGTGTGTGTGTGTGTGTGAGAGAGAGAGAGAGAGAGAGAGAGGTGGAGGGTTTGGGGTCTCGCACCCCCTTCCCCTCCTGCAGCTTCTCCCCTGGAAATCTCCCCTCCCAGTGTGCATTGCAGGGTAGCAGGAGCCATAAAGCGAACTATTGCAGACCACTGCAGTGTAATGCTTTGTTCTGCCCCAACGTGGAGGATCATGGACTGTGTATCTCTGCTGAATGAAGTGCATAGCTTCTTGAACGAGTCACGATATGACTTAACTCTCCTAGAAACTCTCAAGACCTAATGGAGTGTGCTTTGTCAAGTCTGTTCAACCCCCATCGTCTGCTCCAACCATGTGGGTGGGCAGTAGTTGCAAATGGCAGCAACCATGCCATTCCAGATAATGTATAAATGGAGCCTACTCATGTTTCCTTGATATAGGATACTGAAATTAGAGATGGGAGCTCTCTTCTGTTTACTCTGAACTGGTGTGGAAATGATCCAATCTTTCCCCATTAAACTGGAGAAATAAATCAGATCATTTACTGACTCAATTTGAGACTTGATAAATATCCAATTTGCCATTGCCCCATTCCCTAAGCACTCTCCTCACCAACCCTACCCCCAAACAATTGTCTCTCCTTCCTTTTACTTGACAATCCCAGTAGCAGCAGTGAGGAGAGAGGAGGTTCCCTCCCTCCTAATTTCCCTGATATAATGCAAAGTAGCACACCCAAATAAGCAGCGGTGGCATGCAGGGCCTGAGGTTATATTTTCTCCTCCCTCGCTTCAGTTGTCCCAGTGTGCTGTTCCTTAGTATGTCAAATAGAATTTGCATAAAAATGATGACAATTGGGTGACAGTTGGGACTTGCAGTCTTTCCCAGGGATGCTGTCATCAGCCTTTGGAAAAACTACTGTTTTCAAGAGCCACTTAAAAATTAGTTTTATTTATTTTTATTAGTCCTAAGGAGCAGTGCCCGAGTGTAGCAAATGTAGCAAAAGTTGCCCGAGTGTAGCAAAAGTTAGGAGAGGAAGAAAAACTCCTCTCAGCCACAGTGCCACTTATCTTTTCCACAGGTGTGACTGCTAGCCAGTTAAGTCACTTAATGATGTTTCTGATGAATCTGCATATATAGATCTCTCTTGGTCTTGTAGTTCACTTGATTGATTGATTGATTGATATGGTCACTTAGTTGTACATAAAGACTCACTTCACTGAAAACTACAACACCACCACCTCTAAGAGAGCTATGATGATAGATGGTCCTCAACAGTTTGTGGTTTGGCTCTTTGTTTAAAATTTAGCAGAGCACAGAATTCTGCCTAAGCTCATGTACTTTGGCCTGATTCGAGCTTCTGAAGCTGCTTTCGGGGATCAGATTGCAACATCCCATCTCAACCAGAACTCCAGTGGTCTTCAGGTTTCACTTGGGGGAGAGCAGCTGAAGTTCCAAGTGTTTTCAAGTACCAAGTAACTTGTTATTTTCTTCATCCAAAATATACAAGGATAAGGCTCACCTGCCTGATACTGTGTGGACAGCTTTGATTCTACCCTGCAGGCATCCGAAGGGTATCCAGACCAAATGGGGACTATGATAACAAAGGAGTCCCTCTCCTTCAAAGTCAATAGTGTTACAGTTGACATTTCAAGTACATATTAAGAAGAGGAAGGTTGGTATTAGGGTTTAAAGTGCAGGATTGGGATCTGAGGACTATTCTTAGCTCTGCTTCTAACTTCCTAGTTTAAATCCCAGCTTTGCTAGAGTCAGGAGAAGCTTGCTGCTGACTTCTGTGAGGCCAGGATCTAACGGTGCTTGGATCTTGAATTGGGAAGAGGTGGAGTAAGTGGCAGGCCACAGAGAAATATCTGTCTGTTGTGCAGATGGTTATTTCTGAAGAGTGACCAGAGACATTAGTAGCACTAGCCTTGATTATGTTTGAAGCAATGGCAAGGCAAGAATAGGCATCCACAAATGCTGACTGGACTTACTTGCTATAATTTGTAGCCAAGACCAAATTTGTGGCCAAACCCTGTCCCCTATGCTTTGCAAGGTCTTCAAAACCATGTGTTACAGGGTTTACATCTTGTGTTACATCTGAACCTGTCCGATCTCTTGCACTCTTTCCCCTTTTAAAACATTCCGTGAGTGTATATGTGGATAAGCAGTTTCTCCTTCTCAAAACCCACTCCAAAACTGAAAGTAAGGAAAAAGCATCGACACATTAACAACATTTTAAAAATAAACAATTAAAAACAATGCACTGTCCTCAAATTAGTTACCACTCTATCCATTTTGCAGTGTTACATTGCAACCATAATAGTTTCATATGATTCTGCGTGAAACGTATCTAAACCGGTTCACAGTGTTAGCAACTGTGCAGATGCTAAAGAGCCACTTTACCATCTGCACAGGACTGACCTGGGGGGAGGGGGAGGAGGAGGAGGAGGACCTGAATCTAATTTTTTCATGATTCACTTCTGTGATCCAAATTTTCTTCGTCTAGCAAATAGATGGCCACCTGGCAGCTGTTGAGCTAAATGTGACCCTCAGCTGCCTTTTTGAATTTTGTTTCTCCCTCTCCCACGGTGTGTGTGTGTGTGTGTGTGTGTGTGTGTGTCACATAGGAACATAGGAAGCTGCCATATACTGAGTCAGACCATTGGTCTATCTAGCTCAGTATTGTCTTCACAGACTGGCAGCGGCTTCTCCAAAATTGCAGGCAGGAATCTCTCTCTGCCCTATTTTGGAGAAGCCAGGGAGGGAACTTGAAACCTTCTGCTCTTCCCAAAGCGGCTCCATCCCCTGAGGGAAATATCTTACAGTGCTCACACATCAAGTCTCCCTCTCATATGCAACCAGGGCAGACCCTGCTTAGCTAAGGGGACAAGTCATGCTTGCTACCACAAGACCAGCTCTCCTTCCCCTATGTAATCCCTATGTAATGGCACATGTAATCCCCTGTGTATTATTTATTATAGAGGGGAATAGGGTAACCCTTCCAACCTTCCGATTATTGTCTGTCGAATCAGGTGGCTATTGCCATCCATGTGATGGTGCTGTACAAAGAGTAAGAGGACATGTGATTACTCTGAAGGGCTTACAGTCTATATTTTGACATGGGGAGACAACAGTGGAATGGCGGTGGAGGAAGGGGTAAGCAGAGGAGGAATATACCGATATTTTCATTACATGCACTTGACCTTAGTTACATTAGGGAATGTGGACTAGGGTGTTATGCCAAAGGTGTAATGGAAAAGGCAGGTTTTGAGAAGGTGTTTGGAGGAAGTAAGAGAGGAGGCATTTTTTTGTTCTTTATCAGTGACGGGCTGGTGATTGGGATTCAGGTTCTTTCTTCCCAGTCCTATAACTGAAGACCTGTCTCATTGGCAGTGGTGAAAGCAAGCCAGGGACTGAGGGAATTTTTTATTCCTTTCTCTCATAACTCAGTGCTGTTATATTAAAATTTCCATGGCCCTGCCTTATTCTTTGAGGAGATTTGGGGGTCTTCTCCAGACTTAACACTTGCAGCACTGAACAACTTTCTACTGACCTCTGTATGATTAAAGTAAGAATTAAGAATCCACATTGTAGCTATTGTGTGAAGTGCTGATCACACCTAATTATCAGCTTAAGGCATTGAGCCTTAATCAACATTGCCGGGGCTCTCATAACCACCAGTCTGAAATGCCTGCACCTTGGACTAGCATTGGTCTGTCATTTGGCTGATTCTGTAACCACTTGCCAGATTTTTTATCCATGTTATTGTTCAGTTTGGTTCCTGTTTAATTGTAGCTTTCCTGTGGATCACAGGTTATATAAGAATGTAGACATTTCCTGATAACTGTCTAGCACAATATCTGAGCTTGAGCTTAACATGACATATTTGGCATTCAGGTGACAATGAAGTGTTAATATACAGAAAAAATATCTTATTGCCACAAAAAAGAGAGAAAAAATTATAGTTTCTCTCAGTGCTTCTTGCCCTATTGAAAGGAGAACTGTAATGGCTAAGGATATGCCAGATTTATGTTTATTCCCTTACAGCCATCTCTATCAGGCATGCTATAAATCGTCCTAGCAAAGTCATTGCCAGGCAATGTTCTGGTTGCTCAGGCCTGAAGCCATATTTCATTCCAGTCAACCTGTTCTCCACACGCCCATGGAGCAGCAGTGGCTTTCATTGTATCTCTCCCACCCGCCCCTTTACACCCTTGACTGGCCTCTTTTTCAGCCAGGATGTTTTTTTCTTGCCTTTTTATTGTTCCAGTGACCTAGCAACTCTGTGCCGGTGGAGTCTTGCCAGTCAACTTCCTCTCCAAGCTGTCTAACAGACTCCGACATCAGAATCGAGCAGGAGGTGAAACATGGTGACAAAAGAGGGTATTTCTCTCTCTCTCTCTCTCTCAAACCATTTCCATGCACTCACAGCAACCTCATTCCTCACGCACATGTTTAGCTCGGCGCATCAGTTCTCTTCTTCTAGGGAAGAGTGAATTCACAGGGAGCTTCCAAATGAGGATAGGTGGTGGGTGGGTAACATTTTAAACCTATGAGAGAAATCATTGCTCACTTGGCATTTGTTGATTCAATACAATCTAGGCGAATGCTTGAAATTGCTCATTTGTGAACATGGTGGGGAGTGGACAGGGGGCAGAAAACTGCACAAATCACTGACAACTCTTCCTGAAGAGTTTGGCATCAGCAAAGAATCAAAAGAGTTGTTCAGAATTGGGGTGTCTTGAAGAGGACTGAAAGGTGGTGATGGAGAGACTCAGCCTGCCTCAACCTTAGGAGCAGGGAGAAAAGGTCAACACCTCCTATCCTGCTTGCTCAATGGTCCCTTCAGCCATATTTCTCCCCTGCCTCCTATGGAGCATAGCAAGAGTCTTGCTTTTGACACCAGCAGGGGGATTTGTTGAAATAGTGGGTGAGCAGGTTCCATAGCTGCATAGAAGTCACAGCTACATGAGCAATAAGATACATTAAGACTACTGCTCTCTGGAGGTTGGGAGATCATAAGCAGAACTGTATGGAGAATTATTAATTTTCCATACAATTAGCAGAATTATAATAATTAAAGTTATAATAATTAACAGAATTATTGTGGAGAGTTTAACAGAAAGAAGGGCTTTGGCACATGCATGGGCTTTTGTGGTTCACTGTGCACAAGAGCTAATTATAGACCACACAGCATAGCTCTCAATGTCTGTTAACCCCTCTATTGCGGTAATAAAATGCTGTATTAACATTGCTGTGTTATCATTGTGATAGTTTGAATCTGTAGCCAAAAGATAGATGGTTTCCATGTTGCCCCTGCTAACTTGGCAAAGAGGCACCTTTTGAACATGGCGATTCTCTTTATTTAGCAGAGTAACTGGCCCCATCCACCCCCAGCACAAGACCCCTCCAGTGACTGGTGCTGGTGTCTGTCTTATGTTTTCTTTTTAAATTGTGAGCCCTTTGGGGACAGGGAGCCATCTTATTTATTTATTATTTCTCTATGTAAACCGCTTTGGAAACTTTTGTTGAAAAGTGGTATATAAATATTTGCGGTTGTTGTCCCCTGCTGGACATTTTTTTAAAAAAAGGTTTACAGAATGTGAAAGTTTCCTGTTTCAAAAATCATCAGACAAGCAATAAAAATGGGCTGATCTTTTGGGCTCTGGGAATTTTGGGTCACAGCCTCAGGTGGTGTTCTGTGAAGAAGTCTGCTCAAGGAGGCTGATTTTCACTGATCTTCCTTTCCTGCTGCAGCCCCTATACCACATGCCATCCTGTTCTAGTCCAGAGAGTCCCCCATCCTCAAGAGCAGATTTGGAGTTCTGAGGGGAAAGGAATTGGCAACAATTTCTCCTGTGCCCCTACACAAATGGAAGTTCTTCTGTTCATGGAACTATGCGTAGGATACAATCCTTTTTATACTCTAGAACAAGAACGGAATAAAAAATCGTGCCGAAAGAGGTCATCGGTAGTTTTTAACAAAGAGATGCCAACCTTATTAAAGGGCTTTTTCTGTGGTGTCTGTTAATGGTGTGAGCTTCATCTCAGGAACTGCAGCAAATTAATTACAGTCTCATGAGATCTCATCCATGGGCACTTCTTTCATGTTTACCTCACCTTTCTTCCCAGGAGCTCAGGGTGGTGAATATATATTACCCCACATTCCCACAACCACTCAGTGACATCAGTTAGACTGAGAGGTAGTGACTGGCCCAAGATCATCCAGTGAAAACGGCCTAGGATTTGATCCTAGGACTTGATCCTAGGATTCCCTAGACCGAGTCCAACACTCTAACCACTGCACCACAGTGACTCTTAGCTGGATTTGGACCTTGGCCTCTGCTCAGAGTTTTCTAATGTAAAATGGGCTCAGATCAGATTTTTTTCCTTTTTTCTACACTTAAGACTTAACAAATCTAGATTTATGAATCCTGCAAGATAGATGCACTATGGCTAGTAGTGTGCTAGATGTGCTGTGTGTCTCCTACCATTTGCACAGCGTACATACAAGCAGTGATACTCATATATAGCATATTGCTTTCTTTATTGTATCTCCCCAAATAGGCTGTCTGTCTGGCAAATAGACGTAAAGGAGAGTGTTCCCCTTGTTGTTCGAGTGCATAATGGATTATTTCTGAAGAATATTGTCTGGTCTTTGAGGATTTTTCTCAGCGCTGCTCCTTTCAGGGAAAAAGAACAAGGAAGGAAACTGAAAATCCCCAAGAGCCCTGAATAGTCCAGATTTAGGACCAAAGCTTTTGTTCGCACAAACCCGCTTGGCTCCAAAACAGCCTCCACCCATAATCATTACATCCGCAGCAGTGTTTGAAAAACAGAGCCTGCCCAGAGCTGCTTTCCTAGTAGCTGATAAAGGAGCAGGCTGAAGAGTGTGCCACTGTGAGGCAGGAGAGGCCAGCTCTGTTCTTTGTTATTCTTTTCAGCTTAAACCTTGCTATGAAGGGTTTCCTGGAGAGATTTAGGAGTGAGGGAATTAAATTTTTCCTCTGTGACTTTGTCTCCAGTGCTAAGAGTTGTGGATTCTGCTGGACTGCAAACATTACATACAGCCTGAATTCCTTTTCTCCTGAGAGGTTCACTTTCAGACCGGAGCTGGCTTTTCATTCCATGTGGTTTGGTTTCCTGGATGAAGAACACTAAAATATTTTCATCTTAAGGTTGCCAGATGCCCCTTTACTTAAGAGACATCTTTTATCTGACGTTTCAGAATGTATCTTCTGCAATTGGTGTTATTTTACAACACCACAACTGCAGAGTGCCAGAACAAACACTGTCCCCAGAAGAGACAGGAACATAGGAAGCTGCCTTCTACCAAGTCAGATGATTAGTCCATCTAGCTCAGCATTGTCTACACTAATTGGCAGCAGCTTTTAGGCAGGAGTATTTCCTGGCCCTACCTGGAAATATGAGGGATCAAACCTGGGACCTTCTGCATGTAAAGCAGATGCTCTACCACTGAGCTGTAGCCCCAACTCTGAGAGTTTCATGCAGTAATCTGCCTTACTTGAACCAGTATGGCGATTAGAAGGTTGGACTTTGTTTGGGGAGGCCAAATGGTGCTCAGCCATGAAGCTCACTTGGGTCAGTCCCTAACCGACTTCACAGGGTTGTTGTGAGGTTAAAATGGAGGTGGAGAAAATCATGTATGCTGCTCTGAACTCCTTGGAGGCCCGGTGGGATAAAAATGTAATAAATATTCAGTTGAATTTGGTGGATGACAGGTTTCAAATTGAGATGCTTAACAGAGTCTGTTAGGTTTTCTCCTCCTAGCAGGACACAGTGGCTGACATATTACTTGCGAAGCATTCTAAAAATTCAACTAACTCTGCTCCACTCAACTAACTCTGCTCCACGTTAATAGGGGCAAATTTTGACCTTCCCTTCCCCCAAGTGCATTGTGACATTTTTTCCAAGGGTTGTGCGGGAAAACCAGCATGGCTTCCACAAGGGCAAGTCTTGCCTCACTAATCTTCTTTGAGTTCTTTGAGAGTGTCAACAGGCATATGGATCAAGGTGATCCAGTTGACATAGTATACTTGGACTTCCAAAAGGCTTTTGACAAAGTTCCCCACCAAAGACTCTTGAGTAAACTTAGCAGTCATGAGATAAGGGGACAGGTTCATGTGTGGATTGGTAACTGGTTGAAGGACAGGAAACAGAGAGTAGGAATAAATGGACAGTTTTCACAATGTAGGGAAGTAAGAAGTGGGGTCCCCCAGGGATCTGTACTGGCGCCAGTGCTATTTAACGTGTTCATAGATGTTGGGGTAAGCAGTGAAGTCGCCAAATTTGCAGATTACACTAAACTATTTAGGGTAGTGAAATCCACAAAAGATTGTGAGGAGCTCCAAAAAGATCTCTTCAAACTGGGTAAGTGGGCAACAAAATGGCAAAAGTAGTTCAATGTAAGCAAGTGTAAATTTATGCATATTGGGGCAAAAAAACCCCAACCGCAATACACCCAAATGGGGTCTGAGCTGTCAGTGAATGAGCAGGAGAGAGATTTTTGGGTTCATGGTGGACAGTAAGGATGTGCACAAAACTGGCCTGGTCTGTTTGGTTCAAATTCAAACTGAACTCGAACCAGGAAATGAACCAATTTGGTTTGAATTCGAACCTAACTTAAACCTGTTCTAAAAGGTTCTCCATAGGGTATAATGGTGACTCAAACTGGCCCATTATTCCCTATGCAGACCACCTAGGGGCACAAAACTGGGATGGGTGGTAGGCGACCATGGGTGCTGACTACCACCCAAACCCCAAAACAATCGGACTCTCCTGTAATCTTTAATGATTTTTAAAAGTGTTTTCAATTTTCATCATTTCCGCCAGAGGGAATAATGGGGATTTTAGGTTGCCCCAATCCCCCCCTTGGGGGATGCACAGGTGCTCCAAAGCAGGTTTGGGGGGTGAGGCACAGTGGGGAACAACTCCCCCTTCAAAACCCACGTTGGTGGAGTGTATGGATTTTTTTTAAGGAGTTTTTTTTAGTTTTGGGCCTATTTGACAGTTCTCTCAATGAATCCCTATGAGAAAAAGAACTTCTAAAACAACCAAGAATCCATACACAATTCCTCACAAGTGCACACACTAGCACTGGTGCAGTGTTAGTCTGGAACTCTTCAGAAGCACTAGTGCTACACCAGTACTTTCCCCATTGCACCAGTGCTTTGTTAATTAGGCATTAACAAGTAGCTGGTTATATTCTTGGAAGTTATTGTAAATTAAAGCCATGTGGGGTATGTTATTCCCTTGGACTCCTGTTGCACCACTGGAAAGCAAAATAGGAGGAATATCTCAACCACATTCCAAATCCCACATATCTTTAAGCTGCATATTGCAAAGGTTCTTCTTTTCCCTTGTGACCTTTGTCGATTTTTAAATGCATCCTACTGTGTTTATCTCTCAGTGCCAGATTAGGACATGGGCCACATGTTGACAATGATTGCCCCACAACAGCTAAGATAAGTATACACATAATTTGGATTTCCTTCTTCTGGAGAATCACTAGAGCCTGAGTTTGAGCGTTTTGCATAAGCCCTGCAAGATTTTCTTATCTGGATTGGCTTTTTCTGGTTACGTTTGAATCCAGGAAGGAAATGATATCCTAATATTTGTTCAGTTTATTTCTTGTTAACTGAACATTTTCTTATTATATGCTTTTAATTGGTTAAAATTCAGCCTGAGATTTTGGGATGGGATGGGATAGAAATCCAAATAAATACATTTTATTCAGTGAGTCTTGTTCACCAAATTAATGACTAACCAACCCTGTGTTCATTGCATTTTTTGGTAGGGGACAACTAAAACCAGGGTTGCTGCTCCCTTTCCACCCTATTTGGGGAAAACTTTGGGATTCTTTCATTGCCATTGTATGCTTCTTTATTGTTAATATGTTTATACAATTGTCCATTTTGTGAATCATCACAGATGTGTTAGGAATTTGTTTGTATGGCATCTTTTGGATACAATGGTTTTTCTTTATAACCATGTGTCCTCCTTACTTTTAATTCTTTTCTTTTCCCCAGTCTCTCATCTAGACACTGACCAAACCCAGACCTACTTAGCTTCAGCAAAGCTCCTGCGTTATATGCGCTCATATCATGTTCTGGGTTTGGAATCTGAAAGAATAAGTGGTAGAGGCGGAGTTGGAGGAGGAGTTCATCACCACCACTCAGCTCCTTTTCCACCTGTAATGAAATCAGGTAGAACGTTTTGCCCTGATTGAGCCGTTAGGCCATTTTCTACTTTTTCTTTAAAAGTAAAGTGTGCTGTCGAGTCGATTTCGACTCCTGGTGCCCACAGAGCCCTGTGGTTTTATTTGGTAGAATACAGGAGGGGTTTACCATTACCTCCTCCCACGCAGTATGAGATGATGCCTTTCAGCATCTTCCTATATCACGGCTGCCTGATATAGTAGCAGCGGGGATTTCAACTGGCAACCTTCTGCTTGTTAGTCAAGCATTTTCCCACTGTGCAGTCAAGCATTTTCCCACTGTGTACTAAATGCTTGATTAGAAATGGATTTTTAAAAGACAGTTGAAGGGCAACTCTCAAGTGAACAAGATAATGAAGCACTTCACACGATCGGTGTGAAGCGCCAGATGGGGTTAGGCGGAAAAAGTGGGCATAGCCCACTCTCCCTGCAGACAATCAACAAGCAGCCTTGGGTGGCTGGATCAGCTGCCCACACGACTGCTGGCTTTGTCATGGAGCCAGTGGGGGCTGCAGGGATTGGGGGGCGCGTGACCCTGGAAGTTCCAGGATGCCCCGCACAAGCGCGTGGGGCATCCTGGAGAGACCCCCAAGTAAGCCTCCTTGTGTGTCACCATGGCGTGGAGCTGCGTTGTGGCAGCACCCGATTGGAAAACCCGGGTTAGCGGTGCACCCGCTCCGCTAACCTGGGCTAAGGGGAGGGCTACTTTGGTGGGCTAGCCGCTAGAGAACCACCGGGCTCGCCCGTGAGCCTGCTGGTTCTCACGATGGGGAGAAACCGGGCTGGGCTTCTTTAGCCCGGTTTCCCCCCATCATGAGAATAGCCTCAATGAAGAAGACTGAATACATTAGAATAATGTAGTTTTGTAGGTTAACAGTTTATCCTGGAATTCTAGTTAAGATTGCAAATTCTTTCTCCTTAATCACATCTCCAAGTCTTCCAGTTATTCTTTATATTTCCCCCCGATATATCTGTAATGTTATTTAACAGCTGCTGCATTTTAGTACAGTCATTCAGTAATACCCCTTTTTAGGAGTGTTGCCTATTGAAGTTACTTTAAGCTTTGCCATCAAATTGCCCAGGAACAGGATTTGAGTTGTGAGCTTATCAGGCTATATGGGATAAGCAGGGTCAGGCCTGAACAAGTCTTGGCTGAAACCATATTGAAAAATCCAGTGCCCGTATGCTTCTGACCTCTGTGAAAATATAGGCAATAGCAATGTTAGTGGGGTTTCTGCTGCTGGAGTCTGCTGAGACACAAATGAAACCTTTAATCTGTAGAACGTAAGGAATGTTATTTTGTGGTGATATTCCAAAAGGCAGCAGGTCAGTAATCACAGGGTCGTAAAAATAGCCCGTGGCTGCCATTCAGACTAACAGGTTGTACTAACACTCCAGTTCCACTGAGTTGGGAGGTTAGTCTAGTGTTGCACTGATGCAAAAGGGTGCACTTCTGCAAACTGTGTCACACCTCCTGCTGTGAAATTGAATGATGCCAAGCAATATGCTATCCTTTATTGCGCAAGTGTGATGCTCGCCGTGCGCAGGCGGTCAGAGGCTGCCGGAGATTGTTCAGCTTGAGCATCCACTCAGTTATACAACCTTCATGCATGTGTGTCTTTTGTTGCAGTAGTGCAGTCATAGCCTAGATGGCAGCCAAACTCAAAGTTTCTTGTACAAATAGCAAACACAAAATCCTGTAATACATATTTGCGTCACCAAGATGTTTGGCACTGCCAACCCCTCTGTGCCATTTTCCTTCCCTTATATTTATTTATGCCAGTCGCGAAGTGGAGTTGGCACAGGCATCTCGCTGCTGCCTTCTCCCACCAACTCCTTCCTTGGGCACTTGGCATTACTTATTTATTTTACTTTATTTATTTAGAATGTTTATATACCACTTTCCAACCCCCACAAAAGTAGCTTATGTAGCAAAGCAGCTTATGTAGCAAAGCAATATGGTATTTTTCCCTACCCCAAAGGGGCTCAGAATCCAAAAAGACACACAAGGGAGAACCAGGAGGGATGCTCTGCTGTAATGGATGAGGACATTGTGCTTCTCCTGCTAAATGTTAGAGAGCCTCCACTTCAAAAGGTGCTTCTTGGCCCAGTGAACAAAGGTTCCTACCCTGCTGTTTTGGCTCCCTCACCACTACTCCTTTTTGCCACACTCTTTGCGGCTGGCATCTTCCTCTGGTGAGCCATCTTGCCCTTCACACAGGGCAACCACAAAACTGGACATGGTGGAAAGAGGTAAGCCATATTTATAAGCATGGTCAGGAGCAGGGTGTGCAGAGCAGGGCTAGTTTGTTGACAGATTAACCCATATCACAGATAAAGGCTGCACACTTCCTTATTTTACTTGGGAGTAATTCCCCTTGAATTCAGTTCAGCTTACTGCCAGGCAGTCACAAGCATAGGATTGGGCTACCCAGCGTGCTGCAGTTGTCTAGATTGTTTGCAAGCCACACAGAGTCATGCATTCTGACACATGGTAGGAAAAATCCAGTTGACTGAGCAGACTCAGTTACACGCGATACCAATGGATCACATCCATTATGCTGGTCTGTTTTTTAAAAAGAATTTTGCAATCCAGTCAGACAGCAAAACTGGAAACGGCAACCCTGAAAACGGAGTTTAAAAACTGGCTCTGTTTACACTGGATACATTCTAAAGGTTTGGTGAGTCTGTAACACATTTCTCCTATTACAAAGGCGAGAGAGTAGCATTTATAATAGGTAAGTCTGGTAATCATCACTACTTGAGTTGTAGTTATAACTCAGGAAGGAAAACAGATACCGGAGGCTGTGCGATAATTTCATGTTACAACTAAAATATTTGTCTTGACAAAGCTGAAGTGGTGAGGAGGCTGTTTCTTCTTCGGTCAGGAGGCCGCAGCTTTGTATGTGTCAGACGGGTTCAAAACTGTGTAATATCTCCGTGTTGGGATTACTTATATAGGGATCTGTTGTCATTTTTGCTTTGCCTAATGGTGCTCCAAAGACCAGCCTTCCTGTTGTTTGTGGTTTTGTCCCCCCACCCCTGGCATATTTGAGTCTCCGAGCCAATCCTTACAAGCGGAGGCTTTACGTTTGTTATGTACTTGCAGTAGGGCAAGGGGCAGCAGATAGGCTTGACACCCGGAGAGCTCCAAAAGAAAGAACAAGTGGGGTGGCCGGCAGGTGGGAAGGCTGCTTAAACTCACCTCCCCCCCCCCCATGACAAGCAATTTCATGTTTCTGGGAGCTCAGACCACGCTCCCAGGCAAGCAGCGCTGTGTGGTGCAGTGTGAAGCACCGGAGGCCGGGACGATGCGCCCCCGTCTCCGGGAATCCCACAATGCACTGTGCAACACGTGCGATGCATTGGGGGATTCCCCTGAGAGGGGCCCCTCTTTGTGTGCAGCCAGGCTGGAAGCAGAATGTGCTTGCACACGAGCAGGTAGCCGGGGTTAAGGGAGCGCTTGCTCCCTTAATCTTGGCTAACAGCCGGGCTTAAAAGCCAGGCTAGGTGGTGCTGCCCCACTGGGATAGGGCCCAATCAGAGTGGTTCTCACGCACAGTCTCAGCCAGGCTGGGCATCCCAAGCCTGGGTTAGGCAACATGTGAGAACAGCCTCACTGTAAGACCTTGATAAAATAACTTTGTGTGTCCATCAGAACGTGAACAATAATTTATTACTAGTGTAATGTATTAACATCTCTAGACGTGAGCTTCTATATAAAATATATCTGATATAGTTGTATACTGCTTTTCTAAGAATTCATGGGTAGCATTCAGACTAAGTTAGCCATAACTGAATTCCATTGAAATTTATGAGCCTTAAGGTAGTAAAGATAACCCTCAGTGATTTCAGTGGTGCTTCTCATGAGTAACTTTGACTGAATGCTCCCCCATAATAAGCAATACAAATTTTGAAAAGCAGCATTATAAGAAAACGACATAGCTGATAACACCTTGCTTTTGTTATGGGTCATTGACTGTAATAAAGATTCACACGTCATAGCTGATAACAGTACGATCTCAACCCCATCTCAACTCAAAAGAGCCAGCGTGGTGTAGCGGTTAGAGTGCTGGACTAGAGCATGTCATCATAGAGCATGTCGTTTGCTTTTTCCTGTATTAAGGACTTATGATGATTTAAGGACTTATGATCTGTACTGCATACATCACAGAGCATGTTGCTTGCTTTTTTTTAATTCAAGGACTCATGACCTGAACTGTATGTACTTATTACATTTCCTTATTCGGAAAAGAGCTTGGACTCTGCCTGGATACCTATATATACCATTTATCAGTTTTTCATATTTTTGTTGTTCTGTAGATTTATTGTGTATGCTCCATTTCTATGTTGAATTCAGTTATTTAATTTCTGTATGTGTTATAAGATGTTTCCACTGTGGAATGGCAATCTATGTGGTTTGACCACAATTGGATAAGGTGTCAATTTACCACTGTTTCGGCATCATGCCTGTCTTGAGTGTCTACACTTGGCCAGGCGGCTTTGTCAATTTCATAAAAACGATCTTTGCTACATATTTCATATCAGTTTGTTCCATATCAGTTGATTGTTTTCAGTGTGTTGAGTGTTGGTTCATTTGTTTTTTTGTTCACGGGTTTTTTTTGCTCTTCTTTCATGGAATACCTGACAATATTCAGGTTTTCCATGAACCCAGTCAATTGATTGGTGTGCCAGTTGGTGTCCATGTGTCTGTCTAACATAGATTGTAAACCTCCTGTGCAGGAATGGTGCTGTGTATAACAATCAATGCTCTGTTGGCCCTGGATAAGTGTTGTAGTATTAGTACAGTTTTAACTGTCTTGTGTGTTATTGTGCAAAACAGAATACTTTAGCATTTGCCTTCTAAATGCCTAAATGCCACAAAACTGTGGTGTGGCCACACCTGGACTAATGTGTACAATTCTGGTCACCACATCTAAAAAAGGACATTGTAAAACTGGAAAAGGTGCAAAAGAGGGCAACCAAGATGATCAGGGGCCTAGAGCACCTTCCTTATGAGGCAAGGCTACAACACCTGGGGCTTTTTAGTTTAGAAAAAAGTCGACTGAGAGGACATATGATAGAGGTCTATAAAATCATGCATAGTGTGGAGAAAGTGGATAGAAAGAAATTCTTCTCCCTCTCACATGACATTAAAACCAGGGGTCATCCCATAAAATTGATTGCCGGGAAATTTAGGACCAGCAAACGGAAATACTTTTTCACACAACGCATAATCAACTTGTGGAATTCTCTGCCACGAGATGTGGTGACACCCAATAACCTGGATGGCTTTAAGAGGGGTTTGGATACATTCATGGAAGAGAGGTCTATCAAAGGCTACTAGTTGGAGAGCTATAGGCCACCCACAGCCTCAAAGGCAGGATGCCTCTGAGTACCAGTTGCAGGGGAGTAGCAGCAGGAGAGAGGGGATGCCCTCAACTCTTGCCTGTAGGCTTCCAGCGGCATCTGGTGGGCCACTGTGTGAAAGAGGATGCTGGACTAGATGGGCCTTGGGCCTGATCCAGCAGGGCTGTTCTTATGTTCTTATGCCTAGAGCACTTCACATGCATTACCTTAATCCAGGGCTGTGCAACTTTGGCCCTCCAGCTGTTGTTGGACTACAACTCCCATCATCCTCAACCACCATGGCCAATAGAGATGATGGGAGTTGTAGTCCAGCAATAGCTGGAGGGCCAAAGTTGTGCAGCCCTCCCTTAATCGAAGGTAGGTCAATATTACTCCCCCCATCTTAGTGATGAATGGCTAAGGCTGAGTGACTTCCCTCAGCTGCTGAACTTGAACTGGGGACTGATAGCTCAGAACTCTTGCTCTTAAATTGTTTTGCTGGTTGTGTTGTATACAGGAGCAGTTCGCTAACCAGGCACTGACTCCTTAAGGGCCACCTCCCTCCAGACTCCCCTGTCCTTCTCTTCCCTTAGTTTAGGAGAAATGGTGCTGCAGGCTTGGGTTAGGTGCCCTGCCATGGAGTTTGTGAAAAGATCGGTTAAGTTACCAACAGCAGCTTTGCGCTAGTTACTAGAAGTTTAGCAGACAACACATTGCGATGGACATGTTCACGATCGGCTTCAGAAGGGCCAGTACTGTACATCCTTGGCCAAAGAAGACATTCAGCTGCTCACAAGAAGAATGGGCAGTGATACGGGAAGAGCGGGATGATGTGTCATTACTCTGAAATTGTGTGTGCTTTGCGGACAATGCCAGTTAACCCCAAAGAGGCACATTTTTTAATGTGGTGATTCTCTTTATTGAGCAGGGGGAGAGTAACTGGTCCTATCCACCCCCAGCACAGTATATCCAATGACTGTTCCTGGGGTCTATTTTGTGTTTCTTTTTAGATTGTGAGCCCTTTGGGGACAGGGATCCATCTTATTTATTTATTGTTTCTCTGTGTAAACCGCTTTGGAAACCTTTGTTGAAAAGTGGTATATAAATGTTGCTGTTGCTGCTGCTGTATTTCCCTAGATTAGCAGGCTAGGTGCTGTGGCTGCCTGATAAGGCTGCTAACAGAATAACATTTTGTCCCAGTTGAGCAAAAGGCATGATTTGGTCACTTTTCATATGCTTTAAGCAGATTTCTGCATTTCAGTGTCAGTGGTGTGCATTGTGTAGCCCCCTTTCCCCAAATTAAATTAGAGTGGATATGTGCTAGATGAACTAGGATCTGTAGTGGATCAAAGCAGTTATCTATAGTTTGGTATCATGTCTCCAGTGGCAGCTGGTTTAGGATGCCAATTGCAGCACAACAGAGAGATAGTATAGCCATAACACACACAGAGAGTACTTCAGACATTCCATTTATTTATTTATTTATTTATTTATTTATTTATTTATTTATTTAATTCAATTTCTATACTGCCCTTCCAAAAATGGCTCAGGGCGGTTTACACAGAGAAATAATTTAATAAATAAGATGGCTCCCTGTCCCCAAAGGGCTCACAATCTAAAAAGAAACATAAGATAGACACCAGCAACAGTCACTGGAGGTACTGTGCTGGGGGTGGATAGGGCCAGTTACTCTCCCCCTGCTAAATAAAGAGAATCACCACATTAAAAGGTGCCTCTTTGCCAAGTGAGCAGGGGATTTTAAGTTGTTTTAGACTTCAGATGTCAAATAGAGATGTTGTGCAGATGCTGGGCTCATGATGTATAATAATGATTATGATGATTCTTGTTATCTTATTTATTAATTTATTCACTTTCCTGTCTGTTGGGTTCCAAAAGCCATTTGCCACAATCAGTGATTAAATCTAAGACTAATTCAGGTTAAACCCAATAGCATCATTCTGAGTACTCTCCAGATTATCAGAGGCAGGCCACTCACTATATTCTGCAGAAACTGAGTCTTCAAAATAGTTACCTAGAGTTAATTATCATAGTCCAGCCTGAAGGTTATGAAGATTGTTATTATTATTATTATTGACAAGTAATGACAAGTGACAAATAATGGTCACCAGATTTGGCACCACATGGCATTAGTGGGCATTCTTTGTGGCTGATGCAGCCTAGAGTTTCAGGCATATTGATGAACATATGAAGTTTCCATATGCTGAGTCAGACCATTGGTCCACCTAGCTTAGTACACTACAACTACAAATACCACTACACTACAAGTTTGGCCCTTAAGCTATTGTTGGACTACAACTCTCATCATCCCCAGCAACAGTGGCCGATAGTCAAGGATTAAGGGAGTTGTAGTCCAACATCTGCAAGAGAGACTAAGTTGTGCAGCCCTGCTCTACACCAACTAGGTGCAGAAACTCTACAGGGCTTCAGATAGTAATCCTTCCCAGCTCTATCTAAAGATACGACGGATCATACCTTAGACCCGCACGTAGAAGCACGTTCTCTACCACCGAGCAACAGTCCCTTCTTTAAGTCATACCCCCAAGGCTTTAGGATCTAGGAATACTAAGCCAGCGTGGTGCAGTGGTTAGAGTGCTGGACTAGGACTGGGGAGACCCGAGTTCAAATCCCCATTCAGCCATGAAACTAGCTGGGTGACTCTGGGCCAGTCACTTTTCTCTCAGCCTAACCTACTTCACAGGGTTGTTGTGAGGAGAAACTTAAATACGCAGTACACCGCTCTGGGCTCCTTGGAGGAAGATACAAATAAAATGTAAATAATAATAATAATAAAAAAATAATAATACTATACTCCAAACATCAATGGTTGTTGACCGCAATGGCTTAAGGCAGTTAAAACCCTCTGGTGGCAGAAATACCTATTCCTGCCCTCAGACTACAGTGTTAGCTCTCCATAATTACATTGGGATTCTGAAAATTGGAAGCCTTTTGGGTCAGGAAACCATCTTTTATCTTTTATATAAACTGCTTTGGGCATTTTTTGTTGTTGAAGAGCAACGTATAAATATTCTTATTATTTTTGTCCACTTACATCATGATGTGGATCACCTGCATCCCAGACTACAGAACTACAGCTGGACAAAAAGTGGAAATGAGGTGATAACATAAAATGACATTAGGATATTGATGGGACCACACACTAAAGGTTCCTGCCACCTCAGGAGCAGCCTTACATACATTAGGGCTGCTCTAGTGACCATTAACTGGGTAAGACAAGCATATACTGCCCAGCTTTGGGAGCTGTGTGCACTCCCAATTTTCAGTTATATGCGAGTTAAAAGCTAGATTGGAGGAGGGGGAAGTGATCATGTGAGAGGTGGGCACAAGCTCTGGCATTTTCCTACTCAGCACTTTTAACCTGGCTAGGAGGAAACGCTGGCAGAACCTCCACCCACTTCCCACATGACCACCTTCTTCTCCAGTGACCTAGTTTTAAACTTGCACATAAATAAAAATTGAAAGCATGCACAGCCCCTGAAGCTGGGTGGGATGCTTGCCCTACCTAGTTAATGATTGTGAGGACAGCCCTACAGAACAGGAAGGGAATAGCAAGGAATTTATCGGCACCTCACAGGGTATTTGATAACGGAACAACTATCTACGGTTGCCAACTCTGACTGAAGCGATTCCTGAAGATCTGCCTCCTCACAAGATCGATCTATTAAACGTGTCTCACTCTTTCCTGGAGATTGGTCCTGGAGAATCCAGACCAATCCTGGGGAGTTGGCAACCTTCACCTTCACTCTTTGAGGCCTCTACAACAAAAAAGAGCAGAAGCTCAGATGTGGCTTTGTGAATGTCCTGCATTAGTGTTCTACTTCTGTGCAGTCAGAGCTAGTGTCTCCTTCTTAAAAATGTCTGGGGGTGGGGAGAGGCATAGAGACATTTTTGTAGGCCCACACACATACCCAGCAACTTCTGCTTGAGTGCTGCTATTTAGAGACGGTGACCTGCACTACATACCAGTTGCAAATGCATGTGCTGTGCATCCCGCTGGGCTTCAGAATTTCAATTAGACCAAACTGGCCCCAGCAAGCAGCTCGCTGAATGGGGTATGGTTTGCTTGTTGCGACTCTGTCGGATGTGAGCAATCTGGACACTTGTTTGTGTGCCCATTGGAATGTTGAGACTGACAATGGAATGCCCGGGCTTTCAACAGATGAAGAGTTTGCCAAGCTACTGTGGTGAGATTAGGGTTGGCTTTGCTGTGTCCAGACCCCAAAGACATTTTGTTGCAAGGAATATATTATCTGAAAGCACATCTCTCTGCCTCGGTGTTTGGCTGTAGACATCTTTATGTATAGATAACTTGTAAACCTTGTAGGCTTTGCTGAAGCATGCTCACCTCTGGTGATGATCACTAAATGCTCACCAATACTTGGACCCTTGGAAGGATGTTAAAAATAATTAGGAGGATCAGTTAGGTCAACAGAGCCTAATAACAATATTGGGATGGATTCATCCATCACAGGGCTGCCACAGGGGAAAATGTAAAAATGAAGGATCCTGTGAAGCTCTGGTGTCTGTAGGATGGTGTTCTATGATGATGAGATGAAAAAATACCCAATATGTTCTCCTTTTGTAGAAGTGTTGATGCTTTGAAATACAAGTCAGGTGGGAATTACGGTAATTCACAAGGGCGGTAAAAAGATCTACCCACCATCTCCAACCTCTGAGAGCGCACCTGCACTGCACTCACAACTCTTGCCACATACATGCATGCACTCACATTTCACATACATGCAGATCAAGGCACACATGTGCACAACAGAACACACATACTTGCTGATCATGTCCACGCTAGGGTGTGAAGACATACACATACATAACATGCTATCTACCACCCTATGATAGATTACTCTGTACTTGCCAAGGTGTTATTAGGTATAGTCTCGTCGTTTTTTTCTGTTTTAATGTTTTCTTCCTTTCTCTTTCAGTCATTATGAACAGCAAAAAGGCAGTGGATAGTTCAGTCACTGAAACAAGGACTCCCAGCTCTCAGACACACAATACAGATGCTTTCAGGACCTTTGTTAATGGTGAAGGAAGGACCGACAATATTTCTGTGTCTACAGCTTCATTAGTTGCTACCACATCATATACTGAAATGATCCAGTCCAGCAGTTTAGCCAAGGACTCATCTTCAGTGATGCAGACCAGAATAGTTGATGCCTCATCAAGGACTATGAATACTGCTGAACTTGAAACAGTGCGTTCTCCCAAGACACCAGTTTCTTCATTTTCAGAAGATTATATTCTAGGTAGGTTTTATCATCTAACATTCTGGAAAGTAGCTGAAATGGCAGAGCTTACTGAGTGCATGGCAAAAAAGGAAGGCTGACAAAGCACAGAAGAATTAGAAGGGGCATGGTCTCCCTTCCTTAATATTGGATATCCAAACATAATGTGAATGTGTGTGATGGTTTCATATATTGTAAAGATTACATTTTTGTAATTAATTCTTCTTGAACAAAATAAAAAGAAATAGAGCTTGAATTTCATCATCTTTGAGCAGAGGTGAGCAAAATTCTGAACATCTCTACCAAGTAAAGCTGAAACCAAGCATTTTCCATATATGTGCTTATTTTGTATAATTTATTCTGCTGCTTCTTTTCCTGGGAAGTACCATGAATGTCTACCCCCTGAGCACTTGAAAGCCAGTACCCACCCCATGTTAGAAGATCTCAGGAGTGCTACTCACACACTTTCTTCAAGGTTATCTCTGCAGACTTAAGATCTAGAAACCTGTTTTAAAATGAAAACTGACATTCATATAATGTTTAATTTTATACTCAGAATCAAATCCCACAACTGTATAGTACATACACACAGCCCTCTCTTTAAGGTTCAAGTTAGGAACTGCATGACAGAAACATGCAACTGTTTACTGATTTTTTAAATATATGTAAAGCAACCACACACACACACACCCCACCTTGCATTTTTGAGTGGTAGAATGGTGGAAAGGAAGTGCTTCATCCCTTCCCCTCTTTTTCTGCTCAAAGTGGCCCTTCCCAAGTTTGGAGTGGAAAAGCAGCTGGAGGGGAACCACTGAAGCAACCTCTGCAACTCCACTTGAGTGCAGCCTTTAAAAAGTTCAGAAAATTGTTGTGCACACACCCACTGAAAAATGTCTAGTTTTTGTCAACAGTCCTTGACATTAGATATACTAATTATGTATCAAGGCATCATATCCTCTCTCTGGTAAGAGTGGTTTCATAATGCCTGCATTGTGCAGCATGTTGAAAATTAACTTCTTAGAGCCTGGTGGGTTTTCTTATTTCCTTTTCCTTTTTCAGCCACTGGAAGCAGCCACTCTATAAGTAGCAGCTGGGATGCTGACAGAACAACAACGGGCTTGCATACTGAAAGTATGGACAGCAGTCTAACAACAGTCAGCAGAGGGGAAGGAAAGACTGCACAGTTTCGTACAGACAGTGTCACACAGACTGATCCGGCAAGAACAGACCTTGCTGCTCAGACGGAAACCACCATATCTGATCAGACCTCGTTCCCGTCTCCTGCAACACTGTCTAGAGGAAGGAGTACCACATCAAACGCCACAGAGTTTGCTGAGCCTTCAGCACGGACTGTGCTTACCCATTCTTACTTGTCTCCAAATATTGGTACATTTTCTTGCCCATAAGATTTACTGTTCTTTGGGAGCAATTTATTTCTGTATTATGCATATCATCTTAATTTGTTTTGCATATGGAAATAGTCATCATATATGTAACTGCTTTAGAGCTGATCTGGTATCATGGTGTATGAGCTGTAAGCCAGGAAGCCCCAGATCATATATTACTTCCTCTATGAACTTGCTAGGTAGCCTTCTTCGCCTCAGCCACATCTGCAATATGGGGTGTGTGTGTGTGTGTGTGTGTGTGTGTGTGTGTGTGTGTGAGAGAGAGAGAGAGAGAGAGAGAGAGAGAGAGAGGTTGGTATTACCAAAGTATGGGGATTTTTGTAAGGATTACTGAGATAATGTATGTGAAATGCTTTGTGCACTCTTAAGGGCCATTAAAAATATTTGCATTTGGATTTAAAAACTGCCCAAAGTGATAAGATTAGCTACCATAATGATCTGAGGAGTTGTTAAACTATTGCCACAGAACTGATTAAAGTACTTCATGTGAACCAAAAGAATTGTTGTGCTAGGTCAGACCAGAAGTTCATTCTACTTATTTATGGTGGCTGGAAAGATTTTACTTATTACATGTTTATCCAGACTTTACTGAGGGCACCGCATATGGTTCCTCCTCCTTCATCTTTTACAAGCTGTGAGGTAGGTTAGGATGAGTGACAGTGAGAGACACCTAAGGTCACCAGTGAGCTTCTTGACAAAGAGGAATATGAACCTAGGCCTGGGCCTGGCCCAACACTGCAGCTGCTACAGCACGCTGGCTTGAGGAAGTTCATAAACAGGACACAATTGATTATAGTATCTGTTCCCTTTTGTGACTCTTCAGCATGGGTAGCCTGCTGTCTGGAAAACTGGGAATTGCAGTTTTTCGTAGAAATTGCAGCCACTCAAAGACTTCTGTGAGTCCACATCTCTTTCACATGTGCCCACATTAGTTTGGGCCCGAAGAGTATGTACCTAAGCGGTCCACCCTGCATGCAAAAACTGTTAAAATCCTTCACCAAGAGAAGTGGCATTCTGAGACCTGCTTAAATTATGCAGCTGGGGCAGATATGCAAAAGAAGAGACCTTCAGAAATCTTTCTCTGTTGATTCTTCTTGTTTCACCAGTCAGGGCACACAACAATTGAACCCTATCTCCCAATTGCTGGAAATCTTCATTTGGTTTCTGAGATTTTACCAGACGTTTGCCTGCACGCTTTCCAGAATAGGGGTAGAAACTTCAGTTTTTGAAAATGAAAGCTGGAATTCTAAAGGAGCTGGCTTCTGAGCTCCCACTAGGCTGACCCACATAACAGATGAAAAACCCTGACTTCAAGTATATGTTGAAGGGATCTGAGCTGTTGGTAACTGACCAGGAGAGGGAACTTGGGGCCATGATGGACAGCTCATTGAAGTGTTGACTCAATGTGCAGCAGCTGTGAAAAGGGCCAATTCCATGCTAGGAATCATTAGGAAGGGGATTGAAAATACAACTACTAATATTAGAATGCCCTTATACAAATCTATGGTGTGATCACACCTGGAGTACTGCGTACAATTCTGGTTACCACGTCTAAAAAGGACATTGTAGAATTCATGTTTTTATGAGCAACAGCAGGAGAGGGGGCATGCCCTCACATCTTGTCTGTGGGCTCCTTAGAGGCATCAGGTGGGCCACAGGATGCTGGACTAAATAGGCCTTGGGCCTGATCCAGCAAGGCTGTTCTTGTTCTCTGTGATATAGAGAAAATACATTAGGTATGTACATTTTGTTTAAAATATATCTGGAAACTATTAAAATTATATAGTTCAATCATTTGCGGAAGACAGAGAGAGAGGGTCAGGCAGCAAACCATTGGTCAGCCCGAGAAAAATGATGGAAGAAGCAGAAGGGTTTCTAGGAACATCAATGTTATCAGGAGGTTTTATGGAGTTTCTTAGATAGCCAGCAAATGTTGTTTGTCAGCAAGAGCACTGTGAAAAGGAAAGCAGGCAGCAACATGAAACACAATACAACAGAACAGGGATTCTCAAGGTTGGGTCCCCAGATGTTTTTGGACTTCAACTCCCATAATCCCCAGTCCCAGGGGACTTTGGTTGGGGATTATGGGAGTTGAAGTCCAAAAACATCTGAGGACCCAACGTTGAGAATCCCTGCAATAGAATGTTCGCGGGTGGGGGCTGCAGTTCAGAGGAAGAACATCTGCTTTGTGTAAAAGGTCCCAAATGCAATGCTTGGCATCTCCATGTAGAGCTGGGGGTGGGGTGTGTGATAATCCTGTCTGAAGCCCTGGAGACCCACTGCCAGTCAGAGTAGACAATACTGAGCTAGAAGGACCAGTAGTATGACTCAGTATAAGGCAGCTTCTAATGTTCCTAACGTTGCTTTCTGCTTGCCTTTGCAGAGGCCCGACCCTCCATTGAAAGCAATGGCACATACTTTAAGTGTAGTTAAAGGTAATTAAGCTTCTGAGGTGGCTGTTTGTGTAGGGGGATGGAGCATATGTCAGGTCTGAATTTTCTAAACACTTAAATATCACAGAAGGCCATTTCATACTTCTATGTCTAATTTCTTCCTGTTGTGTTTCAGCTGTCGAAAATAGTGATCTGGCAAGAAGTAGCTCAAATACAGAGAAAGGTATTCCCAGTTCTCACACAGACACCTCGCCTAGTTCAGGTCTACCTGGCAGAGGTGAAGAGAGGACGTTACGAACTCTGAGAGACATCAGCAGCTTCCATAATGCAACACAAATGTCTATCACCTCAAACAGTGAGATATCTGGCTCTTCTGTACTCACTAATTCTCCTCATGTGTTGACTCCACTACTGAGCAGTGAGAGGAACTTGCCAGTGGGGAAGCCTGATTTCACTGAAGCAGCAGTGCTACAGTCTCAGTCTCCTTCAGACACAACAGGTGACAGATAAAAAAAACCTATGGTTTGTTCCAGATTTAAGAGGAGTGTTCAGTTTGCCTGGTGTATAAAACTGAAATGTATGAAAATAATATAAACAAGAAAATAAAATAAGAGGTTAAAAATATAAAGTAGGGCTCTGCGGTTGTATCAATCTGATAGGAATATTTGACCGATATGCCCACTATCAATATTTGACCGATAGCCCACTATTTGACCGATATGTCCACTATTTCTGATACGACAAGAGGGAGCTTCGATAGTCAGAATTCCAATTAAAATTCCTGTTGTCCTATCAGAAATCCTTCTACTTCCAATAGGAATATTGGAACAAAACTAGCCCAAAAACCACTTGGAGAGAGGATTTTAAGGACTGCACTTCTGAAATCAGCGGGTGGGGTGGCAAAGATAACCCCACAAAACACCCACTGGGCCAGTGGGACCTTGTCGAAGAGGTGCAGCCCTTAAAATCTAGATTGGAAGCCAACTTGGAGAGAATCTTTCCAAGCCAACTCCAATGGGGATTTTAAGGATTGCACCCCAAAACTGGGAGGTGGGGGGCAAAGATAACCCCAAGCAGGGGACCCACTGGCCCTGTAGGTCCTTCGTGGGGGATTACCTTTGCTCCCCTACCTATGATTTGGGGGGTGTATTCCTTACAATTCACCTCTGGAGGCGGGTCTCCTTCCCCAATTGTAGTGTAGATTAGACAGTATCAAGTCAATTCTGTTCTGATTCCAATGGTGTGTTGGGGAGGCTATCTCAACGTTTGTTAAAAATACGATTGGATTGGATCCAATATTTTCAGTTGTATTCATTTGTGTACAGGCCTAAAAGGCTATCTAATGGCGCAGCAAATATCCAATATTTTCAGTTGTATTCATTTGTGTACAGGCCCAAAAGGCTATCTAATGGTGCAGCAGGGTAACTTGCCTAGGGAGCAAGAGGTTGCTGGTTCAAATCACCGCTGGTATGTTTCCCAGACTATGGGGACTATGGGAAACACCTATATCGGGCAGCAGCGATATAGGAAGATGCTGAAAGGCATCGTCTCATATTATGTGGGAGATGGCAATAGTAAACCCCTCCTGTATTCTACCAAAAAAATCACATGGCTCTGTGGTCGCCAGGAGTCAACACCAGTCCGACAGCACAGCAACAACAGGCCTAAAATATAGGTAGTAGTTGGAGATAAACTAGCATACATGATTTATATATATTTGCTACTAACAATTTATTAAGCATATATTTCCAGAATTTAGCATTCAAAATAAATAAAATAAAATAAAATAATTTGTATTAAAACAATTATAAATTTAAAGAAGTGTCTTCATTGGTGGTACAGTGGGGAGCATTATCTTTTTTTATTGAATGAAGGCTATCAACAACTAACTTAAAGTTAAAATTTTTGGTCGAGTCTCTTCTGCTTAAATAACAACAATCAGATCAATAAATGGCAGAGATTATTGATAGCTGGGGAAGTAAAATAACACCATTAGTAACTGAAGATGAGAAACCAGGAAGTAGTATTTATTTCCCTACTATTAGAGTGTTACTCCAACTGTAATATTTGGGTAGTTCAGAACCTCATTTCTTTGTAATGGAACAATGTATTTGTTGGTGAGCCTAATCAACATCATTATGGTCAATACTAATAAACATAGGAATGAAGTTAAAAACAACTTTTATATCTCAAATACGTTCAGATTATGAGATGGGAATAAAACACAGTTGAGCCTGCCAATATTTCTATTCGCCTCAGCAAAAGGTGATTCTGATTTTAGTACTGACCAAGGAAAACTTAAAATTTGTGGAAAAAATAAAGATTAATTAAATACAAATTCAGTTGTTCATAGTACCATTCCATGTAAAGCAAAATTTAAATTTATTTATTTAGTTATATTTATATACCGCCTGATATGTGTGTCTCTCGGTGGTGTACACAATTTAAAACAATAAATATAAAGCCAGAGTAAAAACAATTAAAACAATTCCACAAAATAAACAAAAATTTTAAAAATCACAGGATAAAAAACAATTAAACAGTTTAAAATAAATTTCAGTTAAAAGCCTGAGAAATCAAGTGTCTCTTGAGGGTCTTCCTAAAAGCAATCAGAGATGGAGATGCTTTTATTTTGACAGAGAGCATATTCCAAAGCCGTGGGGCAGCCACAGCGAAGGCCTGGTCCTGAGTTGCCACCAAACGAGCTGGTGGTAACCCTAACCAGACCTCCCCAGGTGATTTTAATAGGTGCTTTCTAGCCTATTGCCACCTCCAGGCAGGCATTTAGGGAAGTTATGCCATTTCCTGTTGAGGTTGATGTAGTGAAATAGATCTGGGTGTCATCAGCATACTGACATGTAGCACCCTACACAACACCTCCTGATGGTCCCTCCCAGCAATTTCATGTAGATGTTAAAGAGCATTGGAGACTATATGGAGCCTTATGGAACTCCAAGTGACGTCATCAGGAATCTTCCCAAGAGGCAGGAACAGAACCGCTATAAAACAGTGCCACCCAATCCCACCTCCCTCAGGCAACTCAGAAGGATACCATAGTACTAAAAATAGCACTAAACAAACCTCCATGATATGAGTATTTTCAAGTTAGGACATATTTACATACTCTTTTTGAGAGGATAATATGATTTAAAAAACCTTAAGGAATGTTTAATAATAACTGATTCCTGGTAAAATGAAAACATACTGGCAATGATCTATGAACATTACCCACCTTCTCAGGGGCTACTTAAAAACTCTTGTGCCACGACAGGAGGCAAGATAGGAGATCCCCATGTCCTTTAGAGACTAGGCTTGGCTGGAGAGTCAAGGCTAGGATAGACCCTCTCTCACCCCCTCTCAGGCACTACCTAAGAACAATGCACCCTGAAGGGAAGGCAGATGAGATCCCTAGCCCAGGGATATCTGGCCATAGGTTCCTGAAGGGACCACTAATGGCCTGAGGTGATTCTACATTTTAAAAAATTATTTGTAATATGTACTTTTTAAGCATTTAAACGGTAAATCATATGAAGTGCCTTGGCAGAATAAATGCAATAAATAAACACAGTGCATATAATTATATACAGTACATATAATAAACACAGTACATATAATTATTTCTGGTAAAATCAAAATTTTATCAAAGATATAAGGGAGATTATATCTAGGCATGTGGGTAAAATGGGATGGGATTTGTGGGAAATATACCACTTCCTATTAAATATGGTTATTAGAGGGAACTGTTTTAAGATGCTACCTAGATAGTACATCAGTCCTCTTGACTTAAGTATAATATGTAGGAAGCATAGTGTCACTTGCTGGAAACAAAAAGTTGCTTTTAACCATTTGTGGTAGATATGTTATTTGGAAATTATTTGATAAAGTCTGGGAATATGTTTTTATGGAAAATTAAGAAACGGAAAGGAAAAAGACAGAAATCAAATACTTCTATTAGGAATTGGATGCCTTTTATCAATTTATTTAATGAGAATTTAATCAAAACATCAGCTATGGTAATGACATGTAAAAATTGGTTTGTTTGAATGCAGTGTTTCAACATGTTCTAGCAGTAGTTGAAAAATAAAATAAACTATAGGGAAAAAGACAAATTTCAAGTTTTCCTCATTGTAACCAACTTGGGCTGTGTTTTGTACACTCACCTGGGAGTAAGCTTCATTGAACATTGTGAAATTGCACATAATATGGTCCTGTGAATCTAATACTACTTTCCCAGGTGTACACTAATTTTACCAGATTTGGAGGCGGGCATTTACTTATTTTCTGTTAGATCTGTAAGAATATAATTTGTGGTCCTGATTCAGATAGGCAGGTAAAACTTCTGACTTCTTCCTATTGTTTTTCAGCAGTTGGAGATAATAATCAGGAAACAAGCAGTTCAGTTACAGAACAAGGATTTTCTGGTTCTCACACAGACAGCTTGCCTGTTTCAGGTCCATCTGATGGTGGAGACAGGATGTTACAGACTCTAACAAACTTAAACAGTTCTTATAATGCACAACTGCCAACAACCTCTGGTAGTTACATTTCTAGCACTTCAGGCGTCACTGACTCTTCATATGTGTTGAATCTAGAACTGACCAGTGAGACAAATTTGTCACTGGGGAACACTGATTTCACTGAAGCAGCATTTTTACATTTCAAGACTCCTTCAGAAACAACAGGTAAAGGGTACAGATCTATTCTTTATTCCAGCTTTAAAAGCACTGTTCATCTTGTCTTGTGCCAACCAGGCTTCTTGGTGGAAAAGAGGAGATTGTTCTTTATTCTAGAGAATCCCACAGCTACAGGAATGTCACACAAAGAAACCCTGCTTTCTAGTTTTGGATATCTTATTTGAAGGCTACCTCGCACAGTATCTTTGTAGCCCTTTTCTCACACCTTTATCCAGGCCTCAGCCAGCACACCTTAAGGGCTGGTCTATAGATTATTTATTACATTTGTATATCGCCCCATCCAAAGGCTCTGGGCGGTGGCTCTTAATACAGCAATCAGCATCCTTGTCGTGAGTCCCCCATCCCAAAGTTGTATCATATAGTTTATACAAAAGTTCTTACATGAATAAAGGTTATCATACTGTGCAGAAGAGGGCAGCCAAGATGATCAAGGGCCTGGGGCACCTTCCTTATGAGGCAAAGCTACAGCATCTGGGGCTTTTTAGTCTGGAAAAGAGGTGACTATGGGGAGACATGACAGAGGTGTATAAAATTATGCATGGAGTAGAGAGTGTGGAAGCCACCTAATGGTGCAGCAGGGAAATGACTTGCCTAGAGAGCAAGAGGTTGCTGGTTTGAAACCCCGCTGGTATGTTTCCCAGAATATGTTTCCCAGAATATGAGAAGCACCTGTATTAGGCAGCAGCGATATAGGAAGGTGCTGAAAGGCATCATCTCACACTGCATGGGAGGAGGCAATGGTAAACCCCTCCTGTATTCTACCAAAGAAAACCACATGGCTCTGTGGTTGCTAGGAGTTGACACCGATTCCAGGGCACAACTTTACTTTAGAGAGAGTGGACAGAGAGACATTTTTATCCCTCTCTCACAACACTAGAACCAGGGGTCATACCATGAAACTGAAGGCCAGGCAATTTAGGACCGACAAAAGGAAGAACTTTTTAACATAGCACATAATTAATCTATGGAATTCTCTGCCGCAGGATATGGTGATGGCCATTAACTTGGATGGGTTTAAAGGGGCTTAGACATATTCATGGAGGACAAGTCTATCAATGGCTACTAGTCTTGGGGCTATAGGCCACCTCCAGCCTCAGAGGCAAGATGCCTCTAAATACCAGTTACAGGGGAGCAACAGGAAGAGAGAGGGCATGCCCTCACATGTGCTTCTCAAGTGGGCCACTGTGTGAAAGAGGATGCTGGACTGGGCCGATCCAGCAAGCTATCCTTATGTTAGTTTCCGCAATGCTACTGGTGATTGCCGTTAATGTGGATTGGGCATGGGAAAGGGGAACTCTTGACGTGATGGTAAACAATATTAATGATATGGTTTGGGGATGGGAAACTTGTCACAGGGATGCTGCATATAACTATAGAGCACTTCTAAATTCCACACCCCAAATGATTCCTGTCGAAAGTGTAATCTGAATATCCCCCAGCCTTTCTTCCCACCCTGATTTTGGGCTAGTTCATATGTTACAGCAGCAATTTAGAAGCTGCTGAGGAACACTGCCCTGTAATCGCAATTCCATGTGCAGATCATCACACAAGTAAGTGAGTCACCATCTGGATGCCTGTGATGTGCATTTACAGTGGCCACTAGAATGGAGAAACTCCCAATAATAGAATTGGTCCACATGGTAGGTTGCTTTTAGCCCCTACTCTTAAACTGATTAAATTCAAATTTTAACCCAACATTTAAACTGTAGTAATTTAATGTATCAGTGCATTGATAGATTCATCACACTGACCTAACTGTAAGTTATTGCTCAGGACAGGATAGAGATATTGAGGAATATGACAGTGAATGGTTCAGTATTTAGCAGAATACTTGAATCTGTAGTGAAGCATAATATTGGTTTGGTTTGGTTTAGTGAGGAGAAATATTACTTATTGTTAGCAACATTTTTATTCCATCCTCTCTCCAAGAAGCTCAGAAAACATTGGTCCCACCTCCCCATTTTATCCTTGCTACAACCTTCTGACATAGATTAGGCTGAGAAATAATGACTAGCCCAAGATCACCCCGTGACCTTCAAAGATTTCCCAGGCCTCGTCCAACACTCTAACCACTATACCACACTTGCTTCCAGGTGGCATAGCTAATTCTTAAAGAAACTATGTTTGTTTTATAGATGATATATGAGTTTGTGAGCCCAAGGAGAGAAAGCTCAATTTTGGCAGCTTTTTCCTTCCTTAGAAAATGGAATTGTTTTATTGCCAGCAGATAAACTGGTTGGGGTTACACTCACCCTGGAAGATCAGGCACGTGATCTTTCAGGAACATCAGGAGCTTGGGAGTGCTCCTGGATCCCAAACTCGCTCTGGTTTCTCAGGCTGAGTCAGTGGTCAGGAATGCTTTTTATCAGCTTTGGCTGATATGTCAGCTGCACCCATTTATGGAGGTAAATGACTGTGGTACATATGCTGGTAACTTCCAGACTTGACTACTATAATTCACTCTGCATGGGGCTGCCTTTGTACATAGTCCAGAAACTACAACTGGTACAGAACACAGCGGCCAGGTTGGTCTCTGGGACAACCTGAAGGAACCATATAACACCGACTTTAAAAGAATTGCACTGGCTACTGATATGTTTCCGAGCAAAATACAAAGTCCTGGTTATTATTATGAAACCCTGAATGGCTTAGGATCAGGGTACTTAGGAGAGCACTTCCTTTGTCATAAACCCTGTCTCCTACTAAGATCATCTGGGGAGGTCTGGATATGGTTGTCACCAGCTTGTCTGGTGGTGACTTGGGGCTGGGCCTTCTCTATGGCTGCCCCAGGGCTTTGGAATGCACTCCAATTCAAAATAAGAGCTTCTCCATCTCAGACTGCTTTTTAAAAGACCCTTTAAGACACACCTGTTTTCTCAGGCTTTTGATTAAAACTGTTTGTTTTACTCTGTGAAATTGTTTTAGTTTATTTGTGAATTGTTTTTATTCTGTGAAAGTGTTTTAATTGTTTTTATTTTGTTTTTATATTGTAATTTGGATTATGTATACTGCCTATATATACAATACATAAAATGGCATATAAATATGATAAGTAAATAATAAACAAACAAATAAATAATACTCTACATACATTATTCTGAAATGTAAAGGTGTCAAACGGCCTTTTTTTTTTAAAGGCATTTCTTTAAAAAAAATTAAGTTGTATTTGAACTAGGTGAAAAAATTAGAAAATATTTTGTATGTTGAAAAGTGTAAAGAATTAATTGTTAATGATAATAATAAATATATGCTGCATTGATCATGTAATACATACAAAGTTCTAAAGCTGGTTTATTATTTTCTAGACCTCAGGAGTAGCCAGCATACCTTTAGCAACTTCAATATAGAAAAAAGGACCACTCTGCCCGAGAGTACATTTTCTCCTGCCACTCTTGTCGGAAGTGAAGAAGGGAAATCTCTAACTAATGGGAGCAATTCCACAGATGCAACACAGCCCTCTGCTTTTTATTTGGAAGATGTCAGTTCGTCAGATTTAATCCATGCCTCATCTGCTATAGCACCAAGTGTAAGAAATGCTATCTTATCAGCAGAGATGGATTTCACTGAGTCTTCAAACGAACCTTTGCTTACATATTCCTCCAGAATCTCAGTTTATTCACCATCAACAATAGATTTTGCGAGTGAGTTTCTCAGTTTTTCTTATGACCAGTTAAAAGCCTGTTGGAGATCTGGCTGTTCATTCATTTCCTGCCTGCCTATCTCTCTGTGCAGTCTCTCCATTTTTCACTTTCTTGCTTTTTCTTCGAAGGAGCAACTTATTTTGTAGTGACTGTAATGCAAAGAAGAAACATAACATCTGCTAACATGAACCATGTGAGCTGCAAGAATCTTGCTTGCTATTTGAAGGCAGGTCCACACTTTATATGGCAAATGTGGTTTTTTTGCATATGTTGGTGCTTTCTATGGCAAAGATGTGAAGTGTTGACAGCCAAAACACATGTATACGTGTCCTTAAACACCCATGTATTCATTCATTCATTCATTCATTTATTAATTCAATTTTGTATGTGTATTTGGGAACTCTGCTGTACATGCGGCAAACATGCTATACATAAGTATGGTAGCAGCAGTTCCTATTGCTTGCATCTGTGGCAATGGGGACGTGCTATGGGGTAAGCCATAAACCAAGTTCAGGCTTTGCATGGGATTGTTTTTGTGGCACACAGTTCCTTCTTTTGACTGTAACTTTGAAAACTCCCCCCCCCCTTTTATCAGTCTGATTTATTAAATTACACACGCATTAAAGTACTGCTTACTGTGAGCAAGTGAAACAATTGACACATTTTCAAACTACACAGCAAGCCTGTAAAACAGACCAAATACCAATTTGATTACTGTTTTTTCTGCATCAACTCATTCCAGATTTTTAAATGAAACAATTATATCCCAGCCTGCTTACTGTTTCTGACTTATAAAAATATTCCAATAAGGTTTATTTTTAAAGTAAAGGTAAAGATGTGCCTTCGAGTCAGTGTTGACTCTTGGTGACCACAGAGCCATGTGGTTTTCTTTTTGTAGAATACAGGAGGGGTTTACCATTGCCTCCTCCCATGCAGTATGAGATGATGCCTTTCAGCATCTTCCTGTATCACTGCTTCCTGATATAGATGTTTCCCATAGTTTTGGAAACATACCAGCGGGGATTCAAACCGGCAACCTCTGGCTTGCTATGCAAGTTATTTCCCCGCCGCGCCATTAGGTGGCTAAGGTTTATTTTTACAGGACCATGATTCTACAGAAAATTGCTGTGGTTTGGGCATGGCCAAACCCACAAAACATGGTGATGGTTTGACCATCTAAATGAGATGTAATCAGAGATTACCTTTTTAGACAGAACATGCACTGGGTGCCATCCAGAGACAGGCATGCTTTAGTCCCATTACAGTCAAAATAATAGGAGTATATCAAAAGGATATAAGGATTAAATGCTCAAGCCCAATTATTAGCAACTTTCTCGGCATTTCACACCATCATGTGGCGTGACATGAGCTGAAAATCTTTCAGAATCAGTTGTGTTGTGACCCTTAATCTCTGCTGTAGTGCTTAAAACATTATTAGAAATGATGGATTTTTAACTTGCATTTCATCTCATTTTAGGCACTGGAAGCAGTCATCAACCAGCTGAAGTTTCAGATGGAGAGAGAAGGGTTTCCAGTGCTTCTACAGACAGCCTATATTTATCAGCTACATTCAGACATGGTGGAGAGAGGACTTCAAGGTCTCTACCAGATAATAGCACATCTCCTAATGCAGGAGAAAGCATCAGTTCTAATACTGAAGCTGCCAAGTCTTCGGATTCAACTCTGTCTTCTGTGGCAGAGACAGATGAACATAATATCTCATTAAGTGAAGTGCAATTCACTGAACCTTCTACTAAGCGCTTGCCAGAATATTCCTCTGCAGTTCCAGTGTACTCAACTTCAGCAAGGGAGTCGTCAAGTGAGTTTTCTTTAAGACAAGATTTGAAGGAAGAACAGACTGTAGTCATTGCTTTCTTTATTTGGCATATGTTCTGCAAGTATCTGGAATCCTGAAGATCTTGCCCTATATGTATACATGTAACACCTGAGTTTATTGCAAAATAGAATTAGTTTGTTGCCTAGGGTGCATAGAGTAAAGTATGAGCCAATGAAATTCCAGTATTAATGGCATTCCATTAACAAATCTATGGGGTTTTTCAGCTTTAAAAACATTTCTTTCAAAATTATACTTCATAGTTTTGACCATTATTGGCCATACCACTTCTGATGAGCTACTGTGGTTTTTATTTTTATTTTTAAATTTCATTTTACTGTGGGTTCATTTTAAAATTTCATTTCTTAATTCCTTTTTCAGCTGTTGGAAATTATCAGAATTCATTCAACAGCTCAAGTACTGAAACAAGGGTTTCACATTCTTATACAGCGACTGTGCACAGTTCAGTACAACTGAGCACAGGAGAAGAACAAACGTTACAGGCTATAATTAATAGCACATTGATTGAAGTAACAGAAAGCACCTCCTTGTACATGGAAAAATCCAAAGCCTCAGAACAAAATCCTTCCCCATCAGAGGTATACTCTCAAAGAACGGACTTCTCAGTACAAGACTTTGATATCTCTGGACCTTCAACAGAGACTTTTCAAAGTCTCCGCTCATCAAAAATACCGACTTATTCTTCCTTTCAAAGTGAACATTCAGGTTAGTTTTATTTTATTCCATGCTCTACTTAGCACACCAATCTGAGCAAAACTGCCCCCCACTGCTATTTTCCTCTATGAAGTAAGTAACGTATTTCTTTGGATTCCGTTTTTTGATGAAACTGAATGAAGGTCATCTAGCAGAAGGCATTGCCTTAATGCGCTCTGTGTGCCTTTTTATTCTGGGATCAAGAAGCACTCAGTGTTCTCTGTGAACTGGACTTGCATCAGTGTGTACTGTCTGGCATGATGGGCAGACACTATGTGCTCTTCATTAGTTGAACATCAGATAACCAGGGGGTGTAGCTATAATTCAGTGGGGAGGGGAAAATGTCCTTGGGCCCCTGGATGAGAGGGGTCCCACCAGCTGAATGATAGCTTGCTCTTCGTTCTCCCTCTCCCACTTATCCAAAGAGGAAGGTGTGGGTGGGGTGGGGGGGGGGAAGAAGCACATCTTCACTTTTTACTATTACTACTACTACTACTACTACTACTACTACTACTAATTCGATTTCTATACTGCCCTTCCAAAAATGGCTCAGGGCGGTTTAAACGAAGAAACAATAAATAAATAAAATGGATCCCTGTCCCCAAAGGGACAAACACAAATCCCTGTCCCCAAAGGGACAAACACAATCTCACAATCTAAAAGGCAACACCAGCAACAGTCACTGGAGGTACTGTGCTTGGGGTGGATAGGGCCAGTTACTCTCCCCCTGCTAAATAAAGAGAATCACCACATTAAAAGGTGCCTCTTTGCCAAGTCTTCTCCCAGAGTCCACTCCAACTTTGCTACACCCATGAAGATACCAAATACATTTGCACAATCTGCATTGCTGATAATATGTTGACTTTTGTCAGCCCTGAGTTCTGGTGCATCACATAGTTTCTCTTCAAGCAGGTGCATTATATCATTGTACAGGGCATCCTCGACAGTGCTGTTATTGTTACTGGTTTAGAATTGCCAAACAAGCCCATACAACCAAGGGGAAGAGACTGTCCTGTTATGGGAGGAGTCATATGCTTTGCATATGTAAGATTCAAGATTTATATCCTGACTTCTTCATGTCAAAGGCCATCTTCAACAGCATGCCTGGGAAAGTCTCTGCTCTTATACCTTGGAGGACCTCAGCTACAGCCCTGAACTAATTGGACCAGTACCTCTGACTTAGTATAAGGCATTCAGAGATTCATTATTAAAAGTTGGAAAGGATTTAGTCTTGTCTGACACCCCACATTAGGGCTATGTATGAATTCCACATTAGGGCTATGTATGAATAGCATTTAACATAGCAAATTCACTATGGATAATTAACATAGCAAAGCTACTATGGATAATATTTTGGAGAGTAGATGACTGCCAATTTGAACATTTTGACTGGTCTATCACAAACCTGTGGAATTATGGGGTCTAGCTCCATTATGGGTGCCAAAACATACAATCCACCAGTTCTCCCAATCACTTTAATATGGTTTCACAGCATCAGATATCACACTCACACTGACCATCTGAATCCACCCATTACCTTCTAATGGGAAAGGGTATGTGAAATCAATGTTTCATGTATTATTCTTACTACCTGTTTCTTCTCAAAACAAAACAAAACAAAACTCTGTTTGGATTCAACAATAAATCAGAACATCAGAAAGGAATCCAAATAATGTATATGAGTAATTTAATGTAATAGTAATAAAACTGTATGGTTTGAAAAACTATCCAACTATACCAAATATAATAAATCTAAATCCATAAAATATATCTGTATGTCTCAATAAAACTAATACAAAATGATCATTGAAATAATATCTGTGTCAAACTGGAAAATCCAGTAGTTCATATCAAAATTGGATTATTTTGGATTCCAATATTTGGAATCTAATATTTGGATTCTTTTTTGATGTTCTACCTGTTCCTTCTGACCACAATTCAATGTACAGATTCTATCTGATAACCTATGAAGCCATATAAAAAGGGGCCCTGCATGTCTTAGGAAGTGTCCCTTCTTTCATACAGGCCCTAGCTGGGCTGCTCTGCTCTAAGAACCAGTACACCTGAAAGCATTCTCAGTAGTAGTTCTCAACTGGTATATTGAGAGGCAACTTGCCTCTAAGGCTGGAGGTGGCCTATAACCACCAGATTAGTAGCCATTGATAGACCTGCCCTCCATGAACATGTCTAAGTCCCTTATAAACCCTTCCAAGCTAGTGGTCATCACCACATCCCATGGTGAGCCTGTGTGGTGTAGTGGTTAGAATGCTGGACTAGGACCGGGGAGACCCGAGTTCAAATCCCCATTCAGCCATGATAATTGCTGGGTGACTCTGGTCCAGTCACTTTTCTCTCAGCCTAACCTACTTCACAGGGTTGTTATGAGGAGAAACTTAAGTATGTATTACACCGCTCTGGGCTCCTTGGAGGAAGAGCAGGATATAAAATGTAAAAATAATTATAAATAAATAAATAAAGGCGGAGAATTCCATAGATTGATTATTCACTATGTGAAAAAGTACTTCCTTTTGTTGGTCCTAGATTTCCCGGCCTTCAGTTTCATGGGATGACCCCTGGTTCTAGTGTTGTGAGAGAGGGAGAAAAATTTCTCTCTGGCCGTTCTCTCTATTGCAGGCATAATTTTATACACCTCTATCATGTCTCCCCATAGTCTCCTCTTTTCCAAACTAAAAAGCCCAAGATGCTGTAGCCTTGCAACATAAGGAAGGTGCTCCAGGCCCCTGATCATCTTGGTTGCCCCCTTCTGCACCTTTTCCCAGTTCTACAATGTTCTTCTTAAGATACGGTGACCAGAACTGTATGCAGTACTCCAGATGTGGCCACACCATAGATTTGTATAAGGGCATTATAATATTGGCATTTTTCTTTTTGATTCCCTTCCTAATGATCCCTAGCATGGAATTAGCCTTTTTCACAGCTGCCGTGCACTGAGTTGACACTTTGAATGAGCTGTCCACTGTGATCCCAAGATCTTTCTCCTGGACAGTCACTGACAGCTCAGACCCCATTCAGGTGTATGTGAAGTTGGCTGCAGGGGTTGCCCCAATATCCATCGCTTTATACTTGCTTACATTGAACTGTATTTGCCATTTTGTTGCAATAAATAAGTTTGGAGAGATCCTTTTGCATCTCTTCACAATCTGTTTTGGATTTCACTACCCTAAATAGCTTTGTGTCATCTGCAGATTTGGCCACTTTGTTTCTTACCCCAACTTCTAGATCATTTATGAACAAGTTAAGGAGCACTGGTCCCCTTATCCCATGCCTGCTAAGTTTACTCAAGAGCCTTTGGGGGGGAAACTTTTTTAAAAGCTTTTTGGAAGCCATGCTAGTTCTCCTTCATCAAGGCCTGTTCTTCTATATGTTTAAAAATCTTGTCCTTAAGTATGCTTTCCAGCAGTTTACCTGGAACAGAAGTTAAGCTAACTGGCCTTTAGCTTCCTGGATCCCCTCCCTTGCATCCCTTTTTGAAAGTGGGAGTTACATTGGCTACTTTCCAGTCCTCTGGTACAGAGCTTGATTGTAGGGGCAAGTTGCACATTTTTGCCAGGAGACCAGCAATTCCACATTTGTTCCTTCAGAACTCTTGGGTGGATGCCATCCGGCCCTGGCAATTTGTTAATTTTTAGTTTTTCAAGACAGTTTAGAACATCCTCTCTTGTCACCTCAAATTGGCCCAGTTCTTCAGCCTACAAGCCTGTGATGTTCAGTTCCGGAGCAAGTATATGGTCAGTATCCGCCGTGAAGACAGATGCAAAGAACTCATTCAGCTTCTCTCCAATCTCCTCAATAATCCCTTTCATGCCCTCATCATCTAAGTGTCCAACCGTCTCCCTGACAGGTTTTCTGCTTCCGATATATTTAAAGAAGTTGTTATTCCCCCAGAGGCATATCTAGGGTAGGGCAGCCATGGCACGTGCCCTGGGCACCATGCCAGTGCCACTGCTTCCTCTGTGCCACCACCACTACTGCTGGCTGGTTCCGTCGCCCACTGCCTCCTGACTGGGTGCCCCGCGCCGCTGCTCACTGCCGCCTCCGGGTGACCGCCGCTACACTTGGGGGAGCAGGACAGGAGAAAGTGTGTGTGTATGCGTGGGTGGGGGGCAGAGCTGGCTGGTCTCAAGTTGCCCGGGCCAGAGGGTGTGTGTGTGGCGGGGGGTGGAGGGCGTCCTGTCCTTTGTGTGCAACGGGCAGAACTACAAGCCCCATGGGGTGCTGTGGGTTTAGGCTAACTGACAGACTCCTCTCCAGGCATTTCCATTGGCTGAGCTGTCAGTCAGCCTCATCTTGCACACCTCTCAGCCAATGGCTAGCAGAGGAAGAGGGACTCGGTGAGAGAGGAGTGGGGCTGGGGTGGGAGAAAGGAACTCTGCCAGCCAGGAGGTATTTGCAGGAGGATCTGGAGGGAGGATGGAGAGTGAGAGAAATTTGAATTTCAGTTTTACATTTTTTATTTATTTTTGTTAAAGAGGTGATCTGCTTAAGGGAACTTTCTTTGAAGCATTAGAAAGTTCTTGAATTGAAGATTCGATTCTGCATTGTGTTTTGTGCTTGCATTTATTTTGAAGGGGTCAAATTATTGGGCAGATTTCTTTTTGAGTAGCATGCATGCATTCTGCCTTTTGTACTTGCATTTCCTTGGAAGAGGCCAGTGTACTGGGTACAGATCTTTGAATAACACACATTCATTTTGTATTTGTAATGCATATACTTTGAAGGGGCCAACTTACTGAGCATATTTCTTTTTGTGCATTCTGCATTTTGTCCTTGCATTTCCTTGGAAAGAGCCAATTTACTGGGGACAGTTCTTTGAATGCCATGTACACATTCTGCATTTTGTCTTTGCATTTGCTTTGAAGAGGGCAGCTTACAAGGCACATAGCTTTGAGCACTACACACACTAATTTCTGCTTGCATATTCTTTGAAGGGTTCTACTTGCTGGGCACAGTTATTTGAGCGGCATGCACTCATTCTGCATTTCTATTTGCAATTGCTTCCTTTGTAATGGATGGGAAGTAATGTAATGAAATACATTACTAATGAATGAAATGTAATGTAATGAAATAAAATAATGTTCTTAATAAAGCTTGGTTCTCAGAAAGAACATTCCTGCTCTGCTGCACAGTTGAAAGCTGGTTCTGGGATGGGGTGGTCATTCCAAGAATCACCAGATGCATGTTGAAATTATTCCAGAATACCCCAGAGGATCCAGGTGTCACACATCCTTCTCAAGCACACTTCCCCAGGTATCCAAAAACCATAAATGGAGATAGGGATCTGTGCTTCAGGAGTAGCAGGTATACTGGATGTCCCTAGTTGGAGCACTTAGGTTCCAATGAGAAGGTCATTGAGCACATCATAGACCAAGTTGCATCAGTGAAAGCAAGGAAGGTACAGTTATAGTTTTCATGTGTTAATTAAAAGATTAACGAGCTTGACTTGTATTTTTGAGCTGATATTATGGTAAAATTATCTGAAAGATGGGTGTCAGATGTTTGGACAGGGGCGCAATTTCAGTGCTTGCCCTAGGTGCTATTTTCCGTAGGTACACCTTGTAGCTATATGCTCCTCAGACTCTCTTTTTGCACCCTGTATTGTCTCCTTGCATTTCTTTTGCCAGAGTTTATGTTTCTTTCTGTTCTCTTCATTTGGGCAGCACTTCCTTTTTCTGAAGGAAGTCGTCTTCCCTTTTATAGCTCCCTCAACTCTATTTGTTAGCCTCGCTGGTGTCCTCCTGAACTTGGTGGTATCTTTCCTCCCACTTGGTATACGTTCCAACTGAGCTTCTATTATTGTGGTTTTAAACAAGTTCCATGCTTTCTAGAGAAAGCTTTCCTGAAGCTTTCTTTTTACCAGTTCCCTCGTTTTTTCCTCTTCTGAAGTCCAGCGCATCTGTGTTAGACTTCCTTGGCAATGCTCCACTCTCATATAAGCTGAATTGGATCACCCTATGACCACTGTTCCCCAATGGTTCTACAACTCTGATATCTCGCACCAGATTCTTGGCACCTTTCAGGATTAAGTCTATATTAGACTTAAATTATTATATAATTATAATTATATTAGACTTAACTTATATTAGACTTATATTAGACTTAACTTAACTCTAACTTATATTAGACTTAAATTATTTCTATAATAATTTAATTATTATTTCTCTGTGTAAACCACCCTGAGCCATTTTTGGAAGGGTGGTATAGAAATTAATCAATCAATCAATCAAACAAACAAACAAACAAATAAATAAAAATAAAAATAAAATAAAATAAAATAAAGTCCAAGGTCATCTTCTCTCTGGTTGGTTCTGTGACCAACTGTTCTAAGACACTGTCATTTAGCACGTGCAGACATTTGGCCTTTCTGTCAATACCTGCATGTCAATTTGCCCAGTCTATGTGAGGGTAACTGAAGTCACCCATTATTACAGCTCTGTCTCTCTTTGATGGCTCCCTGCTTTGTTTCTCCAACTCCAGGTCACCGTCAGTGTTTTGATCTGGAGGGTGATAGCATGTCCCTAGTAACTAGTAATGAATGGAATTCATTTCCAAGGAAAGTCCAGGAGAACCTAATCTCAGAGACCCTTAGCAATTGCTGTAAACTCTTTTTAGTTAGGAAAACCTTTGGATGTTTGAATAAAGTTATTTGTTGCTATTGGTTATAGGGTGTTTTTTTAAAGGTTTTTTGCTTAGTACTATTAATTTTTTTTAGGGTTTTTGTTATTGTTCTAGATTTATTATTGAAATTATTCTGAGCTTTTCAACTGTGAGCAAAATCAATTTTTTAAAAAGTAAATATAATAAATTTAATTGTATATATTTTTAACCAAATAATGGAATGATGAATGTACAACTCTGATTTTATGCAGCAGCTTTGTGAAATTATGAGCTTATATTCCTCACTGATCACCTGTAGCTCTCAGTAAAAGTTAGGGGTACTCTCAGAAAGAGGATATAGCCCATGGTCATCTTAGATAATTACCATTATCCCTGTCTACCATGATTATTGTCTAAGCTCCCCCGACCAACACATTTATACTGTACGTCATCATCTGTCCCATAGCAGTGAATTTAGTTAAAATGATAGTAGAAGTTGCCAATAATAGCTATATGTTTGCAGCTATGTACAATATTTACTACACCTGCAGAAATTACATGTTGATAACTTTTTGGTTGTATTTCAGACACTGGAACTGACTACCAGTCAATGAGTAGCACTGACACTGGAAAAAGAACCTCTGTTTCTCATACTGACAGCACACACATTTCAACCACTTTTACAAGGGGTGGAGAAAGGACATTACTCTCTATTCCAAATAACAGCACATCAGAAAGTTCTACTTTCTATGCAGAAATTTCCAGTCCTTCAGAGTCAGTTCAGCCCTCATTTTCTGTGACCCAGAGTAGAGGAAGTAACATGTCATTAAGTGATGGGGATTTCCCTGGACCATCAACAGAACCTTTGACTATACAATCCCTGAAAACACCAGGGTACTCTTCTACAGTGAGTGAGCCACATACAACTCCATTTTATTCAACCTCTGAATCTACATCTGCGAGCAGCTTATTTTCATCTTCCTCTCCAACATCACCACAACAGGATTCACTTCCACCAACACAGCCAACAATTTTGTTTTCATCATCAGAATCTTCTCCCCCATCAACACCGCTACCATCAACCTCTCAAACAACTTTAATGACATTTTCACCCAGGTTGTTACCAACACCACCACCCACACTACCTCCATTTTCCTCTTTATTGCCTTCACTCTCTTCTACATCCCCATTGTTACAGTCTAATGAAAGTTTTGAAACCAGTGTCTCTATGGCTGCATCTGAAGGGACAACTGGAGTAGATCCATCCATATCTGGGAATTCCCACAGTGAGTACAACAGTCAGACTGGGACATATCCATTGAAAGATAGCACTGGTCTGAGGTCAACAGGTTCTTCTCCTCTTCTGACTGAAACTACTGAACAGTTTATAAACTATTCTTCACCTGTGACCATCTCCCTTAGGGAAACCAAGAGTTCAAGAGAGCAAAACTTTACTCTTCCAGGGACAAATCTTGAAAAAACTATTCCTGTTTTGACCACATCTCCAACATATTTGTCTGAAGGTACTACAGTTGCCAAGACAGCAAAAGCAACAACTAGTATGTTTCCAACTACAGCCTCTCAAAAAGATGTCTTTAGTTTGGTGGAAGTAACAACAGGAGAAAAACTTACAAAGATGACACATACAACATTAGGATTGACTACTTGGACATCAAGCACAAATAATCCAGTCACTACAAAACCACACAAAGTTCATTCTCCCTCTTCTACTAAGGTATCTTATTCTTCTGGAACACCCTTGAAAGAGATGGAAACGAGCCGAACAACTAGTGTTAAAGTCACAGCATACAGAATCCCTACTATGGATCCTCCCAGAATGTTTTCTTCTAGCAAAACCACAATAGGGCCTTTTCCTGCTTCGCCAGTTCCCACCAAATCAACTATGACTACATCATTAGGAAGTCCAAAAACATCTGCAGTTTCCCATGGAAATGGTAAACCTCCTTTGAAAATTATGAAAATTGCTACAGCAGGAAAAATGACATTTATTCATTTATTCTTGTATAATGGAACGATTTCATGAACATCTATTCAGTGCTTTAAAAAAAATTAGTATCAAAGTGACTCTAGTTTCATAGATTGTTTCTGTAGAATGATTAGAGAGCAGGAGAAATCACAAAGATCAGCTATTCTAAATCTTGCTCAGAAGCATCAGAGATGGAGGAGGGAGAAAATAAGTTAATTATTTCAGTAAGAAAATTTATCTGAAAACATAAAAAATCCATATAAAATGGGATCATAATCCCATTTGATAATCCTTTGCAGGATGGATTTCTTTAAAACCACGTAGTTTTCTTAAAAACAGAAAGTATAGTAATATAATTTTGCATTCCTCCATACCTCTATGGCTTGATTTGTGATTCTAGATAGTAAAAGAGGAAGCATGATTCTAGGAAGTAAAAAGTAATAACACGTTTATTGCTTTGACTATTTCAAGATGTAGAAGGTTTTAGTCACAACTGACAACCCTGACTTAATTTTTCATATATTTTATTTCACAGCCAATGCGTGTACCACAGATACTTGTCTTAATAATGGGAAATGCATTATAGATAGGTTGACAGGCAAAATCCAGTGCCAGTGTTCATCTGGTTGGCAAGGAGAAGACTGCAGCTCAGGTAAAGGAAATGTAAGGGCATCCATTGATCCCAGTGCTTTTTTGCTAGTAAAAAGGTCTTGGGAAGAAACCAGTTTACAATGCTCTTGCTTTGGGTTGGGAACTGGTGTAACTAAGGCTTGATGAAAGCTATTATGAATAAACACCCCAAACAGAGATTTTGCATATTGATTGATCTTCCTAAAAGAGGTTTCTGAAATAGTGCTTCTCTTCTCAGAGTAAATCTGAATTACCGATCAATCAGCTGGGGGAAATGCAAACTGATTTTGTTGTTAAGTTGTGTATCCTTTCAAACCTCTTTGCTGAGAACAAGCTGTTACACTAGAATGGACATTGCTATAGCAAGTACGCAAACAGAGACAATTGGTGAAATGGTCTGCAAAGATTTGGGTCCACATAGCGCTGTGGAACGGAGTAGAATGCCCTTCCCATGGAAATCTATTTTGCCTGATTATATGTTTGTTTCACCACCTGGTCAAGACCTGACTGTTCTTTAGGGAAGCTTTTGGGAGAGGCTGACTAGGCTGCATTTTTGTTCCTGCTTTGTGGCTTAGAACCATTTTTCTGATTAATATAAAAACTTTTTTTTAATATGCTCTTGCTATATATTGTTCTTGGGTTTTTAAAAAAAAGTCTGATCTGCTGCTTGTTTGGGACTAAGTCACATGTTCAAATTGATTTTGCTGCTGTTATACTTTGTATCTAGTTTTGATTTTTATTGACATTTTGATTGTTTTTCAATATTGTTAGCTGCTTGTTTTTTCATTGAAGAGAAGCAGGATAGAACACTTTAAAATAAATAGCCTTAAAATGTTAATGAGCATTAGCAGTAACAAAAAAATTAAATGCTTCAAAAGCTCAGATTTTAGCTTTCTAGAACATGGGAAAGCTAAGCATGATACTCGGCAGTTTGAGCCTTCCTCCAGACGGAAAGCTCGTGCAGGTTAATTCAAGAACATCATAGTAATTTTGAGAAGGCACTTGAAAACCATGAAACTAGCCCCTTAGGTTGCATCTGCCATATCCAACAAACCAATGGAATGGGCTGTATGAGGGATGGGACAGTTTTTATATTCTCTGTAGCTACTTTTTTCTCCAGACAGTTGTCTAAGGCCAGAAGTGTATTTTACTGTACAGGTCAATGAACCACCAGATAAAGTCGTCACCAGTAGCCTTACCCAGACATTATATTGCACCTGCATTCAGATGTCTGTACACTCACAAATATTTTTGTGTGAATGATAGTAACAGTGCTCATTTTAAAAGTGAACTGGGGTAAAGGCCCCTAAAATGCAGAGTACAGATAGGAAGCGTACTGCTGTACCTGCGTCCAACACTGTGCACTCTACACAGATTGTGAATAGGACTCATGTAGCTATGAGAACTTCACAATTATAGAGCATATATAGTCACTAATCTAATATGAGAGTATGACCTTCAGTGGCGGAATGGTTGCATGGGGGAGAATGGAGTGGCACACTGAGTGGGGGAGCCGTGCATACATGCTCCTTTTCACACAGTAGGCACAAGAATCCTATGAACCAGCCCAGAGTAAGAGAGGAGATCACCAGCACAGGAAATTCTGTGGCTTGTTGTTGGGGTGGTACCAACCTACATCATGCATTACCTTAAGTACTACAAACCATAGAGTTCCTTTGTTCAAGAGGGCATTTCCTGCCCACAGACAGAAAAAGCCAACAGGGTGTGGTGCTCAGGTGACAGCAGAAGGAAGGGACAAGCAATAATTGAGACCCCAGGAATAGTGGGAGCTAGTGATATGTATGTATGTATGTATGTATTGGTTTATTTCGGCCCAAGGCCAGCATAAATACCAAAGGAAAAAGAAACAACAGGAGTAAATACATAAAATAGATAAAATACATAAAACATAAAATACATAAAACATTAATACCTTCAGATACCGTATACATAGCTAATTTCATTAGTGATACTGTTAGGGCCAGTGGTGCCTCACAAGCCCTAGAAGCTATCTGGGAAAACGATTAGGCCTCTGTTCACCAGAGTACATGGGAGAACCAACACTAGATCCCAGGGATAAAGAACACTGAACATATAATTGAGCAAAGGGGTTCAAAGAACCCGGGACCCTCAGCTCCTGAGAGCCCTCCAGCTCCAGCCCTCCCTAATGTCTTAATTATTTCCCTCACTCCGAGGGGCCACCGGAGAGAGGGGCGAACACGGGCCACTTCTCCCCTAGCTACACCCCTGCCTGAAGCACTCAGTTTCCTTCCTCCTCCACTCTAGTAGTACCTGCATTCTTCAAAGCATAGGAATGAACTGTCATTCTACCATTTGTGGTTTGTTTCCTTCTGTTTCAGATATAGATGAGTGTCTGTCTAACCCGTGCCCTGCCTTGGCCACATGTACTAACACACACGGGTCATTCCAGTGTATGTGTTCCTTTGGCTACTGGATGGAAAAAGGACAGTGCAATTTAGGTAAGGAGGATAAAATAACAAATAAGCTTCTTAATGAGACATAAGTCTATGGATAGCTTTAAAGTTTGTTCTAATCTTAACCTTTGTTTGATGCTTGCTGCTTTATCCTCCACCTTTGAATCAAAATTAGGAACCACCAATTACCCGCTGTGACATTTTAAGTGAACGATGAAATCTCTCCTATTCGGGCTGACTTAGACTCAGACCCCATAATTACTGCAGTGTCTGATGCGAAGGTGTCCAGCAACTCCTCTTATGTGGTTAAGCTGGATCAGTTTCAATTTGTGACTCCTGAGAATGTGGACGAGCTGCTTGGAATGATGCGGCCTGCCACCTCTCAGGCAGATTCCAGATGGTATCCCTTGGAGACTGTTGCTTTTCAAAATCTGAACTCTTATGTGGTGTCCCCCAGGACTCCATATTGTCTCCAGTGCTTTTTAACATCTACATGAAACTGCTGTAGATATTTGGTGCAGGGTGTTAACAGTATGCTGATGACATTTCTCTATGTCAACATCATCAGGAGAAGGCATAACCTCCCTAAATGCCTGTCTAGAGGAGTGATCGGCTGGATGAGGGATAACAAACTGAGACTGAATCTCCTTAGATGGAATGGAGTGGGTACATTCACATATTGGGCAGATTTACCCCAAAGTCTCTGTGAGCTATTGGGGAGCACTTCACACACAATTTGGGTTTTTCACTGCTTGTTAGAGTGCAACCTGATTTACTGTATATCTGGGTTAAAAAAAATCCACTTTCTGCATCGGGTTTTTTGGATAGCATTGAGTTCGCAGTAAAGCCTCACAGAAAACTTGTGGTAAAGCCTGCTGTGTGGAGAACGCCCTCGTTTTTTCATTGCCTTCTGCCTGTCAAGCTACTGGATGGTGTGGGATTTGAAAAGCTGGGGGATCTGTGTGTCTGAAGTAACTCTCTTGTGGAACAGAGTGATTTGAACCACATTGGCTCAATCGCTGAAAATAATTAGGTGGCCTAGCTACTTAGGGTCTTTCCCTCATTAGACAAAATGTATCCCTGAAATATATGGGCCTCCTCTCCACTTCTAAGTCATCTGAATGACTGGCATTTTGATAGTTTGATAGAATTATCTGATTATTTTGGCTATTATTTATTGTTATTGTTATTATTTTAAGTGTATATACTACATTTCAACAAAGATGTTCTCAAAGTGGCTTACATAAAAGAAAATGGAAAATGATTCCCTGTCCCCAAAATACTCTCCGTCTAAAACATGCAGGCATACACACAGACACACACACCATCAGCCGCCTCCACTGCAGAGATGCTATGCTGCACCAAATTGGGGCAACTGCTCTCTCCCTGTAAAATTTAAGAAAGCCACCCAATATATTTTGCATTTTTCAAAAGAGCCTAATAGAATTATGTGTTTTCTTTGCTCTGATATCATCATCATTATTACGTTTTTCTGTACTGGAGCAGTAGTTAAAAATGTTCAAATAATAAAGTGTGTGTGTGTGTGTGTGTGAGAGAGAGAGAGAGAGACAGACAGACAGACAGACAGACAGAAATCCAGCTCTGGTATTAGCTAACAGGTTGTCCTCTTGTCTTTAGTAAGAACATTTGTGGGCCAGTTTCCATTAACATTTAACACAACTGGAGGGAAATACTCAGAACTTCATCAGGTTGAAGAAGCTCTAATGAACATGGTAAGTGTCAAAAAGCTACCTGGAGCATTTGTGCTGATTAGCAGTGGTGGCAATGTCATTTTGTAAAACATTGGAATAGCACACCTTGGGAGAGCTTGGGAGTGCTCCTGGACCCCAAGCTCTCCCTGGTTTCTCAGGTGGAGGTGGTGGCCAGGAGTCCTTTTTATCAGCTTTGGTTGATACGTCAGCTACGTCCATTTCTAGAGGTGAATGACCTTAAAACAGTGGTACATATGCTGGTAACCTCCAGGCTTGACTACTACAATGCACTCTGTATGGGGCTGCCTTTGTACATAGTCCAGAAACTATAATTGGTACAGAATGCGGCAGCCAGATTGGTCTCTGGGACAACACGAAGGGACCACATAACACTGGTTCTAAAAGAACTGCACTGGCTGCCAATATATTTCCGGGTGAAATACAAAGTGCTGGTTATTACTTATAAAGCCCTTAATGGCTTGGGTCCAGGCTATTTGAGAGAGTGCCTCCTTTGTCATAATCCCTGCCACCTGCTACAGTCTTCTGGAGAGGTCCGGTTATGGTTGCCACCCGCTTGTTTGGTGGCGACCCAGGACCAGGCTTTTTCTGTGGCTGCCCCAGAGCTCTGGAATAAGCTTCCTGCTGAAAAAAGAGCATCTCCTTCTCTGTTTGTTTTCAGGAAGAACCTCAAGACCCTCCTGTTCTTTCAGGCTTTTAATTAGAATTAATTTTAATAATTTTAAAAAACTTGTTTTAATAATTTTGTTCTGTTGTTTTTATTGTCATCTATTTTAATTTGTGACTTTTAAATATTTTATATTTTGTACACTGCCTAGAGATATCCATATCAGGCAGTATAAAAATATGATAGATAGATAGATAGATAGATAGATAGATAGATAGATAGATGAAATAATATAAGGCATGGCTCATGGCTGTGAAGCTCAGAACTCTTGATTGAATCTTAAAGATCTATACAATATCTGTCCCCCCTTCCCCCCCCCCCCCACCTTCCAGCTGAACAATTCTCTTGCAACATTGCCTGGCTATTACAGTTCAACTGTTAAAGCATCAAGGTAAGCTGAATGAAGCAGTGGCACATTTGTTTGGGGAGTCTGGGTCAAGAGGGGAAATGACTCGCCTTGACATCTTTAGGATGTTGCTGGTCTGGTCAGTATCTGGATGGGTGACCACCTGTGAAAGCAATGAATGTCTTCACATGACTGCCGGCACATCATTAAGATGAGAATGTGTTGGGGAAATGTTGGGAACTGAAAGCATGTGCTTCTGCCAGGTGTGATGTCCGCCCAAGTCCAGTTCCCATGCTGGCAGGTGTTTGATTAGTCCCTGTAGAAGTGGACAGTCTCCCGGCTTTTTGGTAGAAACTGTCATTGAAAAACAGAGATCCATAGTGTACTATAGCAGATGCCACCCAGCCAGGATTTGAAAAATGCATTCATAGTATGTGCATGATCTGAGTACCAATCCCAGATAAGTACAGTCTCCCCTCACCTATCATGGTTTCCCCAATCGCGGATTTGAGTATCCATGATTGGGAAACCATGACTGCCCTCTCCAACTGTGACCTGAGTATCTGCGGTTTGGCTATTTTTGAAATTTGGGGCTTTTTGTAATTTTGGGGGGTCAGAGGGTAATTTCTGGGGGTTGGTTGATTATTTTGGGGAGCTTGGGTGATTTTGGGGGGTCTAGGGCAATTTTGGGAGGTTCAGGGGTCATTTTGGGGGGTTAGGGGGCAATTCTTTCAATTTTTTACCATGTTTTTGGTCACTTTGCGACCGTGATTCTCCTAACCCCCTGTTTGCCATTGAAACCAATGGTTTGTCTACCATGAATTCACCAACCGCGTGGGTTCCCAGGAACGGAACCCTCGCGATTGGCGAGGGATGACTCTATTACACTTCTGCAAGCAAAGTTTCAATGTTTTGTTCTCTCTTCAGGGAGGCAGGTAACATCCAAGTTTCTGTCCAGAGCACCTTTTCTTTGGTCTCCAATGTCACCCTTTTTGATGTTACCAGTGCTGTGCGAAGCCATATCCGGGCCTGCAAAGTTCCCAAAGAGAATTGCCAGTTCCTGTCTAATTTTACACAGCTTCACAGAGGTAAAATGACATCGTAAAAGTTTGTGGCTTTAAAAAAATATTTAAAAATATTGTTGGTGAAAGATTTAGAGGTCTCTTTTGAAAAGCTTTATTTCACAAAAGCAGAAGATACCGTACAGATTTTTTTTATTCCTACATGTGTGAGAAGTTTCCCTCTCTACAAAATCATCCCTGTAAGTGAAATAGAGGAAACATTGTGGGATTCAGGTAATTGTGTACAGGCCTTTTATCTCAGAGATGTGGCATTGAAGCCTGGCTGGATCTAAGTCGGAGGAGATTTAACACAGGGTTTGAACTTGACAGAATGATCTGAACATGGTTTGGGGCCACAAAGAAGGAATGAGAGTTACAGCAAGTGCTTTTTTTCATCTAAGAGAATAAGACAATATAGTGGTGATGATATACACATTCTCCCTTACTCCAGACAAGATATTAAGACCTCTTTAATGTGTAAGAAAAACAATTAAAAACAAAGATCTTACCAAACTTGAACAAACACATTTCAGTGTTAAAACATCATTCTTAATGCTCTGTCTCAAGCAGCTAGAAAGAGTTTAAAGTTTCCAGCTGCTTGAGATAGAGCGTTGAGAATGATGTTTTAACACTGAAACACGTTTGCTCAAGTTTGATAAGATCTTTGTTCCTCATTGTTTTACTTACGTACTAAAGAGGCCTTAATGTCTTGTCCTTTAAGAGAGCTACAAAGTTAGCTAACTTTCAAGTTAGCTAGCAAATAACAACATTTACTTAGAAGTTTATCCTTTTATTAACTCTCAGCAATGCATTTCCAATCTTGCATAGCCCTTCTGCAGCATGGCAATCTTGGAACATGAAAGGTCTTGTGCAACAATGTGCATAGGGGGTATGGGGGAATTGCATGGGGGCTCCCATCACACCCCACAGTCCCTCAAAGTGAGCTTGCTTCATTAGTCAGGATCTCAGCCACTGAAACTGAGCAGTGTCTAATCCCAGCGTGGTACCCAGAGGAAAAGCTTCCAATTAAGGTCCACTTTTTTTTCTCAGCAGAGTTATGGCACTCCCAATATTCTTTCTTTCTCTTTTGTGATAGTTGGAGGTCTGTGTAAACACAAAGATCCGGAATGCGACAAAGAAACTTCTGTGTGCCTGGACTTGGATGGCATTGCGGTTTGCCAGTGCAAGCCTGGATACTTCAAATACAACAAACTGGATCACTCCTGCAGAGGTATTCTGCCTTACACAGCTGGATTGCAGGGCTGCTTCTTTAATCTCTTGGTTCCAGTTCAAAGGATTTTCTGGGGATCAACGTGGTTTCTTGCATTTCTATGCATGCTAAGGAGCTAAGCCCTATGAATAAGTATTAACAGCTTAGGTTTCCTCTGCTCAGTGCTGGGTTTTCTACAGTAGAAATTGGGGATATCATCTCTTGCTTGCTCTCGGCACAGCAATAATATTATCCTTTTACACAGCATGCTGTGTAAGCTAGAACAATCCAGTGAAAAGAATAAAAGGGGACAGGCCACGGAGGGGTATGATATGCCTGTGGTGAAAGTTCAGTTTTTAGAGATGACATTGTGCAGTTATTTCTGTCTCTGTTTTGTTGGATCTCCAACCGAAGTAAAAAGATAATTACTTTTTATTCAAGGCTTTTTTGTGTATGTGTGGAATTGTTCATATTGTTCCAAATGAGCAGACACAAGAGTGGGAATTGTTTTAACCCAAGAGTGAACAGCACATGAGCCACTTAATTATTCTATTGGATATCACAGATCAAATTCAATTAATTTTAAAATTTAAAAAAAATCTTCCTTGCATGTTCAGGGATCTATTTTTCCATGCTGCCTTTGTGTCCCTGTGTGTGTGGTGTGTGTGTGTAGATGTCAGCAATATAAACTCATTTTTTCTAAGCACAGAAGTAGCCACTGTGATCTTTCATTAGTCCCACGTCAGATGTTAGTTTATTATTCATTTATGACCTTTATATACTGCTTTTCCCTCCCAAAACGGTTTACATAAATGCTTCAATAATGCGTCAAGCAACATGTTTAGATATTTTGATGCTGAGTCCTTTTTACGTCTTTCTTATTTCCGGCCTTCAGAGCAAGATGGTTCCTGGTTACTCTGTAGTGGCACTTGTGGGGAAGGGCAGGCCCCCCTCAACTGGAACATGGGAGCTGGAATGAACAAAGACATGGCAGGCCGGGGCGGGGGTGGTGGTACAGAAATGTAACATCTGTACTGACCCTCTAGGAAACTCTCTCTATTTTTGTGCCTATAGGATATGCTGCCCATGTGTGTGGTAATATCATGGTGTGTGTGTGTGTGTTTCTGAGACCAGATCAGGCCTGTATGATGCAGGGCCGTGTCACTGAAAGATGTAATATTTTGCAGGATTGGTTAAGCCATATTCAGACAGCAGGGTTTGTCCTCCAGATATCTCGTGAATATGCTACCCCTGCTAAATGTGTTCAGAAGCATATCTGCATCATGCCTATATATGCTCCACACAATTGGGAGCCCTTTTTCCCCCAGCTGCACAGAGCACTACTTGTGCTTGCGCACGTAGACACTTTGCAGATGACACAGTTCTATTGCTCAAGTTAAGTGGGTCTGACCTGGAGGACCCTACATCTGTCACTTGTTTGCTCTCATTTGGCAAATAAATTATTAATACCTACATAGTCCAAGAATTCCCCCAGTGAGGCAGATTGCTTAGATTCTAGACATTCCTACTTGAGAAGATCATGCTTTCTAGACCATCATATTCTGTGGTGTGAAGCTAGAAGGGCCTGTAGCAAAAGAGATCACTTTTGTAAAATGCAGTGAAGTAACCTAAAGTAACACACATTACAAACATTTGTTAAACACATATTGGGAGTGGGGTGGGTGGTTTCCTTTCTGACCCAAGACAAATCAATCAGCTCAGAGTGAAAGCAAGCCCATCTATTGAACCTCCCAAAGAAAAATAGTCCTTTCTGTATTAAGCCATATATATATATATATTTATTCTTCTTTGACTATATCTGTTATCTGCTTGTCTGAAACAGATTCATCTGTCTGCCTTTATCTTTAGTCTTGGATATCACTTTTTTGATAATGTGTCCTGCATTTTGAAAATGATTGCCTTGTGACACAGGAGATAGTGTAGCTGGATTTGTGACATACTGAAAAATATTCAGATGCTTTCCAGTGTTGTAATAGGGAGAAGTACTTTCTAGAAAGCAGAACTTTGTATATTTTGGAATTAAGTCTCAGAGGGCTGCAGGCAAAAGGCCAGACCTCCTTCCCGCTCTCATACATAGCAGCTTCTTGCATCATCATTATCACCATCAATAATTAATAAACAACTTTGTTTGTTAGCTGCCCCATAACAAATTGTTCTCTGAGGGGCTCACAACAAAGGATTAAAACATACAATAAAAACACATAACACATATCATAATAGACAAAAAGGGTGACAAGAAAAATACAAAATACAACACAAAGCAGCTTAAAAGCTCATTTTAAAATAAGCTAAAAGAACAAATCTGAAAACTGAAATTTAAAAGGCCTGGGTGAACAAAAAGGTCTTGACCTGGCGTCTAAAAGAGCAAAGTAGTGAAGCCAGGCGAACCTCACTGAGGAGGCTATTCCATAAACAGGGTGCAACCACTGAAAAGGCCCTTTCCCTGGTAGCCACCCACCTCACCTTGTTTGGCAGGGGCACCCGGAGGAGGGCCTCTGAAGAAGATCTTAAGGTACGGGTAGGGACATATGGGGCAAGGCGCTCTCTCAGGTAACCCGGTCCCAACCATTTAGGCTGTAAAGGTTACAACCAGCATTTTGAATACTTGATCCCACTGCCCTTTGCTGCTATATAGAAAAGTGTCTATCTCATCACTTGGTGTGCCTTTTTTAAGTTGTGGAAAGAGCAGGACCATAGTAATTGCTTATTAACAGGCTAGTGTATGGGGCTTACTTTAAAGTAACATGTGCAAATTGTTCAGCACCCAAGAATATAGCAAAATGAGCCAGTGAACTAAAGCTGAATTTCATAGTTTAGAAACATCCAAGCTCTTTTCAGATGTTATATGTGTGGTGGGGAAGCATTGTAGTGACTGGCTCTTCCCCACCTTGCACAGGTTCATTAAAATGCATGAGCATTGTTTCCATGCATAAGACTATCCATATGATTAGGAATCCTGGGTTCCCGACTGCATGGTGGACAGGCTGTACTTCTGCTCGTACAGCTGTGTGTGTATAAACAATGTTCATGTGTTCCAGTGAATGTGTGTAGGCTGGCCGTGGAAACTGCTGCCCCCACCATATATATTCATTCTACCCACATGTAATGTCTGGGAAGAGCTTCAATTAACATTATTTGTACATTGTTGTCATAATGGATGCCTAGTTACAGTTTGGGGTGATGTTGCACGTTTCCTGCTTCACTCTAAAATTGGCACTTTCAACTGAAATGGGCGAGCTAATCCTCTTTTTAAAAAAAACTTGCTTTATGAAAATTGAAAGAGTCAGAAAAGAATAAATTTTAATGATTTGTACTGATTGTACAAATCATTGTATGTGGACTTTGGGGGTGTGACTTTCTTCAGTCTCTGCAAGTACGAGGGCTAGGAGCAGGAGTGGACGGTGAGGGCAGGACCGGGGGCAGCGGGGAGAGGCATCTTTAAGGAGTAATAAGGAAGTGCTTACCAGCATGTAAGCAGCACCTGCAAGCTGCCACACTCTGCCCACAATCCTGTGCTGAACAGTGGCACTCTGCCCGGCATCCGAATGGGCCCTGGTCTCTGTGCAGGTGTGGAGGCTCCACGCACGCACAGAGGCTAGGACCACGCTGCGATCCCTCTGGGTGCCGGGCGGCGCGCCAGCACCCTGCGTAGGATTGCAGGTGGAGCGTGGCAGCTTGCAGGTGCTGCGTACATGCTGGTAAGCACCTGCTTATTCCTCCTTAAAGGTGCCTCTCCCCCGTCACCCCGGTGCTGCCCTCACCGGCCGCTCCTGGCTAGAAACTTAAACACACACACACACACACACACACACACACCCTTGAAGAGCATGCTATATCCTACAAGTAATATTTTGCCCACCACTGCTCTAAAGCTCTCAAATGTTTTCCAGCTGTTGCATTTATGGATAATATGAGATTCAAAAATAATGGAATGAAAAATTATGTGTTTTTCCCATCATATGATATAGAGGGTCGCTTAAAATTTTTCTTTGGATATTTAAGGTCAGCAGTTCTAGAATATCATGAGTGGTATATTTACTTTGTTAGCAACTACTGTCAAAATGCAAGGGCCCACATATTTCCCCCTGACTTTTTTAAAAGACTAAAAGCAGGCACAGGCGGCTACAGTGTTGAGCATAGGTGGGATGGGGAGAGGCTGCTTTACTCTTTCCTCATTGGTCGGCTTTCTGCTCAAAAAAGCCCCTCCCAACTGTTTTTCTTTCTCCAAGGTCAAAGAAATGGGTATCTGCATCCTGTCCCATGCAGGCAGAAAAGCAATAGCCCTGGTGGTAGTGATGGTGATTCTATTTGGAGTTGGGAAACATCTAGAAAATAAATGGTTTCATACACTTACTGTTCATGAATCCTTCGTTCAAGACTGCAGTATCCAGAGGCTGATTTTGGATTTAAAAAAATATTGAGGGGAAATATACATCTGACTACAGTCCACATGTTTCAGCCTAAGATTTTAGTCTATGGCATTGTGGTTTAATAGTGACCTCCACTGGTCAACTTGTTTACATGCATCTAGGTTATTGCTGAAGATTACCTTCATCTATTTTTCTCTCTGGACAGTCTGCTCTTATATCTTTGGTTACTATATTTTTACTGCAAGATCAACTATGACTAATTTATTTTATCTGCATATTACACCAAACTATTGGTGAAGAGGTGATAAAGTTTGCTTTGGATTGTTGTGGAGAACTTCTGCAGTTCATTACTGTATTCACCTGTATAGGAATTTTAAACTGTTCCAAACGGGATGAATCTTGATTTTCTTAAGCCCTATTTACACATTATCTTTTATGCCTATACCATCTGTGTACAGTGTACACAAATACAGATCTCTGTGGAAGTACAGTTATTCAGTCATTGGATGCATTCATACCTCATACTGAACTGCAGGTCTAATGGACCTGCGGTTCCACTTCCACCCGCCCCACTTCGCTCTCCTGTCCACATTTGGACAACAGGGAGAGCATCCTCTCTCCAGCCAGAGAGACTGTGGAGAGGAGGGGCAACTGGTGATGCAGGCTTCCTTCTTGCTTGAAGGACAGCCCACATAGCCAATCGTAGAGGGGGAGAAGGAGGAGCTTCCTCCCTCAACTCAGTCCAGCCACCACCAGTGCTGCAGTCAGATGGAAAGAAGGCTCCGTGGATCCTCGGTTTTGAGCAGAGAAATTCACTACAAATGGAGGATTCAAATTGGAGTCTCCTGAGCACAACCTCATGTCATACATTAGATGGGACCGGAGTTGCACACGTTCAGACACAATGGTAAGGAAACCACCGGTCCCTGCAACTCTGGTCCCCCATTGCATGCGGATGCAGCTGTTATGTTAACTGCACATATAGCAATACGCTTCCTGTCTGTACCACACATGTGAGACCTATACCCAGGTTCTCTTTTAAAATTAACACATGTACAGATATTCACACAAAAACATGTATGTGTACAGACACCTGAATGTACATACAATGTGATGTCTGAATAGAGCTTCATATGATGACTGGAAGAATCTGTGAACTTGTGTTTGGTGTTTGCATGGATCATTACAAATATTAGCTGGGATCAAAAGTATGGTGCTTCTGGTTTTCCATGATACAAGGGGGCTTTGGCCTTATGCTTCTTGAACAGCAGCTGCTCTCCATGCCACACAGCACTCAGTTTATGAAAAAGGGAGCTCCCAGATGAGGTTTTGCACTTGCATTTGCTGTTCAAAGAAGGAAATAAAAAATGCCACCAAATGCACCTAAAATAACTCTCTGGATCCAGCCATGATATTCTCCCTGCCTTGTTACTATTCACGGTGTATTCATGGACATTCTCTTTCTCTCTTTTTCAGCTTGTGAAGATGGGTATAAACTTGAGAATGGCACTTGTGTGAGGTATAACAAGCTGCAGAAATAATTTTTCTTCCCCAAATAGATGCATTTTGATCATCTTATATTGCTTCAATTAGGACTTAGCTGTTGAAAACATAATGGGCTTTTTCTTCTATTACAGTTGCCCATTTGGACTGGGAGGATTCAACTGTGGGAATCGTAAGTATCCTGTCTAAAAGCCCTAACTCTATCCACCTTCTTGAATTATTCAGATATTTATATATATATATACTGTATAGATCCATATAGATTTCCAAACTGGCATACAACCTAAAATTTAAAATAATTGACCATAATGTATCAAAATCATAACACTATTTAAGACAATTCCATTTAAAGTAATGGTTAAACCAGTATAGAATAAACCAAAGCAACAGAGCATAAAATATTATTAAAATCTCAACCTGTGAAAGTGTAATGCAAAAGCCATAGGGGCTTCCTATGGGAGGACATTCCAGAGCACTGCTGCTGCAACAGAAACGTCTTCATGTCTAGTGGGAGCTCATCCAGCCTCCAGATTAGATTGTACTTTGAGCATCTCATCCATCATTGATGGATGAGATGCTGTAACGGAAGGGGTTCATCAGAAGCACTTATTCCCTGAGATTGCTGAAAGCCAGGCCATCTGAGATTAAAACAACTACTACTACTATTACTGCTACTATTACTAATTTAAGTATACTGAATTCAGCCCGGAAATAATTTGGCAGCCAGTGCAGATGTCTCCAAATAGATGAAATATGAATATGCCAACTCATGCCTGTTCTCAGCCATGTCTTAAATTGTAGGGATGTGCATGAACCGAGATTCGTGCACTGGTTCGGCACCACAGGGAGCGGGGCAGTGAGTGGGGTGTTTAAAAAGAGAGCTGGTCCTTACCTGCTCTCCACTGCCACATGTAGCTTCCCGCTGCAGCAGTGCATGTCCCAAGAGCCTGCACAGGGCACCAGCATCATTTGTGTGGTCAGCAACACCATACTGACCATGCAAATGGCACGCACAGATGCCATGTGTGTGCCAGCACCCTGCATGGGTTTTTGGGACGAGTGCCGCACCAGCAGGAAGTTGCATGTGGCAGCAGAGAGCAGGTAAGGACCTGCTCTCTTTTTAGAAAGATCCCACTCGCTGCTTCCCTCCCCACAGCACCGAACCAGTGCATGCATCTCGGTTCATGCACATCCCTAATAAATTGTGTACTAGCTCAGGTTTCTAGAATGTTTAAAGGGCAGGTCCACATATAATCTCTAATCTACATCACACAGCCCTAGGCCCCACATGAGCATTTTCTCATAACCAGCCATTTCAGTTATGTCAGAGAAATCTATCTATCTATCTATCTATCTATCTATCTATCTATCTATCTATCTATCATATTTCGATATTGCCTGATATGTGCATCTCTAGGCAGTGTACACAATTTAAAACACAACAAATATAAAACAGGGTAAAAACAATTAAAACAATTTCATGGAATAAAAAGTTAAAATAATATCATAGGATAAAAACAATTAAACAGTTTTAAATTAATTTCAGTTAAAAGCCTGAGAAAATAGGTGTGCCATGAGGGCATTTCTTAACATTCTGTGGGCCAGACTTTCCTCCAATGGAGAAGAAATGAATTATGAACATTCTGTGTCATCACAATAGCCCAGAAACTAAAGCTAAGGAGATTCCTGTAGGCAATAGGAAGGTGATTGCCACTTTTCACTTTATTTTATTGATATATATATATATATATATATATATATATATATATATATATATATATACACACACACACACACACACACACACACACACACACACTCAAGACAAAACAAACTGTAACTGAATCTCTCCCATTTCTGTTTTTGTTTTGTTTTGTTTTTTGTGACAGCTTATCAGCTAATCACCATTGTGATTGCAGCTGCTGGAGGTGGACTTCTGCTCATCATGGGAATAGCTCTCATAGTCACATGCTGCCAGTAGGTATCATAAATCAAATAGCTTCCTCTTTTCTTTCATAATTCGGCTTAGGTCCGAGTTATCTTAGAGAGCGCCTTCTTCAGTACGATCCCCACCACACATTAAGGTCATCTGAGGAGGTCCGTCTTCAGTTGCCACCAACACGTCTGATTGTGACTCAGAGGCGGGCCTTCTCTGTGGTGGTTCCTGGGCTGTGGAATGCACTCCCGGCAGAAATCTGTAATCTGAGTTCATTATTGGCCTTCCAGAGAGCCCTCACGACCTATCTGTTTGGCCCGGCCTCCCAGGATTTTAAAACTGTTTTTAAACCATAAAGGTTTGGCCTGGTTTTCCAGGATTTTAAAAACTGTTTTAATTGTTTTAATAATGGCTTTATGTTTTTACAGTTTTCGATTTTAACAGTTAATTGATTTTAGTGTTGTTTTTAATGTAAACCGCCCTGAGCCATTTTTGGAAGGGCGGTATAGAAATCAAATAGATAGATAGATAGATAGTACATGGTTAAGACAGGTTTCAGCTGGAGGGGAAAATATCTATTAATTAATTATTATTTTTATAAAAAATGTACATTTTTGTGAGCCTTTGGCATAGATCAGAATATAAAGTAATTTAAGATATTTAAGATACACAAGTGCTTTGGGGTGTGTGGATGGGGCAAAAATCAGAATTTTGAATGTTTCAATTACACATCAACCACATCAAGAGAAATATTGTATTTACCCAAACAGAAGATGACCCTGAATTTAAGATGATTCCCTCAAAAAACAGAGGTTAGATACTGGTAATACCTGTATTTACCCAAAAGGAACAGCATTCTGAATTTAAGACAACGCAAACTTCTAACACTGGGAAAAACATGGTCTTGGATTCCAATAAATACAGTATGCTGGCAGTATCAGGCAGATATTACAAATTCTGAAAAGCATGGATGCGTTCTGAGAAGGAGGACTATTCAAAAGAAAGGGTTGTGCATTGATAGGGAGGAGCCGTAACTCAATGATAGAGCACATGCTTTGACTGACATACTGCACAATGTTAGATGTGTGTTGCAATGTGCAATTTGTGCAGTGCAGAAATTGCACAAACACAGCTGCATGACAGTATGGCCACTACTCCCAATGACCAAACTGTTGCACAACTCCATTTGCACAATTTTTGTGCTTGTGGAAGAGTACACTTACACAATTGCATGAAAGTTATATTGAAATGCACATGTAACACTGTGCAGTATGTCAGCCTCTGTATGCAGAACCCCAAATTTAGTCCTTTCCCAGGCAGGGCTGGGAAAGACTCCTTTCTGAAAGCCTGGAGAAGTGCTGCCAGTTTTGTATACAGGTGGTCTTTGTTATTCATGGAGATTCCAATCTCACCTATAGGCACCAATCTAGAAACCATGAATAAAAAAACCTTATCCCTATGGGAATCCAGGGGTTAGGTTCCTACACACACAAAAAGGGCCACAAAAGCAGGGTGGGGCACAGAAATAAGAGAAATAAAGTACGGTGTAGATTGCTCTCCAGGTCTCCAGCTTTTCCACAATGGCCCCCTTCAAACCCCCAATTCCTCTGATTTTTCATGAAAAATCATGGGGGATGATGATGATGATGAAGAAGAAGAAGAAGAAGAAGCCACAAAATGGCTCTGCACTGTAAAATGGCCACTCATTTCCTAGTGTCATTTCTGAGAAATGAATGTAATTTTGGAGTGTATTTTCTGAGAAGTCATTTCTGGCCACTCAAAATAGTGAATAGGTGAATATCACCTATTTTTAAAATACTGTATCCTGTGCCTGAATACATGAAACCGCAGTTGTTGGAACCACGGATGACAAGGGCCACCTTGGTCTTCATCTGGTCTTCATATAAATTTCTTTTTCATTCAGGAAGAACAAGAATGACATAAGCAAACTCATTTTCAAAAGTGGAGACTTCCAGATGTCACCATATGCTGAATATCCCAAAACCCCTCGAGCTCAGGACTGGGGGAGAGAAACCATCGAAATGCAAGAGAATGGAAGCACCAAAAACCTATTACAAATGACAGATGTTTACTATATGGTAACTGTTCTTGAACTTTTTTAAAAAACATGTTTTGGAAATATGGAGAGCTTATGTACTCTACTTTGAGGCCAGGATAATTAATAATCCTGTGATAATTTAAAAGGCTAGGGTAAACAAGGTCTCTAGATTAGTGCTTGATGACAAAATAAGAATTATAGGAAACAAAAATTGACAAATTTCCAAGATTTTGGGAAAGGAATTGAAAAATGAAGGTTACAGTATGCATGCTTCTTCCTCTTCCAAAGACTGTAGTACCTCACATCTGTACAGATACAGAAATGCTCTAGTCTACTGATCATATTTCCCAGCTTGTGAGACCTGCCATTGTGAAACTTTGCTCTCTGGTTCTGAGGACCAAACTAGATATGATGCTGGAGTTCCATGATTGGAACTCACATTGAGGCTCTTCTCACAATTGGTGAGAAGAGCCTGGGGAGGGTTAGTGGGGAGAGTGGGCTTAGCCCGCTCTCCTCGTCCATGAGCAGGCAGTCTGCTCCAGGCGGCTGAAATGGCCGCCCGCACAACTGCCAGCTCTGTTACGGAGCCGGTGAGGACAAGGAGCATCGGGGGCCACATGGCCCCCAGAAGCTCCAGCATGCCCTGCGCGAACACGCAGGACATACTGGAGAGACCCCCGAGCCGGGAGGCTGCTTTTTAGCCTCCCAGTTGGGGGTCTACTCGTGAGTTGCCATGGTGCGGAGCCGTGCCGCAGCAACACATGAGCACACAGACGAGGCTTGCTCCGCTAACCTCGGCTAAGGGCAGGGGCAATTAAGCAGGTTACCCTCTTGTAAACCACCGGGCTCGTCTGCAAGTCCAGTGGTTTACACGACCAGCAAAAATCGGGCTAGACTCTCCTAGCCCGATTTTTGCTGGTCGTGAGAATAGCCTCAATGTCTTATTATTTTTCATAAGCAGCTTCTCTGATTCTAGCCCTTCGCCCTTACAGGCACAAATTGTCCGGTTAATAGTTTCATAGGGGTGTGTGTGTGTGTGTGTGTGTTGTATTTATATCAAGGCTTTGGTACTGGCATAAAGGATTAGACCTTCATGGCAAAACCTTGATTGCATTTTGGCCCCCTTCAGTAACAGCTTTTTGAAAAGAAAATGACATTGGGAGTTCCAGCCACAGAACTCTGATGTCATGTCTGGTTTGACCCTCACTCCATGTGGTACCTACTCAGCTATTAAGGAGGTGTAAAGACATGGTTTGGAATGGGGACAGATGTACATTCAGATTACAACTGTTCCCTGCAGGTTCAGTGTGCTGATACTGCCAACCCAAACCAGTTGCCCATCCTTCTAAAGTTCAGATAAAGTTCACAGTCACTTGGATGGCCTGGAAAGTTGGAAACTGTAGAAGTGCCATAATAGTATTTGTAACAATCCTTGTTACCTCCCCCAGTCGGATCACTGCTGGTCTCTGCCAAACTCTCAGATTCTCAAGATCTTGACCTCAGTGGGAGCTTCATATATTGTACCTAAGCAGGGGCGGCTTTTTCTATGAAGCAAGAGATGCGTAGCATCGGAGCGCCACCCACTGGAGTCTGGGAAGGTGCCAATGGAAGTTGAAGAAAAGCAACAGGCTTTTCTGTCTCTTTCAGGACAGGGAATCCTCTGCAGGCAGCTAAATGGATTCCGAAGTGGATTGCAATGCAAAGACCGACAGACTCACAGAGGTGGGGGTGGGTGGGGTGGCTTCCCTTTGTTCTCCCAGCTGCCCCCTCTGGGCTCTGGCTCAGTCTGAGTCAACAAGTCATCAAGTCAAAACAAAGGGACTCTCAAACTTGACCAGAGGCTCTCCTCCTCCCCTTGCTTGCTCTGGGCTAGGAGAAAGGAGACATGGGGAGTGAGCAAGACCACAGGCACAGTCTCATTTCAAAGAAGAAGCATCCTTTATCATTCCTATTTCAAAAACAGTAAGCAGAAATGGAGGGGGTGCTTATGGGGGATGTATGTTTTATGAAATGGGGAGATACCAGGCATGGAATCACTCTGTGTCTGTGATTCTGGGGATGGCAGAGTATTGAATGCAAAACATGCAGTGCCTGTAAAATCCAGGGCAAAAATGCAAAAAATGCAGTATGTTTTAGTTGCTTAATGCAGTATAATGTTCAATTTAATTTTCAGTATGATTATTTTGAGTTAATTGAGTAGAATTTACAGGCATAGGTAGGGACTATTTGAGCCAGCGTGGTGTAGTGGTTAGAGTGCTGGACTAGGACTAGGGAGACCCGAGTTCAAATCCCCATTCCGTCATAAAACTAGCTGGGTGACTCTGGGCCAGTCACTACTCTCTCAGCCTAACCTACTTCACAGGGTTGTTGTGAAAGAGAAACTTAAGTATGTAGTACAGTGCTCTGGGCTCCTTGGAGGAAGAGCAGGATATAAATGTCATAATAATCTGTAAGGGACAGAGGAGCCATGAGATTTCATAACCCCATGAGAAATGAACCTGTTCTTCTATATGTCATAAATAATATAGCTTGAGAGGCAGATACTTCTCTCTTCTCAGCTATCCTGGAGACCTTACTTCTTGTAAAGTCAGAGCCAGAGGTGAGGGGCTGGAGGTGAGATATAATGTTTTTGTGTGCCACACTGTGCATGGCACATTATTTGCGTGTAGGAACATAGGAAGATAGGAAGCTGCCATATATTGAGTCAGACCATTGGTCTATCTAGCTCAGAATTGTCTTCACAGACTGGCAGCAGCTTCTCCAAGGTTGCAGGCAGGAATCTCTCTCAGCCCTATCTCCTGTATGCTTTGGTAGTTTGTTGGTTCAATAAAAAAATCTTGTCCTATTTAAAAAAAACCAAAAACCTTGTCCTATCTTTGGAGAAGCCAGGGAGGAAACTTGAAACCTTCTGCTTTTCCCAGAGCAGCTTCATGCCCTGAGGGGAATCTCTTCCAGTGCTCACACATCAAGTGTCCCATTCATATGCAACCAGAGCGGAGCTAGCTAAGGGGACAAGTCATGCTTGCCAGCACAAGACCAGCTCTCCTCCTATAATATCAGTTTGAATCTGTAACTGACATTTCCACCAGTTCCCCCTAATTGTCCTTTCAAGTGGCAATCACCGAAGCTGATGACAAAGGTGTGCTATCCCTTTAAATGCCACAGGCCTTGGATGGTTCTAAGCCAGGCCTGCCTTCTGACAGCTGGGATGGATTCTTCAGCCTTGAATTTTTCAAACAGGCTTGGCTGCTGTTCCCTGATGGCTTGCTTGAATTCTTGCAGTCCTCAATCTGGTCTCTCTTTATTTTATTTTATTTATTTATTAGATTTATATACCGCCCTTCCAAAATGGCTCAGGGTGGTTCACAACATGATAAACAATTAAACAAATTAACTATTAAAACTGGGTAGCCATTCCCCAGGTCATCAGTATCTAGCCAGCAATGACTCTCTTCCCTGGTAAACTGACTTCCTGAAAGGGAACAGGCACCTTAGCTCTTTGCCTGCCCTTCCTCCTTCAGCTCTGACTCCATCTTCAGCCTTCTTCCTAAGACTTCCATCCCATACAGTATCTTCCACTCAGTCTGCCTGAAACCCACTAGGACCGGGGAGACCCGAGTTCAAATCCCCATTCAGCCATGAGACTTGCTGGGTGACTCTGGGCCAGTCACTTCTCTCTCAGCCTAACCTACTTCACAGGGTTGTTGTGAGGAGAAACCTAAGTATGTAGTACACCACTCTGGGCTCCTTGGACGAAGAGCGGGATATAAATGCAAAATAATAATAAAATAATAATAATAATACATAATTATATTATATACAATATTATGTACATAATTACATAAAATCTTTGTGTATTAAATTTTGAATACACACTAATTGTATTCCAAATTTTTATTTTTCACGATAACGAAGGGCGCTCAACAGAGTGTTGCATCTGGGCGCCAGATCCCCTAGAGCCGGCCCTGACCTAAGTATCAGACACCTGCACAGGCTCCATTCTGACCAAGAAACCAGACAGATTCATTTCCTCTTTGGCTGAAGAAATCAGTGCTCCCAAGGCATGCCTTTTTGAGGCCTGCCACTGTGCCCCCAGTTGTTCTTCCTTCTGCATGTAGTCCATCTTGGTGCTACCTCACTGGGTAAGGCTGTGACCCTCATATCACTTTGGCACCCAGAAATACCTGTGACTTTGACTCAGAAGGTTCCTAATTAAGAGTTTCCCCCAGTGGAGTAGGCAAGATGCCTCCTGTATTGTGTTCTCCTTGCTAATCTTACCTCACCCAAATTAGCTGCTGAATTAGCAGCCATTGAGACTTCCTCAGTAACGCTTGGGTGTGCACACAGCAAACACATTTGCTGTGTTTTGTATTCACCCACTGCTCTGGTTTCCTGGGACTGTAGGCCCACTGCAGTTTATGTGTGTGAGTACACATAATGACACCTGGGAATTAGCCGACAGGAGCTGGGCAGTATCCAGATCGGCAAATGCCATCCTTTAAAGTGCAAGGGTGCAAAGATTCAGATAAAACAGAAGGGGACAGAGCAGAACCACATAAAGAGCAGACAGAAGGCTGTGCCAGCCAGTCAAAAAGTCAAAAGAAAGATAGCATACAACAGGTAAGAGATTCAGCATATAGATCCTCCAATGCCCAAAGCCTCCGAGCCAAGATGGGTGAGCTGGAGTGCTTGGTTGCTAACACAGAAATAGATATAGTGGGCATAACAGAAACATGGTGGAACAGTGAGAACCAGTGGGACACTGTTATCCCTGGGTATAAACTCTATAGAAAGGACAGGGAGGGGCGCCTTGGAGGTGAAGTAGCTCTGTTTGTTAAAGGGATAGAATCTAAAAAGGTAGAAAACCTAGGTGGACTGGAGTCCTCCACAGAAACCCTGTGGGTGACAATACAAGGCCTGAAAGGAAATTATTATTATTTATTGTTTATTACATTTATAAACTGCCCCATCTAGAGACTCTAGACGGTGTACAACAACTTTTTAAAAGGCATAAAAACAATGTGCGTATGTGCTACTGAGGACATGCGATTGGCAACATGCTATTGCCTTCCGAAATGTGCTACTGGTCACATGCTATCGCCCTCCAGATCAAAACGCTGACAGTGACTGGGAGTTGCAGCAGGAAATCAGGGAGGCATCAAGGAGAGGCAGGGCTGTAATAATGAGTGACTTCAATTACCCACATATAGACTGGGTAAATTCACAGCCAGGTCATGACAAAGAGGTCAGATTTCTAGATATGCTGAATGACTGTGCCCTAGAACAGTTGGTCTTGGAACCAACCAGAGAGAAGGCGACCTTGGACTTAATTCTGAGTGGCACCCAGGACTTGGTGTGTGATGTCAGTGTCATTGACCCTTTAGGGAACAGGGACCACAGTGCCATCAAATTCAGCATACATGAGGGGAGAGAATCACCAAGGAAGTCTAACACAGACATTTTGAATTTCAGAAGAGGAAACCTCTCCAAAATGAGGAGTATGGTGAAAAAAAAGCTGAGGGGGGAAATCAGGAGAGTCACTTCGCTCCAGAGTGCATGGAGTTTACTCAAAACCACAATACTAGAAGCCCAGTTAGATTATATACCCCAAAGGAGGAAAGGTACCACTAAGTCTAGGAGAATGCCAGCATGGCTAACATCAAGGAAGCCATAAAAGGGAAGAAGACTTCCTTCCATAATTGGAAGGCCTGTCCAAATGAGGAGAACAGAAAGGAACACAAACTCTGGCAAAAGAAATGCAAGGTGACAACAAGGGAGGCAAAAAGAGATTTTGAGGAACATTTAGCTAAAAGCAACGAGGGGAATAACAAAAACTTCTTTAAATACATCAGAAGCAGGAAACTTGCCAGGGAGGCGGTTGGACCATTAGACAATGAGAGAGTGAAAGGGATTATTAAGGAGGATATGGAGGTTGCAAAGAAGCTAAATGAGTTATTTGCATCTGTCTTCATGGCAGAAGATACTGAGCATATACCTGTTCCTGAACCAGGCTTTTGGGGGATGGAGGCTAAAGAACTGAGTCAGATATAAGTGACAAGAGATGATGTTCTAAACTGTCTGGAAAAACTGAAAACTAGCAAATCGCCAGGGCCAGATGGCATCCATCCAAGAGTCCTCAAAGAACTCAAAAGTGAAATTGCCAACCTCCTTGCTAAAATATATAGCTTATCCCTGCAATCAGGCTCTGTACCGGAAGACTAGAAAGTAGCCAATGTAACACCAATTTTCAAAAAAGAGTCCAAGGACGATTCAGGAAATTACAGGCTGGTTAGCTTAACGTCCATTTCAGGCAAATTGATGGAAAGCACCCTCAAGGATAAAATTGTAAAGCACATAGAAGAACATGCCCTGCTGGAAGAGAACCAGCATGGCTTCTGCAAAGGGAACTCTTGCCTCACAAACCTTTTGGACTTCTTTGAGAGTGTCAACAAGTGTATGGATCAAGGTGATCCAATTGACAAAGTGAAATCCAAAACGGATTGGGAAGAGCTCCAAAAGGATCTCTCCAAACTGGGGGAGTGGGCGACAAAGTGGCAAATGCGGTTCAATATTGGCAAGTGTAAAGTGATGCACATTGGGACGAAAAACCCCAACTTCAAGTATATGCTGATGGGATCTGAGCTGTTGGTGACTGACCAGGAGAGGGATCTTGGGGTCGTGGTGGACTGCTCGTTGAAAGTGTTGACTCAATGTGCGGCAGCTGTGAAAAAGGCCAATTTCATGCTAGGGATCATTAGGAAGGGGATTGAAAATACAACTGCTAATATTATAATGCCCTTATACAAAACTATGGTGCAGCCACACCCGGAGTACTGCATACAATTCTGGTCGCCACATCTTAAAAAGGACATTGTAGAACTGGAAAAGGTGCAGAAGACGGCAACCAAGATGATCAGGGGCCTAGAGCACCTTTCTTATGAGGCAAGGCTACAACACCTGGGGCTCTTTAGTTTAGAAAAAAGACAACTACGGAGAGACATGATAGAGGTCTATAAAATCATGCATGGTGTGGAAGAAGTAGAGAAATTCTTCTTCCTCTCCCATAACTCTAGAGCCAGGGGTCATCCCATGAAATTGATTGCCAGGAAATCTAGGACCAACAAACAAAAGTACTTTTTCACACAACACATAATCCACGTTTAGAACTCTCTGCCACAAGATGTGATGACAGCCAACAACCTGGATGGCTTGAAGAGGGCTTTGGATAACTTCATGGAGGAGAGGTCTATCATCAGTTACTAGTTGGAGGGCTAAAGGCCACCTCCAACCTCAAAGGCAGGATGCCTCTGAGTACCAGTTGCAGGGGAGTAACAGCAAGAGAGAGGGCATGCCCTCAACTCCTGCCTGTGGGCTACCAGCAGCATCTGGTGGGCCACTGTGTGAAACAGGATGCTGGACTAGATGGACCTTGGGCCTGATTCAGCAGGGCTGTTCTTATGTTCTTATGAGTAAAGATATCAGGATCAAGCTTGCTTTCTCTCATGTTCTCTATGGGGATTGCCAAGCAGCTAGCATTCCTAGAATGGATCTGATTTGCATCACTCTGTTTCCCGAGTGTGGGTTTTAAAAGATTTTGAATTGCGTTGGGAACTCAAAGAGAAAGGCAGAGAGACAGTGACACTGGAAGCCATAGCTCAGTGGTTGAGCACCTGCTTAACAAGCAGAAGATCCCAGTTTCCGTTGCTGACATCTCCAGGTAGGGCTGAGGAAGCATTCCTGCCTGAAGCCCTGGAGAGCTGCTGCCAGTCTGAGTAGACAATACTGAGCTGGATGGACCAAGGGTCTGACTCAGTATAAGGCAGCTTCCTATGTTCTAGTGAGATGGTTTACTCTGTAACATGCCATGTAGAATAATGGTCTATATAAATAACAATAGTCCCTGCTTCTTTGTCCTCCTTCCTGTTTTCATGATGGCATTAATACAATCACATAATATTTAAGTGGGAATTATTGAGATAATTATTTCCTTCCTTTCTAGCCAGCCAATCTAAGGAACCCTGAACTAGAAAGAAATGGAGTCTATCCTCCCTACACCGGCTTGCCAGGTTCCCGACACTCCTGCATCTATCCTGGACAGTACAATCCTTCCTTCATTAGCGATGACAGCAGAAGAAGAGACTATTTTTAACAGAATCATAGAAGGAAGTTGGAGAAGGGGAATTTCATGCTACTTGTTTCCTGTCATTAGACAACTCCGATGGTGTCACAACAGCATGCAGAAAGGGGACGTTGAACCCTTGAAGAGCACTGAACAGCGTTTCCTGAAAGGAGCCATTCCTAGCTGTTGTTGAACAGCAAAGAGAAGGCAGGGGGAAAGAGCGGGCCAACTTGCAGGTTGTTCAGAAAAGCAAGCAAAATGCTGCATGGAGTTTCCGTGCGTGTTCTGCGTGGTTCCGCGCCACTAATTGTGGCACATAACATGAATTTGATAATAGAGCACTAAAGCAAAACTAACCAACACTGTGGCTGACACTCAAAATCTAATACCACTAGGGTGTGTTGTGTTTACAGATAGTTATCTAGTGCTGTGTTTGTATTGCCTACTTGGCCAACCTTTTGTGCAAAGCTGCCTTGAGTGAACATTATGGAAAAAGCCTTTCTCCGTCACCGGGTATCTGTTAATAGGTACTAGTGGGGTGCCCACCAAAATGGAGGGGATGTGTACAGGCAGGTGACCTAAAGGCAAGGGAGACCTTGTGTAACTGGCAGAGTCCAGAGGTGGTTTTTTTCCAAGAGAAGATGTCCTCCTGTTTCTTCCTGATCTACCTGTCAATCAGTTGTATTGATTTAGTGATAATCCTGCTTATTGCTGCTCTCTGTTTCCCCCTATTCATTCCCGACCGTTCATTTCCTTGAATGTTACAAATGGCAGTCATTCCCCTCTACCCATGCTTTCTTCAACCACAGCTGTTCTTTTCATCTGACCTCTTGCTGTATTGGTTATGTATGGCATTCTCATACAATACCATTTTGCAAACAAATTTTTCTGTCTTTTCCCTGCTAAAATGTTGGGAGTTTGTTTTCTCAGTTCAAAAGGTGAGGGTTGGTCACAGCAAATACTGTTGTGCGCGTACCAGTATATTTGGATTTACACATTCTGAAATTTTGGACCAGAAGATATTTTGAGGTCCTCCTGAATCATCACTGGATTCTGGCAGATATTATATAACATACTGCCAGAGTGTACCCTCAAATTCAGTTGGGATATTGGTTGAATTTCGCCACTAACTGTTCAATACACTTCAAATCAACAAAATGTTCAATTTTAGCTTCCCTTTATCAGAGTGCTGCCGCCGCCACCAAACTTACCTCTGAGAGAGGGTAAATTCATACAACTGGTTTAAATGGCAACCAACTAGTCTATCAGCTCTGGCCTTCCTTACCATTGGCAAGATGGTGACCCTTGAGAAATTATGGAGAATAGCAATTTTACGTATTCAAGCAAATGAGGGATTACTGTAGTTGCCATTTGCAAACTGGAACATGAGACGCACCCTAAGTAGCTTGAGGCTTAGCTAAGGCATCTTTCAGACGCAGACACTGCATGTCCATGGCTGAAGCAGCCAGATAACATTGCATCCTGTTGTGAGGGAATTGTCATCTATTAGCACTTAAACTCCATGTTACTTGTAAATTTTAATATTTCTAAAGCAGCCTTTAGTAATATTACTAAAGCTCGACTGTAGCTTTCCCTTCTCTGTGGAGGAAAGTCATGCTACTGTCACAGATAACTATTGGATGGTGTCTGGGACTTGTTATACAAGGCATCTCAAATCTGCCTCATGCCACTTTGAAAATGTCCAAAAATATGCATCTTCTCCTCTTTGCTCTCTTCAGCAGCCAGGTGCTTAATGACTACAGCACTCAACTGCATACTCCTCACTATTTGGGGAGGTTGGAATCATTTCTCAATTTTTGGCAAGAACAGCCTCTTTGCCTTTCATAACTTGAAGAAAATGAATTGGATTATGGCCACTGCCAGTACAACTCTAGTGATCTCGTGTTGCTATCTGTGAAACCGATCAGAGAGGAGTCTGAGGGACCACGAGTACTCATTTGTTGCTAAACCTTGCACGTTCCTATTGTCCATTGCATTTACTGATGGCAGACGGGGGGGGGGGGGAGAGACACAACCCCAAGTTTTGTCCTGATCAGACTTTGATACCTGAATGTTCTAAAGAGGGTGCGGTGTTCTGAGAGGAGAACTTTGAACAGTGTTTGTACAGGAAGCTGGCAGGAATGACTGAATGATGAATGCAATGCAACTTATTTATGAATTACTTTGAGGAAGGGGTGACTAGTGAGAGGTCAAGTTTGAAGATTATGCTATAGCATTTGGAAAAGGAAAGTCTGAAGCAGGTTTTCTTAACCTTGGGCCCCCAGATGTTTTTGGACTACAATTTCCATCATCCTCAGCCACAAAGGCCATATCTGGGGATGATGGAAGTTGTAGTCCAACAACATCTGGGGGCCCAAGGTTAAGAAACCCTGGTCTAAAGCAGTCTATACCACCTGTGTGTTTCAAGCCGGGCAACAGAATGAAGATCTGAATGAGATACAAGTTTTAACTTGTCCAGCACTTTGTCTTCCCAGGTGGCCAACACAAAGGGAAAAGGGCCACACCCTTCAAAGAAATCACAAAAAGGAAGAAGGGATCCAAGGGTACAGAATAAAGCAAGACATGATGGGTTCAGCTAAGCCCTGTTTGTCCTCAGCATCTGGTATTCCAAAGAGCTTCATCTTTCAATACAGAGGCTACTTGCTATTGAGACACCTATCATCTGCAAACTTGTCTTATAAAGTCATTAGACAGTCTAACTTGGATTAAAGTAAGCAGGCACCTTCCTGTCTTTCCCGTCTCCTGCCTCCATTCAGAAGATGTGGCGGAAGGCACAGGGGAGCACACACACCACGTCAGTGGCAGAGGAGAGGGCGAGGGGGAGAGCCAAGTCAGGGCACACCAGCAGGGTCTGTGTGGGCTGCCTGTGGCCTGAGGCTGATCAGTGAAGAATACTCTTCGAACAGATGTTGGTTGACATCCAGACTAATGCTGCATTAGTGGAAACATGTTGTACTCGCGAGCTCAGCTAAATCGACAGCTCATGTTGCAGGCGAATGCTGCGCTAGTGCAACAGGATGCACGTGCACAGCCTGTGGTACACCTCCTGCTGTGGACCATTTTCCTTCGTGTTGCAGGGAATTATGCAAAGTTCTCTACTGTGCTTGCTGTGCCAACACGACGTCTGCACGAGCAGACCCACAGCACACGAGATTGAGGAACTCTGAACATCTGCTCAGCAACGCGACCTTGTGTGGGTCCACCTTTGTTTGCAGCCTTAGTGCAGCAGCAGCTGGTCAGTGCAGTCAGCTCTAATGGATCTCATTGTGCCAACCATCTGCTCAGAGTGCGTGCGCACACAGGAATCCACATGTAGCGGCATGGGAACAACCCACCCCTTTTGTATGAGGGCCTGTTGATGAGGATCTTTGACTTGGCACAAAACCCCAACTCTTAGAGGCCCACTTTTCTAGGAAACGTTCAGTTCAGCTCCTCAGTTCAGCTGATAAAACTGTTGCCAGATTCCACTGGACTGCTTCAGGCTTTCAGTCACATCTAGGCACTTAGGGATTTTTCACAGTAGATGCTCGGCACCCTCAGCAAATTCCAGTTCCCAAGATGCTGTAGAGAACACCATGACAGTTAAATTGGCATATAATTTATACTCTTTTGGGGGGGTGTAAATATACTCTTTAAAATATACATAATGTTACACCCCCCCCCCCCAGTGCAGGCTGAATAGAGTACCATTGTGATGTCAAATGAACCAATTAAACAAGCAACAAGACCAGACACTTCCCAGTATCACAGGGAACCAAAATGATACATTATTTTATTTAATAGAAATGACTGACTCCAGTTTGGCTGAATCTAACCATTTTAAAATACGTTATTTTATGTGATATGTGTGCTCTCTTTTTTAATCTGCTGACCATGACAGTTTTGAATCTGTGTTAAATATCCTTTTTTATGAGGCAAAGCTTGAAATCTTTTGACACTGTAGTGTTTTGAAAAAAGAGCGGCTCTGAGACTAATTGCACTTGTGCAGTGTAAGACCCTCCAGCAGAATTTTCTCCTGTGTGGCATATGCAAAAGATTGTAACTGAAATGGTCATATGTTGGAATCCTTATTCTTGCTAAATTATTATTAAGGACCTTGAGAGATCCTTTGAGAGAGAAAGAGAGTGGGAGTGAGAGTTCATTGTTTCATAGGAAAGGCCTATGGAATGTGAAAGAACACTTATGAAATCTTATAAGGCTTATTGGAGAGTTATATCTCTGTTACATGATTCTGTGGAAAGTCTGAATAGAAATGACTGTACACAACAAAGTTGTTGTTGTTTGCTTTCTTCCATCCCAAAGGAAAAATGCTGAGGAATTTAATCTACAAACAGAAAATCATTCTCCTTTTTACCACTGTCCCAGCTGCCTTTCAAATGGCGTCTGATATCTACCATCTCTTTCAAATGCGAAGGATGCAGCCTTGCTCTGTGTCTTCATCATGACTCTGAATGTACAGTCAGTTGACTTGTGATTATGTATTGTACATTGTTCTGGATTTCAGCTTTGCATATCTGTGAACATAACTTCTGAGTTTTGTTTATTTTAATTTCTGAGCACAGTGTTATTTAAAGTTGTATCTCATGTGCAACCTCCACTAATTATACAGTACTGTAGTTGCAAAGTATCATTTTTAAGGATTGGATTATTTTTATACCAGCATCCAACATGTTATAAATCTGGCGTTCTAGTCAGTATGATAAAAGGATACAATAAAAGTATTAATAATATGCTGAACCTGACTTTTTATTGACGTGAACAAGGCAACTCTCAGTCTAATGTTTTAGAGGGTTCATAGGAAGTTGTATCTGAAAATAAACAATACATCCTGAGGGGATGGGGCTGCAGCTCTGGGACAGAGCTCATGTTCTGTGTTCAGAAAGTCCCAGGTTCAATCTCTGACAACTCTTGATAGGACTGGAAAAGGTTCCTGTGTGAAACCCTAGAGAGCAGCAGGCAGTGAGGCTCCTGAGCATATACAGATAGAGATCTCCAAGCCTGGAGACTTGAACATAAGCAGGGAGGATTCTGGGAGCCCAACAGAAAAGCTCAGCTAGAAACAGATCAATCTTACTTGGTATCACTTGGCAAACTTCCTAATTTTCTTGATGTGGATTGGTGGGATATAGAACTCCATAGTCTATCCCATACCTTGTTCTCTGCCAAGCTGTAGTCCATTTTTCAATATTAAATGGATTATTCCCAAAGAGTAGGAACCCAAAATTTTATGTATACCTCTTACATCAGGGAAATCATATGCCTAGGGTGACCATCTCTGTTTGCTAGAAATGCTTCATCTAGTTTGTTGGTGGAAAATTGCATCCCATAGATGATGTACACCTATACTGTACTGATACCAGGGCATTAACTGCAGCTCTTGAAAACACTATGAGTACCAAGAGCCCCTGCAGGAGAAAGCCATGTTTTGAAAAAACAAAACTAGTTCCTACTGGATCCTTTTTCAGGGGACAGAGAAGGCACTGCTGCTCCCTCTCACCACCTGGCCACCACAGCTCTTGCCACCTGCCCTGTAAGTAATGAGGCTGGGGGCAGGTATTCCAAAGAGGTGGTGTTGGTGGGAAAGTTTGGAGGTTCAATCTGTAAACCTTGAAATGGCTCCATAATAACCAACTCCCTCCAATTTGGGTGGTTGGGGGGAAAGCAGATAATTTTAGAGCCACTTTAAGGTAAGTGGTTGAGCGGGGCAGGGTTGGACTTCTCTGCCAGCAATACTGTGTTAAAAAGTGCTGGAATGGATCAACCAACAGATCATGAAGCAGAGAATCCTTCTCTAACTAGGGTGGTGGTTGTTAATCAGTTTTCTGGTTAGACTTGCTTAGAATTAGACTTTCAAAATCTTGCTTGGGGGGCTCATAAGAACATAGGAATAGCCCTGCTGGATCAGGCCCAAGGCCCATCTAGTCCAGCATCCTATTTCACACAGTGGCCCACCACTGTGTACCTTTTTGAGTCAAAGGCCCACCACTTTGACTTTTTGAGTCAAAGACTCAAAAGAGGCTATTGCTGACCATTGCTTTCAGTAGGACTTACAGTGGAATTTACATATTCCACCATGTGTCCTTAAAGCCTTCTTCTTCCTTACTTCCCCTGTTCTCACCACCGACCTTCCCCCACCCCCTTTCCCCTGAAGGGATTTGAGACCCATGTTTCTGTTAGGGGTAATATAGCAGAGTATTTCGGGAGCTAACTCATGCCCATTACAGCAGAAGCTAACAGAGTCTCAGGGGCTTAAATAATCTACTTTATGCAGAAGTCCATGATGATAGGAAAGACCTATATCTAACAGCTGGCTATGTGTTGGTCAGAGAGAGACCTATAGAAGCATGGTGCTCAGATAGCGAGCTAGAAGCATTCTGGGGAGAAGGAGAAGGAGAAGGAGAAGGAGGAGATCACTCCCAGGAAATTCCTGAGTACATTCTATCCATAGAGGGGCCATAAAGGCAGAGATAAACAGGAAAGAGAAGGAGACCCTATCTATCGCTATTCCCAATGCCCCTAGTGGTCATCAGAGTTACTGGTGCAAAAGGTCAATGCCATCTGCATCTGGATCTCCAACAGTTTCTCTGGCAAACATAGGTCTGAAATGGGCTTGTGGGGGAAACAGCTTCAGAAGTAATGTCCATCTGTTACATTAGTACATTAATTGATACTAGCTTAACCCATGCAGAGCATCTGCGTGCTAGTATTTGATTGCTCCCCTCACCCCTACCACAGCCCCCCTCACCACAGAGATCTCTCCACCCTCACCGGAGCTATACTTCTGCTGCTCCTCCTCCTCCATCTGGTTGCTTACACACACACAGTGACCCTCTTGGTCACTCCTCCATCCCTTTACTCCACCCCCTCCCCACTCTTGGTTGCAGCTGCAGGTGCCTATTGGCCAAGCTGCAGCCTCCTATCCCCAGACACCTCCTCCTTCACCCGAGCCCCTCCCCACAGAAGCAACAGCAGCAGCAGACTGGGCCCTTCCTCACTGCCACCACTGCCATAGCCGCTCATTCCCCTCAGGCCGCCCCAAACAGCAGCAGTGGTTGACTGGGCCCTTCCTTGCTGCCAATAGGTGACGCAATGGCCGCTCGTTCTCCTCAGGCCACTGACAGGCTTGGGCCCGTCCCTCTCTCCTTCTCTCTTCCCCTCCCTTCTTTTTCTCTCTTTCTCTCTCCTCCACTCACTCTTCCTCTCTGTCTTTCTTCCTCTCCCCGCCCTCTCTCCCTTCCTAAGTTAACAGATCTTCTTCATCTTGTTTCCTCATCTAAATCACACAATGGCAGCCTCCTTCTCCTGAAGGGGCTCTTTCCTACCTCACGACCCCTCTCTTCGCAGACCCCTGTCCACTATCCTTTTATATATAGACTAGTATTTTTAAGCCCGTTATAATAACGGGCGCTAGCCTTTTTACCCGCCTTTATGTGTTTTTCATCTTTTTTTTCTTTGTGTGTGTGTGTGTGTTTGTTTGTCTCTCCTGTCCCACCCTCCCTCCTGCCCCACACTCTGGCCTCTCTTCCTCCCCCTCTCACCCCGCTCGCACCCTCCCCTTCCTGTCAGCCTCCTGCCCCAGTCCCTCCTGACACCCCACTCCCTCTTGCCCTTCCCTTCCCCCTCCCCCTGCCTAACTCCCTCTTGCCCTTCCCCCTCATTCCCTTTCCCCTCCTCCTGCCCCACTCCCTCTTGCCCTCCCCCTCCCCCTGACCCACTCCCTCTTGCCCCACTCCCTCTTGTCCTCCCCCCTGACCCACTCCCTCTTGCCCCACTCCCTCTTGCCCCACTCCCTCTTGCCCTTCCTCCTCCCCCCTGCCCCACTCCCTCTTGCCCCTCCACCCTGACCCACTCCCTCTTGGCCCTCCCTCTTCCCCCCTGCCCTACTCCCTCTTGCCCTCCCCCCTCCCCCACTCCCTCTTGCCCTCCTCCCTGCCCCATTCCCTCTTGCCCTCCTCCTCCCCCCTGACCCACTCCCTCTTGGCCCACTCCCTCTTGCCCTCCTCCCTGCCCCAGTCCCTCTTGCCCTCCGCCCTCCAACCCTCCCTCTTGCCCTCCCCCTTCCCCCTCTCCCCTGCCCAGAAGAGTCTTGCGCTCCCCCCTGGCAACTTTACTCACTGTTTTGAATGCGACGGAGAAAGAAGCTCGCAAGCAGAGCTCATTTCTCGGCCAAGCCTCTTCCCGGACTGTTGCATTGGGCGTAAAGGACGCCCAGCGGCAGTCTGGGCAGTGTCTTTGCCAAGAGAGGAGCTCTTTTCGTGAGCTCCTTTTTCCTCGGTCATCGGGGTTGGTTCTTCTTTGGGTAAGGAGGTCTTGGGCAGCTGGGTGGGCAGTTGGTGGCAGCGGCCGCGGAGGCATTTTCCTGGGCCATGTTGGCCCTTGTTCATGTGTGGGGGAGCAGGGAAGGCGGGAGCGGGCTCCTGGGAGGGCGGTTGGCGGCGGCGGCCGTGGAGGCATTTTCCTGGGCCAGGTTGGCCCTTGTTCATGTGGGGGGGGTGCGGGGATGTCGGGCTCTAGTGCGGGTAAGTCGGGCCCCAAAGTTCCCCCCGCCCAGCTTTAGTGGCAACGCCAGGCCTCGGCGGCAGCTCCGCCACCACCTCGGCCGGCTTCCCCCGCCGCCTCTTTCCCCTCCGCCTCTTTCCTATCTTCGTGGCGGCCGCTTCTGGCCCCGCCGTTTCCCTCGCCGCCTCTTCCCGGCTTCTTCTGAGCGGCCGCTTCTGGCCGCCCAACATGGCCGCCGGGTGCTGGCGGTCGTGCCTCCCTTGGCGTGTTCTGGGCATGCGCTCTGCGAGAACCGCCGAGGAAGGCACAAACACACGCTTGGTGTCCGTCCATGGACGGACACCAAGCGTTTTATTAGAGAGGATTCCTCTCCTCTACAATCATGAAATCTTCCGACCAGTAACAGTTGCATTCCAACTGTCCTTAACCATCACAAGCTCCTCTTCCCTATCTGCATATGGAATCCCCACTGCCCAATCACCACAGTGTTTCTGCTTGCGAACTCTTGTGAGAGCTGCCACGCACAGGATTAGCCATTGGTAAGCCTTAGAGAATTATATATAGAGATAGCACTGCCGATAACTGGTGCCCCTGTTTTCAGGTGGATACAAACTATTCAAGTCCCAGATCCCAAATAACATGAAGTGACAATTAAGATCTATTATGATTATTATTAATTAAAAAATATATTTATATACCATTTTCCAACAAAACATTCTCAAAGCGGTTTATATAGCAAAAGGAATGAGAAGATGGTCCCCTTTGTCAAAGGGGCTAGCACTCTAAAAAGAAACACAGCAATAGCCACTGGAGGGATGCTGTGCTGGGGTTCGATAGGGACATTTGCTCTCCTCCTGCTAAATATGAGAGCCACCACTTTAACAGGTGCTCCTTTCCCAAGTTATCAGGAGTTTCTTCTGAACATTTCTAAAAATAGTACAGCTTTGTTTCATAGTAATAAATAGTTGTTCCACCATCTGAGACCTTTACCCTGTGGATAAATCAGTTGGACTTTAACACCAGGAAATAACTTGATTAAGAAGCAACATATTGCTTATAGTTCACATATGTTCTTGTTTTAGATACAAGGATGGCAATGATGATCAAGGCATTGTGCGTACAGGGCAGGCCATTTATATGGCCCTCCCAGCACTTTTATTTTTATAATAAAATAAAGGTGAGCCAAGAAAAGCATTTATTATATCTGAGTATATTATATTGGAGTATTATATATGGGAGTTTTTTCATACTGTATGCTATACACACTCTTACAGGTCTGCATCTTAAAAATTACATCTTTTAAATGCTGCCCACTACTGGGGATGTGCACGGAACCACGGCGGGGAGGCTCAAAGGTGGCAGGCGTGCTGCTTTAAGAGCGGGGGAGGGTGTACTCCCCCCCCACCGGCATCCATTTTTTTAAAAGCCCATTGGTGCAGCAGCGTACCTCCCTGCCGCCCCGTTGTCCCTGTTTTCCAGATATGACCAGAAGTCTCTGACGCGCCTGCGTTCGACATGTGTGCACCTGTGCTGGTGTGTGCAGGCACATCAGAGACTTCCAGTCATATCTGGAAAAAAAGAGCGGCAGGGAGGTACGCTGCTGGCCCAATGAGCTTTTTAAAAAACAGACGCCGGCGGGGGGGGGAGCGGCGGGGGGGGTAAGTGTACCCTCCCCCACTCTTAAAGCTAGACACCCCCTGCTGTCGAACCGGCAGAACCGCCAGTTCTTTGAACCGATTCGGAGGCCCATAGAGGCCTCCCATAAAGGCCAGTTCCGTGCATATCCCTGCCCACTACAATTGATGCCCTTCCTGCAACAGACCAGTCCATTGTTCATCATTGCCTGCAGTGTGTCATTTGGATAGCAAGGATGGCTTTGTTAATCCTGAAGGTGGATTACATAGGACTTCATGCTCTTGCTGCAGCTATGGCAGCAGTGTTTTCTTTTCTTCTCATTGTGGGAGGTTTCACATTCTTGGATGGACAAACTTTGAAAAAATAAAAAAAAGAGAATGATATGACACTGAACATCTCTGCATCGAAATTCCCTTCTGAGAGAAAAGGGAAAGCTCTCTGAGTAGCAACAAAAGACCCATATTTAAAGTAAAATTCCACCATTTTAATTCACGTCAGCACATTGTATGTATGTATGTATGTGTGTATGTATTTAATATACCATCTGACTCCAAAGGCTCTAGGCAGTTCACAAAAATGATTCAAAGTTAGAACTTCAAGGGCTCACCTGTAACAGACAAAAAATGAAACTAGTCACATTGATAGTTATGCTTAGAAATATCAAATAAAACACGCCAGATATAACAGGCCCATCCTGTAGTTCAGAAGTCAAACTACATGTGACACTAAATGTGTCATATTTCCATTTCCCCCTTTTAAGCCTACTTTCCTTAAGGAAAGTAAGTTTATGAGATCAGCCAGTGCTGTGTGTCTGTGTCTGTGTCCCTATCAACTTCGCAATGCCTGACCGATTGGACCAGATTTGGTACAGTTGTAGTGACACATAGGGACACCTCAATGCAGGGGCGTAACTAGGTTGGAGTGGGCCCTGAGACAAGATTCTTAAATGCCCCCCCCCAACTGAGAATTTTTTTAATAATAATAATAATAATAATTTGATTTCTATACCACCCTTCCAAAAATGGCTCAGGGCGGTTTACAAAGAGAAATAACAAACAAATAAGATGGCTCCCTGTCCCCAAAGGGCTCACATTCTAAAAAGAAACTTAAGACACACACCAGCAACAGTCACTGGAAGTACTGTGCTGGGGGTGAATAGGGCCAGTTACTCTCCCCCTGCTAAATAAAGAGAATCACCACGGTAAAAGGTGCCTCTTTGCCCAGTTAGCAGGGGACTTTTATTCTCACATTTGAGAATAATTTGCCTTTAGGTGGCAATCGAAGAACATCTAGGCAAATTCTTCCAGCAGAATCAATATTGGGATGTTAAAGACAGCCTGGTGGCTAGTAGGAACCAAAGTCTTCAGCAGTAGCAGGCTTGTTGTGAACTCCTTTCTTAGGGCAAGACTTATTTCTTACACTTCAGAAGTTACCAGAACACTTTCATTCCATAGGGCTTTTGAGATAGGTAAATGCTACTAATAGGGCAGGAAGGGAAAGATTATCCCCCACTTGACTGTGATGTGTAGTTTTATTTCACATTTTGTAAACCTCAATACAGGAGGACCAGTTTACTTAAATAGCACATATTTAACAAAGAAAGCTTCATTTTGACACACAAGTACCATCTTGCAGGCATCTCAGAACAGCAACAAGAAAAGCAGCCAAAATAGTTTTTAACCATCTTACATCACGCTGAATTAGATCAACAGAAGGTAAACATTGAAGACCTCTCAATGATCATAATACTCTTTTAAAAACCTTTCATAGCAATAGATCAAGAGGCCGAATCAAGCATGGAAAGGGAGAGACTCTCCCCATTGACAAGTTAAAGTGAGATTTTTAATTAGTCTTTGGAACTGTGATTTCTACGTAGTGGAGTTCCTTCGCACTAATTACACCGAACTTGAAAAGATTGCGATGACTACAAATGTACCCCTGGGTTTGAGCCTCCAAGGAGAGGGAGAGATTAGCGATTCCGTCTTTTATAGACAGTGAACCAGAGATCCTTTGAACGCCAAGGAGGACGCCTCTCCCTCTCAAACCGGCCGCTGCGGTCCCGGCCTCGACACACCCTTCCCTGCAGCACCGGCAATAAAAGGAGCAAGGCACAAAGCAAGGTAACTTACTAGGCGATAGCCGCGAAAGCAGCACCGACTGCAGGAAACAAGGAGAAGCAGGGGCCACTCTGCTCTTTGCACAAGCCGCAAAACGGCAGCTGCGCCCCTCCACCCCACCACCTTCACAGGCCAAGGAGCTTCCCCGAGACCCATGCTCATGGGAAGCCCCCTCTACCTTTTCCAGCCGCTCCAACCGAGCCTGAGCTTCAGTCCCACCCCTTTCGCGTTGCTATAGGATGGTGACCTGTAACTCTGATTGCCATTGGGTGAGATCGGGTTCGGGTGCGCCAGATAGGGAGAGCCGTAGCGATTGCTTACAGCTTCTCCTTGGTAACGCGCGAAAGATCGGGTGGGGGAGAGCCTCTGAGGGGCCCCCCCAAGGCGGGGGGCCCCGAGACTACGGCCTCCCCCTGCCTAATTGTAGTTACGCCCCTGCCTCAATGGCATAGTTTGTGATGATGTCATCCATCCTAATTCAAGATGGTGGACGCTTGAACATTTGAGGCAGAAGTGGGAACCAATTTGGACCAAATTTAGCACAGCTATAGTGACACATGGGAACATTTCAATGGCATAGTTTGTGATGATGTCATCCACCCCAATTCAAGATTGCAGATGTGTGAACATTTGAGCTGGAAGTGAGCTAACCTGTTACCTACTTACACAATTTGGACCACATTTGGTACAGCTGTAGTGACACATAGGGACACCTCAATGGCATCGTTTGTGATGATGTCATCCACCCCAGTACAAGATGGTGGATATGTGAATGTTTGGGCTAAGTCAAAACGTTTTTTGACCGTTTGGGAACGCTCTTGAGAAGACAAGGCTCAGAGGCAGCAAACTTTTGATTTCTCTCCTAAAGAAGACAGCAAGCAAGCAAATATATGAACAAATAAATCAACAAGATAACAAGTGGTGAAAGACAAGCTACGTTTGTTAGCGCTAATCTTGAAAGACAAATTTAGGCTGCTAGGTCGCATATTGAAATCCAGGACCCTCAGGGTAGTGTTCTCTGAACTGCTACCTGTTCCACGCACAGGGCCAGGGAATCAGGCTGAGAGGTCTCAATGCGTGGATGAGAGAGTAGTGCTGGAAGGAGGGTTTAGATTTGTTAGGCACTAGGATACATTTTGGGGTAAGCAAAAATAGATAGATTTTCTCCAGGATGAGAAAAGAAATAGATAGATTCTCTCCAGGATGAGCAGTCTTCAACTTGACCAGCAGGTTTCAAAAAGCCTTGGAGGGTTTTGAAGTTGGTGCAGTGTGTGACTCTGCCAATGCCCTGGTGGGAACCTGGAATAGGGAACTCACCAGGGCAGTAGACATGATTGCTCCTAAGCGTCCCTCCCAACCTGCTCCAAACATGGCCCCTTGGTATATCGAGGAGCTGTGAGGGCTGAAGTGGCTGGGTAGGCAACTGGAATGCAAGTGGAGGAGAATTTGGCTTGAATTTGACAGGATGCAGAATAGGACCCATTTGAAGGCTTATGCAGTAGTGGTGCGTGCAGCAAAAAACGAATTTTGGTCAGCATGCATAGCATCTGCAGGTTCGCGTTCAGCAGAGCTATCCCGGGTTGTAAGGAGTTTAATTTCTGCTCCTTCTGCTTCAAATCAGTCCCCAGAAACGTTCTGCTGTGATGCTTTTAATGGGCTCTTTGTGGACAAAAATCTCCTGTATTTGGGCTGACTTGGACTCCACAATTTCTGCAGGGTTTATGAAGGAGGTGTTCTGCAATCCCTCTTGCAGTATTAGGTTGGATCAGTTTCAAACTGTGACTCCTGAGGATGTGGACAAGCTGCTTGGGGCAGTGTGGCCTACCACTTATTTTCTGGATCCATGCCCGACATGGCTGCTTCTGTCTAGCAGGGAGATTGTTGGAGGTGTTCCAGTTAATATCATAAATGTATCGCTGAGGGAGGGGAGGGTGCCTCCATGTTTGAAGGAGTCAATGGATAGACCATTTCTTAAGAAGCCTTCCCTTGACCCCCTAATGATGGATAATTATAGGCCAATCTCCAATCTCCCTTGGTTGGGCAAGGCGATTGAGAGGGTGGTGGCCGACCAGCTCCGGGTGGTGTCGGAGGAAACTTATTATCTAGACCCATTTCACACTGGCTTTAGAGCTGGCTATTGGGTTGACACAGCCTTGGTCGGCCTGATGGCTGACCTCTACCAGGGAATCAACAGAGGGAGTATGAATCTGTTGGTTCTTTTGGATCATTTGATACCATCAACTATGCTATCCTTCTGGATCGCCTGGGGGAGTTGGGAATAGGGGGCACTGCTTTGCAGTGGTTCCACTCCTATCTCTCGGGAAGATTCCAGATGGTGGAGCTTGGTTACAGTTGTTCCTCAAAGCAGAAGCTGTTATATAGAGTCCCTCAGGGCTCCATTCTGTCACCAATGCTTTTTAATATCGACATGAAACCGCTGGGTGAGGTCACCAGGGGATTTGTTGCTGGGTATTATCAGTATGCTGATGACACCCAAATCTCCTTCTCCTTCTCATCTGCTTCATCAGGAAATGGCATTCATTCCCTAAATGCCTGCCTACAGGCAGTAATGGGCTGGATAAGGGATAGCAAATTGAAACTGAATCCAAGCAAGATCTTAGAGGGTTCAGAATCTGAGGGACGAGTTAGATCTTCCTGTGCTGGATGGGGTTACACTCCCCCAGAACAAGCAGGTACAGAGCTTGGGAGTATTCCTGGACCCAGGCCTCACCCTGGAATCTCAAGTGGAGGCTATGGCCCGGAGTGCTTTCAATCAGCTTCGCCTGATTCGACAGCTGCATCCATTCCTTGAAGAGGACAACCTCAAAAAAGTGGTGCATCAGCTGGCAACCTCCAGGCTTGACTATTACTATGTGCTCTATGCGCTCTATGTGGGGCTGCCTTTGTATGTAGTTCGGAAGCTTCAGTTAGTTCAAAATGCACCAGCACACAGATTGGCCTCTGCGGCAACTCGGAGGGACAATATTTTGCCTGTTTTAAAACAGTTGCACTGGCTGCCAATATGTTTCTGGGCAAAATACAAAGTGCTAGTTATTACCTTTAAAGCCCTGAATGGCTTAGGTCCAGGTTACCTTAGAGAGTGACTTCTTCTGCATGATCCCCACCTCACGTTTAGGTCATCCGAGGAGTTCTGTCTCCAGTTACCACCGGTATGTCTGGTGGTGACTCAGAGGCAGGCCTTCTCTGTAGCTGCTCCTGGGCTGTGGAATACACTCCCTGCAGAAATCCATAATCTGAATTCATTTTTGGCCTTCAGGAGAGCCCTCAAAGCCTATCTGTTTGGCCTGGCCTTCTGGGGCATTTAAATTGTTGTAAATGTTTTTAATCTGCTTTAACCTGGTTTTCCAGGGTTTTTAAACTGTGTTGAATGTTTAAATTGTTAATTGTTTTATGGTGTTTTATAGTCTCTGTTTTTAACTTTTAATTGATTTTAATTGTTTTGTTTTAATCGCCCTGAGCCATTTTTGGAAGGGAGGTATAGGAATTGAATGAATAAATAATTAATAAATTAAATAAACCAAGATGATCAGGGGCCTGGAGCACCTTCCTTATGAGGCAAGGCTACAACATCTTTTTAGTTTGGAAAAGAGGAGACTACGGGGAGATATGATAGAGGTATATAAACTTATGCATGGAGTAGAGAGAAATTTCCCCCCTCTCTCACAACATTATAACCAGGGGTTATTCCATGAAACTGAAGGCCAGGAATGTTAGGGCCAACAAAAGGAAGTACTTTTTTGCACAGTGCATAATTAATCTCTTGAATTCCCTGCCATGGGATGTGGTGATGGCCACTAGCTTAGATGGTTTTAAAAGGGGCTTAGACAAATTCATGGAGGACAGGTCTGTGAATGATTACTCGTCTGATGGCTATGGGCCACCTCCTAGGGATGTGCACGGAATTGGTTTGGCTGGTTCTGTTCAAATCCAAATTGGATTCAAACCCACCCAGCCTGCTCTGGGTCTGGGTCTGGCCAAACTGGGTCCAGTCCAGTTCAACCATTGAACTGGGCCAAACTGGTTCGGTGGATATACTTATAAAGGAAAATCCAAGAAGGGAAGGTTCATTGAATCTCCTTACTGTGCAGAACAGGTTTGCCTGAACAGGGCCTGGTTCTGTTTGGTATGCGATTGAAAATTGAAACCGGCCCTAGTTCGAGGCATCCCAGTTCTGCATGAACCGTTCGTTCAAACCCCTGCCACCTCCAACCCCAGAGGCAAGATGAAGACCTAAAGACCAGTTGCAGGGGATCAACAGCAAGAGAGAGGGCATGCCCTCACCTCTTGCCTGTGGGCTTCTCAGAGACACCTGCTGGGCCACAGTGTGAAACAGGATGCTGGACTGGATGGGCCTTGGGCCTGATCCAGCAGGGCTGTTCTTATGTTGTTATGTTAACTTGTGAAGATGATAATTATCAATGGAGATTATAGTGAAAGGAAAGAAGGCAGATTAGTTCTTACCAGAACACCTTGTTCATTTTTAAATAGGTGCTGCTGAGAGCTGATCTAGGGTGAAGTTAACCCTTCCCCAGCTGTTTTGCCAATGAAAACCACCCTCTGGAGCTACTATTTGTCCTGGGAGGGAAGTTGCTATAGTTGTAAATAGCTGCTACCTTCTCAGGCAAATAACACCTGGGCTGGCCTTCTCTTCTGCTGGCTGTTGCTGCTTCTGTATCAGACAATTCAGTGCAGCAGCCAGCATCATGTGAGCACTCACGCGCTGTGTGTAGAACCTCTCCTCTGGCTTCCCACTGGATGATGTAACGAGAATGATATTACTAGGGAAGGGGAAGGGAAGCTGCTCATTGAATGTCTAGTGCACCAAATTGACATGAGAGGTTCTTTAGAAATAAGATGTCCCCAAAATTCAGGCACCCTGACCCACGGGACAAATACCTGGCAGCACCTCAAAAAGGAAAAAAGGGGAGGAAAGGATTGCCTAACCAAATAGATGATACCTGGCCATGCTACTAACAACTAAAAGGTCATTGGTATATGCTCTACCTCCAGCTCTACCAAGATTAAAGTGTTATGCACACTTACCTGGGAGCAATGCACACTTTTCAAGTAAATGTGCATAACTTTGCCGTCATTGACTTCAATCAGACTTAAGACTTAATTACTTATGAATGAATATGTTTAGGATTTCACTGCCAATTTTCTAACTATCCAGTCCTATGCATTGCAGCCTAAGAAGTTTGCTAAGATTACAAAAAGATGCAATTGCAGTCATTATTCTTTCTTTTAAAGAAATTCATAATATTCAGGGCCTTCTTGCTATCTATCTATCTATCTATCTATCTATCTATCTATCTATCTATCTATCTATCTATCGACATTCTCCAAACTGGTTGATGCCATGGTTTCATCATATTTTAAAAGGCTATCAAGGTTCCAAACCTGCTTGAAATGTTATAGCTACATTATTATATATAATAATTCCAGGTGTGTGGTTGGATTGCAGCTACTTCATGACAAGGGACAGGCACTCTTCCTAGAGGTCCTTTTCTTTGCTCTGTTAAAAAAGTAGCTTTTTAGTCTAAGTCTTGGTGAACGCCAGCCAAATCCCATTTGGATTTTTGTTGCTCTGGACATATTTACATTCCTGATTCAAAAGCTTTTCTAAAAATAATGCAGTTACCTGGCCAACCAGTTGTTTTCCCCTCTGCTTCTTTCTTGAACTAATTGTTTAAATTAGCTTCCTGCTATAGAGCAAAGGTTCCTTCTTGAACTCTTACTGTAGAGGGCAAAATACACTCATCTTCTTTCTGACACATCCTACTGCGACACACTATTGTAGTATCCTATTTGTTGTTAGTAAATTACCCAAGCAAATTAAAAAGAAAAACCTAAGGATGACTGTTAAACTAATGCATCATCAGATGCATGTTGATTTAAAGAAATCTATTACCACTCACAGTATAGGAAGGCATCAGCCATAAATTAACTGATATAATCCAGTTGCTCTTCTGACGTCAGTTAAAAGTTGAACTCTGTACTCATAATAATGAACTAAAGGATGGTAAACCAAGGGGAGAAAACATTTCCTTGTGGGATTAGCAGAGAGCAGCTGCAGCAATGAAAGGCTGTGTATTCTCCCCCATTTTGTGGTTGGCTTTCTCCACCATCCTCAGTAAGTGCCAACAACTTCTCTGAAATATGGTAAAGATTTAATCACAGAACTGTTGTATTTTTTGTTTCCTTCTCTGATGGATTAAATTTTTCAGCTTTGCATTTCTGTATTGTTCCATACTTAATTTAATCACTGATCTGCAGAGGGCCCTTATGATTATTTTCACTGAAGTGAAATTTCTATTTTTGGAATAGACAGTTATGAATTTTGTATCTTTAGGCCTGACCGTCATTCTAGTATCTCGAAGGGATATCTAAAATGATCCAAAGAACTGACATAATTTGTATTTCTAACTACATGGCATCTATTTTCTCCAAAATAAATCAATCTTATGGTACATATAGGATATATGGTAGATACGTAGTACACTTTCAGATGCTTAAAAATATGAAATAGTGATTTGTATGTAGGTCCCAATCCACGTTTAGTTGCATACAAGTAGTAACCACAGGTGGCCTCCAGTGGGAATAGGTATTATATGTTGCATTAAAAAGCAACATCCAGCTAGTTCAATTGGATTTGGATTATCATTGCAATACAGCTGGGGATGTGAATTTGCATCTGTATCAGCAATGCATGTAAAAGGCTGCTTTTCTGTATGTCAGTATCTCCTGGAGGCTTTACACAGGGCTTCTACCTCGAATCTCCTTTGGGAGAGAGTGTGTGCATTCACAACCAAACTTACCTCGAGGTCCCTTCAAGCTTCTTGGACCCACTCAACACACAAGTCAGACTTTGTCTTGAGAATTCTAGCTTATCTCGAGGTATTTCCGGGTTTCAAAATGCTGGTTTTAAGCTACTTTTTCTGAAAACGCCGGAGTAAATAGGGAGAGGCACTAACGTAGAATCATTAGCATGATAAGGACACTCTCTTTACAAATGCTGATGTAGCTCTTCAGTACTCTCTCCCTCTCCCCCCTCCCCCGCCCCATTGGCTAGAAGAAAAACACAAAGGAAAATATGTGAACTTGCATCAAAAGCAAACCCGAGAGCAGAGAGGAGGGGCTGTTTCCCTCAATGCCACAAATGTACTTCAAGTGGCTTCACTCAACATTTACCCCTCAGCATGAAGCCATGTGCGAATAACTCCCAGGTGGATCAGGGTGACAGTCAACAACAGATATTTGACATCTGACCAACATATAGAGTTGCATACTTTAAATTTAAAATTTTTATTTATCCCTCAAATCTAAAAAATTTGGAAGTTTGGTTTCTCACGCATTTTGCATTTTCACAGCCTGACATGAATTACATAGGGACAGTTCGAGGGCATAGTTTGTGATGCTATCATCCACCCTGATACAGATGATGGACACATGAATGGCTGAGGCACAAGAGTGCTAAACTGTGGACTGCTGAACCAAATTCCATACAGTTTTAGTGAATGGCACATAGAGACACCTCTATGGCGTAGTTTGTGATATCATCCAGCCCAATTCAAGAGGGCAGACATGTGAACGTTTTAGACTGAAGTGGGTTAACTTCAGTGGGTTAACTTAGACTGAAGTGGGTTAACGAGGATGGTAATTATCAATTAAGATTATAGTGAAAAGAAGTTAGGCAGATTAGTTCTTACAGAACAACTTGTTATTAATAACATAAATATCATAACTGGTGAGGGACCATACTTGTGGATGTATTTTGTGCCAGAGTCCAGGTAAGAGGTTGACAACAAGGACATCACTGGGAATTCAGTGCTTTGCTTGATTATGCACATTTACCCAGTGGGGTGTGTGTGGGTAGGAATTTACCCCCAAATCCGGATGAGAGCTAACTCATCTTAAACCAAAGATTTGTTGATATTTCAAAGTACATTATTAAGCCTGATTTCCACATATTTGCTTATTACTGGTTTCTTCTTTCCAACTGCAGAAAGAACTGCCAGCACCACGATCCTGTCCCCGCTGTCCAGCATCACCACGACCCCATCCTCGTCCCCACCGGCCAGCATCACCACGACCCCATCCTCGTCCCCGCCGGCCGGCATCACCACAACCCCATCCTCATCCCCGCCGGCCGGCATCACCACGACCTCATCTTCGTCCCCGCCGGCCGGCATCACCGCGACCCCATCCTCGTCCCCGCCGGCCGGCATCACCGCGACCCCATCCTCGTCCCCGCCGGCCGGCATCACCGCGACCCCATCCTCGGCCCCGCCGGCCGGCATCACCGCGACCCCATCCTCATCCCCACCGGCCGGCAATGCCACAACCCCATCTGCTCCAGCTGGCAACGCCACGACTCCATCCTCATCCCCACCGGCCGGCAATGCCACAACCCCATCTGCTCCAGCTGGCAACGCCACGACTCCATCCTCATCCCCACCGGCCGGCAATGCCACAACCCCATCTGCTCCAGCTGGCAACGCCACGACTCCATCCTCATCCCCACCGGCCGGCAATGCCACAACCCCATCTGCTCCAGCTGGCAACGCCACGACTCCATCCTCATCCCCACCGGCCGGCAATGCCACAACCCCATCTGCTCCAGCTGGCAACGCCACGACTCCATCCTCATCCCCACCGGCCGGCAATGCCACAACCCCATCTGCTCCAGCTGGCAACGCCACGACTCCATCCCCGCCAGTTAGCAATGCCACAGCTCCATCATCAACTACACTAGGTAATGGTAGCTGTTTCCTGACTTATTTTTTCCAAATGAACTAGTTATTAACTAAACAGCAAAGTATATTGTGTGAGGAAACTGTGTAGCACAGTCCATTGAATACAAAATCACCAATAAGGAATATATTAATCTGCCTTATACCAAGGGCTGCTTCACATAATTGCAGGGAAGTACAGCAGCCAACTGGGAACCTCCAGCCTCTCCTTGTGAGCATGCACTCTTGGTGTGCATGTTGTGTGAAGCCCACAACATCTGGTCCTCACATTAATTTATCAACTCCATTCACACTTCTGCCCAACACCTGTAAACCAAATTTCAAGTTGTGCAGAGAATGTCAAACTGAAGTCAGTAATCCGGCACAGGAACTGGAGGTTGACGGCTTCATAAAACAGGCCCCCAGAAGCACGCACTAACTGGGAACCAAAGGTTCTTGGCTGCCAGACTTTTCAGCAATTGTGTTAATCTGAAACGTGTGAGTCAGAGCATTGGTCCATCTAGCTCAGTGTTGTCTACACTGACTAGTAGCTGCTCTCCAGGATTTCAGACATTTTTCCCAGTTCCACTTGAAGATGCCATGAATTTAACTTAAATATTCTGTATGCTCAACAACTGAGCTACACTCCAATCTCCAATCAGATAAGTAAAACTTAATAATGTATTAAACTTTAATATACTTAGTTATTTCTTTTTAGACTGAAGTCAGGTTGCTATTACAGTCCATATGGCTGACATAAGCAGACCTCTATGTGGGGAGATTACAAAAATATAGTGAATAGTATTGCTGGCTCAACAATTTTTTAAAAAAATATATTCATTAATGTAATACACTGATGACCCCAATCATTAAGACATATTCTCCCAGGGCAGCTCACAGCAATAAGAGAAAACCAGGAAAAGAAATACTTTCACGATAAAACAATAACAAGTAGTCAAGTCTGGAGGTTACCAGCTGGTGTACCACTGTCCTGAGGTAGTTTATCTCAAGAAATGGACACAGCTGGTGTAGTAGCCAAAGCTGATAGGAGGCACCTCTGACCACTGCCTCAACCTGGGCCACCAGGGAGAGGTTTGGATCCATAGGTACCCAAAGACTGCATACCTGTTCCTTCTGAGGAAATGTGACCAGAGCCAGAACAGGCAGATCAAAAATGTTTCTCGAGTTCCGATCCTGCACAATAATTATCTCCATCTAATCTGGATTCAATCTCAGCTTGTTTTCCCTCATCAAGCCCCATCACTGACTCCAGGCAGGCATTTAGGGAGGTTATGACTTTTCCTGATGAGGTTGATATGGAGAAATAGATTTGGGTGTCATCAGCATACTGATAACACCCTGCACCCAATCTCCGGATGATCTCCCCCAGCAGTTTCATGTAGAAAAAGCATTGGAGACAATATGGAGCCCTGGCGGACACCATATAAGAGTTCAGATTCTGAAGAGCAACAGTCTTCCAAGGGACAGCATCTGGAACCTGCCTGAGAGGTAGGAGCTGAACCACTGCAAAGCAGTACCTCCCATCTCCAACCCTCTCAGACGCTTCAGAGGGATACCATGGTTGATAGTATTGAAAGCCACCAAGAGATCCAAAAGGACCAACAGAGTCACACTCCCTCTGTCAATTCCTAATTGGAGATCATCCATCAGGCTGACAAAGGCAGTTTCCACCCCATAGCCTGTCCAAAAGCCAGTTTGAAATGAGTCCAGAGAATCAGTTTCCTCCAAGACTGCCTGGAGCTGTTAGGCAACTGCCCTCTCAGTTACCTTGCCCAACCATGGAAGGTTGGAGACAGTTGCTTAACTCTGAGGGATCCAATGCAGGCTTCTTCAAAAGAGGTCTAATGATTGCCTCCTTAAGGCAAGGAGGTATCCTGCCCTCCCTCAGAGAAACATTTATAATATCTACCAGGCCTTCTACAACAACCTCCCTGCCAGATAGTATAAGCCATGTCAGACAAGGGTCAAGAGAACAGGTGGTAGGCTGCACCATTCCAATCAGCTCATCCACGTCTTCAGGAGTCACAACCTGACACTAATAGGCTGGATCAGTTTCAGGTTGTGACTCCTGAACCACATAAGAAGAGTTTCTGCATCAGACACTGCAGTAATTGTGGGGTCTGAGTCTAAGTTGGCCCAAATATGAGAGATTTTATCCACAAAGAACTCATTAAACATATAACAGCAGGTAATTGATGATTCCAAATTCTGATTCAAGAGAGCAGGGGCATGTACTAGCTGTCTCACAACCCTGAACAACTCTGCTGGACATGAGCTTGTGGGTGCAATATGGGCAGAAAAGAATTGCTTCTTTGCCGCACGTATCACCTGAGCATAGATCTTCAAGTGCGCTCTATGTTGTAATTTGTTGGATTTGAGTCAAGTCTTTCTCCACTTGTGCTCCAGTCATCTACCTTGCCACCTCAGCCCCTGTAGTTCTTCCGTATATGCAAGAGACACAAGTTTTAGGCGGTATAGAGATATTTTAAACAAACAAACAAACAAACCAACCAACAAACCAAGGGGCCAGTTTTGAAGTAGGTCAGAAAAGACAATTAGGAGCAATCACGTCTACATGTCATGGTCCAATTCTCCACCAGAGCTTCAACAGGATCACCAGCAGAGTCAACACTAAATCCTTCCAAGGATTCTTGGAATTCTATTGGATCCAATAACTTTCTTGGGTGGACCATCCTAATACGCCTCTCACCCCTGCAGAGGTGGGATATGGTTGTGAGTCCAACCTTAACCAAATGATGGTCTGTCCATGACAATGGGGAAATCACAGGAGTCCCCACCTATGGAACACCACCCTGATCAGAACAAAAGACCAGATCAAGCGTGTGACCAGCAACATGCATCGGTCCCGAGACGACTTGGGATAGATAGGCCCATAGTTGTCATGGCTGCTATGAACTCCAGAGATGCTCCAGACAGATTGGTCCCGAAGTGAACATTGAAGTCCCTCCCCCCACCAGACAGGCGTTGTGGCATGTCTGTACCTCAATGCCAGCCACTTTCCCTGATCTTGATGCATTGGCATCAGAGGTGTGGCCTGCAAGGGGGCCATTTTCAAGGCTGGAGTTCCTAGGGCTGTCTTCAACCTTGCTACACTGGTTTAAGAACTCTGTGGGAAGAGTTGTTACCCATTGTTACCCATGCACACCTCCCACCGTGTCCTGCTGCACACTCACTGCTAATCATGTTCCGGGGCATCCCCAGATTCATCACTTATTGTAGAGACAAGCAAGATGGAGACAGACAGGGAGACCCTTACTCCCATTGCCCCTAGTGGTCATTAGGATAGTTGGTGCAAAAGGCTGATGCACTGGAGCTCCTTCTCTAACACCCCTTCTCGTCGCCTGCCACACTGGCTCACGACTCCCATCTTCCCACGAAGCATCTGGAATCTGTCTCTGGGCAATGGCTTGGTTAATCCATCTGCCAGCATCTCTTCTGTAGGGCAGTACTTCAACTGGACCACCCCTTTCTCTTGCAAGTCTCAAACATTGTGGTGCTTTATGGGAAAGTGCTTGGTTCGAGACTTCATTTTCTCCATTTGGGAGAACTGGATACAACTTTGGTTATCCTCAAACCTCACTGTGGGCTTTGGTTCCAATCCTCGATCCCAAAGTCCGATAGTAGTTGGTGTATCCATACTACTTCTTGGCACGCTTCACTTGCTGAAACATACTCTGCTTCCATAGATGATTGTGCAACAGGTGACTGCTTGAGGCTGCTCCAATTTATGACTCCACCTCCATACAAGAACTGGTGTCCACTTGTGGACTTGTGGTCTGTTCTGTCTTTGCCCCAGTCTGCATCCATGTATCCCACTAGTTTGGGATTGCTGCTTGCTGGAATCTCCAATACATAGTGTGCAGTACCTTTTAGGTATCTTCCCAGTCTTTCGACTGCTGTCCAATCCTTGTTGGTTGATGCACTTACTTTTCTGTTCTGATTCCCACTTCTGAGGCAATATCTGGCCTTGTCATTGTGCCTATGTACAGAAGCTTTCCAATTGCCTTTCTGTATTGATTGTTGGTTGGTAAAAGCTCGCTGTCTCCATCTTGCTTCCAGAAATTAGCATCCATTGGTGTACTGACTTCATTGGCATCTGTCAGTCCCAGGCATTCTAGAAGATCCTTTATCTTCTGCTTTTTGTTGAGAAGGAATGTCCCATTCTCTTCTCTTCCTATTTGGATGCCAGTGTAATAGGAGATGCTTCCTAGTTGCTTCACCTCTATTTCCTTGTTCAGGTGCTGTACAAACTCAAGACTGTCTTGCTTATTCTCATGTGCAAGAATCAAGTTATCAACATGAGTCAGGATGTAAGTCTATCTATTGTCTCTGAATCTAGAGTATAGGCAGGGGTCAGCTTTTCCTTGTGTGAACCCCTCCTTAAGTAGCAGTTGATTCAGTTTCTCATTCCATATTCTGGCTGCTTGCTTTAAGCCATAGATGCTCTTTTGAGGTTTGCACACTAGCTCCTTTCCAGGTTCCTCGAAGCCTGGTGGCTGTTGCATGTAGATGTCTTCCTTGGTTTCCCCATTTTGGAAGGCAGTCTTTACATCCAAGTGTTCAACTTGCATCCTTTTGGCTGCTGCCAGACTGAGCAAAGTTCTAATTGAAGTGTGGTTTACAACTGGCACAAGAGCTTCATCAGTTGGCCTCCTTCCCATGTCTTCCCATGTAGTGGGTTCTTGCATCTCTCCTCCTTTGGCCATGGGCAAGAGAGCTGGGTCTCACGATCAGGGAGGGAGCCCTGGGCGGCCGGATCAGATGCCCACACGATTGCTGGCTCCGTGACGGAGCCAGCGGGGGCTGGGGAGCTCAGGGGCCATGTGGCCCCCGGAAGCTCCAGTATGCCCCGCGCGAGCACGCAAGGCATACTGGGGAGACCGCTGGAGCTGGGAGGCGGCTTTTTGCCTCCCCTCCGGGGGTCTACTCCTGAGTAGCTGTGGTGCGGAGCCACGCTGTGGCTACTCACGATCGGGCAGCCTGGGTTTGTGGAGTGCTCGCTCTGCAAACCCGGGCTTGGGGGAGGGCTACAAAAGCAGGCTAGCCGCTTGTAAGCCACTGGGCTCGCCTGAGTGCCCAGTGATTTACATGAGCAGTGAAAATCGGGCTAGGCTCTCCTAGCCCAATTTTCACTGCTCGTGAGACTAGCCCCAGAGTCTTTGGGGTGGAACCCTTTTGTTGGGCCTCTGTGAGTGCCTCAGTCCATGTTCAGGTTGTGCAGCCCCTTCTGAATCTGGCACTGATTCTTCAAGTGTGCTGTCTGGTTCCAGTTTCATTAGAGTCCAATAACATGGTTTCTCATTCATCTGGATTTCTGGTAAAATTTCTGGCATTTCATCTTTACTTGGACTTTGTCTTTCATCAAAATACAGGTGAAACTCGGAAAATTAGAATATTGTGCAAAAGTCCATTAATTTCAGTAATGCAAATTAAAAGGTGAAACTGATATATGAGACAGACGCATTACATGCAAAGCGAGATAAGTCAAGCCTTAATTTGTTATAATTGTGATGATCATGGCGTACAGCTCATGAAAACCCCAAATCCACAATCTCAGAAAATTAGAATATTACATGGAACCAAGAAGACAAGGATTGTAGAATAGAACAATATCGGACCTCTGAAAAGTATACAGTGTACTGTGCTTGATTGGCCAGCAAACTCGCCTGACCTGACCCTATAGAGAATCTATGGGGCATTGCCAAGAGAAGGATGAGAGACATGAGACCAAACAATGCAGAAGAGCTGAAGGCTGCTAATGAAGCATCCTGGTCTTCCAGAATACCTCATCAGTGCCACAGGCTGATAGCATCCATGCCACGCCGCATTGAGGCAGTAATTGCTGCAAAAGGGGCCCAAACCAAGTACTGAATACATATGCATGCTTATACTTTTCAGAGGTCCGATATTGTTCTATTCTTCAATCCTTGTCTTCTTGGTTCCATGTAATATTCTAATTTTCTGGGATTGTGGATTTGGGGTTTTCATGAGCTGTACGCCATGATCATCACAATCATAACAAATTAAGGCTTGACTTATCTCGCTTTGCATGTAATGCGTCTGTCTCATATATCAGTTTCACCTTTTAATTTGCATTACTGAAATTAATGGACTGTTGCACGATATTCTAATTTTCCGAGTTTCACCTGTACACTGCATTGCAAATTTTGATCTTTCCATTTTTGGTCAAGAATTCTGTATCCACTTAGGTGCATAGCCAACAAAAACTCCAATTCATATCTGCAAATGAGTTTGGTCCTTTTTGCCTTAGGTACATATGCATAAGCCTTTGATCCAAACACTCTCATGTGATTTAGGGAAGGTTTTCCTCCATGCCAAAGTTCAAATGGTGTTTTATCTATTGCCTTGGTTGGCATTCTGTTTTGCAAGTCATTTGCAGTCATCACTGCTTCTAACCAGAACTTGTCTGCCAAATTTGCATCATGAAGCAGACATCTAGTCATTTCTAGTAGAGAGAGATTCTTTCTCCCTGATACACCATTTAGCTGAGGCGTGTATGTGGGAACATTTGGACATAAAATTCCATTCTCCATAAATTCTCTCATATCAAGTGACACATATTCCCTGCCATTGTCTGACCACAAACACTGGGGTTTTCTTCCAAATTAGTTATTAACCAATGCAACATATTCTTTAAATTTCTCAAACACTTGATTTTTCTTTCTCAGAGCATATACATAGCAAAATCTGGAGAAGTCATCAATAAAAGTCAAAATGTATTTATTTTCAGCAAGGCTTGCTTGCAACGAATCACAAATGTCAGAATGAACTAGCTGCAGGATCTCCTTTGATTCCATGCTCTTCTTAGCAGCAAAACTAGGCATCACTCCTTTGTTAAGTATGCAACAGTGACATCCTCTGGCCGTTTCTGGACATTCACTTATATTAAAGTCCTTCAGTAATTCTTTCATGTGAATATCAGTTTTAATATTTAATCTTCTGTGGCCCAATTTCTTGTGCCACAAGAAATCACAATTTTTGTGTTGGCATGTGCAACGACACAGTCTGATTCAAAAAGTCCATCATCACGCATATGAGCAGTCATAATCAATTCATCATCTTTGGAAATATAGCAACTTTCATTCTCAAAAATCACTTTGCATGCCTTCTTAAGTCCATGTCCAACTGAAATGAAATTAGTTTGCATTTCTGATACTAAGAGGGCATCATTTATTAAAACTTCCTAGATTTCATCATCTGCTTCTTAGCAGAGGATTTTAGCAAGTCTTTTTCTTCTCGCAACTATCTCTCTCCCATCTGCTAGAGAGATTGCACATTTGTAGGCTTTGTCTAATTCAATGAACCAATCAACAGTATTAAATATATTTTGTGTAGCACCAGAATCAAGAATAAAAACCTGTTTTTGGTCTGTTTTTAATGCTACATTATAGCTTTTGGGTGAAACATTGCCTGTTCTGGGGCTGTTTCTATTCAACTTTCTAAATCCACCACGTTGTTGGCCCTTTTGATTGTCTCTTTGTCTGTAGCCATGACTGGGCCCTGTTTTTGTTGTCATGGCAACTGGTTTCCTTTCCTGTTGAATTCCTAGTCTCTGAATTGCCTCTTTGCCTGTCACTATGGTAACTGGCTCGGTAAGCATGGTGGACTATCTCTTTTGAATTTCACACCTTGTTTACTTGTTAATGATTGGCTTTGTTTGCTGGAGTAAGCTACAGCAGTTTGGGTTTGAAAGTTTTCTTGGTGTAGTTTTAAGCTGAAATTCCTGAGAACTGATATCACACTTTCCAAAATTAATTGAGACGCTGATGCCTCCAGACCTTAATCAGAGCATCAAAACTCTTAGGCAAGGATTGCAGGATTAATCCAATAAGCACGATATCATTCAATTAACATTTGCTATTTTCCAAAAGTCTGATGATCTCCAAGAGGTTTACTATGTGGACTTCAAAATCTCCCCCTTCCTGCAGCTTTATCTGGCATAGTCTTTTAAACAAAAGGAGAGTTTTGTTTGCAGAGACCTGCCCACATTGCTTTCTTAATTTTCCCCAAGCTTCAGAGGCTATCTTGGTATCATGTATATAGATCAATAATTCATCACTCACATTCAAAATGAGGAGTCCACATGCCTGTTGGTTCCTCTTATCCCACAAGGTTTGATCAGCAGCTCCTTCATCTGGGCATTTCTCCGTGAGAACCTCAAAGATTTCTCTTGCCATGAAAACTCCTTCCATCTTCAAAGCACATAACTCATAGTTGTTTCCATCCCATTTGGGGAAAGGAAAAAATGTTCCTGAGTCCATGCTGTAATTCTATCTAACTCAGCTGCACTTTAAAAAGGAAAAATAAACTCTGCTTGTGCCTAAAAGCCTGTTGCTTCTGCTGGGCCCATAACCCTGTTGGGGGTTGTTAATTTTACCCCCATTAGGTAAACAGCAGAGCACTAAGGAAGAGAGCACACACTTTAGTTACAGAATAGGTAGCAGAGGTTGGTTTAGTTGTTGCAACTATTGAGAGAAAACACATGAAGATTCTTGTAGAGCTAAATACGAAGTATCTATTGGTTAAGTACACTTGGATAGGAAAGGCCTAATCCTAATCTAAAGAACTACATAATGAATAGGTAAGGAGGGAGAGAGATGTTTCTGTCTACTCTCTAAGAGGAAAGGAAGGATTGTGACTCAGCACAGGAAGTTCTGAAGAGTCAGATCGGGGGTCATAGAGTAGGAACATATAGGGAGAGCCTTACTCACTGTCTCTACTCCCAATGCCCCTAATGATCATTAGGATAGTTGGTACAGAAGGTTGATGCACTGGAACTCCATCGCCAACACCCTGATGCCAGCACATCATTGGTCACTGCACGTGGCTCGCATTGAGTCGGCAAATGGCCTCTCGGCCTCTCCCAGATGGCAAGCACATTGTTTGCTGGGTGGGTGCTTCCTTTCTCTCACTAGCTCCAAGCAAGGGAGAATAAGCAGCACCCCGCTGGCAAAAAATGTGCTCACCTGCTGGGAGAGGCCAACAGGTCGCACATCTGGGTCCAATGCCAGTCTTGCCCCTTGCGTGCCTATGCACTGTGTCTGGGGCATGGTCTCACAAGCCATGGCCAGTTGGGGGTAGGATTTTGAGGCAGTCCCAGGGCTGCCTCCAACCTTGCTATGCCTGTGCACCAGATTTTGAAAGCCTCCTGGCTTATCTTGTAGCTTTGCTGCTGGCCTGCACAAAGTCTTACGTATCTGTAGTATCCACATCATGTCAACCACCATTATATGAATCCTGCTTTTCCTTCCACAAGAGAAAACCAACAAAGCTAATGGTATAATAACAATTAGCATAAACTAAATAATGCCACACAATTTCACAAACACAACATGAGTTGGTGTACAGTACAAAAAAAAGTACAAAAGCCTATTAATACACAAATACATCCAAGTAATGATGCATTCCAGAAGGGTGCAGCCCAAACAACACAAAGTATTGTGCTCCTTAAAGACTGTAATATTTCTTATGGCATATGCTTTCATGGACTACAGCCCTCTTCATTAGATCCATGCATGACACATTGGCTCCAGTGCACCAACTACAGTGGCTTGGTGAGGATTTACAAACTCTCAACCATGTACCATGGAGCAGCTGGAGGTAAAAAGTTTTCTTGTGTTTTTCGTCATAGAACCTCTCCAGTGTCATAGCCAGTCATGTCTCTATGGTGCTACATGTATTGATCTGGTTCATGGACATGCCTGCCAGTGTCTTCCTTATGGGTTCTACTATTCAACAAATGGTTGCCAGCAAGGTGAGTTCCATCTTTAAATCATGTGCAGCTCTGTTGAAAAGAATAGAGCTGAGCATCTATCCATGTTTCTGTCATGATGTTTCTGTATGGTGATTCTGATTACTCTGATACTGCTGCTAATTAGTCTGGTGTACACACACATGTACACACACACACACACACACACACACACACACACACACACACACCATTGGCCAGATAAAGTCATTTTGCGTATGTCACACTAATAGGAAAGTTCAAGAAATTAAATATATGTAATAGATTTTTTTTTATTAGTGTGCTTGCAAAAGAGAAGTAAAAGAACAGTTAGACATTTGTAGGATTTCAATTTCAAGCATTATTCATTTTCTTGAATAATTGCCATATATGGTAAATTTGAATCATAGTAAATTTGAATCTTCTATGAGAGAAAAATCTACTTTTCTTTGACATGGTGTTGATTTAGAATAATGGATCTGATTATTGAGTGTTAAAGATCTGTTGAGAACAATAAGTTAAAATATGATGGTTATATTCAGAATTTCTTATAGAAAATACAAAAAATAATAATGTTCAGTGAGCATATTCCAGTGTAAAATGTAGTACATTCATCTAATTTCAGTGGCAGGATTTTGTATGCAAAATTTGGTATCTGTAGGTCATTGGGAAATATGACTTTATTTTGCACAAGTTCTTCAAAATATGTAGTAGATCTAAAATGCAAAGCTGCTTGGGCCTCACTGACTTACTGATGCACTCACTCACGGACATGAAATTCCCAGACCAAACCATGAGAGAGAGAAACATGCCATTTTCACAGATAGGTTCTATACCTTGCCCAGACCACAGGAAAAATCAAAAATCCCAGAAAAGTTGCTTAAATTGCTGGAAAATCTGGAAACAGCACAGGGAATGTGCCAGTTTTGTCTGGTACTTTGTGAAAGAAAGTCCAAATATTTACTGAACTATGAAGCAATGTACAAGCTATCTCCCCACCCCCAACCCAGTTCACTGCATTTCAATCCGTGATGGATTTCCACAAAACTCATTTAAGGAATTGAAAAACATATCAAAGCTTAAGTGTGGCAGATATAAATGCATTTTCCTATAACACATACATTCTTCTGGACATCAACGAGTGATGTGAGAGTGTGCGGTCATTTTGTGGTGTAGGAGGAAAGCTTGCAAACGGCAAGCCTGTTTTCTGTATATATGCCAATTCCCAGTACGCTCTCTCTTTCTTATGTTTTGAATGGTCATGTTCAGAACATTCATCAAAGACACAGAATGCTGGTGCAGAGATTCATTAATGAATAATAAAGAAATATGAAGTAATTAAAATTGGAACTTATCAGCAAGTTTATTTTAAAGTCCCCCCAAACAGTAGAATTAGAAGATCATTTCCAATAATGAAATGAAGTCCTTTCCATTCAACCTGGCCAACTGAGCTGAAAAGAAGGCTGGAAACTTACCAGGATTGTTCTGTACAGATCCCCCTGCAGGAGGTTTCCCGGACAAGGGGCTTAACTGTGGGAGGAAGCAGTGTCAGTTCGGATGAGTTATGACAAGTGTATATAAAGTGTATGTAAGCATAAATAAGTGTAAATAAGCATAAATTGGAGTGCATCTGAGCCATTCATATTGCTGCTTTTTATTATTGTTGTTTGCTATTTGTTACGGTTTTTCAAACCTTGGCTTGCTCACAGAGCAGGCTTCTCTCCATCAACCCCATCATTTCTGGCCAATATGGTTGCAGAAGAGATGAGGGCACCCCACCTCCTGCTTCCTATTGGTTTGTTCATCTGTGCCTAAGTAGGCAAGGTGTAACTATGTGCACATGTGTGATTTCCAGTAATTTTGTTGAAATGTTTACTTTTATGTATTTTTAAAATCATGTTGCTCTTGCACAAGTGCATCTGTGGGCAAGGACAAACCAGTGTTCCATATTCTAGGCCTATGCAGTCAGGTATATCCAATTGAGATATCGGGTCCAATATCAGCAATATCAGAAATAATTCCAATTGGATAAAGGAAAGTCTATATTGGAGCTGAATTATCAAAATGGCTCTCATTATATCAGTTAAAATATCACAATATCAGAAGATAAAAGGGAGTCAGAAATACAAAATGGCATCTGCAGATGGTTTCCCCAGTTCTCGGCATTCCCCCCTTCCCCCTGCCAATTGCAGCTGCAATTACTATTCTCTGAGCTCTGTCTCTCTCTCTTTTTGGTTTGGCAAGGTGGTCTTGCACACCCCTGCTATTGGAAGAGGAAGAAAACAATTTAGAAATCCTTTTGAAGTAGCACAGTTGCAGAAGAGCACCTTCTCAAACAAAAAAACACCCCAACACAGTCGTCTAGGGGGGAAAGCGGAAAAAGTCAGAGCTCAGTAATGGCTGGGTATAGAAGCTTGAAATTTGGCACACAGGTAGTGGAGGCCTGCAAAGCACTATGTATTTAATTTCAAGTAAATTGGGGAAAATGTTGATTTGTAATTTTAAAAAATAAATAAATAAAACCAGAGCAAAACCAGAGAACCAGAGCAAACAAAAAAAAAACCCATCCAAGAATCACTGTTTATTTTTAAAATCATTAAAAATCAGTGCGCTGACTGCTTTACTTGAAATTAAATACACAGAGCCCTGCCGTTCTTTAATATCTGCTTGCCAAATTTCAAAGCTGTCTGCCCAGCCATTACCATGCTCTGAATTTCTTTCTCTTTTTCCCATATACTTTTTGGTTTAAAAGGTGTACTTGCACACCCACACTATTCCAAAATTAAACAAACAAGCGGGAAATCATTTTGAACCAGTGGGGATGTGCAGGTATCCACAACCCCACTTCTAGCTTTATGCTTTTTATCTGCAGGGTCCCTCCATACGGCACAGCAAAAATGCCAGAGTATCCCGCACTGCTGTTTTCTACACTCTCTCACAGTGCAACTTTAAAAACATGCTTATATTATGTATTAAAGACTAATGGTCATGATTTGCCATGAAAAATGCTGTTGGCTGTAAGGACGACACTTTGCTGTTACCGTATTGAAGTTGCTGTAAATCCCTCCCTCGTATGAGCTTCCCCTACCCTATACATAGTGAAGGAGGAGTAAATCACTGTTCGGAAAACCTCCAAGAAGGACTACTCTGGCTGTCTACACTGTGCTTTCATTTCTTCTGATAATATTATATGGTCTAGCTTTCCTCCAAAAAATATCATAAATGTATTTTTGAAAAAATACAACTCGGTTTAGATGATGATGATGATGATGATGATGATGATGATTGCCATAATTTACCCCAACACATAAATAGTCAATTTCCCCAATCAACTGCTATTTGACAGTATCTTATGTGTTAATTTTAACTTTGTTGTGACAGCATCCTTTCTTATGAAACCCAATAGTAATACAAGTCCAGAATTGACCATTTTGTACAGACTTCTATTTTGTTTCCAACTCAGGACAGTTAATCCTTATCAAAGCAAAGCATAGGGGGCCATAGCAAGCCTAATGTGTAACCAATTTTTCAGATATTATATGAATAATATCATTTCCATTGTAATTTCAGGAAAAGTATTCCCAGGACAGGTAAAACTGAATATATTATATAAGGTCGAAATGGAAATCCCAGGATCAGCTGATTACAAAGAATTATACAGCAATGTCACCCAGTTTGTAAGTTTACTTTTTCTGACATCCTCTTTCTTTAACTGAGGCTTGACATCTTTTTCCCCCTTAAAGGAACAAATTCGGGTGTTTCAGCAGATCATAGATACATCCAGGAGACCACTACTAAGTTATACATTTTCATGTGGATACTTTTGATACACATTAAATAATATATAGAACAAAGTATTTATTTGGGCAGATGAAGTTCTGGACAAAGGGCAGGATCCAGACTAAGTCAGTTTTAATTAAGCACAACTCAAGTAAATGAGACAAATTGGTCACAACTAATGTAATCTGAATCCTGCCCTTAATCCAGTACAAATGTTCAGTTCATCCACACTGAATATACACATGCTGCAAAACTCAACCACTGCACTGCTAATTCAGAACTGATGTTTGCTGGGCACACATTCCATTTCAATGAAACTATATAGAGTTTAATTAAAAACTTTGATCACATTTTAAAATTGCAAATACTTCAACAATGCTTGGGATTTATGGAACATCTGGGAATTACTCAATGGCCCACTAAATTTACTCAAGGCATGCCTAACTTGTCCTTTTTAATTTCAGTGGGAAGTCCTTGAGTAAATTTAGTCAGCATATCAGCCACTGAGTAATTTCCAGTCATGTTCATACTTAATTGTACACTGTGTGTGGCTTATGCTCATCGCATACATCACATCTGGAAAGAAATTTATAGTAGGGAGACAAGAGTTGAAATGGAACGAGGAGGCTGCATTAGCAAAGCATTACTTGGCATTTGGTTCCCAGGTACAAGGAACATGTGATGGAGACAATGAGAGAACATAGGGTAGTCGTTCCCCAACAGCCATTCACCCCATGGCTGTCGCTGAATTCAGCATTTTTCTGCAGAGGTAAGCACTAAGTGTGGAAAGAATGTCTTTCTGCCGTTTAGAAACCTTGACACCCAGGTATCTAGAACATGGAAGTAACTCTCCCTAGAGTTCTATGAAATAAGTGATGAATGCAGGAAGAGCTGGGGGACATGGTCAGCCACCGTGCAGTCATCATCATCATCATCATCATCATCATCATCATCCCCCAGTGAGGCACTACCTTGGCATGGTTGTGGGGCTTGAGTACTCTCAGGAAGGTGAGAGCTATGCCAGAGGTCCAACCATACTGGACAGGTCTCACCTGAGGAGCCAGACGAAGAGTGCCTCTCCCATCAACAATATGGTGAGAAGTAACTTTAATAAATCTATACCAGATCAGTTGTCGCCCGGGCCAACAAGGACCGCGCCAGGTGCTGGAGTCCCTAGATATCTGGTGGCAAGTGGGCTACAGGACTCAGGGCTGGAGACAGCAGGTTTACTGGAAGAAACGTCGCTTAACCCGAAAAAATATACGAAAAATGCCAACAAGGAAATAATGATGTGCTATTACAAGTCTAGTCCAACTAGAAGAGGTTCTTTTAAAAGAACGTACCAAATTTGGAAAGAGAAGCATCCAGATACAGAAATAACAGGCTAGCAGACCAGAGAAGATTCATAATAAGAAATAAAGTATTCACAGAAGTTGAGCTGGAAGAACTGCAAAGAGCAACAGAGGCTCAGGATATGGAAAAAGAATTACTACAAACTGAAGAAGTTGCTCAAGTGCAGGTGGAGGAGGTGTTGGAAATACAGGATGCCACTGTTGCTGAACTGTTTCAAAATCAAAACCAGGCAACCTCCCCTTTGCCTTCACCTCAAAAACCCGAATGCCATTTAACAGAAAAGCAACAAGAACGAAAGCAAAAAATAACTGAGCACATGAACCAAACAACCACCAGGGTTCGACTTCCAGCTCTAAAACACAAGAGCTCGGATATAAGATAAGTGGACCTGTAAAAAAAGAAAGTAGTACATCATCTAAATGGAAGATTAGATTAGAAAATAAAATTGCTAGGCTTAGATCAGATGCTAGTAAATTGAAAGATATGAAAGACAAGAAGCTGATGAATGAAAACACCAAACAGTATCTGATTAAAAAATACCATCTAGATTCAAGGAAAATTAGAGAAGTCTTGGAAATAATAAAGCAGCAAATAAAAGCAGTGTCAAAGAAGATTTGCAGATACAAAGCCAGAATTACACAACACAGGCAGAATCTCCAATTCCAGTCAAATCAGAGACGTTTCTACCAAAGCCTAGAAGGAGAAACTGCAAGAAACTTAGAAACACCAAGTAAAGAAGAAACAGTGCAATTCTGGGGGAAATTATGAGACAATCCAATAGATTATAATAAAAAAGCAGGCTGAATAAAAGAGGTTATAAAATGTAGCAAACAAATGCAAGATCTAATAATAACACCAGAATTAATAAGTGAAAGAGCAAAGAAAATTAAAAATTGGACTGCACCAGGCAACGATGAACTGCATGGCTTTTGGCTTAAACACCTAACAAGCCTTCATAAACAACTATCAAAAGAGTTCGATCACATTTTGCAAGGAGGTGATATTGAACAATGGCGAACAACTGGGAAAACTCATCTCATCATGAAAGACCCAGCAAAAGGTGCAGTTCCAAGTAATTATAGACCGATAACCTGCCTGCCAACCATGTTCAAATTATTAACTGGAATAATAGCAGATGAAGTGATGCAACACTTATTAACTAATAAGCAACTCCCAGTTGAACAGAAAGGAAATTACCCGAACACCAGAGGCACAAAAGACCAGCTGCTGATTGACAAAATGATTTTAGAAAATTGCAAAAGAAGAAAAACAAATCTAAGCATTGCATGGATTGACTACAAGAAGGCCTTTGACTCATTGCCCCACACATGGATACTAAAGTGTTTAGAAACAACTGGTGTCAGCGAAAACATTCAGATATTTATTTAAAAATGCAATGAGCATGTGGAGTACACAGTTAACAATCAATGGCGAGACACTTGGACAGGTTAGCATTAGAAGAGGTATTTTCCAAGGGGACTCACTATCCCCTCTGTTGTTTGTAATCGCCATGACTCCATTTTCACAAATACTAAACAAAACAGGCCTCGGATACCAAACATCTAAAACATCAAGTCAAATCAACCATCTGCTGTATATGGACGGTCTGAAGCTGTATGGAAAGTCCGAATCAGAAATCGAATCACTGCTAAACACTGTCCGTATATTCAGTAGCGATATAGCAATGGAGTTTGGACTGGACAAGTGTGCTGCATTAATAATGAACAGAGGAAAAATAACAAAAACAGAAGGAATAGAACTGCCCAATGGAAGCAAGATCAAGAACCTGGAAGAGAAAGAACGTTACAAATACTTGGGCATTCTCCAGGCTGATAACATCGCACACACTGAAGTTAAAAGAAAAATTGGAAGTGAATACATCAGGAGAGTTAGAAAAATCCTCAAGTCCAAACTCAATGGCAGGAATACCATACAAGCCATAAACACCTGGGCTATACCTATTATCAGATACACTACAAGAATAATAGACTGGACACAGGCAGAGCTAGAGATGCTAGATCGTAAGACCAGGAAAATAATGGCCATCAATCATGCTCTGCACCCCCGCAGTGATGTAGATAGGCTATACTTCCCTCACAGCTCAGGTGGAAGAGGAATGCTGCAAGTCCATCAAACAGTAGAGGAGGAGAACAGAGGCTTTGAAGAATATATCAAGGACAGTGAAGAAGATGCACTTAAAATGGTCAATAACGAGAAACTATTCAACACCAATGAAACAAAGCAGGCCTACAAGAAAGAACAAGTCAAGAACCAAGCAGAAAAATGGAGAAATAAGCCCCTGCATGGTCAATATTTGCACAATATAACTGGAAAATCAGACATCACCAAGACCTGGCAATGGCTTAAGAATGGCAATTTGAAGAAAGAAACAGAGGGTCTAATATTGGTTGCACAAGAACAGGCACTAAAAACAAATGCAATAAGAGCAAAAGTCGAAATATCAACAACAAACAGCAAGTGCTGCCTTTGTAAAGAAGCAGATGAAACAGTGGACCACCTAATCAGCTGTTGTAAAAAGATTGCACAGACTGACTACAAACAAAGGCATGACAAGGTAGCAGGGATGATACACTGGAACATCTGCAAAAAATACAAGCTACCTGTAGCCAAACATTGGTGGGACCATAAAATTGAAAAAGTTGTAGAAAATGAAGATGTAAAAATATTATGGAACTTCCGACTACAATCAGACAAACATCTGCCACACAATACACCAGATATAACTGTAGTCGAGAAGAAAGAAAAACAAGTCAAAATAATCGACATAGCAATACCAGGGGATAGCAGAATAGAAGAAAAAGAAATAGAAAAAAATCACCAAATACAAAGATCTACAAATTGAAATTGAAAGGCTGTGGCAGAAGAAGACCAAAATAATCCCAGTGGTAATTGGCGCCCTAGGTGCAATTCCAAAACACCTTGAAGAGCAGCTCAACACCATAGGGGCCACAGAAATCACCATCAGCCAATGACAAAAAGCAACTTTACTGGGAACAGCCTATATTCTATGACGATATCTATAATAATAACAATGATATTGATAATAAAATTCAGCCATCCCAGGTCCTTGGAAAGAACTCGATGTCTGGATAAAACAAACCAGTCAATAACACCTGTCTGACTGTGTAAACAAGAAATAATAATAATAATAAATGAACTTTATTTGTTAGTTGCCCCATTACAAATTATTTTCTTTGTTCCAGTTGTTCCACATTGGCATGGTGGGCATAGCTAGCATGCTTTGATTGATCTCCTCAACACAGAGCCATAATATATGAAGAGGGCTGTCAGAATTCAAAATAATGGAGCAAAATTCTCCCCACATTCACTGCTTGCCCCTATAGAGAAGTATTAAATGGGGAAATGGCTGGAGGGCATAGTCAGGTGGTGCATTGTTTCAGGAATGTGGCTAGTTGTCCTACTCCTGCTGTCCCTCCTCCCATGTTCCATGGACCTAGGAACAGAACGCCAAATAAGGCTGATCTGTTTTGTATTCTGTGCAACACCAAACAAACAATAAAAACTCAAGACATCTTTGAAGATGGTGATTTACTATGGTTATATCTGGGCTGTCAGTGCTCTGTTAATCTAACAAGGTATCACTTTTTCCTCAGTGTAGTTAGGCAGGGGGCTAGGGCGGGCCTCCCCCCAAATTTTCTCTACCTCCCCTAATTTTTTTTAAAAATTATTTTTAAATAATGGAATGTTGCTTGCAATTAGGACTGATAGGGACCAGATAAGCTGCCCACCCCCAACCCCACCCCTTGATTTTTTGCCCCCAACACCTTGAGGCTTGCTATGGGACATATTACCTTATCAGACAAGAGATGCTGAGTTATCATAATAAATAAACATCTGGGTTGTAAACCACCCAGAGACTTGTATTTTGGGCAGTATACAAATGTGCCAAATAAATAAATAAATAAATAAAGCCATAGGCTTAACTTGTTGATGAAATTAAAAGAAGAACGGTTCCTTGAGAAACATGAAGGCAAGGGATTATGAGATGGGAGGCACTGAGCACCATTTCAGGATACAATTATATGCCTGCCATTTCCCCCCTATGTTTTCTCTAGATCTCCCCCCCCCCGCTGCTATCTGACCTTACTTTTAATCTTTTCCAGTTCAATAAGACCTTTGAAAATGAAGAAAGCTATCGAGAAACAAGAATCATAAGCGTGAAGTAAGTGTGCCAAGTTCGTTAATATACATATACTTTTCTGTTTTGCTCCTAGATCAGCAAAACCAAAATCCATTTAAGTAAATGGGACTGAGCCCTTTGGATATATGCACTAGCTTAAGGGCTTCTTCGCATTTAAGTTATGGCTTTGCCATAGGTCAGTGCTGTTAGAGGTTGTTGATTTTTACCCACAATAGGTAAAACAGCAGAGCACTAAGGAATGAGCACACACTCCAGTTACAGAGTAGGCAGCAGAGGATGGTTTGGATATTGCAGCTATTTAAAGAAAACACATGGAGATCCTTGTATGACTAAACACTAAATATTTATTGGTTAAATACACTTAGATAGGAAAGACCTATCTCTAATCTAAAGGACTACATAGTGGATAGGTAAGGAGAGAGAGAGATGTTTCCATCTGCTCTCTAGGAGGAAAGGAAGGATTGTGACTCAGCACAGGAAGTGCTGCAGAGTCAGTTCAGGGGTCATAGAGTAGGGACAGATAGGGAGACCCTGACTCACTGTTTCTATTCCCAATGCCCCTAGTGGTCATTAGGACAGTTGGTGCAAAAGGCTGATGCACTGGAAGTTCATCTCCAACAAGTGCTAAGTTGAGACTGAACTTATTGGCAGCTGACCCACAGCATGGCATTTGAGTAGGTTGCACCAATTTAAAGAGAGAGAGAGGCAGATCCACAAAGGATATCTGGGTTAAACCTTGGATATCTATTAGACTGCAGTGAATTGGGGGTAGTTAGCTGACTGGGAGTTATTCGCACATGGCTTCATGCTGCAGTGTAAATGCTTAGCGAAGCCATGTCGAATCACACTTGTGGGACTGAGGGAAGCAGCCCCTCCCCTCTGCTCTTGGTTTTTGTTTTTACAAGTTCACATGGCATGCCTCCGTGTTTTCCTTCTATCCAATGGCGGGGGGGGGGGGGAGGGAGGGAGGGAGAGAGATTACTAAAGAGCTACATCTGCATTTCAAAGACAGTATCCCTCTTATCATGCTAATGATTCTATGCCAGTGCCTCTCCCTATTTGCTCTGGCATTTTCAGAAAAAGTAGCTTAAAACCAGCATTTTAAAAACCCGGAAATACCTCGAGATAAGCTAGAATTCACAAGACAAAGCCCAACTTGTGTGTGGAGTGGGTCCAAGGATCATGAAGGGACTTCGGGGTAAGTTTGGCTGGTGTGTGAATGCACACACTCTCTCCCAAAGGAGATTCGAGGTAGAAGCCCTGTGTAAAGCCTCCAGGAGATATTGACATACAGAAAAGCTGTACAAGCTGGCCCAGGCACAGAGCATCCGTGTCTCTAGTTCTCCCTCATTCTCGGGCCTCCTCCCTCATTCTCAGCCCCTTGTTCTTAGACCTCCCCCCTCCTCTTGCCTCTTCCCCCCCTCCAATATTTTTTCTCTCTGGCCAGCCACCTGACCAGCAGCTTTTTCCAGCCACCCACCTCTTCCCCCCATCGCTTTCTCTTCCCCTCCCGCCACTGCTTTTGCTTTCTCTCCCCGCTGCCACCACCGCTTTTGCTTTCTCTTCCCCTGCCGCCACTGCTTTCTCTCCCCATCCACCCAACCACCCACCCATTTGCTGACCTGTCTATTTGCCTTATGTTCCCGCCGCTGTCGCTTTCCTCTCCCCCTCCCCTCCTCATGAACTCTCGCGAGAGCTGCCACACATGGGATTAGCGATGGGTATGTCGAAGAGAATTATTTATATAGATGGTGTTCTCCTTGCAAAACGGAGGTCTCAAAACCTCAGTTATGAGGGAAAGGCTGGGAGAGGAGAGAGTGAAAGCAGGGAGATATAAGCATCCCTATTTCACTAAGCACTTCTCCCTTCCAAATTGTATCATTTATTGTGTTTTAAATGACATTTGTAGACCCAAATCTTCTACCCCATGCCTAGTTTGGCCTTAAGTAGAACTGCAGCTCTATGCTTTTTAAAAATCCATTAAAACAGGTAAAAAATTGTGTTCTGTTGTTTAAAATATTGCTTTTCTGGCACCTTGCTTAAGATATATATGTGTATACACATTTCAGATCAACATCAACATCAACAAGGCTGAGTAAGGCTGAAGCCAAAGGCAATACTGAGGTTACATTAATGAATATGTTTGATGCAAGCACAAAGTTAAACAGTTCCTTTGTGGAAGCATTGATACAAAAGTCATCTTCTCCATTGATTGACAGCACGTCTTTCCAAAGCAAGTACTACATTAGCAATGCTAACTTGTCTGCATAGGATGTGAGACGAACTGGATCGGGGGCGGGGGGGGCAGGGATAATCTTAGAAGTTTAGTTTCATGGCAATCCACACAAGGTGCACCCCCCACAATTAAAGTGCGACCCCCCTGCCTTTGAACTTCGAACCGCCTGGTTCTCGGACCTGTTTCGAGGCCCGTAAAAGGGCCTCCAAACACGTACATGCACAACCCTAACCAGCAGTCCTAATTTCTTCCTTTTAAGAGGATAAATTGGTTTGTTTGTTTATTGTATATCTATACCACTTGATACAAACATCTCTAGGCGGTGTACAAATTAAAAACAGTTAAAATTCACAAAACTAATAAAATAAGATCACTGATAAAAACACATTAGATTCAAACAAATTTCATATAAAAGCCTGAGAAAACAGGTACATCTTGAGGATCTTCCTGAAAACAAACAGAGAAGGGGATGCTCTTATTTCAACAGGGAGCATACCAAAAATTATTCCCAAACCCTGGGGCAACCACAGAGAAGGCCTAGTCCCGAGCTGCCACCAAACGAGCCAGTGACAACTGTAACCAGACCTCTCCAGATGATCTTAATAGGCAACAGGGTTCATGACAAGAAGGAGCTCTCTTAAATACCCTGGGCCCAAGCCATTAAGGGTTTATAGGTAATAACCAGCACTTTGTATTTCACACAGAAACATATCGGCAGCCAGTGCAATTCTTTCAAAATCATTGTAATATGGTCCCTTCGTTTTGTCCCTGAGACCAATCTGGCTGCTGCATTCTTTACCAATTGCGGTTTCCGAACTACATACAAAGGCAGCCCTACGTAGAGTGCATTACAGTAGTCAAGCCTAGAGGTTACCAGCATATGCACCACTGTTTTAATGTCGTTTACCTCCAGAAATGGTCATAGCTGACATATCAGCCAAGGCCAATAAAAAGCACTCCTGGCCACTGCCTCAGCCTGAGAAACCAGAGAGAGTTTGGGGTCCAGGAGCACTCCCAAGCTATGTACCTGATCTTTCAGGAGGAGTTTAACCCCATCCAGAACAGGCAGGTCTAAACCATCTCTTGGGGCCTGACCCCCCACAGTCAGTACCTCCTTCTTATTTGGATTCAGCTTCCTTCATCCAGACCATTACCACCTCCAAGCAGGCATTTAGGGAAGTTATGCCATTTCCTGATGATGGTATGGAGAAATAGATCTGGGTGTCATCAGCATATTGATAACACCCTGCACCATACCCCCTGATGTTCTCTCCCAGTGGTTTCATGTAGATGTTAAAGAGCATTGGAGACAGTATGGAGCCTTCTGGAACTCCACACTTTAGTTCTTGCTTTGCAGAGCAACAGTCTCCAAGAGACACCATCTGGAATCTGCCAGAGAGGTAGGAATGGAACCACTGCAAAAAGGTTCCACCCAATCCCACCTCCTTCAAGCAACCCAGAAGGATATCATGGTGGATGGTATCAAAATCCACTGAGAGATCCAAAAGGATCAGCAGAGTGACACTCCTCTGTCGATAGCCAACTGGAGATAATCCATCAGGCCGACCAAGGCAATTTCAACCCTATTGCCCGCCTGAAAGCCAGTTTGAAATGGGTCTAGATAATCGGTGTCATCCCAAACTGTCTGGAGCTGAGAGGCCATCACCCAATCAATCACCTTTCCAAACCATGGAAGATTAGAAAGAAACCCAACTCAGAGAGGTCCAATGCAGGTTTCTTCAAATAAGGTCTAATAATAGCCTCCTTGAGACAAGGAGGCATCTTGCCCTCCCTCGGAGAAGTGTTTATGATATTTACCAGAACCTATCTGATAATACAACTATCAGTTGAAACAAGCCAAGTTGGACAAGGATTAAGAGAACAGGTCATAGGACGCACAGTCCGAAGCAGTTTGTCCACAACCTTGAGAGTCACAAACTGAAGGTGATCCAATCTAATCCTATAAGAGGAGTTGCTGGACACCTCTGCAGTAGACTCTGCAGTAATTCTGGAGTCCAGTTTGGACCAAATACGAGAGATTTTATCTTTAAAAAATAATTTAAAAAGTCACAGTGAACGACTGTTAGTTCTGGTTTCAAATTCAAGGAGGAGGGGGCATAAACTAGCCCTCTCACAACCCTAGACAACTCAGATGGGTGTGAATTTGCAGAAGCAATGCAAGCAAAAAAAAGAACTGCTGCTTTGCTGCTCACACTACCAGAGCATAGTTCTTCAAATGTGCTCTCTGTTATCTATCTATCTATCTATCTATCTATCTATCTATCTATCTATCTATCTATCTATCTATCTATCTATTTTATTTCTATACCACCCTTCCAAAAATGGCTCAGGGCAGTTTACACAGAGAAATAATAAATAAATAAGATGGCTCCCTGTCCCCAAAGGGCTCACATTCTAAAAAGAAACATAAGATAGACACCAGCAACAGTCACTGGAGGTGGATAGGGCCAGTTACTCTCCCCCTGCTAAATAAAGAGGATTACCACATTAAAAGGTGTCTCTTTGCCAAGTTAGCAGGGGTTGTAATCTATCGGATTCACGTTGAGTCTTCCTCCAATGACGCTCTAGTAATCCATCTTGCCACTTCAGATCCCGTAGTTCTTCTGAATACCATGGGGCTGATTTTGAAGCAGGTTGGAAAGGATGCTTAGGAGCAATTGTGTCTACTGCTCTAGTGAGTTCATCATTCCATGCTTGCACCAGAGCATCAATCAAATCACGATCAGAGACAACTCTAAACCCATCCAAGGCTTCTTAGAATCCTACTGGATCCAATAACCTTCTTGGGCAGACCAACAGAATGTGTCCTTCACCCCTGTAGAGGTGGGTTGTGGTTGCAAGTCCTACCTTAACCAGATGGTGATCCATCCATGACAATGGAGAGATGACAAGAGTCCCCACCCATGGAACACCACCCTAATCAGAGCAAAAGATAAAATCGAGCATGTGGCCACCATCATGTGTTGGTCAAGAAACCAACTGGGATAGGCCCATAATTTTCTTTTTAAAAAAAATAAAATAAATCTTATTGTTTTTCAACAAGATAACAGATATAAACAAGGAACAGTAAATAATAGAAAAGGAAGAGAAAGAAAATAAAAGTGATTTTACAATTAGCAGTTCTTAGACATAATTATATACATCAATTAGGAAGTCCAGCAGCCCTCTGTTCTCCACCTTCCAAAAAAAAAGACACCCACCCCCACAAATCCACCATTGCCAAGAATTGTTAGGAAAAAAGGAGAGAGAGAAAACACACCAAAATAGCTATATATTCTAGAAAGAAAAACCAAATCTTGGATGGGGGTGTTGACCTTGTGCTAAATTGTAAATTATGAAAGGCTCCCAAGAAGAAATAAGTGTTTCTTCTGAATTATTCCGTAAATAAGCAGTAACCTTAGCCATAGAGGCATATTCCCATAGTTTTGATAACTACTAATCTACCGTCGGGATTATTTGTTGTCTCCATTTAGCCGCATATAAGATCCTGGCTGCAGTAATCATGTACAAATACAGCTCCGAATACTTAGTAGGAAAGTAGGATTTAGTCATATTTAAAAACAACAACAAAAAAGCCTCTGGAGAGTAAGGGAAATTTATGTTTAAAATTTCTTTCATTTTACAGTGGATTTCCCCCCCAGAATTGTTGCACTTTGCTGCATGTCCACCACATATGATAAAATGTCCCTGCATGGTTTTTGCACTTCCGGTTATCTTCAGAGTAATTACTATCCAACTTTGAAATCATCATAGGAGTAATATACCATCTAAAGTACATTTTGTACCAATTTCCCCTTAAAATGCTGTTTGCTGTAAATTTAATGTTCACCTTAAACTAGGCCCATAGTTTTCAAGGGCACTATGAACTCCTGAGTCGCTCCTGACAACCCGGTCCCAAAATGAATAGGGATGTGCACAAACTGGTGTTTGGATGGTTCGGTGGTGGAGGGGGGGGTTACCTTTAAGGAGCAGCAAGGGTGCCCTCCCCCCCACACACACTGCATTTCCCCCGCCAGTGCTGTCGCCAAAAACGCTGGCACGGGGCTGCTGCATACCTCCTTGCAGCCCTGGTCAGTGTCATACCGGAAGTGGCTGGTGCACGTGCACATGCATGGCATGTGCATATGCACTGGCCATTTCCAGTACGACACTGATCAGGGATGCAAGCAGGTACGCAGCAGCCCCATGCCAGTAGTTTTGGCAACAGCACTGGTGTGGGAAACACAGGGGGAAGGGCACACTCCCTACTCCTTAAAGGTAACCCCCCGCCGCTGCCAAACCATCCGAACACCGGACCACCAGACCAATTCGTGCACTTCCCTAAAAATGAACATTGAAGTCCCCCACCAACAACAACCTGGGCCACTCCAATGCCAACTCCGCAACTAGGATTTATGTCATTGTTTCATTATGGAAATATCTATTGCAAACCGCGATGTTGCTTTTTCTGTAACTAATGATAACCGCGGTTATTCCTTTGATTAGATGTGCCACAGTGTTCTATTTACAACTGTGATGGAAAAACTACAACCTGCAACGAGACAGGCGGAGGCTATTTTCCAAGTTGTGATTGTATCAAAAATTTAGCTAAGAAGAACCAGGAAGATAAAGCTTGTTTACGTAAGTGTTTGGGGAAGACCTTGCTAGGGATATGTATGCTTTCCCTCTCCTCTTGCATCATCTCTGCTTTCAGCCATCGCTATTTTCAGAGACATATACTATATGAAAATTAAGCCCTAATTATGCCCTTCATTTAAATGTAACTTTGAACCATGATCTTCAGCAAATGCCTAAGCAACTGTTTATTATTAAGCCATGAATTTGCCACACTGACATTTATTTCAATCTGCTTAATTCTTATTACAAATTATTAAAAATTAGAAATACTGCCGATGGTTATAGGGATCAAGTGAATAGCATGGGAGTATTCTAAGTTGCAGAACTGCTAAACTTTGAGAGTGGGGGAGACTTTGTTAGCATCTTGGTGGGAGCCCCAAATAATAGTGGTATATAAGTAAATATATGTTCATTTTCAGTCAAATCATTTTCAAATTCCTACCCCTACCTGAGCAAATGGCAGCCCATGCAGCTCAGGACAGCAGGGTGAGTGAAGATAGGCAGCCTGGGTGGGAAGTGTGAGCATGCAACACAACTGTGGCTCATTTTCTGCTCTCAATCCCCACCCCACCCCGCACCACACTCATCTTATTTTTATTATTATTTTATTTACATTTTGTATCCCGCTCTTCCTCCAAGGAGCCCAGAGCGGTGTACCACATACTGAAGTTTCTCCTCACAACAACCCTGTGAAGTAGGTTAGGCTGAGAGAGAAGTGACTGGCCCAGAGTCACCCAGCTAGTTTCATGGCTGAATGGGGATTTGAACCCGGGTCTCCCCGGTCCTAGACCAGCACTCTAACCACTGCACCACACTAGCTCGCATCTGCGACGGTCGCTCCTGGATCTGTATTCACCTAGAGGGCCTGCCAGCAGTTGCTGTGGTAGCTGTGTGTGGAAACAGGTTCAGTGCCCACCCGCCGTTTGCCACTTCTTCATTTCCAGTCATCCCTTCCTGAAACAGCTTTTCATAGAGCAATTGGGTTGCTGTTTTCAGGTTTGGGTATTACAGAATCGTTTGGGCTTCCAAAGGTACTACATAAATGTTAAGTGTTACATTCTGGCCCACTTTTTATTACAGTTTGTAGCGCATCATGTTCTACAGATAATGGGAAGTACTGTGTCATGTCAAAGAACGATGTTCCAGAGTGCCAGTGTCTGTCTGACTATAAGGAACAGGACGGGACGTGTAAGAAGTAAGTATTTTTTACAAAATTGGACAAGTGCTTATTTTGAACAGGATAAGACTGAGAACACTACATTTCTCTATTCTCATGTGGCCCTGCATTTATGGCAAAACTCTTTAGTTCAATGAAAGCGGAAGATATTGATCAGCAATCCATGCAATATTATTTGGCATAAATTCTCATAGTGTAGAACTCTTTGTGACACTGATCAGTCTGCAACTTATTGTTTCTAATTTTTTAATTAAAAAAATAAGTTGCCTGTTCCAACTAAGTTAGCCTAGGTCACCATTTTGTACAGTCTAGGGAAGAACGAAGCTGGCAAGCCCATTAACTCTTACCAGGTCATCAACCAGATGCATCTTGCCTTGGGACGAAAGATGGCTGGCATGGAGCACAAGGCTGGAGACCAAGCCTACATTTATAAACCCAAACCCTTTCTCTAGAGCTGTGCTGAATTTTTGCAAGTTTTGATTTTTGTGACAAAATGTGCACATTTGATGAGAAAAAAACCTTTTGTTGAAAATCCAGTGGTGCAGGCTTCCACAACATGTGACCTGCTAAGCTGACACATCTGCATATTCTGTCCTGACAGATGCTTACAGTCTGGGTCTCTTTCTGCAGTCCCAGGCAGGCAGCAAAAATGTGAGTGGGCTGCTCTACATGGCCAATGGGTTGTATTCAGTTTGGTGGATCACAAGTTGTTCAGGGCTGCCAAAGGACTCTTGGGAATTTGGGGGTGGGAGAATGCTTTTTTGGCTGAGAGATAAGGAATGAACTCTGTAGAAAGGGTAAGAAAAGTTGGGCATGTTGCCTAAAAATAGAATAGAAGGGGTGGAGTATATACTGTCTTTCGCTTTGGCCTTTCCCTTTGCAAAATTGCATTGGAGGCACCATATTAGGGCTATCTTCTCCAACCTTCCATGTCATTTGATGGATCACAACAGAAGGAGGTGTAGAAATTAGTTGAAGTGGGAGATTTGGGGAACTGGTTGAGGTTGTGACAGGCAAAAAGAGATGTGACAAGGGAGAGAAGAAAGTTCATCAGGGCTGCAGGAAAATGGGCAACTCTCTCTATTCATGTATCCATCTGATTGACAGGATTTCTACCCTGCCTTTTGACCAAATGGTCCCCAAGGCAGCTTACAATGGATTTCAGTCATAATAATGGAAACATATACAAACACAATTCAATAGCCCTTAGCCTGTTGACCAATGGTAGAGGCCAGAGGTTGCTTCTGCCATCTCTGGGGCAGATGACACTGGGAAGCTTCCTTCCTGGCAGGGAGCGGGGAAACAGACTTGTTTAACCAGCCAGACTGCTCTATCCCACCCATCCCCGGCTCTGTGGTCGGGAATGAAGTACAGTATCACCACACACAACTTCCATACAGTTTGGATTTCAAAGCAATTAGCTTTGTGTGGCTTGGGCCAGAACAGTGAGATAGATTGTATGTACTCAGCATCAAATGTCTTGCTTTCATTTTTTTAGGTGTCCTTTTGGCTACTCTGGAATAGACTGTAAAAACAGTAAGTATATAAGTTTCTTATGTTTTATATAAACTAAACACAAGGGGGGCAGAATCTATTAAAAATGAGTATCATTACTCATATCCACCTATTATATGAGTCTTGGGAGTGTGTATAGATCTACAACCAGAGAGTGGCTCTCTTTCTGTGCCACCATTTCAAATGCCTTTACAGGTTTTTATCTTGACTTCTGAAAGGTGAAGCTATAATTTTATACTGGTGCCTGCTGCTTTCTCATCTCGACAAGAGTAGTAATTGCAGCACTACATTATACTACATCAATGTGTTGAAAGTTGGTTTGGACAAACCATCCTTGAGTAAGTAGACCATAGGATCAGAAAGAAGACATGCACATCCAAGCTTCTCTTCCGTGCATTTAAAAGGATTGGTTAGAGAGTATCATCCAAACCAGCCCACGTTCTGTTAAAGCAGTATGTTTTGACAGAATGTAGTATTGTCATCTTATTAAAAAAATTATGTTTCTATATTAATTTTTAAATTTGTATTTATATTTTAAACTGTTTTAATTAATGCAGTGTTTTAATTGTTTGCCTTTTAAAATTGTAAACCACTCAGAGATTTGTATATGGGGCGGTATAAAAATGTGCTAAATAAATCAATATTGATTAGATAGTGAGATGATAATTTTAATTTCTATCTTTTCAGATTACATGGTAATCCTCATAGGTGTGGCTGTTGCGTGTGGGGTTGTTATTGTGGCCTTAACTGGAGCACTCATTTACAAAGCACTGAGGTACAAATAATTTTTTTCCAGTTGCTGAGTCTGCACCATGGTAGAGTTTAAAGTACACTAGGCAGACCACTTGATTCTAATTTCATCTGTTTAATCTGAACATCCAACTCTCACCTGGGTATGAAATTCTGGTACTGTACCAGTGCAATGTCCTCTAGAAATTTTTAAAAGGCAAAGCAAGAAAACAAACAAAAAACAATGGAGACAAAATAAGTTAGTACTACTAATTAAACTGCCAGAGGAGAAGAGAGTGGTAGGAGCAATGAGTGTCCCATGTTTTTTAATATAGACACGAAATCCTTGGAGAGTGTGCTGAAGAAGAGCACTTCAGTAGAGAGTGCTCAGTAGAGAGTGAGATATTATCAGCTTACGGATAACACCCATCTCCTTTCCATCTGAGCCAGTGTGGCAGTGTTATCTGTGGCTGACTGCTTGAAATCAGTAATGAGCTAGATGAAGGTGATTTTTCCTTTTTTGAAAATCAGGACCTATATGCTGTTCTGTATAAAATTATGCATGGTGGGGAGAGATTGAGAAAGAATTTCCCCCCTCCTTCTCTTATATTACTAGAACCTAGGATCATGTATTGATACTTACTGACAACAGATTCAGAACAGACAAGATGAAGTACTTCCTCACACACCACATGATTAATTTATGGAATTTGTTGCCAGAAGATGTGGTGATGGTCACTAGCTTAGATGGTTTTAAAAGGGGATCAGACACATTTATAAAGGAGAGGTCAATCAATGGTTATGTCATGATAGAACCTCCTTGTTCAGAGGCAGTATACCACTTAATACTGATTGCTGATGGACATCAATGTTGGCTTCCCAGATGCATCTGGTTGGCTGTTGGGGGGAGCAGGTGCTGGGACAGATAAACCTTTGGTCTCATCCAGCAGGGCTCTTCTTAAGCTGTTAACTAAAGATGAGTTATTTCCTCCTATCCATCTCATATAATTCCCCATACTTTATCCATACCTTAAGACATTGTAGGACTGGAAAAGGTGCAGAAGAGAGCAACCTAGATGATAGGGGGCCTGGAGCACCTTCCTTATTAGGCAAGGCTACAGTATCTGGGGCTTTTTAGTTTGGAAAAGAGGCAACTACAGGGAGACATGATAGGGGTTAGGTGTATACAATTATGCATAGAGTAGAGAAAGTGGCAGAGAGAAATTTTTCTCCCTCTCTCACAACACTAGGACCATGGGTGATCCCATGATACTGAAGGCCAGGAAATTTAGGACCAACAAAAGGAAGGACCTTTACACAGCACATAAATTAATCTATGGAATTCTCTGCCATGGGATGTGGTGATGGCCATTAGCTTGGATGGCTTTAAAAGGGGCTTAGACAAATTTATGGAGGGAGTTTATCAATGGCACACTAGTCTACTAGTCTGATGGCTATAGGCCACCTTCAGCCTCAGAGGCAAAATGCCTCCAATTACCAGTTGCGGGGAGCAACAGCAGGAGAGAGGGCATGCCCTCACCTCTTCCCTCTAGGCTGTGGCAAGTGGTGCAGTGTTCTGAAGGCTGTGGAAATGCAACCCAGCCTCTAGAAATCCCAAAATACACTGTGTGAGGAGTGTGGTGCATTGTGGGATTTCCCCACAAGCTGGGTGTTCTAGGTTTGCCCTGCTCGAGCGCTTGGGCAGACAGCCCAAGCAGAAACACAGCCAGGATCCTGGGTAGAAGGGCACGCTTGTGCCCTTCTACAGCAGTAATAGCCTGGCTGGTGGGGGGGGGCGAGACCTAGAGCTACCCAGCGGGGCAGTGCTCCATATGAGCAGCCCAACCCAGTAGGGCTGTGCAAGTCCAGGTAGGACTGCTCGTGTGAACAGCCTCACTATGTTACTATATTACCTGGACATAATAGAGATATTTGCTTGACTCTGAATTGTGATAAACATTTATTTACCTACTTAGAAATATGTTGCAGAATGAGAACTAAAGGTGAATTCCTAGGCTCAGTTGGCAATATATCAAGAGCTCATTGAACTTGATTACTTGACTGCACATAAGTTGCTTTTTGATATATCCAGGAGTATTTTATATCCACTGCTCCACTTGCAGCTTACACCTCTGAAGGTTGGGTTTGCTTCAGATATGGTGAAGGTGGGCAATTGTCCGGTTCAGGAATTGTCTGGTATATTTTCCTAGGAAAAAGGATAGGTCGCAGCAGGGAATAGATCAAGATATGTTTTAAGTTTATTAATTTCTTTCTTTCTTTTTTTAATATAGAGGAAAGAAGGAACCTATGCCTGAGAGGAAAGGTTTGCTAAGCAATGTTTATGAAGACTTAGAGATAAGTTCTCAACACAACTATGCCACAAACGGGAAAATTTTCCCCAGAATCCAAACCAAAAAGCCTACGATGGATAACCAAGGAGGCCTAACAAGAAATAACCATGAAGCAGGCACATCAAACGGGGCTTACATTCCAGACCGAGACTATGATGACAATGATGTAGGTGGTTGTTTCAGGGAATAGTCATAAAATAAGCCACTTAATGGCGCAGCGGGGAAATGACTTGATTAGCAAGCCAGAGGCTGCCAGTTCAAATTCCCACTGGTATGTTTCCAAGACTATGGGAAACACCTATATTGGGCAGCAGCGATATAGGAAGATACAGAAAGGCATACTGTGCAGGAGATGGCAATAGTAAACCCCTCCTGTATACTACCAAAGACAACCACAGGGCTCTGTGGTCACCATCAGTCGACATCGACTCAATGGCACACTTTACCTTTATACACTTTTATTTCAGATGTCACCCACTTTGAATCCACTATCAAATTTCACACACATGATTTGTGGGTTAGACTCACCACTCCATTTTTTGACATGCCCTTTTGATCACTTAATCATTAGCGTGTCTTATCCCCTGAACCCCGCCCTAGCTTGGTCTTTCTCCTCAAACATCGTCTTCCTCATTCTCACCAGATGTTATTGAGATATGTTATGTCAGGGGATAAAACACGCTAATGTCTGATGCTCTCACAGTGATGCTGATGCCATCCATGCTCTTCCTTCTCCTAGCAGGGATGTGCTTTAAGCTTCAGACTGGGCATAGTGGGGGGAAATATTACCAGAATGCCCTTTCTCTAGTTCCTGCGCATGTAATATTACACACTCCCCACATATGCAGCCATTACCTCCCTCTCTCTCACACACTCACTCTCCGTTCCTCCCTCCCCTGGCTCAAAAACCTTTTAAAAACATATATATCTCTATCTTTCTTATTTGCCTGTTCATGCTCGCTCTTTCTTAGGGGTGTGCACAAATCAAAATTTGTGTTTCGATTTCAGGCCGAATTAAATAGCAGACACCCCCCCCCCCCCCAGCAATGCATTTATAATATTAACTAGGCCCCGTCCAACAATCTCCCTGCTAGATTGAAGCAGCCAAGCCGGGCAAGGGTCCAGACCACAAGTGGTAGGCCATACCTCCCCAAGCAGCTTGTCCACATCCTCAGGAGTCACAGATTGAAACTGATCCAACCTAACACTGCAAGAGGGATCGCTGGACACTTCCTTCATAGACCCTGCAGAAATAGTGGAGTCCAAGTCAGCCGAAATACAGGAGATTTTGTCCACAAAGGACCCACCAAAAGCGTCACAGCAGAGCACCTCTGGGAAGTGATGTGAAGCAGGAGCAGAAATTATACTCCTCACAATCCGGGATAGCTCTGCTGGACGTGAACCCGTGGACACAATGCATGCTGACCAAAATCCCTTTTTTGCCGCATGCACCGCCACCGCATAAGCCTTCAAATGGGTCCTATGCTGCATCCTGTCAGATCTGAGCCAAGTTCTCCTCCACTTGCGTTCCAGTTGCCTACCTAGCCACTTCAGCCCTTGCAACTCCTCAATATACCAGGGGGCCATTTTTGCAGCAGGTCTGGAGGGACATTTAGGAGCAATCGTGTCTACTGCCCTGGTGAGTTCCTTATTCCAGGTTCCCACCATGGCATCGACAGAAACTGGCCATACCAACTTCAAAGCCCTCCAAGGCCTTTTGGAAACCTACTGGATCCAGCAGCCTTTTTGGGCGGATCATCCTAATAGGTCCATCACCCCTGCAGGGGTGGATTGTGGCCGTGATACCGTCCTTAACCAGGTAGTGGTCCGTCCATAACAGAGCATTTCTTTGTTATTGAAATATATGTCTCTATTTAATAGGCACTTTGTTTTGTCTTATATCTATATCTGTATTTGGTACCTACCCTTTTCATTCTCGTGATTCTCCTCAACCCTGAATCAGGACCTCTATTTTGAGAGCAATTCAATTTGGGATCAAATTTGCAAATCATCCTTGATTAGACCCAAATAAATTTGATTATGAATCAAATTGCATACCCCTACCCTCTCTCTCTGTCTCTGTCTCTCTCTCTCTTACACACACACACACACACACACACACACACACACACCCATAAAACACCAAAGTTTTCCACAGTAAACTGAACCCAGTTAATAAGGAATGTTTGGGGCAGAGTAGCAGAAAAAAGGGCTATTATGATTTTATCCTGTTCTTTTAATGAGAGAAGAATTAAAGCAGGGTCCCTAAGCTCCTTTCATTTGAGGTCTTTTCAGGTCTGCCTAAGCTTTGGGTGGGAGGAGGAGTGACAGGCAGCATCTCTCCTTCTCCTTTTCCTTGTGACTGGCTGGGTGATGCTCAGTGACATTTCCCTCCCTGTTGCACCATCAGTCAGGTTGAGGGAGGGTTGGGCTGGACCTAAGCACGAGCCAGCCAATCAGGAAAGGTGCTCCCTGGTGTACCAGTGAGTTAGGGAGGCAGGAGGGAGAGAGCAAAGCGTGAGTTATCATCCAGTTAAGGCCCCCTGCCCCCTTGAGGAGCCCAGGGACATTTGTCCCCTTAGTTCAATTATAGCTCTACTCCTGTCTGTTAGGACAAATGGCAGCTGGATGATATCTTGCTTTGGCCTTCCTAAACAACCTTCGCTTTAGAATATTCTCTTAACACATAATTTACCATATACCTTCATATATTCTCATGTATTTCCTGCTTATCATATTATCCTGCCTCCCTGACAGACAGGGCCAGATTATGACATGCTGAGGCCCTAAACTATGTCAAGATTAAAGGCTCCGTAAATAGCATTAGATAAAATCTAATCTGGTGTGGTGAGCTCCAGTACAGATATCACTCTTTGCATATCTATGGCGTTTAAACCCCATGATTGGGTCTTGTCTATAATTATCCCGATTTTGAAGAAAGGAAACAAAACTGATCCAGTTAATTATAGGCTGATTAGCCTCCTCTCTAGAATTGGTGAACTTTACACTAGACACCTATATCAGAAGCTGCTTGATTGGCTCAACCGAAAAAGTGTACTGGCAGAGGAGCAGGCTGGTTTCAGAGCTGGATGATCCACCTTAGACTAGGGTTAGGTCCTGAGGCATCTAATAAATAAGTACAAAAACAAGCCAAGGGGGTGCACTATATACCACATTTGTTGACTTTAAGGCAGTCTTTGATCACATTTCTCGTGATAAACTGTGGGGGAAATTATCAAATTCTTCCATCGACCTAAGGTTACTTATGCTAATTAAAAAACCTCTATAGGGGTTCACACTTAAGAGTGCATTGCAGCCCACAGGGTCACTTAACTAGCCCCATTAGTGCAGAAGGTGTGTGTCCTGTCCTCCAGGGCTGTATGTTAGCCCCACTATTGTTCAATTATTACATTAATGACATGGTGGACAGATTCTCGAATCTGGATTTTCACCCGCCAAAACAGGGCAGCAGACATCTAGCCATTCTTCTTTATGTGGATGATACCATGCTGCTGTCACAGTCTCTGGTAGGATGAGAAAAATGCTAAGAGCACTGGCTGGCTACTGTCATGAAAACTTGCTTTCCATCAGTTATCAGAAGACAAAGGTCATAATGTTCACCAGGAAACCCAATATGCATAAATGGCAAATTAATGGGGTTAGAGTAGAGCAGACAACACAATATAAATATTTGAGGGTCATCTTTCAGGCAATGGGTAGCTGGAAAGAGCAAACTAATTCCATTGTAACAAATGCACAGAGATCAACTACCACAATTTTGAGATTCTTTTTCTCCTCAGGGAGTAGATAAGTTCCAGCTGCCATTAAAGTCTTTGAAACCAAGGTAACTTCACAGCTTCTTTATGGCTCTCAGATCTGTATATATAGTGATTCATCCACTTGAGAGTGTCCAGTCTAAAGTTCTTATGGCTGTTTTTTCAAGCCCCTGCTGTGTGTCTAATGCTAAGCTGTGACTAGAAGCGGGCCTGTTAAGCTTGGAGACCTGTGCCTGAATCTATATTTTCAGCTTTTGGTTGAAACTTATCTATTTTCCTTCTGCTCCTTTAGCTCCTTTAATTTTCAAGGATGAAAATCTCTCTGATTGAATGCATTTAATCACTGAAAAGTTAAAATTATATGGGTTGTCAATGGAATATCTGCTATCTCTGGGTGATGGTAATGCTAAGGTGATCCTCAAGCAGTGTACAGTCATCCCTTGCCAACCATGATTTTACTAACCATGGTTTTGAGTATATGCGAATAGGGAATTGTGACAGGTCTTGCCAATCATGACCCGAGTATCTGTGGTTGGCAAGGTTTTATAGTGATGGGGGGGGCGTATTTTCCAGCAATTGGAGGGGGTTTCAGAGGTTTAATCTGCTCGTTCCTCTTGGTGACCCTTGCTGACCTCACTGTCCCTTGCCAATTTAAAATGCCTTTGAGTGATTTGGGGGGGGGGGTTCACAAAATTTCCAGATGTTCGATCTGCTCATTCTTCTTGGTGACTCTTGGTTTTTTGTGATTTTTTGGCCATTTTGGGGGGTATTTTTTCCTTTATTTTTAGGATTTTTTGTGGTCATAGTTTTCCTAACGCCATTTCCCATAGACTTTAATGCCTTGCCAACAGCGAGATTTTGCCATAACAGAACCCTAGTGGTTGGCAAGAGATGACTGTATCATTGATATGGAACCCTGGATAGATCTAAACTGGGAATCCGGCTATGCAAGGTTTGGAACTGTTAAGCCTTTACAAAAACTGGCTAAATGTCTGTATGTCTGTCATACCCAACACATAGAAGAGCCCTGACATTGGCTCAGCTGGATGTACTGCCCTCTGTGGTACTGGAGTGTAGGTTCAGGAGAGTCGCCTATCTCGAGAGATTATGCCCTTGTGGGAATGGAGATGTTGAGACTGTTGGCCATGTTCTTTTGTTTTGTTCTTTTTATCATGACTTACATTTTAGATATATTACTCCCCTTGTTCTTAGGTGTCCAAAACATTCTGATGGGTTTTACACAAATTGACTTCTTTCTGATAATCACACCAATGTCTTGTAGCAGGTAGCCAGATTTTGTACGGCTGCAATTAAGATCCACACATGGTGTGTTGGAAATGGTTAATTTAGGTTTAGTAGGTTGCTTCATCTTATTTTATCTTATTTTAATTTTATGAAATAGCGTGTGTGTGTGTGTGTGTGTGTATATATATATATATATATATATATATATATATATATATATATATACAGTTTAGAAGTCTTGGCCCGGTGCATCACGCACACCCTCTTGTCACACTGCCAGTGCCCTTGGTTACAGCATCGTTCACCTAAAGAGACAAACACTGCCTGTAATAATGATGCTGGACATTGCTTACAGTTAGTTCTGCACATATTTACAAACTCAATATGATAAATAGTAGTGTAGTCATATAAGCATGTTTATGTCTTATCAGAATGATAACTTCTGTTTTAGAGTCTTTTTTCCTTTCTTTATTTTTCAACCAATTATGTAAAATGTGAAATGAGGCCATCTTTTGGCATTCAGAGACCCCTCGTATCATGAGGCCCTAAGGTGTAGCTTACTTAGCTTGTGCTGAAATCCAGCATTGCTGACAGAACTGGGATCTAAGCAAGCGGCTAATGAGTTTCACTCTGTTTCCTTGTTCCTTGATATTTGTTTTCCCTCCCAAAAGGATAACAGTATAAAGGAGCTTATTGTTCTGGAGGCATGGGATGGTGGCAGCATTTGTGACTGGGAACTGAGCCTCAGAGGAAAGCTGGTCTTTCTGCTTCTCTAACGCATGGTTCACTGGATAGTTTCCTGTATTGTCTAGCCACTAGCTTTTAGAGGTTGTTGATTTTTACCCACAAGAGGTAAAACAGCAGAACACTAAGGAATGAGCACACACTCCAGTTACAGAGTAGGTAGCAGAGGATGGTTTGGATATTGCAGCTGTTTAGAGAAAACACATGGAGATCCTTGTATGACTAAACACTAAACATTTATTGGTTAAATACACTTAGATAGGAAAGACCTATCTCTAATCTAAAGGACTACATAGTGGATAGGTAAGGAGAGAGAGAGAGATGTTTCCATCTGCTCTCTAGGAGGAAAGAAAGGATTGTGACTCAGCACAGGAAGTGCTGCAGAGTCAGTTCAGGGGTCATAGAGTAGGGACAGATAGGGAGACCCTTACGCACTGTCTCTACTCCCAATGCCCCTAGTGGTCATTAGGACAGTTGGTGCAAAAGGTCGATGCACTGGAAGTTCATCTCCAACACTAGCACTAACTGAATATCAGCATTAGCTGAGGTCACCCTGGGTATCTTCCAGAATTCAGATCAGGGCTGGCATCAGAATCACTGGGGAGCTGCTGAGGACGCAGGGCCCTCCAAAGTGCCTACTGAGACCACCTCTTTGCTCATAGTCTTAATGCAGTGTTGGAGGAATCTCTTTCTCTGGCTTCACCAAGCAGAATGAAGCCCATGGAGGGCAGTTTGCTGAGAGTGCCCTGAAACCAGCCTTCTTTAAGTTGATGGGAGAATCATGGCAGGCCCACCTGGTAAGCCAGCTAAGTGCCCGCTTGGGGCACAAAATTGGAAAGGGTCACATGGGACCCAGGGTTGCCGCCCTCCACCCCTCCACACGGCTTCCATCCACACTTTCACAGCAGCAGGCAATGGGGAACACCTGCCCGCTCACCCACCTGCCCTCCTCACCACAGCCTCCACCTGCTGCTTTCATGGCAAATGGAGAAGGTGGCAGCAAGAAGGGTGGCTGAGTGACAGGTGTTCCCCACCACCCTCCTTGCTGCTACCTTGAAGTGGTGGGTAGAAGCAATGGGAGGGAGGCAGGCCACTGTGTGCTCTTCATCACCCACCCACCCTTCTGCCCGCCACCTGTGGTGGAGGCTGTAGCCAGTAGGGCACCTGGGTCAACAATGGGAGCAGTGGGGGGCGCCCAAGTGGGCTTTGCCTGGGGTACTCCTGAGCCTTGGGCCGGCCCTGGAGAGAATATTGTATTAAAAGAGATGGCTGGGTAATGCAATACAAGGAGACCATGATAAACATCATTTCACATTATGTCTAAACCCAAGCCTGCCCACAAGTTGTGGCTTGCTGGGAGCCATCAAACCATAGACAATTGACAAAGCACAGGGCTATTAGTCTGCCTCAAAGGGCTTCTGCACATTGGAGATGGAGTAAATTTATAGCCTTATGAAGCTGAGTCCTGAACAGCTGGGAAACAAAAGCAGACAAGCAGCTCTAGAGCTTGGTGTGATGGTTGTCTGAACCCAACCATTGCTTCTTAATTCAGTGTATAGTTTGTCAGCAAAAAAACTTATAGTTAACTTTTTAAAATAAATGTATTTAAAAACATAAAGTTATGTGGCTCATGGAAACAGATAAGTAGGAAGTGTTGTTGTTTAGTTAATGTTGAGCAATAGAAATGTTACTACTGCTGTCCAGTCTAACTTTTTTTTCCTTTTTAATTGTTAAAATGTGAAGTTTCAATGGCTTGAATTACAATCAAGAGGCAGACAGTGAATCCAGCCGATTCTGATGAGGAACTGACACTTCTTTGCTCTGCACTATGTCCAACCACTTGGCAATATTGCTGATAGGCAATCAAGTCCATAAAATATTGCGGAACCCTGGAAACCTATGTGTGCTGCTTGGATAGAACTCCACCTGTGTTTATTATGCCTTATTATGTCTGTTGCTTTTTAAGCAGAAGAAGAAAACAGAAATGCTTGTACATTGTGGCTTTGGCATGTCTTCCACCATATGGAGTCACTAAATAAGAAGAGTTGAGATATCAGTAGATTAACTATCATATTGTCTAATACTATTTCTTTGGTCTACTGTGACTATCTTTTATTATCTCCAGAAGCAGGGGTTGTGACTAAATTGTCATGAAAACTGTGTGCAGCCCATGCCATAGGAGCCCAATGACTAATATCTTGTACTGTAACACACATAAAAGAGCTGGACGAAACTATGCAAAACAAAAGGGGGCAGAGCCAGGGAGAAGAGCTATATTCAGGGAATTTCCCCAAACTATAGAGCTAGTCTATGATGTTTCAGGCATTGTCTGAAAGTACATGATATCAGACATTTGCTAAAGCTAAGCAGCCCTGGGTCTCGACAGTGCCTGGATAGGAAGCCATCTGCAAAATGTATGCCATTTTGAGACTCAAGAAAGATGGGATAAAAATAAAATAGTTACCTTTGTTCTGCTTGCTGCATAAGGATTGCTGGACTCCAGTCTACAGACTTCTAGAATATAAATTCTGGTGCATTTCTAAGGAGAATTGAAGTACCAACATTTCATATCAAGCAGATCCAGTGTAAACTAGAGGATCTAGACCAGCTCCAGTCCTACCCAGGGAGAGACTGAGGATAGTTAGGTGCTGGGTTTATGCACTGAATGGAGTTTAAGACATAGCAGAGGAGAACATGAATAAGGAGAATTTATTGGACTGCTCATGTTAAATGCCAAGGCATTTAAGATAATTGGGATGGAACAAGATAATTGGGATGCACTTACACAATATTTAGAAAAAACATTTTAAGTCATTTCTTTCAGATGGTGAGGAAACTCCCCCACCACCACCACTTTCATTTGTGGCCATAGAGAGCACCTTTAGGGGCCACAACAATGAAATACTTCCCATGTGTGGTGTTTATGGCCACTCAGGATGTTTGTTAAACAAACCTGAAACATTCACACATTGAAAGCACTTTGGAGCAAGATCTTGGTATGGGATGACTCTTCCCATGTGGGAAGACATACCTAGTGGGTGTGCATGAAGTTCTAGACAGGGTGAGGATCCAGAGGGAAAATAGACCCTTTCTCCTTCCACTAGCTGAAAACTGGGCAGATCAAATATCCTCTGGAATATGATCCTCCCTGTTCAGTTTCACTGCCTCCAACCCAACCTGAACTGCTAAGGAGAGTGAAGAAGAGATATTGCTTTGTCCTAAAGTGTGTATGGATTTAAGAGGGATTTGGAGATATCTTCTTCAATTCTTCTTTTAATGATTATGCTCAAATCGTATCCCAGCACCAGCTCACAACAGTGAGCAGTCTGCGGCATCACACACGTGATTGCAGGCAAGGATGCACAGTCAGCTGCAGAACAGGTAGTTGATGCAGGATTGTGTGGAAGAAGGGAGAGAAAGCTTAGAAGGGGACCCAAGTCCCAAATGTTTGAGAAATACTGGAGGAAGATGCCTCATATAGCTTTTAAATTACTTTTAAAAATCCCCTGCAGGACCAAAAGTAAGCAAGCAGGCAAGCAAACACACACATGGGTTCTGCTAGAAAGAAGGTGGCTCTAACTATTTGTGATCACTTTGTCACAGCTATAAAGGAGAAGCACTTATTTCATTTAAGATCTTTCATTCTTTTTTACCTTATTATTTATATCTTCTCTTACCAACTTCCCTTTCTTTCCTTTATTATTGCTTTATTTCTTGAACCTATTTTCTATGAGTAAATCTCATTTGAAATTATATGCCTACATGCTGTGCTGTAAGTTATTGTTTAGTTAATATTTTTATTGATTTTACATTATTACTTCAACCATAAAAATGTAATAAATAAATAAATAAAAATGTATAGAAATGTAATAAATAAACAAACAATAAACCAGTGTATAAATATTTAAATAGATTAGATGTGTGTAAGATATTTAATTGCCATGTTAAAATTTAGATACTGGTGTTTTTCACTGTGTGCTTACCTTGTATTCTGTTAAATACACTTCATTCTATAAGTGTGACTTTCAACTTAATGTCCTTCAGCAATCTTAGCTTCCTTTGTGTAAATAGTGTCCTTTTAATTTTATTAATTTTATTTATTCATTGTTAAATTTGTATAGCGCCTTTCATTAAAACAATTCCAAGGCGGTTCATACAGAAAAATTAACAAGATTATAAAAACTGCCCGAGTAAAATATTAAGCTAGAATATAAAAACATAGATCTGACTAAAAAGATTTAAAGTACAAGCACAATATAACCATACAAAATATAGAAA